>NC_140487.1:125280214-125880214 GCF_964271855.1 Acomys minous
CACACCCACCAAGGGCCAGAAGAAACCCAAGTGTCCACTTACGGATGAGCTAACAAACAAAACCTGACGTGTCCCTAAAAAGAGTAAAGTGGCGACACCAGCTCCAATACTGTAAGCTCTAAGAGCATGATGCCTGGTGAAAGAGACGTCACAACTGGACATGCACTGTGTGGCTCTGATCTAAGCATCTCCACAGCAGCCAGAGCCACAGGCCTGGAGAAGGGCAGGCCCAGGGACTGCCAGGGAGGGGGCTGGGGCTCTGAGGGAGTGTTTAATGCAGGCAGAGTTTCAGTTCGGCATCATGAAAAAAGCTGGAGAGGGATGCCAGTGGGGCCCAGACTGCACCTTCTGCCCCTGCACAGGCCAGCTCACGCTCATGAGAACGGAAGCTCTTGTGACACTTAGACATCGCCATCCAATGGAAGGTAAAGCAAGGTACCATCATGGTGCCTTGCTGGCCCAAGGCCCTCAACAGAAATCACTAGGAGCTGGAAGGGCTACATCGTCCCTCCCGCACCCTGCATTAGTGGACTCATTCTCACAGTCTGCCCAAGGGAACAGTCCGTCCAATGCCATCAGGCCAGAGTCCTCCCTACCCTAGCTGCCCTGCGCTGCCCTGTGAAGCACTGAGGCCTCAGGGCCACCCAGACCATCACCCCCTAGGGAGAGCCTGCCTTACTGTGCTCCTCTCAGCCAGCTCCACTCTGCATAAAGAGCCGTGGCCTGGACACTGGGCTTTACCCACCAGCCAAACGCAGAGGAATATTTTATAAGACTGTAAGCCTGCATAAAATTGCTAAGCGCATATATAAGGCTAATGCCACTGCTATATTAAAATACTAAATTCATTTTTATACTTTTTTATTTAAATTGCTGGGGCTACTTGCCATGGTTGATTAAAAATTCTGAACAGGGTGTATTGTGTGGGCCAATTATGAAACAGGGTGTCGTGCTCTGAGCATTACTTGGAACATACAGGAAACCATTTGTAAAATGAAAACTCTTCTTTAAAAAAAAATGTTTAAAAGGTGAGAAAAGTCAGAACGGGTGGCAACTGCTTCCAATCCCAGCCTTTAGGAGGCAGAAGTGGGAGGGTGAAGGGAAGACCGGGAGTTCAAGGTCATCCTTAGTGATAAAGCTAGTTCAAGGGCAGCCTGGGCTACAGGAGATCCTGGCTCAAAAACAAAGTTGATGTAACTAAACTAAAAAGAGATTCAGTCAAGGTGGGGCAAAGTCAGAAGTGGCTTAGCACTGAGCCTCTGAAGGCACCAAAAGTGGCGGCAGCCTAGAGGGCGTGGCTTCCCTCAGGCCTGCAGTCCAACCCCAGGCCACCATGCTGGGCCCAGGCCAAGGTTTGCTCGACAGCTGAACTTGTTTCTCCTTAGCCTCAGTCTCCTCCATGGCTGAACTTACGGGAACCCTGTCATACAGACTCCGTTCTGGCTTCTAGGGTGGTCTGACTGTCATCACACAGAGCTGAGAGGGAAGCCGACTCTCCCAGCAGCTATCCCCTAGCTGGAGGAGCTCACAGTCCAGAGGAGAGATCCATCCATTTACTCAGCCAGCAGGCACTTCTCTTTGCCTCCTCCGTGCGGGGCACTGTCCTAGTTGCTAGGGTCGTTGGATGAACCAGCAGACAACATACCAGCCTGACCAGCCTCCTGGATCTTAAGCAGGGACACGGCGAAGCAAAAACTCTTACAGAGGAAACAAGCACCGTGAAAACAAACTTCTGGTGCTACAAAAGTGATGGGCGCTCGTTTTGGTTTCGGCAAACAGGGAATGTTTCCATGGTGGGACTCGGGTGATGGGTCTGACAACAGAGACCAAACGGGTCCAATGGCAGCTGAGCACACGGAGAAGGGAGCTCCTATCAGGGAATCAAGCTGAAAGGGGTCCTGAGACCACAGACCAGGAGACCAGGAGTATTGTTTTTTAAAATTAACTGTATTATCTGTAGGCCCTGCTAGTAATCAATTAAGACTTAGACACTTGTTATATTTTTAAATAGCCTTAGTTAACCTGGGGCAGGGCAGATATCACTCCTCTAAACTACCTCCCATAGTGGGGCAGGCATGGGATCCCTGTCTCAATCCCATGCCATCTGCTTCCAATAACTTCTATCAAGCTACCTCCCATCGATAATCACAAATACCTGCTAATGTTCTTCATCTGGGCCGGATTCTCCATCCACGCGGCCGGCCATGTGCTTCTCCTCCAGCTAAGCCATGGCGGCCTTCCTCTCTTCCCTTCAGGTCTCTCTCCTTCCTCCTCGTGGCGGTCTTTCTTCTTTCCAGAATCCCTTCCTCTCCTAGCCCCCCCCCCATCTCCTGCCCTACCCAGATGGGATGGCTTTTTATGAAACAAAAGGTGGGTCACACAGACAACAAACAGCATCAAAATACATCAGACCATCCCCCAACACAGGAGGCTTCCAGAGGACTCACTAAAGCTACTCTCCTGGATGCTAGCAGGCAGCGCTGGGTCCTGTGGGCCTGCCAACAGCTCCATGGCCTGTCTACACATCACCATGGTGATTCCCTTCCTTGGGAAACAACTACAACTACGTTTGTTTTCTCTTCTGTGTTCTGGACTGAGGCCATTTGATAATTACAAAATGTACAACCCATAATGTGTTCTAAACTGTCTCTGAATAGTGAGTGGTTTTGAAATAATACATTTTTTTAAAAAAAGCTTAATAAAGATTAATGTGGAAAAGAGACTTATCAGCCTCATTGGAAATAAAATCAGTATTAATTACTTTGCCCACAGTCACCCTGATGAGCTAGTGATGGCGGGACCATTTCCTCTACGTAGGACAGATGCGTGAAGGAGATGCCTGTTCTTCTGGCAACCCCTCCCGGCCCCATGGCCAAGGTCTCATCACCACAGTCCTACAAATCATGGCACCGCCTTGTAGTTTGCTACGCATGTCTGTGATGGGTCCCAGAGAAGGCATATGAAGGCTGAGCCTGACATACATGACTACCTGCTGGAGGCTGAGCCTGACATACATGACGACCTGCTGGAGGCTGAGCCTGACATACATGACGATCTGCTGGAGGTTGTCCCTTGAGAAGCTCAGAGCCCCAGGCCAGCAGTCTCCAGGAGCTAGTATGAACTCAAAATCTTGCTTGAGCAACAGAGCAGAATGTGACAAATTCCCTACCATCTGTGACCACAGCCCTGTCATGTGTCTGGGTAGCTCAGCCAGGAAGCAGGAAACCATAATTCTGGTCAGTCTACACCACAGTGAGCCTCAAACCAAGAATTCCAGATGGTCTGCTGGGTGCCACTGAGATCGTAACAGCCACATTGATAAAGGCCAGGGTTTGGGGTACCCCTGCAGGCTGCTCGAAACAGAGTTGCTAGCTCCAACATATGTGAAAACAACCAGGACACACACGACAGGGACAGGTGTGCTGCCAGTGGCCCAGTAAGGAGGCCCCGGAAAGCATGACAGTTGAGTTGCTTCCCAAGGCTTCAAGGTCCCCTGCCCCACTCTGTCCGGTCCCCACCTGTACTTCAGTGGTGCCCCCTAGGCCACCCCAGCTAGTGCAAGTTTCCAAGGACAGTACTCCAGTGAGCTTCCTTAAGCAGCCCACCCACCCACAAGCCTTTCCTCCTGCATCCCTGCTCTCCAGAACAGACAGGGTGCCTCTCCTGCCACGTGCCACACACAGGGAGAGGGAAGGACAAGAGCTGGCCGCCGGTCTCTGAACTACTGACATCCTTGAGGAAGGTTTCTTTACAAAAACACACCCGGCCTTTCTTTTTCCTTTCTTTATACCTTAGAACTTTTTAATGTTCATTTTTAGTCCCTTAATGAAGAGCTACAAGTAACAAAGTAGGCTCCAGGGTCTGGCTTCTAGCTCTGTCACTTCCCTAAGCCCCTGTTTTCTCATCTGTGCAACAGATTGTCTGTCTTGTGAGAATAAAGGAGCAACAATTTAAATGGCTCAGCCCAAGAGTCGAGTACACAGAAAGTGACAATGCAGATTATTACGTGAGATGAGGTGGTATTGATTATGGAGGTGGTGACGACGCTGGAGATAAAGAGGACAGTGATGATGATGATGACAGTGACGATGACGGAAGTGACAGTTACGAAGATGGTGACAGCAGCGATGACAGAGACAGACCTGACGGCAGAGGTGACGCTATGGGGATGGTGTCAACGATGAAGGTGACGGTGAAGGTGAAGAGGATGGCGACAGCACTGACAATGATTATGATGACAAAGAGGATGATGACATCACAGACTGATGCCTATGAAGACGGTAGGATGTGAGTCTCTGGCATGTAGGCAAAATTGGATCTACGTGACAAAAAAAACTCTTGAGGGCTCAGAGCTCTGCTCACAGTCCAAATCTACAAGCCGGAGCTCGGTTCCCTCCCTCCCCCCAGTCCTCTGGTCCTGCAGGCTCAGCAGATGCAATCTTGAATCCTTATTCATCAAAGAGAAGGTCAGGGGAAGGGGCCCCTCCCTGCACTAGTCACATTCACAGAAACCTCTTTCCAGACACCTCATCCACTGCCAGCTGGCCACCGGCACCATCAGAAAGGTCCAGCAGCATCTCTGTCCCAGAATCCTAACTGCACCGTCCTCCATCCCCGAATCTCAACTGCTATGCCAGTTGACTGTGTTCTACTTTTGGTGGGAATTCCATCACATTGGACTAATTACCGCCACATACAAAGCACTGGGTGGCTTCTCTCAATAAGAAGAGATGCCATGGGAAAGTTGCCATATTAGACACTGCTTATTATCTGGGCTATTTTTGTTGCGACCAACACAACTTAGGCATAATCGAACAGCACAGAGTCCCAGTAGCCAAGCTGGAATCCCCACAGACATCACTCTAAGCAATCTGATGTGCCGTACACAGGACAAAGTGCAGACCGCCGCCACTGTTCAGCCTTGGGCCTCTGCTCCCGTGAGACCTGACAGAAGACCAGTGAGGAAGGGCAGGGTCTGTGTAGCCATGTCTCTACTCTGGCCCATCACTTCACACCATAACATTTCTGACAGCCAGAAATCAGGAGAGCAGGAGCCTCCTAGCTCATCCTTCCAGCCTCTGGGGGTCCAGCCAGGCCTCCCCCCATCCTTCTCACAGCCGCAGGAGCAACACAAGCATCTACTGTTAGCCAGCACTTCACACTCCAGGAAAGGGAAAAAAAAAACACTCATATTTGGCTCAGAAAGGCCTTGGGAAAGTTTACTTCTTTGTAAATGTTTTCTTTACCAAAGCCAAATCCCAGAGCTGGTGTGATGTGGGGTGGATTAGACAATTAAAGCTGCCACACAGAATACAAATCTGAGTTTGTTCAGCTGGGTCGAGAGGACCTCGCCATTTCCTTCCTCCCCTCGTCAATTTACTCAGAGAGCAGCCTTCTCTCCAGATAAGCACGCTGGCGTTAGAATACCGCGCGCGTGCCGACAGCTGCAGCCCTACCACTAGAGCAGACATGACTGTGGCAGCAAATGATAATTAAATATATTTTCATCATCCGTCATTTCTTCTTCTTCTTCTTTTTTTTCCCTGCAGGTGCCAGGGTAATAAATCTAAACTCGCCTCTTTTGTCAGCTGGTAGTGAACACATTTTAACTTGAGATCTCTTGGGAGGAATTAAGAGTCACTTGGCCTTGTAAAGGAGAAAGGGTTTTTACTTCCAAACTGCCAAGTGGGGAGCTCACAGCTGATTGGTTTCATGATACTTTATTATTTGACAATATATATGCGTCAGGTTGTATTTCAAAACACCTACAGGGTAACCAGGGCTCCGAGAGATCCATCGTCAGATTCTAGAATAAAAACCTATTTGAGAAGATTTTCACCACTATTTCTTTTTATGAATCCCAGATTTAATGTATTATTGACTTAGGTTTATTCCAATATTTTAGAACTTTCCAGCATTCTTTAAATCCCCCAACAGCCTTTTTTCTCCTTGTAGCACGTCACGGGGAAAGCCGTTGCCAGTGCCGCCTGCAGCCTGAGTTAAGTGCTTTCGATTGGCCTAAGGAGTTTGGTTGACTTTTTATTTTGACAGTTTAACGGCTCCTTCTCCCCAGGGGCAGCCTCATGTGAGCAGTCCTCAGGAAAGCCAGATGAAATGCACAGGCTTTCCTCCCTCTGCCAAATACCTTCACTGAAGGGCAAACCTGGCTGAAGCCACCAGGGGAGGCAGAGGAGACGCAGGGAGGCAGGCTGGCAGAGGCGGTGAGGATGCCTGCAGTGAGGGCTCAGGTGGTACCTGCCCATCACAAACCAGCCCTGAGCGGTGGGGAGGACTTTTCACCACAGCTTACCACACCCAGAGGCATGCGACTGGGCCACTCACCATTTCCAAGCTACTTTGCCCCTCTACTCCTCAAGGGAACTTTCTAGTAAGGAAGCCCACACCTTGTCCTCACCCACATCTATGAACCCTCAAATACTAACTCCTAAGGCAGGTGACATGGGGCAGATGAGGAGGAAGACTTTGAAGAGCCAAGGACGATAAACAAAACAAAGAACTTAAATTTTCACGTCTACATTCCTCAGATGAGACCTGGGCATAGAAAAAGAAAATTACAGAAACCCTAAGGTTACCAGACAGGTCTGAAGATGCTTTGTTAAACACTTAACACCCCCGCCTGCTTTTAGTGGCTACAGGTGGGCCCCACAGCCGTTCCACACGATGGGGATGCAGCTGGCACAACTCCAAAGAGACACTATGGAGAACACAGCGTGAAGGTCCCCCCCCCCCCCACCCGCCCCATCAAAGTCCCAGCAAAGCTTTTATTCAGAAGCCGAGAAGCCAGTTCTGAAAGCTGCACAGGCACGAAAAGGAGCCGGCGGAGCCGGAAGAATGGAAAGGTAGGCATTGAGAGGAGTGCTAAGACAGCTGTGACCCAAAGGACCCCAAGGCTGGCCACACAGCTGCCAGCATCAGGACAGTGTAGTACTGGCTTAAAAATAGACAAGCAGAAAAATGCGATGGATGCAGAAATGAACCCTCACAGATAGGGACAGATCACTCTTTACAAAAGAGCAAACTGCTGTGGAGACCTCCCAGTTAACGCCGCTGCAGCAAGTGGATGCCTGAATGAGAAAAAAATGAACCTTGCCCACTTCTCACACCACAGGGGGAAAAATGAATCCCGAACAGACTACAGAGCTAATTTGGAAATGTATAAAGCCAGGCTAGCGAGGTGGCTCTCTGTGCTTGCTGCCAAGGCTGAAGGCCTGAGTTTGACCCCTAGGATTTACATGCTTTTTTCTGAGTTCTAGGTATGTACTGTGGTGTACACATGCACACACACGCACACACACGCACATGCACACAGACACATGAGAGAGAGAGAGAGAGAGGGAGAGAGAAAGAGAGAGAGAGACAGAGAGAGAGAGAAAAGGAGAGAACAAAAGATAAAATTTGGAATAATATAATATTAAATATTTTAAAAATCAAACAAAAAGTAAAAAAATTAAATTTGCGGCTGTAGAGATGGCTCAGTAAGTAGTTAAGAGCACTGGCTGCTCTTCCAGAGGACCCAGGTTCAATTCCCAGCACCCACATGGCAGCTCACAACTGTGTGTAACTCCAGTTGCAGGAGATGCAGTGCCCTCTTCTGACCTCTGCAGATACCAGGCACATACATTGATGCACATATACACACACCCAGGCAGAACACACATATATGTTAAAAATGAAATCAATCTAAAAACATTTTTTTTTAAACTCTAGTTCAGTGGTAGTAGAGTGCGTGCTTGGCATTCACCCCAGTAAGAACAGAAACAACAGAAAACTCTGAAAACATCAGAGAACTGTATTTACTCCTAAAAGTTGCTGAGATGCATCCATAACGATGAGGAAAGCCAGGGATGAAGTTCTGTACTTCAAAGACACTGAGGAGATTGGGGTGCCAGTCCGACGAGAAGGAGATCATTGCAAAGAGTCTGTGGTGTGACGGGCTGACAGGGGGAGCCTCTCAGAGCTCACGCGAGAACAAAGCCTAGGGCTTTGCTTTGGGACAGGGTCTCACTGTTGTCCTGGCTGTCCTGGAACTCACTATGTAGACCAGGCTGGCCTCAAACTCACAGAAATCCACCTGCCTCTGCCTCCTGAGTACTGACTAGGATCAAAGGCATATGCTACTAAACACAGGTTTTGGTTTTGGTTTTATTTATTGTTAGATAGATAAAAAGGCTTGAGCAGGTATTTGCAAAAAGAGATACAGGGGTTACAAGTAAAGGTATTCAACATGTTAGGGACCTGAACACTAAATAAATTCGCAAGAGAGGGACCACATGCCGATCAGGTTAGATGAAATTAAAACTGTTGTTTTTTTTTTTTTTAATTAAAACATTTTTAAAGATTTGTTCATTATTTATACAGCATTCTGCCTGCATGTACATCTGCAGGCCAGAGGGGGACACCAGATCTCATCATAGATGGCTGTGAGCCACCATGTGGTTGCTGGGAATTGAACTCACGACCTTTGGAAGAGCAGGCCGTGCTCTTAACCTCTGAGCCACCTCTCCAGCCCCCGAAGTTAAAACTGTTGATCACACAAAGTGCAGAGGACAACATGGAGAAGCCAGACTTAGCAGCAGCAGTCTCTGCACCGCTCAGCCCTTCTGCCCTGTGTTGTCACCTAATATTCGCCCCAGCTATAAATTTATTGTATATTGATTAGTTTGGCTGTTACTTTGATACAAACTAGACTCGCCTGGGAAGGGCATCTCAGGGAGAGGCTGGCTAGCTCAGGTTGGCTGGTGGACGTTGCATGGCTTCTCCACTGGTGCAATAAAACCAAACTGAGCCAAATTAAAAGTATAACGTGAGGTTTATTAGAGGCAGCTCTCGGGTGGATTCACTGGTCCCAAGGAATGGGGCCAGGGAAATCACCATGCAGACAGGGGGATGGGGAGAAGGGGGCAGAGAGAGGAAGTGGGTGTGGGCACAGAGAGAGAGAGAGAGAGAGAGAGAGAGAGAGAGAGAGAGAGAGAGAGAGAGAGAGAGAGAGAACCAAGGTGACTGGATTACACAGTGAAGATCCTCTAAGGGATGAGAAGCCCCGCCCCTGGGCTGGAGAGCTCAGGGTAGAGGGCACGATGATGTGCCAACCGTACCCCATGACAGGTAGGGACTGAGGGATGCTGGGAGAACCTGGAGGCCAGATCTGCTTTGATATCTTAAATAGGCACCTTAGTCACTCGTCCGGGGTCTGAAACCCAGTATCTCAGTCCGTGAAGAATTGTCTTGATTATACTAATTGAAGTAGGAAGACCTGCCCACTGTGGGTGGTACCATTCCCTGGGCAGCAGTAAGAGTGGAGAGCACAGCTGAGCACTAGCACGCATGCAGCAAAGAGAAAACACACCCACAGAAAGCCATCCATGTAAATGCTCATGACAGCATTATGCGTAACTGTCCAAACCTGAAAACATCCTGGAATTTCTATCAATAGGTTAACAGACAAACTGTCTCATACCCATAAAACAGAATACTACTCAGCAGTAAAAAAAAAAAAAATCAATGGATTTCCTGTACACACAAGTCTCAAAGCCATCATGCTGAGTAAACAGACACAGAGCAGTGCGTAGCGTGCTGCGTTTATACGAACTCCTCAGAAGGGAGAGATGACTCAGCAGTTAAGAGCACTTGTTGCTCTTACACAGGACCCAGAGTTCGGTTCCCATGTGGGGCAGCTTACAACCACCTGCAACTCCAGCTCCAGGGGACCCTACATCTTCTTCTGGCCTCGGCAAGTACCTGTGTGCACATACATACATACTTACACACAGACGTGAGCACAGGCACACGATAAAAATAAATAAATCTTAATTTATAAAAAAAAAAAAACTCTGGAAATGTAAAATGGTCTATAATAACAGAAGGTAGGCCCACGGCTGCCTGGGGGACGGCACACCTGCAAGGCCATGAGTGGGGAAAGAGGGCCAACTTTCCTGCCTTGGTTCACTGTCGCCAAAACTCACCATGCTGTCCGCTCTTGACGCTCAGGGGAGCTTTTTGTTTACGTGTGCAGTGTGAGCAGTGCCCCATGGGCTTGTGTGAGGAGGCTCCGGTCGGCACAGGTGCTGTTTGCCCAGGAGAGGGGGGCGAACATGAGTTGTCAAAAGAAATAGTAATTTGCCTGTCACTGCTGGTGAAAAAGTGTGCACCCCGCCGCAAAAGCACACGCATCCGTACATTCATTCCTCCACCCCACAAATGAGCCCTAGGGGTGCAGAGGCGGCTTCTCACCTGCCGGAAGCCAGAGCGAGATCTGCTGGTGTGCGCTGACTGCTCTGTGCCTTGGCCTTGAGCCTACACATCTGCGCACAGATGTGCAAGCACACGCACACGGCCAGCTGGCCCAGCTGGCTGAACTGGGTTTGGGCAGATGACACTTTGTGCCTTATAGATGTCTTCACCTATAGAATGAGGGAAACGGTAATCCCCACCCCCAGAGGGCTGACATGATCCAACAAATTAACATCCTTGTGATTCTTAGCACAATGCTGGGCATTTTCTGCAGACTCCATAAGTATGTGGTACGTTCAGCGCTTTGTGGCTGCATTACCTGGAGAGGCACACGCTGCATGTGGCAAGGCCGCTCAGCACCTTGTGGCTGCGTTACCTGGAGAGGCACACGCTGCATGTGGCAAGGCCGCTCAGCACTCTGTGGCTGCGTTACCTGGAGAGGCACATGCTGCATGTGGCAAGGCCGCTCAGCACCTTGTGGCTGCGTTACCTGGAGAGGCACACGCTGCATGTGGCAAGGCCGCTCAGCACTCTGTGGCTGCGTTACCTGGAGAGGCACACGCTGCATGTGGCAAGGCCTTTGTCTGCCAGAGCAAGCGTCTCTACTCTATCTGATTTCCAGGACTTCCTTTTTATCACTGAAGTCAATAAGAGACCCATAGGAGCAAATAAGCCAGCATGGTAGGAAGCGACAGTATTTACAGCCACGCACACACACACATACACATAGCCACATAGACACACACACACATATACACATAGCCACATACACACATAGACACACACATACACACACACACAGAGCCACATAGATACACACATAGCCACATACACACATAGCCACACACACACATACACACACACACAGCCACACACATACACAGACACATAGACACACACACACATACACACACACACACATACATATAGCCACATACACACATAGCCACACACACACACACACACACATACACACACACACAGCCACACACATACACAGACACATAGACACACATACACATACACACACACAGCCACACACATACATATAGCCACATACACACATAGACACACACACACATACACACACACACACACACACACACACACACACACACACGCACACACAGACACTAGCCCTGAACTCTGCAGGTATGCACAAGAGTTCAGCCTGCACCCGCTCTCCACCCCCAAGTAAGCAGAGATTCCAGAAGTCCCGCGCACTGCACTCAGCAGGTAAACACACTTCAGGCATGACGAGAGGCCTCTTCGTGCCGGCTCCTTGGAGACCGACATTCTAACCTGACCCAGAGTCTCTCCTCTACAGCTGAGGATTGTCACTCAAAGCCAGAGAACAGAGAACAGAGACCGATAGCCCTGGCTTTGGACTTTCAAAAGCTAAGGCCCAGACATGGTGGGGAGTGTGAGGCCACCTCCCTACACCTGACAATGGTGAGCTGTGAGCTTCAGGGAGGCCGAAGCTCCCACGTGGAGCCCGGGTCTGGTCTTCAAGTGGAGAGCATTTACTCTGAACCCCAGAGGTTTACATGCGACGACCACATGGTTTTTCCCACTCCTAAGAGGGATGCAGAAGCAGCTGGCAAAGGGCTGGCTCTGAACAGGGTACAGGCTAGACCTCACCAATTCACGTGGCTCATACCGACAAGCCTGCCAACTTTGGAGTAGGGTTAGGTACTGGAGATTGAGTCTGGGCCTGCACATGTTCAGGGCACTCTCTCTACCTTGAAGCTACATATCCAGGCCTTGGGAGAGATTTCCGTTGGCTTAGAAAACACAGAACTAACACAGAAAACACAGAATTAAATGAAGTGATGCTTCTGTAGCCTCGTGGGATGAGGGATTAATGCAGAAATGAAAAGAAGTTGTAGAGAGCCAGGCATGGTGGCGCACGCCTTTAATCCCAGCACTTGGGACGCATAGGCAGGCGGATCGCTGTGAGTTCGAGGCCAGCCTGGTCTACAAAGCGAGTCCAGGACAGCCAAGGCTACACAGAGAAACCCTGTCTCGAAAAACCAAAAAATAAAAATAAAAATAAAAAAGTTGTAGAGCAAGAAGGCCCTATGTTCGTGTGCCCAACTTGTCACCTGATGTTTGTCCCATTTATAAAGTTACTGTGACAGCTTGTCAGCATCACATGCTAGAATTGCCACGAAAGGGAGTCTCAGTGAGAGGCCGTGTCTGTGGGAGATTGCCTTGATTACATCAGCTGAGGAAGACCTGCCCACTGTGGGTGGCACCATTCCCGGGCATCCTTGACTATGCAAGAGTATGGTGGTTTGAATAAGAACCAGCCCCCATAGGTGCATAGATTTGCATGTTTGAGCATTAGGGCGTGGCACTGCTTGACAGGGATTAGGAGATGTGGCCTTATGGGAGGAAGCGTGTCACTGGGGGTGGATTGGGGTGGGGGTGGGGTTTTAAAATGCTCAAGTCAGGCCCAGTGTTGCTCCTCGTTGCCTGTCGATCTGTATGTAGAACTCTCATGTATGTCCCTCCCCAGCACCATGCCTGCCTGCCTGCCGCCATGTTTCCTGCCATGATGAAACTGGACTAAACCTCTGAGTGTAAGCCAGCCCCCAGTTAAAGGCCTTTTTAAAATAAGAGTCGCCGTGGCCATGGAGTCTCTTCACAGCAACAGAACACTGACTAAGACAGAGTGAGAAGCAAGTCCAGCACTAACTCAAGTTACACATTAACTCTTGGCTTTCTGCTGTTGTGGATGTGATGCGGCCAGGTGCCTCAAGCTCCTGCTGTCTTGACTTCTCCTCAGTGAGGGACTCGCACCTAGAGCTCCCTCGAGGTGCTTTTGTCAGGGGGTTTCATCACAGCAACAGGAAACGAGACACTCATGCCGCAAACAGTAAATAACTATTTATCCTCTGGAGCATTCTGGCATGCTGGGACCCTCAACACAAATGGAGTGAGACTTGAACCCTCGTGAGGACAGGTGGCGACAGGGGGCCAGGGAAGCGAGGCTGGTGGTAGAAAGGCTCACAAGGGCGTTGGCAGGACTGGGAGGTATCGAACGACCCACAGAGGCTTTTTTTGCAGCTACAGCAAAAGAAAGCAAATCCAGGGTGAGGGCTTGGATCTCACCCAGGGGGCCACGCCCTGTGAGGGTGCAGTGGCAGGGGACACTGCAGGAATGGTGCCAAGATGGCGCTAGACTAGGGAGAGAACAAATGGCCCAGATGGTCGCCTGTGTCATTTGTGAGGTTTGTATCCGTCCCCTGAGGGACAGAGAGAGGGACAATGGCTGTCTCATCATGCTTTTGATCATGCTGCGTTTATTCTGCTGGGGGATCTGCCCTTTTCTTGGGGTCCACGTCCTCCCAACTTCTCTCCCACCAGACATTAGTGATAGCTAGGACCTGGGATCCTTCTGAGTCTTGGCAAAATCAAAAGCCCTTCACCCCGAGTCCCATCCGTCTGCACAAGGAACAGCCTGCCTTGTAAAGCATCAACCACAGGGAGAGACTGACTGAGAGTGAAACCAGGCTCCTCGTGGCAGGTGCTACTGTTTGAGGAATGGCTTAGGAAGCAACCCTTGAGGAGTGAGCGGGTCTTTCACAGGAGAGGCTGGGGACAGAGGACTTCGAGGCGCAAAGGTCCCAAAGTGAAAAATGGCTGAGTGAGAACTGGCAGGAGGCTGGTGCAGCAGCCCTGGTAAGGACCTGACCGGGAGGGAGCAGCCAAGTCTGTCCACAGCAGGCGCGGAAGGCAGGCGGCGGGCGAACAGGTAGAGGGAGGGTTGACAAGCCCATTTCTGGGAAGCAGCCCTGCCCAGCAGAGCTCAGTCAGCTATCCGGGACACAGGCACCTGCTGGATGCTAAGAGCAGGCTCTGGTCCTTTCAGTTTTGTAAACTGAAGGGTTGCAGAGCACCCAATCCTTTGAAGCTCTGTGGAGAGCACACACCCACCCAAACAGCAGAGGGAATACTCCACTGTGCATGGAGAGCTGCACTCCTGGCGATGCTGCGGCACAGCCATGGGCTTGAAAGCACTCAGAGGAAAGGCCCTCTGAGCACACATCCGGGAGGCGCTGCATCTCCGGTGCTTCCCCTCCACTGCAAAGGCTAGGAAGCAACACTGAGGCTCGAGCCTGGGGAGAGGAGACAGAGCCCACCTACTGGAGTCCTGAGAGACTGGGGTGGAGCGGGAGGCGGGATACCTGGACCTGCCTTTCTCTCCTGCAAACCTCACTGATGGGTACACAGGGGCTAGTGATCGGCATCTCAGTTGACCAGGGAAACCCCCAGGTCTTTAGAACTTTGCTCCTTAACTACTTCGAGGCAGCTTGGGGTCAGGGGACTTGCAGGGTATTAAAATCCTGACGTGCACCTGGGGAATGCAATCTTCAGTTGGACCTGTCAGATACATCTAGGGTAGTTTAGTTTCACCATTGGTCATTCTTTGAGATGGTCTTCTGAGAACGCCATGTCATTGTGAAGCTGTGTTCTTAGGGCTTGCTGAGATTTAAAAAAAAAAAAAGTAAGTACCTCAAAAAAAAAAAAAACCACTTTGGAGCAGGAAATGAGGATGAAGAGAGTCAGCGTGACTCCAGGGTTTGCAAGTTCACACAGTGTTGAAGGGCACACAACCCACCAGGAGTGATATGGTCACAAAGGACATTTTTTTAAAATCATGTATATCTTCAAACAACCATTAAGCTTTTAGACCATGAATATATTAAGGACTTTGCTCTAAACTAGATTGATATGATTAGATATTTAAGTCTAAGGATGTCATTTAAAAATCAATTACAGAGAGACTTGGGGACCAACAACCCAGGTACTTCTGATCTGGGAGAAAATGGGCTCAAATGTCCTCAAGACATCCTCTCCCTCTCCTCCAAGCAGAACTGGTGGCCAGAAGGTAATGTCAGGAGCGTCACTCAGGATGGCCAGACGCAGTCTTAAACTGGCAACTGAGGGACTTATTTCATCCTCCCACCAGCCCATGAAGGACTTATTTCACCCTCCCACCAGCCCATGAAGGACTTATTTCACCCTCCCACCAGCCCATGAAGGACTTATTTCACCCTCCCACCAGCCCCTTTGCCTGGGGTGCAGAGTGACCTGGCACTATTAGTGGTTTGTTGATAGCACACTTCTCCTGTAGGTACCGTGGGAGGCAACACAGTGAGAAGTATCAGAACCACCCACTATACCTAGCGGGAGGGTGGGCTGGGGACCCCTATGATCCAGGGCGCTGCCAGAAGGTGAGATCTCTGCTGGCCAGCATTGAGTGGGGCACTTTGGAAGGGTCTAACACAAAGTCTAACAGGGATTCAGCCTTCCTCTTTGTGGCAGAGACCCAGCAAAGACACACTCCAGTCACCTTGAGGAACTGTCACAGGCTGTTTGATCACACTCTGCAGAGCAGTCTTGAAGTCGGGACTCTCGAATGTATGGGTGTGACATTCAAGGCAGAAGAGGTGGCAGAGGCTGTGCAGCAGCAAAGGCGAAAAGATGCAGGGCTGAGGCCGACCTTCCAGGTGGTGAGCAACGGCAGGAAACTCAAGTAGCTCCCACTAGTCCAGGCTCTGACTCTGCCTTCCCCTAGGCCTGCTGCCCAGTGCTCAGTGGGCAGTGCTGGTCCAAGAGCAGGGCTGAGTCCCTGGCACTGGACACTCAGTGCTTCGGTGTCCAGATGAAGCTGTCAAAAGTTCCAGCTGTGAAGGGCTCAGCATGGCCGGAGCCCGACATTCACAGTCACAGCACAATCTCTCATCACATCCGAGACAGCTACAACCATGTCACAAGAAAAAAAAAAGTGCCCAGAGAAATCAGACCAAGGGGCAGCTCGGGCTGCCAGAGTCCATCAAAATCGCTATTTGCAAGATTCTCCCCAGCTCCACTCACTGCGTTGCCACCCGAAGCGCTAAATCCCAGCGTAGTAATAGAAAGAG
Organism: Acomys minous; assembly: GCF_964271855.1. Classification (NCBI taxonomy): domain Eukaryota; kingdom Metazoa; phylum Chordata; class Mammalia; order Rodentia; family Muridae; genus Acomys; species Acomys minous. The sequence continues at coordinate 125,296,399 of NC_140487.1, forward strand.
TATTCATAGGCACCCAGCTTCCAGGAAGAGGCAGGAACTTAGCTCACATCTTTGAAAGTTTATAAATAGCCTCAGCAAAAGAGCTGGGACACGCTTCTTAGTAAATACAGCTGACCCATTTTCCTCAGTCTTCACCAGGAATGAAGAGACCGTTACGCGGAGAGTACAGGACAATCTAAATATACACTTCCTGCTCACGGGGCCAAGGCCAGAGAAGCAGAGCCGTAAGAGGGAGAGAGGCTGGGCAGGGGACTGGTGGCTGTGGTCGCCTCTGTATGCATAGTCACCAAGTGGGCGGAGCTGGGCTCTGATGCCTGCTTGGGGCAACAGGGGCAATGCTGACCCTGGTCTCTGCAGGCCAGGGCTCAGGATCACCTAGCCAGCCCCTCCTTGCCATGAGTTTTAGTTCGTTGACCTTTCTGTGACTTTGTCTTTCTTGGCTCAGCTTCAGAGAAGCCATGAGGGCTCCTCTTCATCACTGCGGCCTTGGTGCTTGGCCTGGAACAGGCACACCGTCAATATTTATCAGGTGAATGAATCTGTGGCTGAGTGACCTGGCTTGCTAACTGATTCCAGGTAAACTTCCATTTGCTTGTTATCAACAAACCCAGGCGGCCCCTTGGATGTAGGGAGCTACAGACTGGCCTGGAGACAGCAGAGCATCTCTGAAGAGCTTCATACCATCCTTCTGGCAAGAGCTGCAGTACTAAATAATTCACTAAAGCTGGCAGGTCCCGGGGACTTGGAAGGAAAACTGCCTCAGCAATCACATGGGAGGCAAGTGTGTGCTGCTGCTCTGTCCACGGCACCCAGAAGTGCGCCTGGCTCCATCTCTTACCAACTCCCTAGCCCTGGTCTCGGAGATGGCTACCATGTGTTAGCTGGGGCTACTGATGAATCTACCTTACTGAAGGAAGCACCAATGATTCCCTTTTCAGGAGCTGTGTGCAGGGCAGAAAGCAAAGGCTCCTGCACTCTGCCCTCCCAAGTCAGTGCAGAGAAGAAGCAGGCTAGTTTGGCCAAATGGGGGGAAGGGCACCGGGGCTGGCAAGCCAGGGTGTCTGGAGATGGGTCTGCCTCCCCAGGAAGGAAATGTAGGGACCCAGCCAGCATGGAGCAGAGACACAGAACTCAAAAGGGCTTTGTACCGGAGCAGTGAACCTGAGAAAAGGCAACCAACAGCTAGGGAAGCCTGCGTCCAGGAGGCCACAGACAGCAGTGAGGGCAGCCAACACCAGGCCATGGAAGCAGCCATGAGCGGTCCCCTCAGGACCTGCCAGGTGGTACAGGAAGCTGTGTTGTCTTCAATTCCTGGCAGCCCCTACCAGGAACCTCCAGCACATGTCAGTCCTTAGAACTGAGCGCCAGGTCCTATGTGGAGGAGAAGCAGGAGGGTCTATTCACTCCTCCGTGCCTTGGTCCGGAGGAGGAGGCTCCTGCTCCTGCTGTGACTACAGCTGCTGGAACAGTCTTGCTCGCAGAAGGTTCTCTGCGGGCTGAAGGCTGCTTTATAGAGTGTCTGCCATTCTGGGAGTTTTCATCTATGTTCCTGGAGTCTGTTCTTTTATTGGTTATTTCTCTAACTTGACTTTAATTCATCGTCTCAGTTATGATCATAAAAGACCTTAATTGATACTTATTTGATGGAATCTACGTTATTCATGAAATTTATTACCTCATCTAAGTACAAGCAGGAACCAGAAAGTGGAGTTTGCCACTGTCACAAGCCGCCTACAAGAGCAAGGCACTCTCGCAGCCTCCTTCCTGGAACTCTTAGGGGATGGGGGCAGGGTTCCAAGACTCCAGTGCTCCAAATTAAAACCTAGCCTCCCAGGGGAGCCCTGGCCTTGGCCTACTGGTTGCAAACGTAGGGTGGTTTTAAAACACGTCTGCACAACCTCCGGCTTGCCTCCCGCCAAGAAGTGGTGTCTGGTTCCCTCCTCATGAGCCGACTGGCCTTAATGGCTCTCTCGTAACTAAGAGCCGAAAGCAGGCATGGCATTGTGACCTGCAAGGCTGTTCTCCCAAAGGCCCTGGTCTCCGTGCATTTGGATCCCACGTGAGAACGTACAAGCCTGAAGCCACCATGCAGAGGGGTTACACAGAGGGAGGGGCGCCCTTTAGCCCCTGCTGCCGTGTCCCCAAATGTCTGCTTGTCTCCCAGACTCTCAAGAGGGAGGATGTTGGGGGATGACTCATTCCAATGCCATGGGATTACCCTGAGACACTCCCAGAAAAAGCTGCTAGGCCAACCCAGAATCAAAAGCCAGGCAGTCGTAGTACGTGACTGTTGTCTCTGTCAGGAGTAATCTGTTATGAAGCCAGGAACAAGAGGAATGCAGAAGCCTTGAGAGCCCGGGCCCTTCCCTCCATTCTTCTACTTGATTTTCTGAAACAGGAAAACTGGAGGACCAGAAAGAGGTTCTTGCCAGTGTTTGGCGAAATGAGAAGAATTTTTAAAGGGCACACAGGAGAAGGTAGTCTAGAACAAGTCCTGCACAGCGCTGAATGTGTTCCACTGAAGTGTCCTGCGTCTCAAAGGCATGCCCCTCCTTTACTGTGTGGTGTTAAAGTTATGAGAGGATGGCAACTCGCTGGGCGCTGCCTCTTAACGGCCTCACTAGGTCAAACTGAGAGTTGGCATCCCAAATCCACCCACAAATGTGTATAAGATTTGGCCAGTTTGTGACATCGCAAGTAGCTATCACTTTCACATTTGACCGGCTGCTATTCATGAAACACCTTAAGGAAGCCTAGTCTACCTCTTCTGCTGCCCAACGTGCTTATGAAACCCTGCCACGGCCTATAAGCCCAGAGCCTGGCACTGGCTGAAAACAGTTCTCCATCTCTGAGGGGACAGACAGAGAAGCTAAGGCCTGGCCTCCTGAGCCATGAGCCTGTTCCAGCCAGCAGGGCAGTGCACTACACAGAGAAACACACAAACCTCAGTAAAAGGGTGTCAGCAGATCCAGTTTCCAAAAACAGAGTGTTTTCAGGTCAGAGAACAGAAAGCCACCAGCCAGAAAGCATGGCTGCCTTTCTTTCTTTCTTTCTTTCTTTCTTTCTTTCTTTTATTTATTTATTTTTTTATTTTTATTTTTAGGTTTTTCGAGACAGGGTTTTTCTGTGTAGCCTTGGCTGTCCTGGACTTACTCTGTAGACCAGGCTAGTCTCGAACTCACAGTGATCTGCCTGCCTCTGCCTCCCGAGTGTTGGGATTAAAGACGTGTGCCACCACCGCCCAGCCCTTCATTTCTAAAATGGTAAAGAAGCACAAAGCAGTTCAGCTCTTTGGCTCCTGGCTTGCTGTCTCCCTGGTTTTTCTGTAGCCTGGGGGTGGTTTTACAGTAGCCACTCCCTGGGATTTAAAGTAGTGACAGCCCAACACCACTGGGCCAGGGCCAGACAGGCTCACCTCCCCATTTGAAGGCCAGGAGAGGGGACAAGTGTCTGTGTCCACAGGATAGTCCCTAAGGACAGCACAGTGGGACGCGTGCATGCCCTCTGCTCCCCATCTCTGTGGCCAACTGTGGGGAGGCAGAAATGTGTGCTGCCCATAGGCCTGAGCAGAAGGAGCAGTTCTGGCTTCCTTGGGCAAGAGTGTGGGCAGGGCCAGCCAGTGCCCGATGGCGGATAAACAACATTTTGAAGCCACAGTATTTCTCAGTCACAAATAGTACAGTAAAGCTAAGACATTTATATGCAATTGGGAGACATTTATCCTGTGACAACATTCTATTCCAATGACTTTTCTATTACCACCAATGATTAATGATGTAAATTCTGTCACTTGGGATGATGGACGCAGGGCCACTAAGGGGCCTTTGCATAGATTACCCAAACCCTGCCTTCCTATTGGCTCCCGGGACAAATGTAGTCTGTGCTTCAAAAAATATTATTATTATTCTGTCCTCTCCTAAAGCAACTGGCTCAGGCCTCAGGGAGAGGCTCCTCCTCTCATATGTTTGCCTGTTCAGCGTCAGGGCTGCTGACGTAATCCATTTAGAGATAATTACCTAGTTCTTCCCAGATAGGAGCTGGGGAGGCTGTGCTAGGCATTGCCTCGGAAGTTAAAGACACGCACACAGGGCCTCCAGGGGTGCTGAGCACAACCCAGCCTGTCAGATCACAAGGAGAACATCGCCTGTGACCCTGTCATGTGCATCCTATTACCCGGAGTGTCTTCCCATGACCTGGCCTCCGAGGAGCCCACGGGGTATTCCTGGCTCTGTTTGGTGTTCCTGCCTCTGCCCTCCACTAAGCCCTATGCCTTTATGGACTCCTGCTGGGGGCCTCCAACTGAAATTGCTGTCCTCCCTCTGGGGCCCCAAGGCCAGTGCAGGTGATCTTTTGCCCAGTCAGCCAGGTCTGGTCCCCCCCTTGACATGGCTCTTGACCTAGTCCTCAGTGACAGATGACCACAATCCTCAAGGTTACGCTTGAATCTGTCATCTCTCCAGACCCACCCGCCTGCCACCCTCACACGGATTGAAAAGAGCAAGTTCATGGCCTCACGGTTGCCCTGGCTTGGATGTTGTTGCCCTGGACTTTCCCTCTGAGTTGTGCTCACCTCACCTGGGCCCTTCCGTTACCAGGCTGGGCATCACCAACGCCACAACCCCCTTCACCACCACCCCTGAGCTTTCTCCAATCTTAAACATGTTGTACTCTTATGACACCACATCATCATAGAACAATTGCACTCCCTGCCTGGATAGTCTTCCTGTCCCCGCATCCTGCACCAGGCCAGCTCCTGCTTAGCCAGCCTCCGCTCACACAAGTCCTCCTGAGGAAGCCACACAGGCTTCTGCCTTCCCCAGAGAGTGAGCTCACAGTTCTTGCTGGTCACGTCCATTCTCCTCACATGTGAGGGCCAGGCACTCTCACATCGGGCACAGTGCTTGCACAGCTCGAGGCCCCAGGACACACTTGCTCATGGGTGGACAACTGAGACAGCCCACTGAAGGCAATCTCTTGAGGCCTAGAACTAAGGCCAGTTCACTTCTGCACTCCCAAAGGCCTCTCACAGAGAACATGGGTGGGGTGAGGTGGGGTGGGGTGGAGGGTGAGAGCCACAGTCAGGGAGCTGTCAGAATACGCTCATGCACAAACCACGGAGGAAGGAGAATCCCAGTATAAAAGGGGAAACCTAGAAGACCAGTGGCTTCACTCACAGGGTAAAGGCCTCCAAGTTCAGAGATGAGAGAACTGATGAGCAGCAGACGCCCAGGCCTGTAAATCAAGCTATCGTAAATGCCATGGGGAGAGCTGCTTGGTTTCCCTGCTGAGGAGACTCAGAGGTGGGCGGGGCAGGCCTTACAGGAACTCAGGGCAGCGCCTGGATCTGGCTGGATTCCTGGCACTCCTAACTCAATTTGGCCATCTCTCTCTGAGTCCTTTCTTGGAAAACAGATGAGCTTTCTACTGTGTGATGCCTGGGCTGTGCTGACAGGTGGAGGAGCCTGACGCAGTCCAGCTCGGGCGAGACCAGGACCTCTTCGCTGTGCCGGGGATCCCTCCCAGGTAGCAGCAGGAAAAGCATAGGACATGCCTCCCCCCAAATCTCACAGGTGCTGCCCCTCTCCTTCCCTAGCTGGCAGCCCGGTTCCCTCCCGGGCTCTGGAGTCTTGGAACAAGAAAGCAGGGACGGCACTCAGGGAAGGGGAGATGGCCTTGGAGACTCTGAGTTCCAACACCCAACCCAGAGCAAGATGGAAAACTGAAAGCAACCAGGCACATCCCAAGCTTCAGAATACACATGCCTGAGTCAAGGAAGCGCCTCCTGAAAGTCAGCAGGGGATGGGAGGCTCTTGCTGGGCCATGGAAACCCCTCACAAGCTGTGAGGCTCTGCTGTTTGACAGGCTTGCTTGTTGTTGTTGTTGTTGTTTTTTATTATGTATACAGTGTTCTGCCTGCATGTACACCTGCACACCAGAAGAGGGCACCAGAACTCATTATAGATGGCTGTGAGCCACCATGCGGTTGCTGGGAATCGAACTCAGGGCCTTTGGAAGAGCAGCCAGTGCTCTTAACCTCTGAGCCATCTCTCCAGACCCAGGTTCACTTGTTTTTAATGGCAGAGTCACACATAATCTAGTCCGGCCACAAACTCATAACACAGCAGAGAGAACTCCTGATTTGTTACCAAGCTGTTTGCCCAGTTTTATGCAGCTGTGGAGTTGGAGCTCAGTGTGTCAGACATGCTAGACAGGCACTCTACCAACTGCACTATGTCCCCAGTTCCACTGTGATCTTCCCAGTGTCATTAGCCCCATGTGAGTGGCCATGGTGCCAAAGATGGACTCCAAAGCCCAGGGGTTACTTCCAAGTTACCCACTGTTCTGGCTCTGCCATGGGGTTCCATCCCTCAGTCTGGGGACTCTGGCCTCTGCAAACCAGTCCTCCTAAGGACACGTGTGTTGGCTCTGCTGAAGGCCTGCAGTGGCCTCTGTGGTCACCGAGGCTCCTGAGCACAGCCTGGGCTTCACCCTTCCAGCAGAGACCAAGAGGTTGGTCGTGGCTGACTAGAGCCCCCAGGATGTGACAGTATAGGCCTGGAGAGGGAAATTAGACATCACAGAAATTCAGAGCACTTAAAAACTACTGTCTCTTCAGGGGCTGCTCCTCTAGAGGAACCAAGTCCAATTCTCAGCACCCGAGTGGCAGCTCACGACCATCTGTAACCGCGGTCCCAGGGGGTCTGACGACCTCTCGTGGTATACCACACATGCAAGCGGTACACAGACATGCATGCAGACAAAATGCTTACATCCTTTTAAGAAACAAAAACACTACGTTTCTTGACTGAACTTTCCCAAGGGTGATGCTTACATTCTTAAAGTGAAGGGAGTGGGAAAAAAAATCTAGTCTCTAAAAATGTAATATATTATTTTTTTAAAACTCAGGCACCCCTGGTCACCTGACAAAAGAGAAACCCAGAGTCCTAACTTTAAAGCGTCTATTGAAGCAGCTTTTCCTTTTTCCAAAAATAATGAAATTAAAAAATAAATCAGAAGTCTTAAGTACGCCCAAGGCAATGAGAGGCAGGCAAGGTGAGGCTTCCTGACACGTTGCAGAGCCAGACAGGCTCCTCTCTGCTTATTCTTGATGCAGCTGTGGCCAAAAGCCTGCCTGTGAGCTGCATGGAATTAGAATTCAGCCAGGGTGCTCTCTGCAGGCAGCCCAGTATGTCTTCATTGGGGCTACAGTAGGCACACAAATTAAGATTAAAAAGCAGGTGAGATGGTAAAAAAAGAATGTGTTTCTGGAGGGGAGAGAAAGTGGCAGAGCATGCCCCAAAGTGAGGCAGCTGCAGTGGCTCACTACAGCTCCTGCCTAGTGTGAGGCCTCCATCTCCTCAGACCTTGAATCCAGGCCTGGGCTCAGAGACAGCACAAGCCTGTGTCTGGCCAGCAGCGTGCAGAAGAAGCCTGACATCCCTGAGTGTGTGCCCTAGAGGAGGCTTGTCCATGCCAATGGTGCTCCATGCTGCCTCCTACTGGTCAAAGGCCACATAACGGCCATGGCACTGCCGGTAGCTAGAGTTGCATGTATGTATGTATGTATGTGTGTGTGTGTGTGTGTGTGTATGTATGTATGTATGTATGTGTGTGTATGTATGTGTGTGTATGTATGTATGTATGTATGTGTGTATGTATGTATGTATGTGTGTGTGTGTATGTATGTATGTATGTGTGTGTGTGTGTATGTATGTATGTGTGTATGTATGTATGTGTGTATGTATGTATGTATGTATGTATGTGTGTGTATGTATGTGTGTATGTATGTATGTGTGTGTGTATGTATGTATGTGTGTGTGTATGTATGTATGTATGTAAGTAAGAATGTGTTTGGCCTCAAGTTCACACTCACCAGATGAAAACCTTGGGCATTACTCAAGCACCAGAGAACAGGAATGAAGTCAGAGAGCAGCATCACCTTCTGAAACCTACACTCTTGTGGATGAAGTCGATACATGGATCCCACAAATGACTGGTCATTATGCCAGGATCTCCAAGCACCGTGAGATGCTGTGAGGAGCAACGTGGCCTTCGTGCAGCTGGGATCTGCCATCAGGACACTAAGATACTCCAGACCAAAAGGACAGCTCCTTTACCTGCATTTATATGTACCTTCCCGATGCCCCAGCTTAAGTATCCCACTCTGTCTTAAGACCCATGTCCACGCCACTTCTCCTGTGGAGCCTCTCCTCCCAAGCGCCTTCAGCTCAACTCCCCTCACCACTTAGCACAGAGCCTGGCGGGGGGCAGTGGAGAGGTCAAAGGGAAATGCCCATTCACAAAGTGACAGGAAAACAAGGAAAGGAGGAGTCTGGAATCCTGGGCCTTCAAGGGGGAGTTTGGGCTGGAAACTCAGAGGAAGTGACTGCCTAAAGCAGAGCCAGAGCTTGTCAACAGCTTGTTTTGGAGCCTGAGAACAGGAGAGCACGGACAGAGCTCACAGGACAGCACTGGAAACTCAGGAGTCCTCCACCCAATCAAAGCCTAATCATGTGACACCATCAATATTGAATCCTCACTGGGCTTCCTTTTGGTTATCCTGTTGTTGTCCGGTGACACAGAGATTCTGCAGCTTTGGAACAGTAGGATTGGCTCCTTCATGCATCCCAGTTGTTGACAGATGATAAGGAGTTTGGGGTGGACCAACTCAGAGCCTGCATCTGGGCCTGGATCGGGGTGGTATCTGAGCTTGTCACTGCACTGGCTCTCCCTTGTCTGCACCTTGAACCAGACCAATGACTTGTTGCAATGAACATTTGCAAAAGATGATGTGTGGACAGAGGGATACACTGTGGGACACACTGTGACACACTACAGCTTCCACGGTGAGATGTTTTCTATGCTTTGTTTGGGGGGGTGTTTTGTTTTGGGTTTGGGGTAAGTGTGTTTTATTTTGGGGGGCAGGTTGAAAGGGTGAAGGATAGATATGAGGGGATGAGGAGATGAATGAAATGTGAAACTTACAAAGAATCAATAAAAAAGTTAAATATACATGTATATACATTTATACAGTAAGCATATGAAATGAAGGCATTAATCTTCAAAAAAAAAAAAAAAACAAACAAAACAAAGCCTAATAATGGTTTTAGGGCACAGTAATTCACTTGGGTGCTGACCATGGTGCTGACCACCAAAGGCCAATCCGGGAGGCTGCAGCACTGCACCTCCCAGCAGTGCCCTGTGCTGCACTGCACCTCCCAGCAGTGCCCTGTGCTGCACTGCACCTCTCAGCAGTGCCCTGTGCTGCACTGCACCTCCCAGCAGTGCCCTGTGCTGCACTGCACCTCCCAGCAGTGCCCTGTGCTGCACTGCACCTCTCAGCAGTGCCCTGTGCTGCACTGCACCTCTCAACAGTGCTCTGTGCTGCACCTCCCAGCAGTTTTCTGAGCAGCCCAAGGACAGTCAGGGCATGTGGACATCCATACTGAGTCAGAGCAATCAGGTGAACTGCTAGTCAACCTCCCCACACATCCAAGCATGGCAGCTGGCCTGGTTCGGAGCCCAAGAGAAAAGCCAGCCACACATACAGAGTAGGACTGCACAGCACTTCCTTCCTTTTAGAGAAAGGGGAACTGAAACATAGCCATGTCAACCAGTCAAGGCCAGAAGCAAGGATGAAACCTGTGGCCAAGGACCAGGGCTGGGGGCTGGGTCACACCCTGCCTCTGAGGTGTACCGCCTGGTGCCTGTGACCAGGCCTCACAGCCTGGACCTAAGCTTCTCTTCCTCTAACTGGTCACAGGATCACTTCTTTGGGTGCCAGCTGTAGGGCTCAGGGACAGGCACAGAGACTGGCAATGTGCCTGACTCCCATCCTGAGCTTGGCCCTGGCTGGCTGTGACAGCAGATCCCTACAAATGGAGGCAAAGTCTTCTATTGGGAGCTGTGCCTAAGGGAACTGGTAGGTACCAGTCCAAGAACAAGTCACCAAGAATGCCATCCAAAATACCACCCCTATACCCACAAAGGAACAAAGTTTCTTTGGACACTGTCCACTGGACAGTCACCAAATGCAAATGACCAAACTTGTCTGTGGCACCAGCAACACCAAGGTTAGTGTCGGGGGCTCTTGATGTAAAGAGAGAATAGAGCTGCGAGAACCCGGACGTTGCTGTGTCATAGTGTCCCATTAGCAACACAACACACATTTTCACACTTGACTTCTTGGGGATAATATCTCATTCTGAAACAAAGGGAGGATGCTGCTAAAGCTCCCTTGCTGGCCTTTTAAGCAATCTGCAGCAGCCAGTCAGACAGGACGTGACCTTCAGGGTTATGGCTGCTCAAGCCAATGCGCTCCAGCATGCAAGCATTCCTAGGGAGGGACCAGTGAACCTGCTACTCTAATCTGAGTCTAAAAAGCTGAGCTGGAGGAGAATAAAAGGCCTTTTTAGGGTTCTTCAACTGAGCTCACCTCTAGGCAAGTAGCAGTTATGGGACCTGCCAGTTAGGGAACCCTAAAATCTAACCTTGAAGGCCTACCTCCATCTCTACCCCATGGGAAGCAGAGGGCATAGAACGCAGGATTCCGAAGACAACGGGCGCACCCTTGGCTATCACTTTTGTAGACCACTGTCTACACACTCGTTTGCTTAACAAATATTGATTGTGCACAAATCGTGGGCCGGGAATGTGCTTGATGTCAGACACAGAGCCGCAGCCTACAGACCTTCAAGGTCACCCAATGCAAGTGACTTAAATTGTTAATCTGTGCTTCAAAGCTGCCCTGCAGGTGGTGAGGGAGGAAGCTACCAACATTCCCATTTTTCAGATGAGCTCAGCAAACATGGTGGCCATGGGTTTCCTGTATGGTGCCAGCTCTGCCCAGGCCACAGCACTCCCATTCCCCGCACTGCTTTACCCATCTTGAGAGATAACTTACACAGAAAGCCTACAGCACAGAGGGGCTCGTGACAATTACCAGTGGACTGAAAGAAGCCTCCTCCCCCACAGGGCCTAACTCAGTCAGAGGCAATGACAGGCAATGTCTCTCAGCTCAAATGGCCTCCTTCACAGGAGTGGCTTCCTGGACCCCAGACATCCTCCAGGCACGGCCTGAGAGCCAGCCTGTAGTTTATCCACACTGGCCCTGGTTCTAAGCCTGAGTCCTCTTCCCTGTCTGTCCAAGGAGCAGAGGGCAGCAGCCCTCCAGGGACACCCTCCCCAATTCCCTCTAACTTGGTCTATTAATTTAAAGCCCAGGAAGCTGGCCAGGAGTGGTAGGCACAAGGGATGTCTGAGAGGGTGTAATTAATGCGGCTGCTCCAAATGGAAGGTAACACCTTGTCTCCTCATTAGCAGATGCACTGCAATTTAGGATGACAAGCTGGAGGACAGCAGTGGGGACATGTGCTCCCCTGCAGGTCCACGCCTCACCTGCCACTTCAATTTCCTCACTGTTGAGTGGTTCTGAGCAAAGCATTTTCAGCAGAAGGTTCTGAGGGGCTGGAGCCCAGCGCTGTGGTTCTGGGGTGTAGGGGCCAGGCCCAGCCAACACAATTCCCACATTCAGACCTGTTAGGTGACAGGGACACACCCTTCAGTCTTTAAAGTATTTTCTCATTAAATATTCAGCACAGCTTCCTGACCCTATTGACTGTGCTCTATAAACAGACATGACACAAGCTGGGCTCCTAGCACACAGTGATCTCCCTCAACACTAAGATTCAAGGCACAGAGGACAATCGCTGGTAGTTCAAGGGCACATAAAGTACTGTCAGCATTTTCTTTTATTTTTTTAAATTTGCTCACTTTACATCCCAATTGTAGCCTCCTCCTTCATCGCTTCCCAGTCCCACCCTCATACCCTCTCCCTCCCTCCCCTAGTCCTCAGAAAGGGGAACCCTCCCCCCTAACATCTGACCTCAGCTTATCAACTCTCATCAGAACTGCCTGCATCCTCTTCTGCTGTGGCCTGGTAAGGCTGCCCCACCAGGGGGGAAGTGATCAACGTGTGGGGGCCAGAGTCCATGTCAGTGGTAGCCCCTACTCCCCATATTATGGGACCCATAAAGAGACTGTGCTGCCTATCTACTACATCTGAGGGTCTAGGTCCTTACCATGCATGGTCCTTGGCGCATCGGTCTGCAGCAGCCCCATGCGCCACCCGGATTTGTTGGCTCTGTTGGTTTCCTTATGGAGCTCCCAACCCTTCCAGGCCCCTCGAGTCCCCAACTCTTCCACAGGACTCCCTGTGCTCCATCCAGAGCAAGACTAGCATCCCCAGCCAAAAACAAAGACGACACCTTCGCTCGGCCTTGTCTTAGGGGCTTCAGGCTAGCAGAAATGTCAGTGCAGCGAGTTAACCCCACAAAGTTCCATCCTCGCCTTGCTAAAGAGACCCTCCTGGGTGACTGCACCCCAAAGAAGCCCTGGCATAAGCAGGGACGTCTAAGCTTGGGGAGAGAGGGCACCAGGCCTCAAGGGTCCTGTTCAAATACAGGTGGGATTACCCAGGAACACGAACAGTAAGAGCCTGAGAGGCATCTCCGCCACCAGGAAGTCCCCTGGACATCTTGGAAGCTGCGCCACCACTGCTAAGCCCCAGCCAGTCTGTGGCTGACTTCTTGAATAATGGGGGAGGTAGAGAGCAGCTCTCCTGAGCTTCATGGCCTCCCCCAACCCCAGGAGGGAATACTAACAGGCTAGGCTAGTAGGGTTGCCATTGCTTATCACAGCCTCCGCAGCCCTGCTGAAACAGTTACTGTGCAGCTGTACTGGTTTTCAGGCGAGGGCTTTTCTCTTCTACCCATCTGGTACATACAGAAAGTCCGGAGCGGCACTGGACTCACCTGAAACATGAGCTCTAATTATGGCCTGGCAGAAGGTAGACTAACAAGCCCCTTGGATCACTGTGCAATCACCAGAGCCCAACAGGAAACCCCGCCTAAACTTCAGGAGGGCTGTAAAGGCTAAAAGAGCACTGGCAGACCAGCTGACCTCCAGGAACAGGGACCTGAACAGTGTAGGCTGCCCTGGAGTTGGTACAGGCTGACCAGATGAAGCGGACTCTAGAAGGAAACTTCCCTTGCCCTTAGGTTAGTGTTCTAGGGAGTGGACGTCTATCCCATTCCCACTCCCCCGGAAAGTAAGTTCATGCAGAGTGTTTTACAGAAGCCTTCCTGACACAGCTATTGCTAGGTCACACAAGCAGCCTTAGGCTATGGGTGAGTGGACTAGGGCCTCCTTGTACTGGACCCACTCCTGTACTTCCTGTCCTCAAGGGTTCCAGTTAAGAGTCACACTACAGAGGCTGGAGAGATGGCTTAGTGGTTAAAACCACCACCTGCTCTTCCAAAGGTCCTGAGTTCAAGTCCCAGCAACCACATGGTGGCTCACAACCATCTATAATGTAATCTAATGCCCTCCTGCAGGTATACATGCAGACAGAACACTGTATACATAATAATAAATATTTTTTTTTTGAAGAGTCACACTATAAATTGGCAGGCAGCTTTGGGGCTCTGGCTCAGTGGTAGCACTTGCCAGGCCCTGAGTCTGTGAGTCCGGCCCTAGAAAACAAAAGGTTACATGCAGAGACCACAGACACAAGGGCAGCTCCTTGGGACATCCACTCCTCGCAAGGCTGCTCCACATCTTGCCAGTAGGACTCTGCCCTGCTTGGTGTCTGTCTGCCTGGGTCTTCCCCAGTGCCCCTCTCAGGGTAGAGACCTGTATCATGGAACTGTACCCTGCTGGAGAATCCCCAGACCCTCCAGCCCAAGACGGAATTTCCCAGATTACACCTGTTTCCAGTGCAAGTCCCAGGACCTGGCAGCCCATGCACTTCTGAGATGGTTTTGCTTAGACACTCCATAGATTTTTGTTTTCAAGTACACTTGGGTAAGAAGACAGACCAGCTTTCATGAATGTTCTGAATTAATTCAAATTTAACTTTTCTAAATACTACAGAGCATAGGCCACTTTGCCCTCTCATCTAAATTATTAAAAGTCCCTAAAACTGTCCAGCCCACACCAACCACTTCAGATGACCAGAGCAGTCATCTCCCAGAGGCCAGGAAGTCCTTGCTTTTCCTGAGACGGTGGCAAAGTGAGGTTATTTCATTGCACCCGCCTCCGTTGTAGAGCAAAGAAAGGAGCGGATGTGAGATGGCCAGGGTGCTTGTGTTATCAGTGTACTTCACTGCGTTGCTCATGGGCTTGATGCCTTTCATTAAATTTAAATGGAACGTGCAGCTCCAGTAATGGGTCCTCAATGTTCGTGCGGTTCTGAAGGCATCAGAATCTGGCCCAAGTTAAGACTGAACTCACCTGCCAATAGGAACTTCTGGTGAAAAAAGTCCACATCTGAGCCCAAGCAACTGCCCCAGAGCAGCAGGAAGAGGGGGCAGCAATACCCACAATGCCCAGCTGTCTGAACCTGCTCTAGGTTGGAGGTCATATCCCACATTGAAGCTCTGCCCAAGGTGAACCAGAGTAATGTTTTGGTTTGGTTTAGTTTTTTTTGAGACTGGGTTTCTCTGTTACACAGAGCCCTGACTGTCCTGGACTCTTTGTAGACCAGGCTGGCCTTGAACTCACGGAGATCCACCTGCCTCTGCCTCCCTAGTGCTGGGATTAAAGTTGTGTACCACTATGCCCAAGTAATATTTTTAAAAGTGTCCATCTTCTCAGTTCTCTACCCCAAAACTATAAAATGAAGGAGGGCTGTACATCAAACCAGAAGCTTGTGACATGAAACCCTTTTCTGGGGAAATCAGGCTTGTCATTTGAACAGCACTAAGGCTGGGGAGTGAGAGTGAGGTGAGCCCTAGCTGGCTGCCTGTGTACCTTGAGCACCAACCTGCATATGGCCAACAGGTCCGTGTTGCAGGGCTACAGGCTAGTAGGAGGAGCCTCAGCATTCCTACAGGGGCAAAGATACAGGCAGGGGCCACCTTGTATGCTACAGGGTTAAGATCTGACTGCAGGAAGTGCCTCCAAGAAAATTCGGGAGGCAGAGCAGGATGTGTTTGGAAAGGAAGACAGGAAAGCAGAGGCCTATGTAGAGCTGGGGTGAGGGTCTCTAGAAGGAACAGACATCAACATGACAACTGCTGGGAATCCAAGGAAAGCAAGCAGCCACTATGATCCAGGGAGCAAGGAAAAGAAGGAAAGACATGAGGCAGGGGAGGCCACAAGCCAGATCTCTGCGAGCCCAGAAAGGCACAAGAGGCTTGAGGACCACACTGGCTCCCAGGAAGGGCCGCTAAGGTCTGTGAACAGTTCTGCTGTGACTGAAGGCACCCCTCCCATGCCCAGGGTGGGGGCACTTTACTCCCCAGGTGGGCTAGCTTGCTGCCTACCTCATGAAGACAGCCCCCCCCCCTCAAACCCATATCTCTCCAGGAAGGGAGAAGCAGCCCAGGGGAACAAACTCACTGACAGGCAAGAGTCACATGCAGTCCTGTCAGATGCCTTGGCTCACTGAAGGTCACAGTGCTGGATGTGATCTGACCATGCTCAGAGCTCCTGAGCTGCCGTCATTTTAAACCAACCCACAGCACACCTCTCTCGGAAGCACGCCTGCATCAAACTGCAACAACTCACCCTCACCCCTGCCAGAAATGTGGGCGGCTGTGGGGTAGAAGAGGGTCACTGGAGAGGGCAGCTGCTGAGGCTGCAATTTCATCTGTCCTGTCTCCTTACAGTAGAGTTCCCTAAGGTCAGGGACTGCATCCCACCATCCATCCCAGAGCCCAGATGTCTGGCGACTCAGCAGATAGCAAGTGTTGACACTGCTGCCTGGCTCCACAATGCCCTATAACTCTCAGTGTTTCCCCAACTCAAGGGCATGGTGGAAACCACACACCAGATTTTAAAAAAGCAAACAGATTGAAAAAAATTAGAACAGACAAAACACAACAAAAATGTTTGCAGGCAGACGCTACCTGGAAGGTGGACAGTTTCCTCTTCACGCCCCGGGGTTCCTCAAGAGAGAGGTAAGGCTTCACAAGGTGTCAAGATTTGCCACAGCAGCTTGCACCTCGTTGGCTGGTCAACACCATTCCTCCTCTGCTGCCCATGGGGCTCAGGAAGCAAGCTTTTAAACTTAGCTAAAATGCATATTTTGATTTACTCAAGAAACTCAAACTGGCCCCAGGCAAATAATAACTGCACGAGAATATTTCATTTAGCACCTTCCTCTCTCACTCCCTTCAGGGAGAAGACTGCGGCACTCAAAAGTGAGGGGGAGGGAAAATTAAATAAAAAATACATTGAAGTAACAGCCACAGAGCAGGGAAGGGAAGCATGCACTTCAGAGCCAACTTCCCAACTCACGCCGCTCTGCTCTGCCTCTGAAACAATCTCACTTTGCCTTCTGCTGCATAAACAGTAAGTATTAAAGGCATCAATTAAGAGTGGCCAGCTCCATGGCTCCCATTGCCAAGGTCCCCTGGCATGCCTCCCACCACCCTCACTTGCTATGGCAATAGAGTAGAACCATCTAAAATACCACCCTTCCCTAGCTACTTAAGGTTGAAGGAAGGGCTGCTGCCAACTGCCCTACGAGAGAACAGAGGGCAGATATGCCTCAAGTCATGGCTGCCCCTCCAACTGGCATCAGTAGCTCAGGCTCAGCCAAGGCACAGAGCATGGAAGACTCCCTTTTTAGGAGGCCGGTGGTTCTGTCTCCCAGAGTCCCTTAACAGGGCACTGTTCCTATTTCTCTCCTTCCCCTGTTTGCAGAGAAGACCGTCCTGGGAAACCTCTTTGGCAGGGTGACTGGGACCTGAAAGGAAGGCAGACCCTCCTCCTCCCACCTCAAGCAGAAAGCCTGCACACCAAGCAGTGGCCCTCCCTAGCTCACCAGAGCATATTCTGGGTAACGCAGAAGCTCACAATTGCAGACAGGCCTTTTGGACTCCTGTGACCAGAGCCCAGGCACTCCTATGGACTGGCCAAGGAAAGGACACAACCCTTGGGGGCATTTGTGTGAGGTTTCAACCCAGTGGGGAAACAAAGGCACCAGCAGCAACCACATTAGCAGGTAGGAGGCAGTCTGGCCCCAGAAGACACAGGTGCCATCCCTATGGAGTCATTCACTGCCAGGGGATGGAGATGGCACAGCAAGGGTTCCCTGTACTTCCTTACTCAGGTCTAGCAAGGATGGAGCAGGACAGGGGCAGGGTTCCCTGGGAAAGCACATCCCCATTCACCTGCCCTAAAGAGCACTTGGTGCTAGCAAGGACACCAAACCCTTAGCGTGGGGCTGGTGGCTTTGGCCTTGAAATTGTACTGTGAAATACAAACAAAGGGTAGTAAGGCTAAGAGCAGACAGGTGCGTGGCATGCACAGGTAAGTGGAAATGCGCTACACCACGAGAGAGGGCAACCTGGGGAGAAGGCCAAGAGGGATGACTGGCCAGACGGGCAGCTATGATACCCTAAAGGGGCAGGACACAGATTCCTTCAAAGAAAAGGACAGCGAATCTCAGCAAACGCTACAGACAAACGCTGAAGACAGAGACAGAAACTGGACCATGGTTTAGTAACTGAGAGCTTCCAGCAGAGCCAGGCACAGTGACACACACCTGCAAACACAGCTCTTGCAGCTGAGGTAGAGAAAGTGACTATGAGGCCAGCTTGCCAGGTATTAAAAAAAAAAAAAAAAAAAAAAAACCCTGTCCAGGAAAGAAAAAAGAAAAAGAATCTCAGTGGCTCCCCAAAGGAAGTTGTATTCAATGGAGCAGGAAGGCAGACACTTTTCTTTTATGGCTAGGGAAAGGATGAGGAAGGAGGTGAAATTTTACGTGAAACCAAGAGCAGCTACAGTGTGAGCAGACTAAACACCAGTGGGGCTTAAAGAAGGCCAGGCCACTGTCCACACCCCTCCTTCCCAATGTGCATTTGAGCTACAGCTGCCTTTGCTTTCCAGGCCTGCTCTATGGCTGTGCACATGGAAGCCCCCACCCCAGTTCTTGCTAATACTGGGGTTCTACTGCAAACACAGGCAGGTCCTTAACGCCCCAGAGCTGACCCAGTCAGCAGCTGACCAGTTTACTCCTGCCTCAGCAGAACACAGGGTGAGACCAACAATGTGCACCACCCAGAAACTAGGGTGTGAAAGACTCACCCAACCGTGAACAAGAAAGTAGATGGCTATGCGAACGTGGGATTCAAATGTACATAAATGTTAGCTATTGATGTATGAGGCGTAACTCACACACAGCAACCGGCACAGACCTGACACTGGTCACGACCGTGGTTACAGTCAGACGGACTTCAGAGCATCCTATACCTCAGGAAGCTGTCTCTTTCTAGTCACCTCCCTCCCTCCGTGTGGTCTCCACCGGCAGGTCTCCTCGGCTTCTGTATCCTAGCTGTGCTCACTGAGCAGGCACTTCTCATTTTTGAGTCTCGTCTCTGCAGGTGTCAGCAGCTCTACCATGCTCCACTACATGTTTTGCCAGCTGACAGATACAAGTTGGTCCCAGTTTGTGGTTTCAATATAAACATTATTGCCCATGTCCTTTGAGGGAGCTTTCATATTTATTTAAGGTAAATAATACAGGAATTGCTGGGCCACAGTATAGACATTTAATTTCAGGGGGGAAATAATATAAAACCTCAGAGAGACTATAACACTTTTAATTTTTTCATTTTTATGTATGTGTATTTGTGTGTACCAAGTGTACAGATGGTTGTGGAGGACAGAAAGTGGCACTGGATACTCTGGAATTAAGAGTTACAGGTGGCCGTGACCTACCTGATGAGTTCTGCGAACAGAACTCTGAGAAAAGCAGTAAGCAGTAGTGCTCATAGCTTTTTAGCATCTATCTCTACAGGCCTGAGGCCATACTTAATCCACAGGATGCACCCTTTGCTCACCTCAGCAGCACCTGGCAGCAGCCTGTCACTGCAGACACCCACTGTACGATGTTAACTGAACCCCGATGAGGGCTGTGCAGCACACCTTCCCACCTTCCCCTCACTATTTGAGAACCTCCTTGTGTAACTCCTATTCCAACCATTCATGGCTATACACTCAAAAAACACAAACACGTACCCTGGCCACAGCCAAGAGCAGCAGCCTTCTATCATGCCACAGTGCCCATGCCTTTGCAGCTGGGAACTCCACCCCAGCCCTCAGTGGCCTGCCACCTTTCCAGATGTCACATCAAAAGCCTTCGGGTTCCAGTTTCTCTTTTCTAAACGTAAGCTATCTGAGAGCCATCCATGTTATGTTACTCCTTTTCATCACTGTCTATTCAGTGTCCCGTTGAGTGACATTTGGGCTGGTTTGGGATCTGGATGAGCAGACAGACAGAAAATATTCATAAAGACATTTGTATCAACATAGCATCTCATCCTTAGGTAAGTGCCTTGAAGAGGGACTGCTGGGTCATATAATACACGCTGCTTTATTAGATTGTCTTAAAGCGTAGACTTATTTTAAAACAAAACAAAAGCAAACCAGGCTTATTTCAAGGTGCAGCCTCAGGCATTCAATCTCACTAGCAAGCTGAGTTTCGGGTGCTCTAAATCTTCACCAGCACTTGGCAGCGGCCGGAGTCCGCAAGTACTGGGTAGAAGAAGACAGTGTGTACTGGCGTCTCACTGTGGCCCTTAACTTCTGGTGGCTGACTGACGGCCACCTTTCATGTACTTCACTGCTCTCTTGTCTGCTTTCACATTGGGTCTTCATATTATCATCGAGGCCTAACAGTTGTTTCGGTATTACACATGCAGTCCCGTGAAATGCTCCTCTGCTCAGCTCTGCCAGCTGTGCCCTGGATTTCCATGACCCTCTCTTGCCAAGAACAGACCTTTTCATTTCTGTGAAGTCCGACAGTCACTTCCTATAGATTGTACCAAGCCACACAAGGTTTTGTTTTGGCTTGTTTTCACGTTTCACTATCCTATAACATAAACTGTGCCTACACTTGCCTTGAGTAACAGGACAGCCCAGGGTGAAGAGCAGGCTTCCATCTCTTTGCATGGGTGTCTCTGATTACAATTTGTTGGAGGCTCCCTCCATTGAACTGCCTTTGCACCTTTGTCAGAGATCAATTGACCAAGCCTATTTCTGGACTCTCAATTTTGTCCCATTGATCTCCATGTCCACCCTCCTACAATACCACTGTCTTGATTGCTAGAGCTGTATAAAAAGTCTAGAAACCTGGTAAGTGCAATTTTCTTGCTTACTCTCAAAATTGACTTGTTTTCCTAAGTCCTCTGCATTTCCATATAAATTTCATAAGCAGCCAGCTAGATTTTGATGAGAATGGCACTGAATTCATAAGCAATGTGAGGAAGACAGGAACCATGACAGTACCTATCCATTTGCCAATGTCTCTCTTCTCTTACTTGGATAGTGAAGTTCTCTCAGAGGTAGTTTCCAGTGTAGAGGCCATGGCCATACACATTTTCTTTAAAGTATTTGATGTGTGGGATGCTACTATAAGTGATACTGATCTCAAATCTTTATCTCAGTTGTTCATATATATCCTGTCAAATTCAAATATTCACATAGGAAATATTTTTGCTTTGTCTGGAGAAACTAGTTTAGTCTGGAGAAAAACATAGTTTTTCATCATTACGGTTTTTGCAAATTAAGATTAAATTTCGGAGATGTGTTAACTGTCTGAAACTCCAAACAATAGGTTGTTTTCAACAATTAGCAAGTGTATAGAATAGCTAAAAGTGGTGGTGCACACCTTTAACCCCAGCACTTGGGAGGCAGAGGCAGGTGGATCTCTGTAGGTTTGAGGCCAGCCTGGTCTACAGAGAAACCCTGTCTTTTTTGTTTTGCTTTGTTTGTTTGTTTCTCAAGACAGGGTTTCTCTGTATAGCCTTGGCTGTTCTAGACTTGCTTTGTAGACCAGGTTGGCCTCAAACTCACAGAGATCTGCCTGTCTCTGCCTCCCAGTGCTGGGATTAAAGGGGAGCACAAAACCCTGTCATAAAAACAAACAAAAACCAACACAACTTAAAGAAAGCTCATTCTGATCACATCCAGTGACAACATGCAGACTTCAGATCTTCTGCTGCTCTGCCAGGAGACGTCCTCTTTTGTGGGGCCGATGGGAACCTGCGCATCACACAGCTAAGTGGTTGGCTGCAGGCACAGTGTATTGTCAGCAACAAGGAGCGGGAGCCTCTCCACCCCAGTATGCCAGCATTCCTCTGCATTTACAGTTACAGGGCCTCAGCCTAGTAGAGACTTAGGGCTCACACCCAACTCTGTAGAGCTCTCCACTTCATCCTCTCAAGAGCTCCAAACAGGGAGCTGCTAACAGCATTTCCCCACCAGCACAGTTACCGACATCTGAACAACCAATTGCAGTGTCTGAAATGGAAAAAAGAAGAGACACTCCCCTCCCCGCTCCGCCCCAATCTAGCAAGAGACCAAATTCACCAAGTTTCTGGTACCATTACTGACATACAGAGAAACAAGACGACAGATCACGAGATGAAACGTGGGTTTAAAGTGTATTTCTGCCTCTAGCCAATGGACAGGACATTCTCCACGGTTGAGTGGAGAGTGGGGTCTGACCTTCACACCAACTCTGGTGCCTCATATTTGGCCATGTTCCCTGAATGAGGAGACCTGGTGGCACTCAGAGGAAGGACAGCAGGTTACCAAGAAGAGACTTGATACCCTATGAGCATATACAGGGGGAGGAAGTCCCCCTCAGTCACAGTCACAGGGGAGGGGAGTAAGGGGAAAATGGAGGGAGGGAGGGGTGGGAGGATACAAGGGATAGGATAACAGTTGAGATGTAATATGAATAAATTAATAAAATAAAATAAAAATAAAAATAAATAACCCTCCCCCAAAAAAGTGTATTTCTGCCACATGGTTGTTTCTGTCTACCCTGCATTTCATGATTGGACTATGGTCTTCTGTTGCATCTGTAGTGGCATCTTACGAGGACTTGTTCCTCCGTCACAGAAGCTGTCCCTATTTACCATGGTCATGTTTTCGCCCGATGCCTTAGACACTGGCTTCTTCACTATGAGGCAGTAGTGCTCATCTCAAACGCTTGTCTTGTATGTATATAACTTTTAACAGAAGACGAAGTCTCCAGCACTCCACTGCCATTCGATCAAACTTGAGGCAAGTGATTGCTGAGTTCCCAATTATGCTCAACCTTAAATCACTGTTTGCGCTGATTGCGGACCCAGCCCTGCAGGGAGTTGTGCAAAAGCATATATTTGGCAAGCTTTCAAACCACGGCAACAAAACATGTGCTGAGGAAAATGACTCAAAACATTAAGAAAGCAGTCATTTATTTTAGAAGGCCTGTTCACGTGAGACAATAAGCTGCTTCCCAGAATAGGCACCATCTATCAGGAAACCCTACAGCCCAGCACACACTGGCTGGAGTGTGCCTCTCAGCTATCATGGGGCCTTGGCAACTATTCATCATCCACATACGTCCACAGTGAATAAACAGGCTGGGTACATGCCCATAATGGTGCCCAGCCACCATGGGCAGCAAAGCTCCCCACCTCAGACCCTAGAGGCATACCTCAGTTTCTGCACAAGCCTGGAGACACAGAGGAAGAGGTCAGTCAGGGTGCTTTGGTGCTGGGTTGACACCATCCATTTCTATGTTTAAAAAACGGCATGTTGAACAAGACTTCGTGTCTTCATTTTAACCAAGGGCCTCCTGGGAGGTCTACATGCCAAAAGGCCATAGGTACTTCGAGAAATCAAGTTAGTTAAGTCAGCCAAGCTAAGCCTATGCAAACAAGAGCAACCCCACTAAGATGTAGCTCAGGAAAACCCTTCCCAGTGTTTTTCCTGAACAGCCCCTGGAAAGCCATCTGTACCACCTTCAGTGGCCAACTCACATGTCAATCCTAAACCGACCCCAGCACCCGTCACCCCGTGTGCTACGTGGAAGACAATGTGTTACCAGTAAGTCACGAGAATGGGCAACAGATGCTCCTGATGAACGAACGTGGTGACTAGTTCTCACAACCAGGGCACACAGTAAGTTTATCAAATATCTAATCTCCTCAAACAATTTTAGGAAATGATTGGCCAACCATGGCACCAAAACCCAAGTGTGAGCACTGTTCATG
Organism: Acomys minous; assembly: GCF_964271855.1. Taxonomy (NCBI): domain Eukaryota; kingdom Metazoa; phylum Chordata; class Mammalia; order Rodentia; family Muridae; genus Acomys; species Acomys minous. The sequence goes on from NC_140487.1 coordinate 125,319,456, forward strand.
AGCTGAGCCTCTGGTGTCTGCCCTCAAGGTAACAATGTCAGAGTCCTGGTTTTAGACACCTCTAACTAAACGTGACCCTTCACAGGTGAGAGAAATTACAGACTTGTAGTTATCCAGAAATCCTTGCAAGCATCTTAGCCATGAAAAGAAAGGCTAGACAACACCTGGGCCTTTTGTGGTAGGTAATTATTCTGGCTCTTCTAAGACTGGGAAAGCAGGTTAATGGTGAGTGAGAATTTTCCATGGCCAACACTCAAGGGCCATCAACCACAACCAGCACATCCAAAAGCACCAATCCCATCTCCTCAGAGTGATCAGAGGGTTCAGAAGTGATGACTCGATTACTCCTATTTATCAGACAGGAATATGGTTGCAGCCTTCTGTTGAACTAAGCCACCTTGTTAACTTCAAACACCATCAACCAGAGGTCCAGTCCAAAGTGACAGGACTTGGTGGCATGCAGCGACAGCTTTCCCAGTAAGAAGGGTTCACTATAAACTAGGAGTTGGGAAACCAGTGGATCCCAGCTCTCCTTCTCATACCCTGCTGATCATAAATGTATCCACTCAGTGCCGTGGGAAACAACCTGCTGCTGCTCTCATGGGAGCCAAGAGCTTCATCTCGTCCTTGGCTGGCATACATGGCACCCATGGTGGTCTAGAAGAGGCCAGCTGCTTTGTTCCCACCTTATTCACTCCAAATGCAAGCTGGTTCCCAGTTAGGCAGTTACATAGCCAGGTAGTTACAGCACCTGTATTTCCATGGCATTAAGCTCTAGCCAAACAGGAGAGACTCTTGGTAACCTAGTCTCATAAACCCATCAAAAGCAACCCAAGTCCTCCTGCTGCAAGGTTTAATCTGAGTCCCAGTTTAAAAAAAAAAAAAGTCCATTTCACTATACACTAACAGAGAAGTCACTGTTTCCATTTGTATAACCCAACCACTACAAAACACCATGAAGATAGTGGCAAGAATGGAAAGTCCCACGGGAACTTTTGCTCAGCAGACGGGTCTCCTGAGTCCCACAACCTAGTTCCCAACTAGACCAGAGTCAGTGCTCCGACAGACAGCTTGGAGAGGCAGGGGATATCCTAGACTCTAGGTTGGAAATGTAATTCTCTTCTTCCCTAAGGTATACAAAATGCCCCACTAGCTACGTGAACACGCTCACCTTTCCGAGTGTCAACAGCTGTGCGTATTTTCTCCACGTTCTGGCGCTGTCAGGAGGGGAACTAAGAAGCTGAATGCTGCTGCTGAGGGTTAGACTTCTGCAACTGCCTGTATCTCAACCAGTTGGTCTCCAGGCCACAGAGTCGCTGCTGAATCTGGAAAGTGTCCTCATCACACTTGTCAGATGTCACAGAAGCCACAGGGAGCGGCATCTGCCTTTCTCAGCAGTGGCCTCCTGCAGAGACAGGCCATGGTAGCTCCCTGAACCCAGCCAGGAAGTCAACCTCTTAGCAAGCTCACACTGTGGAAAGGAACCCAGGGCACTGGCTCTCCATCCCATCTGGAGGGTAGAGCTTCCACGTGGGCTACAGCATGTCCTCTGCAGGATTCATGATGCCCTGTGAGAAGCTAGCTGTCCCGGGTGGCAGTCTCCTCCCACACAAACTCTTCTCCCATATCCACTTGGTCAACTGCTCTCTGTACACTCAAGGCACGTGACTGCTGGGAACACAGCTGATGAGAGAGCTGATGTAGTGGGGAAGAGACAAGAACCAAAATAAGAAAATTTCTTAACTAATAAATGCTACGGAGAGCCAGGCAGACTGCTGTGAGTTTGAAGCCAGCCTGGTCTACAAAGTGAGTCCAGGACAGCCAGGGCTGTCTTCAATAAGCCAAAACAAACAAACCAAAGAAACAAAAAATCAAAAACAAACAAAGCCTGTCACATGAATCCTGCAGACTGCATACTGACAGTGCCATTATCAAGTCTGAGCCCTGCCTGGTACAAAGGAGCCAGCACATAAATGGAAACAGGTTGATGGGAAAGCTTTCCAGGTAGACAAAACAGGAATGCCTAACAGCCATGTCTAGTGTGTTTCAGATTTGGGCAGCCTCAGTGCCTAGAAGAGAATGACAAGGCAGACCAAAGTGACTCCAACTATGTAACCACTACTCTCCCTCCTGGACAGATACGATGGCTGCTGCGCAAGGGGCAACGTGAGGCAGTTAGTCCAAGTAAAAATGGGAGCAGCTGTCCAGAGTAAGAGGAGGAGGCCTGGGGTAGAACGAAAGCGTAGACTCTGACCCACGTTAGGAGGTAAAAGGAATGACAGCCAGATGGGGAAAGACGAAATCAAAGATTGTCCAGAGTTTTGACTTTAACTAGTGAATTTGTATAAGCTACTCATGTTCCATGAGACAAGGTATCTAGCTCAGGCTAGCTTTAATTCCTACTCTCCCTGCCTCAGTCTCCCCAGTGCTGGGATGCCCCAGGCCCAGCATGCTCTTCTCAACAACACTGATTTCAGTCCTTAGCAGCTTTTAACCCTGAGGCAGACTTAAGTTTTACCAAACAGAAGGCTGGTACGTTTTGGCAGGAGCACCTGCTCCCAGCATAGCAGGACCTGCCTGAGTCACCCGCCTCCTCCCACCACCCCCTCCTTACTGAAGAGCCTGGCTCTGAGGCCCTCCACCACCAGCCGTGCTCACAGAACCACTTCCTATCACCAGGCTTTTAAAAGCAGGTACTTTCTCTAGCTCAACTTTATCACTGTTTAAAATGTTGTGCTAGTTAGCAGTAATTATGTAAATGCAAGCAGCCATTTCTATTTTTAAAAGGGAACCCCATTTAGCATTCTTACATCCTGAGATGTTTAAAATAGCTAGTCCAGTGGTGCCTTCACTTTATTCAAACTGTTTGTGGGTTTAAATACAGGTTCAGCAGAAACCAGAGCAAGCCAAACATTTGCTTTCTATTAAATGTCTAAATCAGAGGATTAAAAAAACAAACTATTTTACATTTGACAGAAAGCAGCCATTGAATCAGCGCCATGGCAGCATACTGACTGTGGGACAGCAATGACATTGGAGAAAGAATCAATTTAGGAAAAGATGGATGGATTTCTTTAAACTCTTCAAAGGGGTGGGGGTGGGGGCATTTGAGCAAATCTTTTAATTATAGCATCTTCTAAAGAACCTACAAAGATTTTCTTTCCTCCCAAACCTAATGCTTTTTAAAGGCAGCTTTTGCCCCTTAATTCCACATGAAATATTCAGTACAGCATAATTAAATTTTATTCCATGCTATTTTTACTGGGTTCGCTGAAATAGAGGGTGCTTGCATCTTTAAAACAAACTTCCCAGCAGCTTAGCTTGCAGTGAATGGCTGGTTCTCAAAACTGAACTAAATACAAAACCTACTTTTAAGGCCTCCACCAGTGCAAAGCGGTCACACAGGCACCGAAAAGGCAGGCTCAAGCCTACGTTCTACCACCTTCACACAACCAATCTGCCCAGCTGTGTACCCCGCTGTCAGCCACAGGTACCTGGCCGCTCAGTTCTTCAGTTCCAACTAGGGGTTCTGTTCATTGCCCAGTATCTTCATGGTCAGAAGGGGACAGAAATGCATGCAAGCACCATCTGCGGCTGAGAAAAACCTGTGCTTCCACTATTTGGGTAACTAGGTCCTTCGTAAGTGGGAGAGTAGGTCTGATGGTTTGGATTTTTATACACACTGAAATCGTAACCACTCTTCCAGTGGCTCAGTAAGTAGGCTACAGAGTCCAACACAAGAGAAAGGAACATTTAAGTATCTAAAATGGGAGATAGGAAAGCTCGATACACAAAAGTTCCCAAGCACTGCGGCCATTCACTGTAACTGCCCCCAGGAATGTACGTGACAGTAACATCTTCATCTTGGATTCTGCCAACCTGAGCTTGTCCCTGTTGACAGGATTACAGAGTTCAAAGTTTATCCACTCTTGATTCCAGCCCAACTGTCCTGTTTTATAACTTCCTAAAAAGCGCTACAGCAAAGAGGACAAGCAAACCAACAAGGCCTACACAACACACAACAGACACTCTAAGGCCAGCTACTAGGGATCCATGCCGGACAGCTCTCCAGAACTTCATGGGTGCCAGACTACAACAGACAACAAACACTGAGGATGGTTTTGTTTTTTCCCCAGCTTTAATGAGGCTGTTAGGCTTTCAAAGGATCAAACTTATCTCTGTTCATCCATTCTTCTCTGTAGAGCCACCTTCACTATTGACTAGAAAGAAAAACAGGTCTTCATGGTGCACTCTGGAGGCAGAGGCAGGACGATCTCTTGAATTCAAGGCTTGATCTACCTGGTACATTCTAGGCCAGCCAGGGACACATAGTAAGACACTACCTCAAAATAAACAAACAAGGTAGCACTCGGATGTGAAGGCTGGAGAATCAGAAATTAAAGACTTTCTCAGTTATACAGGAACCATGAACCAGCTGGAGCTAAATCTCATGAGGGCAGAACAGGAAAGCAACAGCTGCCCCATGCCAAACTCACCAAAGTGATTAATTGATACTTAACAGCCTAGTGTCTGTTATTACCACAACCAATACAGGGGATTACTCTGAGCTGGAATGTTCTTAGAAATGAACACCAGAAGAGCAAGGAAATGTGACAACAATGCTTAATTTTCACAGGACAGCAATGGGTAGGGTATTATAATTTACCTAAAGCATACATGCTTTGTCACACATGCAAACCTTTCCCCTTGAGATGCTCTGCTATTTCTGTCTGCATCCCAATGTTTTCATAAGATGTTCTGCAAGCTTCTCAAGAACTGGCTCATATCTTATCACTTTTCTCTTTCAAAGAGTTCTGTTGCACTTATAAAAACTATGTTGCACATATCTCTACTGCCAAGGTTTATCTGCAGCACAGCGTGTACCCAGATCGGAGGAGCTACAGACTCACAGAAGTAGCCTCAGTTACCCCATAGCCCAGGATGGTGCCAACTGAGTCAACACCACCATCACTGCTCCAAGTAAAGGGGAACCGGTGCTGCCTGAGCCCTGGTTTCTTCTGAAGACACAGGGTGGTGGGGGTTGCTAATTCAAGCCTAACAACCTCAAGTTCAGAACAACTGATGAAGATCTAGAGTATCAGAATTGTCTATTAGGCATCAAAGAATTATTACACATACACAGCCTAAGGTCACCAAGAGTCTCTTCAATGTAAAGGGGACAACAGCCCTTTGAAAAGTGAATGCTGCAGAAGCCATGCGCAGGTGTTGGGCTGCTTGCAGAATGATTGGGACCAGCATCTGTGCTCTTACTCTGGCCCTCAACCAGGGCAACCCTTGACCCTCATACTGCATCTGGCTCATGAAAAGGGGGCAAAGTTCTCCCTTCTCATCCTCAGCATGAAGGAGCCAAGTGACAAGAGTCTGGTCACCTCCTTAAGCTGAAGTACATGAACCACAAGGAGCTTCCAAGTATTTCCATAAATGTACTAAAACTATGTAGCCGACTGTAGGCTAAAATGTACAGTAAGAGGGGTTAAAATCAGAGTTTTTACCTTTCCAAACAAACATCTGAGAGCCAGGTGTGGTGGCGCACACCTGTAATCCCAGCACTCGGGAGGCAGAGGCAGGCGGATCACTGTGAGATCGGGGCCAGCCTGGTCTATAAAGTGAGTCGAGGACAGCCAAGGCTACACAGAGAAACCGTGTCTCAGAAAACAAAACAAAACCAGAAAAAAATTTTTAAAAGGAGCATTTGGGGATCATTTGCTCATTTTGATAGCCAACATACTTCTATATAGCCTTGAAATCAAGTGTATGAGAAGCAGCTAAGAGATTTGAAATTTCAGATGAAAGACGGTGACATAGGCTGCACATATCAGTAACTGTACAAACAGGGGAATTACTTAGGCATCAAGACGCTGGAAAATCACAAAAGTATTTCTAACATCAAATAGCCAGAGACATAGAATGAGGTCAAAACAGAAGGTGATTTGGGGACAAGTGTCAGGTCTACCTACAGTGGAACTTAGGTACTGAAGGCAAACATTTCAATCTTTAGGAAAATGCTAAATGTACTCCTTAACCAACTTTGATCCATGTGCAGCAATTATAAAAACATTACCAAGAAAACTCAACAGTATGATAGGCTTACCAATATGTGTAAACTCAGTGTCATCTTTGTAACTTTGTTAAATATGAAGTTAACCCAAAATAAGGGAATTTTTGTTGTTGGTGGTGGTGGTGGTGTTTGTTTGGGTTGTTTTTTGTCTTTTAAGTACCAAAGGCAGGGCTTGCTGTTAAATGAAGGAAACATGTTCTTAGCAGCCATCCAGAAAGGCTGACCTGTTTGGCTCTTGAGTTTATCTCTTCGCTTCATCCTCCAAGCCATCCATTCTCTTAGGGGGTTTGAGACACAGGCTAGCTAGTCTTCCTCCCTATCTACAGACCCACACAAGGCAGAGCCACATCCCTAGGCCCTTTGGCTATGTAGAGGTGGAGACAGATTTGGTGTCTGCTCTGCCTGATGCCAAAATCCAGAGTAATAGAATCTGGCCAGGCTACTTCAGTGGAAAGCTAGCTCCAAAGAACATCAGAGGGGCAAACAAGGCCATCAAGACCAACTCGCCACATGTGGCCCAAGCAGTGCCTGGAAACCATCCTAAGCAAGCAGGAAGTACTTTTCCTTAATTCAAGAACCCACAGCAACACCTCTTCTTCAGAGTAAAGAATGCATCTACAATTGCTCCATAGTTCCTCCCGGAAAACCTGAATGCCGCATATTCTTCTCTCTTACAGCAAGTTCATCTGAAAAGTACCGCATGCAGAGCATCATTTTCAACTTAAATGAGGTTGTTGCTAACTCAACCCCATGGCCGAGGCTTAGTGTTGTAACTGGCAGGCATGAGACACAAAAAAAAAAAGACAAATTCAAGTGGCTGTTAAGTCATCAACCAAGAGGACTTCAAAATCACAAGGAAAAGCTGACAAAAGTTAACCAAATGTTAAGGTGGCGCCTCTTTAAAGAGCCAGCACAAGGCTCTTGGGTCAGAGTTCCTCTCTGCCTGATGCCCTCTGTGTACCAGCAGAGGGCACTAACTCATGCAATAGCTCTTTAGAAGCTTATGATATGTAATTTAAACTACAGGAACACTGAATGAGAACTAGATTTTGACCCCCAAAACAAAACAACAACCAAAAAGAAAGAAAAAAAGAAAAAGAAAGAAAGACAGACAGACAGACAAGCCCTCCTTTAGCCAGGAGCAGTGGCGCACACCTTCAGTCCCAGCACTCAGGGAGGCAGAGGCAGGCGTATCACAGTGAGGCCAGCATGGTCTACAAAAAGAGGCAAGGACAGCCAAGGCTACACAGAGAAACCCTGCCTTGATTTTAAAAAATAAATAAAATTTAAAAAACGAAGAAAGAAAACTAGATTTTGAATGGATGAAGTGTCAAGTATGTAATTTTAAACAACAATGTTAAGTCTCAATGAACCCCACAAAACTTAAAGGTGTACACACACACACACACACACACACACACACACACACACACACACCAAAGCATATAGAAACAACAGTAAGTCAATCAGCTCTTCAGATTGATGAAAAAACATTTCAAAATAAAAGCCAGCGTGAAGACCTGCTCTCCCATGCTTGGCCATGAGCTCTGGACCCTGGTCCACCTCTCCCAGCTTCTTTCACAGATAACAGGAGAAGCAACCAAGAAAGACAAGTTGGTTTCTTAATTTGAGAAGTCATTGTTTGGTGAATTAAAAAGGAGACATTAACTGTAACAAAATTATAGTGTACTTTATTAAGCAGGATTGAAACATGATTCTTTTAAGGAGGGGGGGTGGTACTTCAAGCCCTCTCAGAATAAAGAGTATGGAGCTGTGTTCACTATGTCCTGGGTTGATGTTCTAAACAAGTTACCTCATTTAAATACAACATCCCCCTAGAGGCTCTAAAATTCTGTTTTAGTGAAAAGTTCAACCTTGCACTTCTTGACTGCAACCAAGAATTTTCCTTACATCTTTCTGTACCCTCCACCAGGGTTTATTCACGCACACAACTCTGAGCAGGGGTCTGTGAGCACCGCCCCATGAGGCACTTTCTGAAATTATATTCTCACCTCAAAATTCACACTTCTTACACTTCCATGGAGGAAAAGGTTACATTCCCAGTGACTTGTCTAGCGCAGACAGCATCACACTACCAAAGGCTTCGGTTTCTTGGCTTGCTGAATGACACGGAAACGTCTGGCCTTTATTTACTTCAAAATAACTGAGTCTGGTTTGAGCAGAGCTATTGGATACTTCCCAAGTGAAGAAACTCAGGTTTAATTAGCTCTTTGTCATGGTTTTAGTTGACTCCTGTGTGTAATAAGCAAAGTTTACAATGAAATGAACAAAACCTGACACATACAACACACTACGCCTAGAGTAGTTTTATTTCTGCAGACTATTCATCACAAGCCGATGCTACAAACTCACCTTGAGACAATGGCCCAAATCACAGATAACTGTCTCCTTGGGTCTTTGTTCCAAAACAAAAACTCAAGGTTTGCAGGAGTAGTATCAGTATCGTGACCTCTGGTAATACACCAAGGGTAAAGATGCGCAGTGAAGGCTTCACGGTCAGGCCTGCTGTTGTCATTCTCTACATACGACCACTCATGCTTAGCGTTTGCCTGTGGGTGCTCTGGGCAACATGTGAACACCACAGAGTGCACCTACCCCATAGACTAGGCCAGTTCTGAGAGCACTATGCCTAAATTCTCATGAGGTAGCTAAGTGTGGTCCGCTGATGGTGAAAATGTTACCTCCAGCTCCACGTGTCCTGGTAAATGCCTGCTCACTCTAGACAGCACCTCGACTGGGCTGCAAGCCAGCACTTGGATCACTAGATATGTGAGGGTGTGTGCCCGGTGGGACAACATGCAGCGAAGTGACTCGCACCCCCTATCTGTATGCTGCTACTCAGGAGGCATGAACACCACAACACAAAGTGGCTCTGCAACTCATAATCCCACCAGCTTGGCTTCCTGTAGATACCTAAACTCGCTGCAAAACGAAACGTCCTATTTATATTATCATTTTCAAAGGTATACAGTACATAAACAGCAAGTTAAAGGAAAAGACTGAGAAAGGACTCAACACTAGTGATGCACTAGTTCACTGAACAGCATTTATTGATATGGCAGGTGCTACCCTATGTGCTGGAGACAGAGACAACACACAGGTCCTGCTCTCATGGAGCTTCCATTCTTTTGGGAGGCAGTGATCAACACATTTAACAGGTCATTGCTGGATGAGTAAGTTTGAGGGGAATAGTGGGAACACTGGAAGCAAGGGACAAGTGGTGCAGGACGCTCCCCAGAGGGAAGTGGGTGCTGCACTCTCTCACGGTCACTGGATGAAGCAAGAGTAGGTCATTTCACTCTATCTCACTTAGTAAGTCAGTTCATGCGAACTTAGGGTTTAAAGCACAGTGAGCTCACTAACAGGACTGTCTTGAGGCAGATATGGAGCTGGCAGGACGGGAGGCGCTCCCTGTGCTCTGCCAGCTTCCTCCCAATGTGTCAGCCCTCATGGCTCCAGCTCTGTGGGTCCCTCTTCTTGCTGCGCCCACGAGCAAGTGTGTGGTAAGAGCCTGAAATAAACAGGTGTAAAATGGGTCAAGACCGTCGCTTCTATTTCTGCTTTTAACTGAAGAAAATGTGCCCCATTTCCAGAGGCAGAGAGAAGGAAACATGTGAATAAAGGCCAACTAATGTATATTTTAAACACATACATGATTGTGTATATGTACATATGTACCCCACACATGACCTATTTCCCTAAGATAATTCAAACCTGGGTCTTGTATAAATGTCTCTTTGACAATGTTACAAATAAAACTTTTATTAAGCTCTATCTTTGAGAAATCACAAAACTGTTTTTTAAAGAATCAAAAACTAAAAGTTCAAAGATACCAAGCTCAATTAACACTAATTTTACAAGAATATTTTACTTACTCTGCATGTTCAGCATACTCCTTATAGTTTTTGGTTTTGTTTGTGTTTTTCTGACATGGCATCCCAGGGGAGCCATTAGGTACAATCGGCTCTCTAATTCAGATTAACGTGTCTAAATACATATTGATAGAACAGACAATATTTGAGAGGCTCAATTGCTAGAGTCTGTCTGTGATGCATAGGGTTGAGATAGCTCTCGCACTTCCAACTGGTCACCACAGGTGAGTGTCCCAGGTTAGAGATATAAAGTATTTCAAAGGGACGCTGAAGGCTTCTAAGTCAAGGACACCTCCTAACCAATGTAAGATAACAAGCTGCCAGTGACTTCCACTGTGGCCCTGAGCCTACCTCAAAGCCCAAGGTTGAAAAAGGGAAGCCTCAGAAATCTCTGCCTCCCTCACTCAGGAGCTACCGTGGGCAGCACTGGGTGAGAGTAGGAAACAGGACCACTAGGCTTACGAGCCCTGAGGTGAGCTGCAAAAGGTGCTTGGCTGCCTCTCAGTCCTCAGGACTGTGTAGTTCAGGACTTGAGGGGAGCAAAAAGGCCCATAGCACCAGGCTACGCTCAGCGGGTCACAGGCCCGAGTATGAAGAGGATCGCGGCCTTCTGCAAGTCAAAGTCCTTAGGAACTATCTCCCCAGGTGTTATTCTACTAAATTAGCAATGTGAGATATCAAGATAAACAGAAGATTTCAACAAAATCGCATGTGCATAGACTGTGGGCACCGCTGGGATCAGACAGCAGCTTCTGACTTGTTTCCATTGCTCTCTGCACATTTGCTTTCTGTTACCAAAATTTTAAGACCTGCATAAACAAAAACAGCATTTATTCTTCTCTTCTCCAAACAGTTATCAAGTTCACCCTTACCTGAGGGTGCCTTACCCCACCATCACTTCTCCCACCCACTCACCCTGATTCACTCATTCATCACTACATGCTGCTGCTAGGGTTGGCTCTAGGGACACAGGAGTAAGGAGCCAGCAGCAGCCCCGAAAGCTAACTCACTGAGTGAAAGGAGTCTGTGGCAAGGGCCCTCGTGGGGATACTGGGGGCCACACCTGTAAGAACAGTGAACTGGCGCCTACTGTACTGAACAAAGCTCAGGAAAAAGGTCTCTAGATGCTGAGAAGAGGAAGGCTAGGATGGTACAGGGAACAGAGGGCAGACAGAACACAAGTGTGTATGCATATGTGTGGGGGGGGGTGGGAGTGGGGGGGGTGGGTATCAAGGATCGAGCAAGGTGCAGCTGGGTGGTGGCACGTGTGATGGGCCAGGGCTGTGGGTCTGGCTATCAGGTGTGTGAAGACAGGGACAGGCAGGCACCTGCCTACGGAAGTGCTAGCACTCCTTGAGTGTGGCAATGCTTGCATGTTAGTCAGGCCTCAAAGTTCAGCAGCAAATTTTCAAAATAAATAAATTACAAGTTTAAATGTTAGACCTGAATTTCTTCGGTTTCTTTTCTGTTTTAAAGCACTCTAGTAACCCAGATCTAAATTAAAAACAGTGAGCAAGGATCAAACACCCACTCTCCTAGTATGGACAAACTGACCTCACTTGCCATGAGACTACAATGCACAGAGTTAAGTAACTGTGGTAACACTGCCTTCTAAGACCTGAGTCTCTGATTCTCTTCTACAGCCTGTGCTGTGACTTACAAGTGACATAATAGACAGCTCTCCTTTTGCTGGGACCCACTGAAGTCTACGTCTCATCAAGATTTACACATGAAGAGATGAGTCAGTCTGTGAGTAAAACCTACTTGGTGGTGAAGAAACCCCTAAACAAGCTGCAGTGAAGGCTCCTGGTACCCCCACGCCCCCCCCCCCCCGACACTCTCACTAGGGTAAAGAGAGTCTGAGACAGCATATGTAGGAGTAAGCTTCACTATTTCAAAAATATGTTTCTTGAGGTTTGGTTTGGTTTTGTTTTTAAACGCAAGAATACATTTAGAAAGAAACAGTTCTCAACCAGCACGTGAGGCTGCGCTCTGACAGGCTATAGGCCAATTGCATCCCTCATTCTCTTTTGACACTAGTTGCTATTAAAAGACCATAAAGCACAGGGCTTAGAATGGGCTCTTCCTAGATACCAGTGCTCAGAAGACATTAACAGGAACTCTTGTTTGACCTTCATGTTGTAGAGAGGGGAGAGGGAGGAAGAGAGAGGAGAAAGAGGAGGGGGAGAGGAGAGGGAGAGAGGAGAGGGAAGGGGGAGGAGAGAGGAGAGTGAGAGAAACACGAACAAAAGGGAGCCTAAAATAAACAGAATGGATGAGGGGGGATGGAATCGGGGCACCACCCAGTTTTCTATTGGGGCTCAGATTAAGTTTGTATTAACTGTCAGCATGAAAAGCAAGAACAGAAGTGAGCCACGGTGATCTTATTTATACCTGCAAACTGTCTTACTTTTTCCCAGACTTTAAGACCAAAGAATACTCTAGACCAAATTGATTTTTATTAATCTTCAAAGACTCAATGTGGGCCAAAGCCAACATACATATACACATACACTAATGTGTGCGTGTGTGGATAGAGACAATACAGTGGTTAAGCTGTACGGCAGAGGCTGACCTAGGCCTTGTCAAGAGGTCTGGAGAGAACACACAGAGTGTGCACACTGCTGCCTGTACCACACAGAAATGCCCTGAAGCTGCTGTGAGTCGGCTTCCGTGGGGATTCAAACACCTTCAAGATTGTTGAGCTAAGTATTACTAACAGAATTTGAGGGATTTGAGGATTATGCCAAAATAAAGATCAGCATCTAAAGATACTTGGAAATAAAGACAAGACTCTAAGGCTACTCTCCCTCTGGGAGAGCTGCCTGAAACACTCCTAAGGGAAACACCTTTATTAGCTGCTCATGAAAGGCCTTGCCTGAACGAAAGCTGCCATATGAGGAAGAGCCTACAGAAATTATGGCTTGTGCTTCTGATATTGCTATGAGAAATCCTGTTCCAACCCTAGCCTTCAGATCACACAGATGTTCAGACCCACCCACCGCAGAAGCCTAAATCAGGGCCCTAAAACACCTGGGGCTCCCCTCTTACCTCACAACATAGGAGCTAAGTGGCTTCAGGCCCAATCAACCAGCCTTTCATGAACCTGGGCTTCACTGCCCCTTGAAATTAACTGTCTCTAGGGCCAGCAACACTGGATTGCACTTTCATCATCTGCAGACCTTTGCTGACTAGTTTGGCAGCCATGAGCTTCCTGAGCACCGGAAATGTGCACCAACTGGAGCAAGGTATGCCTCAAGTACACACATCAATTTCAAAGACTGTACCCAAGCAGCACTGTATCCAGACAACATTTGCAGTATATGTTCACATATGTCACACATGCTGGGTGAAAGACAATGCAATCTATTATGGCTCATTTCATTCTGACCTTTTAAAACCAGCTCCCTTGACACTGCTGGCAGACAGTCTGCCTAGGTCTATGTGCAAGCACAATCTCTCCTCCAGAGCTCCAGCCCCACATGCCCACTCTGACAGCATCTAATTCCAGCAATCCCTGACCCCTGCTTCTTTTTTTTTTTTCTTTTCTTTTCTTTTTTGTCTGTTTGTTTGCTTGCTTGCTTGTTTGTTTTTTCGAGACAGCGTTTCTCTGTGTAGCCTTGGCTGTCCTGGACTCACTTTGTAGACCAGGCTGGCCTCGAACTCACAGCAACCTGCCCGCCCCTACCTCCCGAGTGCTGGGATTAAAGGCGTGCACCTCCAATGCCCGGCGACTCCTGCTTCTTAACTGCTGTGCCACAGCTTCCTACAGCCCGCTCCTTTCTTTTCGGCTTTCTGCCTCACACCTTACACAGCCCATCACCATGTGTGCTCTTTGTACAACACTCAGCTCCCCCCTCTGAACTCAGCTGACAGCAGTCTAAGGTCAGGTTAATTCAAGTCCTATTCCAATCCTGGCCTGGTCTAAGCTCCTGAAAACAGAACTCCAAAACTAAGACTCAACTTTCTACCCTCTTAGTTTCAGGTAGTGAGGTTTTCCCTGCCAGCTCCTAATGAGCCACCTAAGCCCCACTGCCACCAGTGACTCCTCAGTGGTGTCCCACTTCACGTTTAGGAGGATCTGACAGATGACCACTGTGTAAGGCCAGTCCCTTGTATGCCTTCTCCAATCGCTTCTTCACTCTCCATCTTGTCCTTAACCCTGGGTGGCTCTGGGCTCCATGCTCTGACCTCCCCATCCATGGCTCCTCGCCATAGGACTCCCCTTCTCTACAGCCTCAGCACTTCCAGGCACTACTGTAACGCTAACCGCGCTCCAATGTGCAGCTCTAGCCTAGGCCTCTCCTCCTAGTTGGACTAACACATGAATGTAACACCTACAGGAGACATCTTAAAAGCTGCTGTGCCCAAAACAACTCAGGTGCTCTCCTTACCCGCCTTCCTAACCTGTCATTCCCACGGTCTTCCCAAAGGAAGCGCATTCTTTCAGTTTCTCTGTGCTCAACACTGACATCAACTCCATGAGAATCCTATCTATCCGCTCTCGCTGAAAAACACCCCACAGCCAATACTCCTGACTATACCTGTCTAAGGCACTTTCAGCTCTTCCCTTACTGGACTGCCCACTTCCAGCCTCCTTAAGTCACTGATTGGCAGTGCTTTCTACAAAGGGCCTGAGGCAGCTGCATGGTCTGCTGGGCTGGGCTACACAGCTCAAAGGCAGCCTCAGACAGTCCTTCATGAGTGAGAGCTGCTCTGTTATTCATAGTGCGGCTGAGGCGAATGCATTAGGTAATGGGGCTCTCTTCCAACAGAACTACAACCAAACACTAACATCTGAACTGGGATGTGGAAGACCATCCCTCATGTTCTTCATCCTGCATCTAAAAATGTAAACAGTATTCTAACTTGACGGCTGTACCAAAATGAGTAGTAGGATACTGTGTGTAGACCCTGCCCAAGAGTTGGGGCAGACAGGCAGATAGGCAGACAGACAGGCAGACAGGCAGGCAGGTGGGGGAGGGGTGTGCGTGTACAGGCCGAGGCTAGAGGCTGGCATCAGGTGTCAGCTTCTACTGCTCACCACCTTATTTTTTGAGATAGGATCTCTCACTACACATATAGTTTTTAGCTACATCGCCTGGCCCATGTGCTCCAGGGATCTGCACTGTACAACATTGCTCTGGCACTGGAATTATAGAGAATCTGGCTAGATCTAGGTTCTCTTGCTTGTACAGGAAGTATTTTACCCACTTAGTCATTTCCCTAGATCTTGAAGGGTCCTTGTCTAGTTTTTCTTCTGCCTTAAAAAAAAAGAAAAAGAAAAGTTTGGATGGCTTCCAGGTACGGTGCTACACACTCGTGATCACAGCACTCAGGAGGCTGAGGCAAGAGAATGGAGCATTTGAGGCCAGCCTGCGGCTGTGCAGTAAGTTGCTGAACAGTCTAGACTACACAGGTAAGAGCCCGTCTCAAAAAAGCTTTACTTAGGACCTTCAAAAATTCCCAGGATGCTACTACTGGTCCCTCCCTGCCCTGTGGCTCTCACTCCCTTTCTACCAACTGCACCAACAGCCTCTACATCTTCTGCTAGCCTCTTTCACTGCTGTCATCCCTGGGAACACCTTAGGGCCTCTGTTTTGGGCTGTCCTGCCTCCTTGGGATGCTCTTATTGTGTCACATCCTTCCCATTACCTAATGGGAGACAAATGCTCAAGTCACAAGAACACTCAGATCCTCAGGCCACTCAACAAAGCTCACCTCGCTGCACCAACAACCTGTTGCCAGTAGTTATTAGAAATAAACTGGTTAGGCAAATTCATTAACACAAAATCTGGGGTCAGAATGCCTAAGCTGCAATGCTAATGGCACTGCTTCTTCAGGCGAGGTGGAGCAGATAGCTTTGCAGTATCTTTGTTTCCTCATCTATGGACCTGAGAACAAAGTAGGGTACACTGCCCTGTGTTCTGGGCGGTCTGAGCTAATACACAGACCTGGCACAAATAAAGGAAGAGAGGGGCTTATTTAACTGCTTTATGCCAGCACTTAGCCTCATACTAGAAATCTAACAGCAATTCAAAAGAACGCATGAATAAACGCTGGGTAGTAATCACTGTGGCGCTGTCAGAGGGTGCAGAAGCTGTCTCTCAATCTACCTCAGAGAGAGCAGGCCACTGAGTCGGGCACTTGGCTCAGACCTGTAACCCCAACACTCGGGAGGGCACAAGTATAACAACAGCTTAGATCAACAAGTGAGACTCTATCCACTCCCTTAAAAAAAAAAAAAAAGAAAAAGAAAAAGAAAAAAGGCAAAAACTACCCAAAGGTAGTTTTGCAGATGCTGTTTCTCCCTGAAGAAATGAGTGCCTTTGCTACCTTGAAGCAAAACACACTCACCACTTTCTGAGTAGTAAGAGTTTAACTTCTAACCAGGCATGGTGGCGCACAGCTTTAATCCCAGCACTCAGGAGGCAGAGGCAGGCGGATCGCTGTGAGGTTGAGACCACCCTGGTCTACAGAGTCAAGAGCAGCTAAGGCTACACAGAGAAACTCTGTCTCAAAAAACCAGAGAGAGAGAGAGATTGATTAACTTGACAAGCTGAAGGCATCCTACAATCTCAGACTATGTGCTTAAAGGTTACAAAAAAAAAAGTCATATCTCAAAAACAAATGAGAAAAAAAAAAAGACTTCGGTCTGTCAGGTTCATTCAAATCTGCACCTGTACATTGCTGACAAGTACTATCCTACACAGATCATGTGACACTTTCTGGATACTACCACCGAAGACTAGTCAAAGCACTTTACCCTGCACCAACACCACAGAACAACTCACCAAATAATGAAGTCTCCCAGTCAGAGGCAGACAACGAGCCCTAAGACAAAGACTTTCCTCAAGGGATAACCCAGGTCCTGTGGGTCCAGCCTGTTTCACATCTATACATATGTATTTCTCCCAGGCTGGCTGAGCTTTGATTCATAGATGATATTGATAATCAGGTCCAAGCTCTACCATCCAAGGATAATACAGGATCTTTCTGAGGAAACCTTACAGAAGGGAAAGTAGCCCGTGCTCAGCAAAGGTGGGACGAGGCTTCTAACCCCTGCACTAGCCCTGCCATATACAAGCATGTCTCTAGCAAACGAGGCACCAGGGGAGCAATGTTGTTGTGGAACTGCCAAGCCTGCACCGAATGCCTCCTGTTCTGTGTGCCAGACTGAGCAAATGAAACCTTGGAGCAGAGGCCCAAGTGCGTGGTAAAATGCCATGCACCCACACACGGCCTGCCCATGTCTCTCTATACTGTTCTGGCTGGGGGTCACTGGGAGGCCCTGGAGAGTAGCAAGATGTAGGGCGGCCTCCTCTGTTAGCCCTCATGGTTGTTGTGTTTGTCAAATTCTGCACTTGATTGACCATTAAGGTCACAGTGACATAGCAGAGGACGCCTGTGAGACAGGCAGCGTAAGTCACGTCTCAATTCTGCACTGCTGTAGTGGCAACCCCTGAAGCATCAGGATGCTGCTGCTCTGCTTTAACACTGTATTTAGCTGATGATCCTAAATAACACTCTGTCAGCTTTTGTAACCCAGCACAAAACCACACGCCTTGTGATCTACCAGCTGGGCTGCGGTAATGCCCTTGACTGGAGGCTTAAAAGCTTTGGTCAGGACGTACCTTTGACGTATTGTCTTTCCATATCAGACTGCAATGATTACCCCCAGATGTGTCATCACATAGAGTGCTACCAAAATTAGATTATGGCCGGTTAGTGAAACTCCCTCTCCCCTTTGGTGCCACCATGGAGGCTGCTGCTCTTCCCTTTGTCTGCAAGATCGAGAAGACACAGCCCTTAGGTTTACAGGATGCAGGGATAAGAACCATCTGCCTGGTCTGGTATTTCTTTAATTAAAACTTTAATTACAGATATATCTCTGCACAGATACGTGCAGTCTATCAGCTCCTGCTCTTAATTACCTGCACTAATGAGAAATGAAGAGTTAGCATTCACTGAGTGTCTACTACGTGCAAAAAACGTGTGCCAGAGGCCTGGGGGGGGGGGGGCCGGAGCCCAGCAGGGGAGACCATGACTTGGGCCAAGAATTTCACCTGTTCCTCGCCCTGTCCTCTTGATACCTTCTCTGGAAAGACTAAAGATTAAGAAGCAGAAGCTGCACAGGAGAAAGGCAAAGGACTGGAGTGAAGGCTGAGCGGCATCCACAGGACCATGGCCTTTCCTGGGGGAATCAGTCACCGGGTACTAGGACTACAAGGTGCTGCCTCCATGTCATCCTGCCTTGTTCATCTCCCTCTGACTTGGGCAGAGCTCCATGGGGAATGACATAGGGCACTTCACTGCATGTGTCTTAGTCTCCACAGAAGCCACAAGAGCAAAGGCCACTGGAAGGGCCTCAGAGGTGGCACCCAGGACAAACGGCAGAGATCTAAGGACTCACACAGAGCAGCTGGCTCTAGACTGAGGCCTCTGATTCCCTCCGGGTCGCTCTAACCTTCCTCACTTACTCCTCTGGAGGAGAAGCAGAAGGCCAGTTATTCTCCACCAACACTGCTGGAGGCAGGCAGTTACGGGCAAGCTACTGAGCTGCTGTGTTTGCTGCTCCACCCTAACACAGGACTGGTACGACAGCAAAGGAGGCAGCAGGTCTGAAGGCCTTTCCCTCTCAGAAACAGATTGTCATCACCAAAACTGACAGGTTCAACATGGGTGATCATCTGCCTTACAGCTCAAAAGCTTACACAGCAGCTACGCATGAAGCCTCCAACACAACCCCAAGCTGTCCTGGTGCCTAATGGGCACTGCTTGGTGACTTAAAAGCCTTGCATTTCTAAGCCTACTGAAGCCCATGTGCAAAATTACCTAAATCTTCAAGCTGAGCCAAATCAGGATAGATGTTCAGATGCAGCCTAACAATATTCAGGTGGCACCTACTTAAAAAGCAAATACCAAGGCAAAGTCTAAAAGTCCATTTGAAGATCTACTATGTGCTGGGCCCCTGGAGGGTTTGTAAGTAATGACGTTGTGGTGATAGGTACCGTCTAAACATCAGGGATATGGGGAAAGGGGTGCAGTGCTACAGAAGGAGGAAGAAGGAAGGAAAACTGATGCACAGGACATGAGAGGAAAGAAGGAGGGTGCGGACCGAGAAAGACCAGCCCTCAGTTCTAGCTGATGCAGCTGAGAGCCCAGGAGACGGTCCTGCTGAGGGGCTGGAGAGCAGGCTGACTGTAGGCACATCGTCAGGACTGTCTGGATGCCTTAGTTGATACAGAAACTGTAGTGGGCAGCTCCATGCCCTGGTCTGTGAGCACTGAGCACTGTGTGTCTGTTACCCTCTGTTCCGGTGAGAACCTGACGTGACCAGCTGTGTCAAGTTCTGCTGTGACTTCCCCACAGGGAGGGACTGAAGCTGGGACTTCTGAGCTTAAACATCTAAGTTGCTTTCTGTCAGTTTTTTGTTTTTACATCACAGCAACAGCAATGAAACCAGAGCCCTCTATTTCCTGAACCTCGGCCCTTAAGCACAAGCCTGGCTTTGGCAATAGCTTCTCACTCAGGACTGTGTGTAGAGCAATGGCTGGGGCTTCAGGTACTGGTGAGTGTTGAACACCTAAATCATCCCAGAGAGAACCATTTTAGTTTGCAGTGTAATCTGCTCTGGAAGTAACAGCACTGGCCCATACACTCCAGAAAGACACATTTATATTGTACAAATTATTTACCTGCTTTTTTTCGTGACTGTAAAATAAACTTACAGGATTTTTTATCAATGGTTCTCAGCTAGAAAAATATCAGAACTACCAGGTAGGCCAGTGATCTAAGTTGTTAACCAACTCTGCAATGGGCTCCAGATGCACAGCCAGGCCTGAGGAAGCCATTGCTACCATTCAAGCCTAAGCTTAGTGCTGTTCCGTTCCTGCTGATGACTAAGGGATGAGAACAAACACAGCTGAGGCCCTGAAGCCAAAATGGCAGAACTGTCTTGTTCCAGGCAGCAGTGTCAGTGGAACCTGCTCTCAGGGGCCAGACCTACAGGATAATGAGGCGTGAGCCAGGAGCAGCGCACACTCACACAGCCTTCCCACCCCCCGGGTAAATGTGAATGAATAAACGTGTAGAAAGCACTAGGAAGGACACCTGCCACATACTCCTGCATCACGCTGGCAGTGAGGTCATTTTCCTTGTCCTTAAGAGGACACTGAAGCCTTCTGAAGTTGAAGGAAACACTAGGCAGCTCAACCCCCTCAAGGGTTTACCAGGGTAGAGTGAAGGGTGAGCCCAGCTAACCAGGCAAACAGTGACTGCTTCTTCAGTCTTTTTCCTTTTGTTTCCAAAGTCAAAAATAGGTAAACAAAAGAGCCTTGAAAAACCAAGCCACCAAAAGGAAACAGAGCAGGTGAGGCAGCCCCTGGTGGACTTTTCTCGCTGTAGATGAGGAGGCCAGTGCAGCTCTGCCTGGGCCTGCATCTGCTGCAGATGTGCTTACTCACCATGTGCTCTGCGGATCCTCTCTAAGCATCCAAGCGTCTGTAAGTCAGGGTTAAAGACTGAGGAAGGGCTGCAGCCAACGTTGCTTGAGGTGCACAGCATGCAGGTCTGGCCACACTGCACTTAGCGCTGCTCTACAGACTCTCACACATCAGCTCTGCTAGGACTCATATGGTCCTGTGAGTGGGTGCTATTACTATCACCCCATTTAAAGAGAAAGTAAACTCAGAAATAGGGCAGCCGCAGTGAGAACACCTGCAAGAGGTAAGGTGGGATTCGAACCTCAGCAGCCTGGCTCCACAGCCATGGTCGCGGCCCTTCACCACGGGGTTCACTACCACTGCCTCTTGGCCCAGCCATAGGATGAGGTTCAGTTTCAAAAGCACCTTTCTTCTGAGTTCTCAGTGTGTTTCATTTATCCTCCCAACAACCCTAAAAAAGCAAGTAGGAGACACACAGTATCTGTATTTCACACACATCACAACGGAAGCAGTAAGAACACGGTTTACAGACTCCTGCCTGGGCAGCCAAGCTCCTAATTCACTGTTTTCAAACAAACTTGTGTCTTCTCTCAAGTCCTCGTGTTGAAATGCTTTAGTTTTGGTTAACTGCCTCAACAGACACTGACGGCATGCCCAGACCTTTGCAGTCCAGAGCTGACCTTCTCATGCTCAGACAAGGGTCCCTCAGTGAATCACAATTACATCAACGTCATCCACGGGGTCGCCCACTTAGTACAAGTGCTGAAGCTAACCAAAAAGGGTTTTATCAAAAACAAGTCATCAATGTACTCATTCAATCACTAGCTCTCTGAGGAAAAAGGAAATAGGTTATCTTTAAAATGCACTAAGCAGTCAGCTTTAAGGAAAAATCTCACAATGAAAACACTTCACTTCTGCCATCACTTAATGTGTCCTCTACTCCTGCGAGGGTTGTGAGTAAAGGACTAGACTCTAGAGAGCCGGCTGTCAGCAGGGAGTTGGTGACTCCCTCGGTGCCACCAGGTGGCTGAGAGCAAGGAGTTGACAGCCATTATCTCCTGCCACTCTAAGAGTCTATGAACTCTTATGTCAAAGTGCCATTCCTTTGCTGCTAAATGACATGGCACCAAAAACAAACAAACAAAAAAAACCCAAAAAACAAAACAAACAAAAAAACCCCACACAACTAAAATGGGGGAGGGCTATGGGGATAAGGAAAATATTCCTGAACAACTGTGCAAATGCATTATGGTGATAATTTTTTAATCTCCTGATTGGCCAAGCCCTCCCCAACTTCCAGAACAGGTACAGTCACAGGGACTTCATAATCACAGGAGACTTTCTATTTCTCAACTGTGGTGCTCTGTAATTCTGTGACCAGACACCCAACAGGCCAGACACAGCTTTGCAGGTGTGTGGATTCAGAAGCCCTCTGGTCACAGTGAGCAACTTCCTGCACTCTGCAGTGCTGATGACGGACATGAACGTTCCTAACTGTCGATAAAGCTCAGAAAGGGCCAGACTCTACTTCAGCACTCAGCTACAAGTTTCAGCTATATGCACCTGAAATATCAGCATCAAATGTTAGTCTGCACTTCAATGGGCCACGCTAAGACATTGCGTGGGGGAGAGGGGCTATTTTACCTCCTTAAAGAACTAAGTCTGGTTTTTAAGTTTGTTATGCTTTTGAAGTTGTTATGCTTTGTTTTTAAAGATAAATAAAAAAAAAAGCTGTATTAACTTGAAAAACAACCATAAGAAAAAAATGTCATAAATTAACCTGGTATACAATCCACCAGAGGTGACTAGATTTCAGCAAAGACAAAAAAAACATTATTTTCCCTTATGTTAAAAGAAGTAGATTATTAAGGGATGGAGAAAGGTGAAACTTGATGAGATAACTGTATTCTTCTAGCCTCCCCCTTCCTCCCACTCTCCGCCCCCCACCCCCGCCCCCACCCATGACAGGGCTTCTCTGTGTAGGCTCGGCTGTCCTGGACTCACTCTGTAGACCAGACTGGCCTTGAACTCACACAGACTCACCTGCCTCTGCCTTCCCAATGCTGGGATTAGAAGCACCCAACTTCTTCTAGCCTTTTAATGAAATAAAAAAGTTTAAACTTTTTATCTTAATAAAACATGAGAACACAAAATATAATCTGAGGATGCAAAATATGGCATTTAAGAGAAATTTTTAACTGCTACTATTCAAACTGCTACTGTTTCTGAGGGGGAAGGCGGCAACAAAGCTATGTAGTGGACATGAAGAAGGGTGTGGGTAAGGGTACATGTGAGAGTGAGCGTGTATGGAAGCTGGTGTAATGGGAAGGGAGACTGCAGGCATCCTGAGTATGCATGTGAGTTCCATGGAAACATCAGCTAATTCATAGTTTTTGCAAAACATGAAGAAAAGGAAATACCCTACATGGGGAAATGCACTCGTTAAACTTAAATTTTAAAAGGATGAAAACACAGATTACACTTTATTCTTAAAAGCCAAAATGAATTTCAATACAGAAAATGAAGACAGCATTTTGCAACTTTATCACTCAAAGGAGACTCTCTACTTGAGGAAATCAGTGTGCTGCATTTGGAGAGATGAAATGTTACAGCTTGTATACCAAAATTAAAAAATGAAATTAAATTAAAAAATGAAATGGTTACCAAGGTAATGCAGGTCAGGGGATCAAAGGTGAAGGGTCACACATTATTAAAAAGAAATCCAAAAGGGCGGCTGCATCATGATCTCTGCAAAACAAAGGAGCTCCAGTAAGTACAACTAGCATCTCCTAGAACACAATCAAGCTCTTGAAGCTCTCCCTGAAATTGAACAGTCTTCCCTGATTCCACGGAGAGCCACATTTTATTCAGGTACAACACCAAATTCAATCATCTATTACCAACCAAAAAAATTACAAATATTTAACCAATCATTAAGACCGCAAATATTCCCCATTGAACGTGGCTGGGAAGTGTTGGCAATTCATTTCATTTGGAATCCACACCCTGTTTTCTGGAAATGACTGTTTGATAAGTTGCCAACATATCATGGTAAATTGGTTTGTTCATGTTCGTTCTCTCTCTCTCTCTCTCTCTCTCTCTCTCTCTCTCTCTCTCTCTCTCTCTCTCTCTCTTCTCCTCCTCCTCCTCCTCCTCCTCCTCCAGGAATGAGTTACAAAATTGAGTTTTTGTAAATTTCTTTCATTTGAAGTAGCTGCATAAAATTCCCATTATTGGAACATTTAGTATAACAATGTTCTAGAAGACAGCAATAAAGTGATACATGAAAAAATAAACTGTATAACTATACCTATTAAGTCTGTTCTCACATTCAGCTTTTAGTGCACACAGGAAAGGACATTTAAGCAAAATAACAACTTGCTATCTCTCCTGGAATTCTATAGTTACTAGGAGCTGACATGAGGAAGAACCAGGGAGAGAAGAGGCATCTGACAGGCTTCATTTCTCAACAATGTTACGCTTACTCACTTCCACCAACAAACTGATTCACAGAGAGTGGCAGAGTGGAGGCTTCGTTTGAAATGGAGCTACCACCTAGGTTGCTGCATGCAACTGACAGCCACAACAGTGAGCTGAACAGCGACAGTATTGCTTGTTCCCTGGGAAAGCATGGAAGGTCAATAGTCCTCACTGTCTTTAGTCTAAAGACTAAGCCTGAGCAGGCTGCTTCCTGGTTCAGGATCCAGAGTCCTTACGCTGACCAGGCATCCTCTAAGTAGCCCGGTAGCTGGAGGCAGGTGAAGAGCGGCTGGCAGAGGGAACGTGCTTTGGTTACCACTTTTGAGAATCTCATCTTACCAACCCTTCCATTCTCCCACTTTAGTTTCATGACGCCATATCGAACACTCAAGTTAATGCTGTTAAAAATTACATCCCCATATACTTATTTATTAAAACATAGACAACTATCCAAAAGGATTTATTAAAAGGAACA
The DNA here is from genome assembly GCF_964271855.1 of Acomys minous. NCBI lineage: Eukaryota > Metazoa > Chordata > Mammalia > Rodentia > Muridae > Acomys > Acomys minous. The sequence goes on from NC_140487.1 coordinate 125,343,828, forward strand.
AGATATTCCTTCTAGTGGCTTATGGCAATCAATAAAGTAACTCTATGAATGCCAGCTTTTGCTCCCTCTGATTAGGTTTTGCTAACAATAGCTGCAGATTGCATGCACTGGATTCAAGTGTGTTAGTGCCTTAAGGCCACATCTCTAAAAGCACTGCTTCTCCTTAAGCTGCACAGCTATGAAAAGTAAACTAACACTGCGTCTTTGGAACACTCGTCTCACACAGCCTGGCACATACGTATTTGCTGCTGGGAGGCATGCAGGCAACGCTGAACACTGCAGAAGGAATCAATACCCCATCAAAACAATGCATACGGTGCTTTAGTAGCGTCATTATTGAGACCATTTCAGCATGTTTGTAACAAAAGGCAAAGAGCTAGGCATTAACTCATTTTGTTTTCCTAGAATATTTTATATTTAAAATAAAAGCACTGGGCCTGTTCCAAACAAGTACTGTATGTAGCACATCCACTACCAAACATACTCATGATCTCTTCTTGACCATAAGATGACTTCAAGATGCTTTTTAGAAGTCTTCTAAATAATTTTTAAAATTCTATAGCTTATAGAAATAGTTCCCCAAATGTCTGCCAATTCATCAGTTCCTGCAAGACGTGTTAGGCACAGATACCTAAGACTACTGCAACCTCCAAGTTGTGGGATCCTCCCTAGCACACCGTGCCCTTCCACAGGAGTGAACTTGTGCTTCCTGCCTACGCACATGGCACTTCCAACATCAGCCTCCAACGCAGCTGTGCCCTTGGTGATGACAATCCAACTGAAATAACAGTCAATTAAGAAAGCCCAACAGCGGTGGTGCACACCTTTAATCCCTGCACTCGGAAGGCATAGGCAGGCGGATCACTGTGAGTTCAATGACAACATGGTCTACAAAGCGAGTCTAGGAAAGCCAAGGCTACACAGAGAAACCCTGTCTCAAAAAAACGAAAACAAAAAAGAAAGAAAAGAAAAGAAAGAATTTTAACTAGTGTTTTCTGGATTGGAGAGAAGGTAAGGACAGAGGCGGTTTGCTATGGTTCTAACAAATACCTAGAACAGCACTTAGGAAGGTAAAGGGTCCACACTACCACTGCCAGCAAAGACCTCAGCACTAGATTGCACTATATGGGGAGCAGCTCTATATGAGGGCAGCAGGGGACAGCAGGTCAGGTGGACACCTGCTTGATCCCACTGATACTCTGGAACATAACAGGTTCAGGGCTGGGTAATCTTCATCCAAGGGGCTAGCTCTAGTCCTAACTGGAGATAATGGGTTTTCTCTTTGGAATTTTCTGCCTAGTAGATCATTCCCAGGCATCGAGCAGCAGTAGACCTCATGAACCAAAACTTCTCATCTTCCTTTTCTTCTCCAGAAGCCTCCCTTTGCCGTCACTAAATCCACAGTGAGCAGTGAGGAAGATCTCAATGAAGTAACAGGAAACAGACTCTGGACTTGCCAGATTACAACATGCTCCCAGTTAGAGAACCACATGGAATCTTCTATCAGATGAGGACAGAGCTCTAGACCACCTCAGGGAAACTTTACAAAGCTACGGTTTGTCTCTTTCACAACTGGTAACAGAATTAAACAGCCAATGCTCAGAGCTTCTAGCCAGCCTCCAAAGCCCCATGTACCCTTGATCTACATCTATCTACCAACTGCTGTTGGAATGCCCCAGGGACTCTCTCAGCCGACAGCCTAGGACAGCTCCCTTCTCAGACAAAGCGAAGGCTGCTAGAGGAAAGAGGTGCTGTCACGTTTCCCTTAGATGTAAACTTCTGAAGTAACAAACACCGAAAAACTGGAAGAAATATACAATAAGGTGGTCAAGAAATTCAGAGTCAGAGAGGGCGTGAGAGAACTGAAGAAGCCCAACAAAATAGAACCCTAGTTTTCTGGTTCTTTGCAAAAAATAGCTATTAACACTATTGTGTAATACTTTCTGTAGCAGATATAAGGTTCAGCAAACATGTATACTGATTAAACAGACAATCAGCCAAAATCTGATTAAAGTGATCGCACAAATTTTATTATTTTTAGTCTATAAATATAAATACAGAAATGCACAGCATGCCATTTTGTAGTGTCTGCTGTACTGAGCTGTACCCAGCTTTTCAGTTAAGCCAAGACTAGTTGTGTAACCACTGCTGATATGGTCTAGTTAGTTTGGCCTGCATGGTAGAAACCCACTCCAACACCAGAAAGAAAAGTGGTTGGTTTCTGTGTCTGTAGTCCCCATGTTCACAGTCCCCATGCTCACAGGGCCTCACTCCCGCAGGGACTGTGTCTGCAGTCCCTTTGTTCCAGGGTCTATGTTTGGCCCAACATGGGGTACAACCTCCTTTCCTCTACCAACTATTACTGTGTCTTCTGGTTTTCCAAGCTTTCAGAGTACCAATTTTCTTTTACACATCGCTAACATTAACTAGGATAGCCATCTGTTTTTTCCAAAACTTTTTATAAATGATAAAATATTCTACACCTACAATCACTGCACTCCTACTATATTCTTTTGCTTTTCTTTTGTTTTGTTTTGAAAAGAAGGCTGCACTATGTAGCTCTGGCTAGCCTGGAACTATCTATATAGACAAGGCTGGCCTGAATTTCACAAAAATCCTATCTATGCCTCTCAAATTCTGGGGTTAAAGATATGTGCTACCACACCTAGTCTCATTATACTCCTTTGGGAGGGGCATGGTAGCACATACCTGCAACCCCAAAACTAGGAAGGTTTTGGCAGGAAGACTTAGAGATCTGGGCCAAGCAGGACTATACAATAGGAGTAAGAAAAACAAAGAAATAAAAAGGAAAGGGTAAAGGGAGGATTTAGAGAGAAGCATAAAAATATTGAAAGTAAATATTCTTATTTACTTTTTTATTTTACTTGTATTCAACAATGAATGCGGCCTTTTCCTCTGATAGCTTAGGATGCCTCACAAAGGATAAAGAGAGCGAAAGGAGGAACCGTGAGAGGAAGCGGGGACTCTTCTGAGAGACGCACATGCTCGCGGCACGGAGTCTGCTCACACCAGGTCCCTACCGCACAGTTAGGAAGCACACACACACCAGGGTGCAACGTAACAGCAATTGTCTCACATGCAAGAGCTTAACAGTAGGCCCCACAAAACTACGCTAGAAGAACAGCGATTACCGGAACCTGGGAGCCTGAGGGGCCAAGAATAAAACACAGTGCAGGGGAGGGGCAATGTGAATCCACTTTTTTCCAGATGGGGTCTCATACTATCTGTAGCTCAAGCTGGCCCAGGCCGGCCTCAAACTCATAGCAATCCTACTACCTCAGCCTCCCTCAAGTATTGGAATATTACAGCCACAAGCCTAGCTAGAAGAGTAACGTCTGATATTCTCTAACACCGAGGAGTGAGTTATGAACAACACTTACGTATTTCAAAATAACTAGAAGATTCTGAATGTTCTCAGCACGCGCGCGCGCGCGCACACACACACACACACACACACACACACACACACACACACACACACACACCCTCAAGTTAACAGCTATGCCAACCAATACCTCTGATCAGCACACACTGAGTAAGTATAGCAAAACATCTCAATGTATCCCATAAATATGCAATTACTATGTATCAATTAGAAATAAAAATGGGGGTAGGGCTAGGGACATGGCTCCATGGATAAAACACTTGTCACACAAGTATAAGAATCAAAGCTGGGATCCCCAGGACCTGGGTAAACCTACAAGTGGCTGCACCCATCTGTAATCCTACAAAATATGGGGCAGAAACAGGAAAATCTCCAAAGGCTCACTAGCTAGCCAGCTATATAAAGCAGTAAGCAAAAAATCCTGTTTCAAACAAGGTGGGAAGCAAAGTTGTCCTCTGATCTACACACATGTGCCTGTACACTAGCCCCATACACACAGAGAGACATACCAAACACAATCAAGAATTCAATCAGCTATGGATATGCTTGCCTAGCATGCACCACACCCTGGGTTGGATCCCTAGGAGCACATAAACAGGGTGCAGGAATGCATGTCTCCCCTCCCAGCACTCCAAGGGTAGAGGCAGAAGGATCAGATACTCAAGGTCACCCTCAGCCATGCTACATAGCAAGTCCAGCTTAGACAGTACTACCTGAGACGGTCTGAATAAGTAGGTATTTTTAAAAAGTATACTACTTATCACAGGCCAGTTCCTCCTCAATAAAGAAAGCAGGAAGGATGAGGATGCCGAGTGGGAGCACAGGACAAGGATTTGGCTTCACACTGCACTCTTGGAACTAGGCCATGCTGGGAACGCCCCTGCAGAGAGGGCCAAAGACTTCTGTGGAGACCCTGGAAGGCACTGCTCCTGAGCTCTTTGCTGACTGTCTATTACCAGAGATGACAAAGCAACCCTCCCAGTTCATGCATAAGGGCACATATTGATGCTGTGTTTTTAAATTTTGGGGTATTAGTTACCTATACTGGCTGCACAACTGAAATTACCCAAAATCAGATTGGACTACCACATTTATAAAACCAAGTGAGCCTTGGCATAGCCAAGACCCATTCCTTTCTAGAACCATCCACTGGCGTACTAGTTGACAAAATGCACAAGTTCCCTCAAATACAAATTTAAAAGCAATAAATAAAAAGAAAACAAATGCACCAATGCTGGCCTCACCAAATTCCTTGTTTAACAGACTTCTTAGCAACACACACCAGCGTTGACCTACCTGTGATTTTCGACTAGGTAAGATACTGCCATCTAAACTACCACCCGTAAAAGCCTCTCCAGTACTGGCAGCAGGAGACTAATTCTAGACACCAAAGAAGTGACTAAGGAACCTGCCTTCCTGGCAAGTCTCAGGTGAATCTGGTCAGACTCCAGCCCTTCCTCTGAAATAGGGCCCAGGTGGGCTGAACCTATCCTCCAGGCTCCTCGCAGACACACTAGCCTCAGGGAATAACTAGCAGGTAAGTAGCAAAGCTACCAAAATCAAAGTTTAAGAGAAAACTCAAGCCTGGAGGGATAGCTCAGTAAGTAACATGCTTGTCATTCAAGAAGACCTGGATTCAGATCCCAAGAGGCCATGGAAAGCCAGATGCGGAAACACATCTAGACAGTAGAGGCTAACAATAAGAAGACCAGCCCCAAGAACAAGTTACTTTGTGAGGAACTGTAGGTCAGTAAGACTCTCAACATCCCTAGACACTACAGGCGTTTGGTTCCCTTCCAGAACTTGCATAACTTGCAGACCCTGTAACTGAAGACACCACATGGCTGCTCACATAAACAGGTATCAAGCAAGGACTGACATGGAAGCATCATCTCTACCACAATGCCGGAAGGTGCTGCACATGCTACCAGAGAAGAAAAATAATCAATCTTACCCAGCTGTGAGCCCCACAAGTTACAACAGTGACATGCCTGGTAAGACACAAGCACTGTGCAATACAGCATAAACATTACGGGAGTAACTGACCACTTTCTGATTTGGCTTCATGCCCACTCCACAACACGAAACCCACACCTTGCACTACCACTGGGCCAAGAACCCTTGGTTAGACTGATTATGGACCCCAGCGGAGAACCCACTACTGCTGCTCTACTAGATAGAAGCAGGGTCAGCCCAGCTCCTGCTGAGTTAGATTAAACACACAGTGAGCCTAGACTAGAGCAGCAAAGTCTGAGTTTCTTCCTTTTGTGACCTTGGGGTATTACTTCACTTTCAGCTATGTCTCATATTCTTCATTTATAACATGAAAATTTTATCTCTACATCACAAGGTTGCTATGAGAAGTAACTAAAGTGATTAAAGCACCTATCAACACAATCTAAACACAGTCAATGCTAGTTCTGCAGCCACTATGATCCAGCCGGTCCTGTAGCATCTTCTCGTGTGACTTCCCAGCTTACGAGAGGCACACTCATGATGGGTGGGGACGAAGGTTCAAGATGGAAAATCTTAAAGTTGGAATTCAAGGTACACAGCTCAAACTCTAAAGGGCTGGTCTGTGGGGATCTCCCCCAACTCCCAACTGGTTTTACACACACCTCAAAACCCCACACTCTGTACAGGGCACAGCAGTGCAGAGGCTCCCAACTCATGTGCTGAGTGAGGAAATGAATGATACCTCAAGAGTGGCAACTAAGTGTGCACCTCTAGACCCAACACTCACCCTCTCACCACGCCTTACAAAGCACACAAGAAAGGATGCAGACGTCCATCCAAGGAATAAAAAGAATATACCCAAGAACTTGTTAATGAACTAAAAATGCAGAGTGTTTGTTTTCTGACAAACATTCACCCAATGGGCAAACATTTATTAAGCACCTACCTTGGAACAGACCTCGAGAACAGGTGATACGTATGGAAACAAAGAGACAGGGTCCCAGCCTGATCTACCATAGGGACCCAGGCAGAGCTCAGACTCAGATCAAGAAATTTCAGAGAGCGTGGGTATACTGAAAAAGTATGGGATACTATGAAAACGCACAGCAAGGGCATCTTTGACCCTGTAAAGGAACTAGAGACATCTGGAAGAAAACAAAGAGGAGAGAGAGAGAGAGAGAGCACCGATCCAAGCAAGAAAAGACTGTGTAAGAGCTGGGAATGCAGAGGCAGGGAGCAGTCAGGCTCAAGTTCTGTGGAGGGCGCAGACAAAGTCTTGAAGAAAAAGCACTTCAAAGATTACCCTGGGTGGAGACCAAGCTAAAAACCAGACTACAGGGGGCACAAGGATCTAGAGACAACCCAGTGTGTTACAGGGCCCCTCCCAGCCTGGAAGGCGTGGTGGGTATAAAGAATGGAAATGTACTTGACGAAAAGATCCAGCAAAGATCGAGTTTAACGACTCATGTTGAAAACAGGCGCCTTGGACATAACTTCGTAAGAACGGTCCCTCTCCTTCCAACCACCCTCATCTAGTCCTGAGGAAAGTCAGCAGACAAATCTAAGTAAACCTGAAAACATCATACAAATATTTCTCCTGTCAAGGTCAGTTGGATGAAGTCTAAGAAGAGATGACAACTAGATAGTGTGGCATATGAGACTGGGTCCTGGAAAAGTGTAGGACATGAAGAAGAAGGACAGAAAGTGAATTAGCCAGACAATAATGGGGACAAAAATGAACCAGAGCCGGGCACAGGGCTCAGGGCACAGGGCACAGGGCACAGGGCTCAGGGCTCAGGGCACAGGGCACAGGGCACAGGGCACAGGGCTCAGGGCTCATAGCACAGGGCTCAGGGCACAGGGCACAAGGCTCAGGGCACAGGGCACAGGGCACAGGGCTCAGGGCTCAGGGCTCAGGGCTCAGGGCACAGGGCACAGGGCACAGGGCTCAGGGCACAGGGCTCAGGGCACAGGGCTCAGGGCACAGGGCTCAGGGCTCAGGGCACAGGGCTCAGGGCTCAGGGCTCAGGGCACAGGGCACAGGGCACAGGGCTCAGTAACATTCTTCAACTTTCCTAACATTTGTCTGAAATCTCACTCTAAGAGCTGACTAGAGTTGGAGGCTGAGGTTCTTTCTCTTTTCTGAACAGGACTCAGGAGGAAACTAGCTCTACTTCAAAGACTAAGACAGGAGTCTCCACCAGATCTCCAGAGGAGACCTCAAGGAGGCAGCTCCAGTGTGGATCTCAGCAGAGTCCTTGGAAAACTGTAATTATGCAAGGTAGGGATAAGAATGAGTGTCAGAAAGCGGAAGGGACCCCAGTAAGCAGCTCAGCAGCACAGCGCTGAGGAGGAGGAGGAGGAGGAAGAGGAGGAGGAGGAGGAGGAGGAGGAGGAGGGTGGTGGTAAAGGAGGAGGAAGAAAGGAAGAAGATCCAAACTCACAAGCAGAGACGAGAACAATGACTGTCAGGGCTGACTGTGGTGAGGAGATTCTGGCCAAAGAGTACAGACTCCCAGCTGCAAAAGGAATCAGTTCTGGGAACTCAATGCACGCCCTGCTGGTACCAGTTAACAATACTGCACTGCTTGGTAAATTTGCTAAAGTCACCTCCCCAACAGACACCGCAGGTGTGGTCCAGTGCATGCTGACTGTGCTCATCATGACACAGCACACACACAGTACGTCATCACACCTTGACCTTCAAGGCATACAGTATTTATCAATTTATGTCATAGTGTGTCATACCATTTAAAATCAGTGTCATTCACACAATCTATATTCTTGTCCTCCTTATGAACCCCTTTTTATTAAAAGGCATCTTATCTTCATAAAAGATGAAACTAACCTTTTTGATAATATCTCCTTGGCTCTCTTTTTTTGGGTGGTAGGAAGAGGCTAGCAATGTCCACATTTAATAGTAGTAGACAAGGGCTGGAGAGATGGTTCAGCGGTTAAGAGCACTGTCTGCTCCTCCAGAGGTCCTGAGTTCAATTACCAGCAACCACATGGTGACTCACAACCATCTGTAATGTAATCTGATGCTCTCTTCTGGCCTGGAGGTGTATATGCAGGCAAAGCACTATATACATAATAATAAATAAATATAAAAAAATAGCAGTAGACAAAAGGCATAAAGAAAGACCTGAGAAACTTCCACTGCTAAATTAGAGAGAGCGAGAGTAAGGAAAGAGAGAGGGAGAGAGAGAAAAGAGAAAGCGAGAGAGGGAGAGAGAAGAGAGGAGAAAGGGGAGAGAGCAAGAGGGAGAGCAGGAAAGAGGGAGAGGGGGGAGGGGCAGGAGGGAAGGGGGGAGAGAGGGGAAGGGGGGAGAGAGAGAGAGAAAGAGAGAGAGAGAGAGAGAGAGAGAGAGAACATTCAGCAAGGGGAAAAAAAAAAGAAGGGTGCACACTATGCCAAGGGCTGGGAAGTCTGGTCTGGTGTGGCCACTGTGGCATGTGTGAACAGTGAAAGTACACACTGAAAAATGCTCCTTGTACAGAACTCTGCTGCTAGTGCTGGAGACAAGGTGGAGCTGGTGGCAGTATTGCTGAGCGATGCTGTTATTGCAGCTGTTAAAGCCCAAGTCTTGCTACATAGCCCAGAGTGGCCTAGACTCAACAGCAGTCCTCCTGCCCTCCAAGAGGAGCCAGGGCAGCCAGGCCAGACCAAGAACATTCCTCCAGCAGTCACAACCAGACCTAGCCATATTTGTGATGTGCTAAGATGTGAGAAAGGCAAGGATGTAACGGCTACAGAACCAAAGAAAGGAACTACCCAGTCCCTGCTCAGTGGCAAAATCTGCATTAAATTCAGTTTTCTTCAACAATACACAGCTTCTAAGCTTACATGAGTTCATTTACTGAAACTCATAACAGAATTCATTCAAACAAATGAGTATCTACTATAAAGCTGCATTCTCTTTTTGGCAGCTATCTAAGCAGAGGGGGCCAGTAATTTTCTCTCTGTAATGTTAGAATGGAGGTGAGGGTCACCATGTAAAGAAAAGAAACTGTGACAGCGACAGAGCCCAGAGTAAGCAGACCAGAGAAGAGTCAGCAGAGCCCAGCACTGTCATGGCAGCAGAGGCAACTGCAATGTCAACTCAAATCAACGGGAAAGATCAACAGCACACACAGTATTCCTTGGGAGGAAATGAAATTGTAACTCAGCTTCACTTGTCCATGGCTTCAGAAGTGTTCGGTTACAGTAAACACCTAAGGATAAACGAGAAAGAAACTGGAGAGATGACCTAACTCCTAACATAAGGGAGATTGTGCTGTTAGCTTCCAAAGCCAGAAAGAACCAAAGTCTGTGCACACTGTTCCCAGGGCTGGCACCCAGCAAGCTCAGAAAACTAACAATTAACTAAAGGTGCTTTGGACAAGGAAAGAAAAAAAAACCAAACCTATGTATTTCTTAAAGAAATACATAGAAGGGCAGGGGAGGAAGTTTGAAGAACCAACTTCAGAAAAAAGAAGTGAAAGAAATGAAGATATTTTTCAAAAAATAGCATCAAGTCAGACAAGCAGGCAAAAATGCCAAATAACAGGAAAATACAAATAAATGAAATTTAAAGGAAGCAAGGAGCCAGGCATGGTGACACATACCTATAAGTCCAGCTCTTGGGAAGCTGAGGTAGAAGGTTGAGAATTCAAGGCCAGCCTGGGCTACCCAGATGGACTCTATCTCTTGGTAACAAAAAAGCCAACAGACTGAAAGAGTCATGTGGAGAACACCTACTGTCAGTGAGGACATGTGGAACTTGCGCTCTCATATCTGGCTACAGAGAATTCAATAGCTACATGGCAAATGTTTATCCTTTGACAAGCACATCTGTCCTCAGAACATAACTAGAGAAGTATGCAAAAATATGTGAACCAGAATGCTAAGTGTGCTATTTTAAAAATGCTCAGCTATATTAAACATCTAAGACTAAAAATCCAAACCAAAATGATGTAAGAACAAAATAAAGATTGCTAAGTTTTTATGGACATCCTTGCTATTCAATCTTGCATATTCATAACCACACATATGCACCAACATGGAAAATGGCCTTAAGGTTCTGTGTTAAAAGGAGAAGACAGTCAAGGAAGCACTATTGTGTGTGTACATGTGCATGTGCGCATACAGAGCCATACACCACAGGGACACACAGGATTTGCTCAAGAATCACTTATACTCCCAGGGGGGCATTACTATAGTTTGGTCCCCAGGGTAAAGAACGTAACTCTGTGAAGCAGAGCCTAGAGGAGAAAGATGCTTAGGGCGGCAGCAGCAGCCTGTGAGAGACCCTGTGGGTTCTTAGACTAACCCAGCCTCTCAAGCTTCCTACTTGGAGACACAATTTCTTCCTCTCCACATGTACTCCTGAAATCAACCACCACACTCTCACCAGAGGCTGAACCAGTACGTCACCTGATCTTCAACTATCAGCCTCCCAAACTGTAAATTAAATAACTCTTACTGTAAAGCTCCTAGCCTTAGGCATTTTACTGTAATAACAAAAAAATTAGAATAACACATTCCCAAAATCAAACTTGACACAATGGCTATCTTCTAGGAAGTACAACATAAGAGAAAGGCCCAGTTTTTAAATCTGCATATTTCTATGGTGCCAGCACTTTTTAAAAACAATTAATTAACACACACAATTAATACACACATACACACACACACACACACACACACGTTGGGCGTGGTGGTGCACACCTTTAATCCCAGCACTAGGGAGGTGGAGGCAGGTGGATCTCTGTGAGTTCAAGGCCAGCCTGGACTACAAAGTGAGTCTAGGACAGCCAAGGCTACACAGAGAAACCTTGTCTCGAAGAAAAACAAACAAACCATACCACCCCCCCCCCCCACGCACCAAATTAAACAGAACAATGCTGTAGGAAAGATAGGTTAAAGATCTTCAATAATAAAACCAGTCTGATTGTTAGATAACTGAAAAGCCACCTCTCTGTCGGGCAAAGGCCTGAAGGGCCATTTAGATCCGTAAGATCTGTAAATTTTACTAGAATGCCTAAGAACGAGAAGATGGAACCAGGGCCACAAAACCAACATGACTGGAAGAACCCAAAGCACAGACGAACAGAAATTAGATCCCTCAGAACAAATTCAATTACAAGTCTTATAAACTTACTTTATTTGCATTTCTGTGTGTGTGATACTGCAGGCACAACAGTGTGCGGCCACTTCTCACCGTCCTCCTTCAGGTGGGTTCTGGGATTGAACTTGGTCATCGGGCTTGCACACAAGTGCTTTTACCCACTGCACACCGTGCTGCGCTGTGGTCACCAGTACTAGTACCCCTACAACAGCACAGTCACTCACAGTTGTCCCCTCTTTGCAGCACTCACCTACTGCGCCTCATTGCACACCAGGCTCTCCTAAGCCTGCAGTGAGCATGACACCCCACCCCACCCCCGGGGCCTCCCAGGCTAGTCATGCTGCTGGGCTGACCTCAGGTCACAGCCCCAGCACTCTGTGCCTCTCACTGACAGGCGTTGTATTTACACTGTACTCAACAGTTAACCTACTTGTCTGTCTCCCCCTTCAGAAGGTAAAACCCAGAAGTGAGTTTTATGGTTTGCGCATTACAAAGGCTTAGGGTAATACCTAGCCTACAGAGGTTCAAATATTTACTCAGCCAATGAATGCCCTCTTTTCTAGTTGGTCATATCTCCTATCTGTGCGTGAAAACACAGGCTTTGTCCCATAGGACCCGTGGAGGGAAGTACCTTGACCCACACTCTTGCCATTTCCTTGCCGCTAGCTCTCACTGTAACTGGTTCAGTTTTGTTTGCTCTTTCTTCATCTCCAAATTCCTCTTTTTAATTTTTTGATTGAACAAGTGATTTATACTCACTACAGAAGGTCACTGAAAACCGAACAACACATTCTCTAAAATGACCAGAGTCGAAAACTTGAGAGTCATGTCAACAACTCCCTCCCCTCCTGGGCCATAGTCACCCTACGCCCAGGGCTGGAGGAGTCTGTGTCTAAACCCCATCCTCAGGCACCCAGGCACGCGCCACTTTGGTGCTAGCATGCCAGTGTCCCCTGGACTCTTGCAAATGTATTCCAAGGTCTCTGGAAGCCAGTCAGCTGACAGTGAAGCGCGGCATCTCCAGCCTGCGCTGAGGAGACCTGCCCTGGGACATCCACTTCCTCGGGCAGCCTAAGGCCAGGAGCAACTTCAGCCCGGCAGCTAACCATTCTGCCATAATGCTGTCCTCTAACCTCTCCAGCCCCCTGCTTCCTCACATGGGACAAGCTCCCCCCACTGTAGGCCTGCTTCTCCATAAGCTTCCTCTATCTGAATCACTCTTCTCACAGGACTAAGTGCTCACACTTTCAATGCCTTCACATGCCTTTGAATGGCTTTCAAATACACATCTACTCTTTGATGAACCATTTGGTGCTGACTGTATCTTGATCAGACATATACTTCTCCAGAGACCAGACAAACCGGTCAAGTCACAAGCTGGCCCGTGTTAACAGACTTCACCTCTCCAAAGATAAATTCAGTGTCTGCTGTGTCTGCTCTCAGGTGTCTAGTGTGGCACAGAAAGAGCACAATGGCACGATTTACTGAATTCACATGAAATGTGTGGGGCCATCGTAGTTCTAACTGCCAAGGAGAGGAAACCCACTGTACCACTTGCCATCTTGCTAGGCCTAGCCTTGCAGCGTTCCCTACCAGAAGTGTGTCGCTCTTCCACAGCCAGATCTACACCAACGGCTTCTCCAACATCCCAGCTCCTACAGCAGCTGCAGCCACTCTGCTCTGTCGTTGGAGATTGTAGCACAAGGCTGGCAAGTCTCAGCAGCATGTATGCAAGGGTTTCTCCACCACACAACAGAGCCTGGGCCTGGTCTGAACCCCTGTGAGGGCTCATCAGCTGCTCCACGTATGTGCTGCTCCTCGTGTGCTTCAGTCAGCTGCACTTACAACTAGCCAAGCCTTTGCTACTTCAATTCCTTGTTTACAGCTAATAATCCTTCATACTAAATTCTTCTTTTAATGTATTAGTTCTTCTTCCCTGGCTGGATCCAGACTGACAGGGATTTGAAATAGTGTGTGCTGTGCAAGACAGGAGCCACATTTTGCTTTACCCCACGAGTAACCAATTAATCAAACATTCTTTTTTGTTTATTTACTTGCTAATTTGCTTATTTTTATTTATTTTTGCAATGGTAAAAATCAAACCTGCTAGACTAGGTTCCAGAAATGAACTACATCACTAACTCCAACACCACTTACTGTGTCCTCAATCTACTGCTCTGCAGGACACCCACAGGATCAGCCCAGTTCTGTGGAGATGTAGATCTCTTTATAGACAACTTTGTTCAGGGGTCTACTGTTCGCCTGACTAGAACCATATCTTTATTATTTTACTGCAAGTCTTGCTGTCGTGCAGCATAAGCCTATATACTTTATTCTTCAAAATTAGCTTGTCCAGCCAGGCGTGGTGGCGCACGCCTTTAATCCCAGCACTTGGGAGGCAGACGGATCCCTGTGAGTTCGAGGCCAGCCAGGTCTACAAAGTGAGTCTAGGACAGTCAAGGCTACACAGAGAAACCCTGTCTCAAAAAAACAAAAACAAAAACAAAAAAGACAAAATTAGCTTGTCCTAGCCATTTATATCTCCATATACTTTTAGCATCCATTTGTCAATTTTAACCACGCCATTCTCCTCTGAAAAGTCTGCTGACACTGCCTAATACTATGTCAAATGCATAGAAGAGTTTGCATACACGTAACATTTTTAAAATGAGTTTTTAAATTAATGAGCATGGTGTGATGCTGCTGTCGTTGTCTGTTGCTCTTACGTGGACAGGACTGTTTCAGTTTTTTTTTCTAAATAATACACCTTTGTACTGCAGCAAAAGACTGGCTTCCCTGCACTTCCTGTTACCCATCAGTGTCTAGAACTACACTGTAACTGGAGCTGCCCTGAGTCTTCAGCTTCACTGTATGCAGTTTGTAAGATCGCAGACACAGTCCTTCCACTCCAGCCCCTGCTTGCCTCTCTTCTCGTCACAGTGAACGTGGGAAAGCCGCAGCAACACAGTAAGCAGAAGTGCTGAGGATGAAAGAACTCCTTTCTTTACCAGGATGATGAGGGCAGCTGCCACTCTCATCACTAAGCCGCCACTTGCTGGACAGCCTCTCTAAGGACTTTCTAGCCATGTGACTCATTTCATTTCTGAATGGGTGCTGGCTTTTATCAAAGGTAGTTTTGTATGTGTTAACATTATCACAATTTTTGGCTTTATTAATGTAGTGATTTATACCAATCAATTTTTTGAATACTGAATCTGCCTCTTAGTTAATCTGATATTCTAAGTTTAGTGTTTTAAATTTTTCAAGACTTATTTATGGAGCAGCAATTCTAATTAATGTTCTTTATACACTTGAGAAAACGTGCAACTGATGGCTATAAGAGCAATATCACTCATGTTTCACTACGTTCCACTTTTAGTATTCTTTTCAATGCACCGCTTCCCTCCCCCACTATGTCTAACCTGCTGATAGACCCACTCCCTGAGACCTCAGTTGGATCACAAACCTTCATTATCTTACTCAAATTTCCTGCATCCTTCCACACTCAGTCACTAACTGTAAACAAACTTCCATTCATCTATAAAGGTTCTCACCCTCCCCCCCCCCTCCCGCCCGTCTTTTAAGCCACAGTTTGGCTGAGCAGGATTCCTGCGTGGCAGCTTACCTTCTCTTTAACAACCATCCTTCTATTGTCTTCTGAACACTTGCCTTCATAACTTTTAAACAAATCTGCTTTAAATTTGTCCGTCCTTTCTACTCATTAACCAGAAACAAGGATCCAAACACTTAGCCTCCACCAATAAACAACGCCTCCCCACTCCCACTCTGCCTTTTGTTTATACTCTGCAATGTTTCCCTTCTGGCACTTTATCAATTTTTTGGAAGCAAGAAGAAACAAAAAATCTTCAGGGCCAGCAAAATGGCTCAGCAGGTTATCCTGCAAACATAACAGCCTGAGTTGATCCCTGGAACCCACAAAGTAGAGAGAGAAAACCAACTGCTAAAAGCAGTTTCTAACCACACCTCTCCCTCCATATCTCTCTCTCTCTCTCTCTCTCTCTCTCTCTCTCTCTCTCTCTCTCTCTCACACACACACACACACACACACACACACACTCACACTCACACACACTCACTATTCAATAAGTCCTTCCTTTCTTAGCACTATGATACAAAAGAGAAAGAGGAAACCTCTGCCAAGTATGTAGCAAATTCATCTCTGCCAGTTGCATTTAATTTTATGGACTTCTCAGCATGTAGAAAGCTAAATTTGCCTGTAGTCAAATTGATTTTTTTGCTAGTCAAATTGATCAGCCTTTTCTTTCTGGTTCTGGCATCTTGACTAGGATGGCCTTTACCATTTGAACAATGTATAAATATTGAACCATATTTTTTCTAGTATTTTCAGCACTGACTTTTAGCTATAATCTTTAAATGTATCTTGTCATAAGGTATGAAGCAATGACTTAAATCTCTAAGGATAACCTAACTGTTCTAAGTTCATTAAAGTAAATAACCTTCTAGCCCTTCCTCCAGACAGTACTGATATCATATGCTAAATTAAACAGTATTATGCTCAAATATAAATGGACCCTGCAGTCTGGCACTGCTCATCAATACTGCAAACTTTCTCTGCTTCTCTGTCCTCCCTTGGTTTTAAAACAGGGATTTTGAGGCTGCTTTGGTAAAAGCACTATTTTCTTGGCTTGGGCACAACCACATGGCACCTCTGCCTTCACCTTGCTTCTGTCTTCCTTGCTCTGGGTCAGAATGCTGCTCAACTCTTCAGCGGACCCATCGATCACTTGAGAAATGCCTGTATAAAGATGGCAATCCTCCCCACCAAGGCTAAGCATACCAAGATCGGGTTTCCAAGGTTTGAAGAGATACTATGTTCAACTGTGAACTGCTAGCTTTCACAATGCCACCTCTGGAAGGACCCCTCACAACACTCTGGTACAGTCCTTAATCTAAAGGGACAAACTCCATCTTGCCTCTCTCATTTGCCCTTTGTCAGCACTCTCTGCAGTCACCCAGGATTCCAGGAACAACAGTCTGATCGTGAGCGCCTCAGTTGAAATTACCCCCAGACAGCAGCAACCCTCTTATCTATGGCTGCATGTGACCAACCAGACCACAGTGTGATCATAACTGCCTAACTAAGCATGTTTCTCTCGTCCATTTCTGTCCCATCTCTATTTAAACCTGAAGATGATTTTGTTGTTGTTGTTGTTGTTTTGCTTTTTTGTTTGTTTGTTTGTTTTGGTTTGGTTTGGTTTGGTTTGGTTTTTCGAGACAGGGTTTCTCTGTGTGGCCTTGACTGTCCTGGACTCGCTTTGTAGACCAGGCTGGCCTCGAACTCATAGTGATTCACCTGCCTCTGCCTCCCAAGTGCTGGGATTAAAGGTGTGCACCACCACAGCCCGGTGTGTATTAAGATGTATTAAGTCCCCCAAAGCCCAGGCTAAGGATGCTCAGCACCCTGCTGTCCCCAATGACTACACTGAATATCCCTTTGCTGTGTCTTGGTCTCACCTTTTGTTTGGTCGGCTACATCACTTCTGCTCAGTAACAGTAACAACTCCCGGCCTCCTCTTCAGCTGTCTCCCCTGTAAGGCATTTTCTTCGCAACCCTTCTGCTCCCAATCCCAGTCTCCTTCACTTTCTGACCTCCAGGACCCCTTTTTTCTCCTATGCACCCCACTCCTCTAAGAAAGCTCAATCAGGACTCTTGGCTTCTTTGGCTTTTCCCTGGACCCTGCATCTATAGTTAACTGTTTCCAAGAATGTCTGCCTCAATATCTTACCCACTTATGCTCCAAGCTCCACCATAAAACATAACTCAGCACTGCTGAAACCTGCTCTTGGTGCATTCTGTTCTTTGAGGCACCATTTCACTCTAGCCACACACTCCAAGTCTCCTATCCTCTGCCATAAAAAACTCAGAATTAACTCACTACGGCATAAAAAGGGTATTTTGAGCTGAAAATATGAGTTCTAAAATCCTTTCTCTTCCTACAAGCAGAGTTTCCCAAGAGATCTGCAACTAACTCAAAGTCATAAACCCCTCCCCAGGAACAGCTTGAGCTGTCTAAGATGAGAAGGCAGCTGAAAAGCCACACGCTGACTCAGGACCATCTACTCTACAGCCTTTCCTTCCCAAGCCTTGTTTGCTATCCTACAAAGCCATTCACCTTTACCTATTAACCTCAACACACTTCACCGTGTTGCGCTGACCCCCAAACATAAAATTAGTTTCATTTCTACTTCGTATCTATAATTTACCTCCCTTATGAATTGTAATGTAAATATCTGATGTGTGACCCCTGTGAAAGGGTTGTCTGACACCCCCCAAAGTGGTTAGGACCCATAGGCTGAAACTGGTGCTCTGGACTGTCTAGAGTAACTGTGGAGGAGAAAACCTGATTGGTTACTGATTCATGACCTGACTGGTTACACTCATTACCTCAGCAGTGAAGAGGAAAGCCAGTGCAGCAGCACACAGTACAAGAGCCTAACTTCCACTCCTTTACACATGCAACGATTTCATGTTTGCTTGCTAATTGTGCCTACATGGTAAACTCCTAAACACCTTCAAAACGTCCACCTTTACACAGTGTCAACCACTCATCTGATATATGCATTTTCCTGATACCACATCATGATACAACTGAGCTTCCTACCCACAGAAGACAGAAGAACCTCTTTTCTGTCCTTCTGAGGACGGGATTACCTCAGAGCAAGGATTACTGGCAGATGGCCTCTGACCAACTTAGTTCAGGTTCCTCTGAATTACTCTCTTCAGTGTCCATCGGGGTCAGGCTCACAGTCTAGTGTTGGCACACATCCTACCAAGGGGGCATCGTGAGCAGAACCCCGCCCTCAGTACCTGGCTATTCTCAGTACCTGTTCCTTGTCCACCACCCCCTCTGGGGTATCTGATCACCCTTGTCTGCCTTTGGCAAGACTCACAGGCTGGTTTAGTCAGAATCCCCGCCACCACTAACGTTTCTTAATAATTTTCCACCCACACCCTAGCTCCTTGCCCTGTGTGTGGGCAAGCCTGGACCCACTCTGCCCTGCTGCAAATGGTCCCTGCTGTGCTCCTGTCCTGAGCGGTGTCCTCTACAGCAGTTCACACCAGGCACTCAGGACACCAATCAAACAGATTAACAGTTATGATGCTCAAGAACAAACTGCTTTTGAACACTCATCAAAAGACTGCTTAATGAAAAAAAGCATGATAATAGCATTTTACTTAAACCACAGAACTGAAAGAATCTCATTACTAAAGAAAAATGTAACCCTGAAGTTACACAAATAGTAAGGGGTATAATATGTAATACTACAGCAGCTTTATTATCATAAACTCAAAGTGCTCAGAATTAGTCTCATTCAGCAGCAGCAGCAGCGCAGCCTCCTCTGTTCTGCCCCAGAAGCTTCAGAAGTCTGTCACCCTGAGTCATGTGACAATGAGACAAACACTGTTCGACTCTCCCTTCTACCTCTAACCGTGGCACAATGGCAGCCCTGGACACAAGAGTAACACAAGTCCTCCTCTTCCTGTGCATGAGGAGTAGCAAGCTGTAGAGGATGAAAATGTTCTGATTTCTCAGATTACCGAAATGGGTTTTTGATATAGGCGTTTTGATGAATCTATAGTGTCTATACTAAGCACAAAACAATTTCAGTTCAGAATTTTACAGCCAACAGAGTGAAATGACAAAACCCTCCCACTGAACTAGCTCTAAAACTTAGGTTCCTCATATCAGAGGCCTAACAAGTCACAGTTATTTCCCTCTGGCTTTCTTCAGACAATCTGGTAAGTAAGAAGCAATTACTAACCTCCAGTCCAGACTCTAAAAACATTACCTGCCACCACACTGGTCACCACCTGCCATCACATTAGCCACCACCTGCCACCACATTGGTCACCACCTGCTGCCACACTGGTCACCATCTGCCGCCACATTGGTCACCACCTGCCGCCACACTGACACTACCTGCCACCACAGTGGACACCACCTGCCACCACACTGGGCACAACCTGCCACCATACTGGACACTACCTGCCACCAATGGACCCCAAGTTTTTGTCTTTTCTGTTTCCTGCAGCCCTATTTACAGAAGAAAATGTGGTAATAAAACAAACATTATAGAACATCCACCCCTACTCCAGGAGTCTTTCCTGGGCCCCAGAAAGCTCACCACACATCCTTTACCAAAGGCAGGGTCCTGACTTTTGTGGTTCCCTTGCTCTTCTGTTTTACCTGTAGTCTAAGTAGCAGCTTTTACTGAAATGTTATTCACATACCTTAAAGTACACCCACTTAGGAGTATTCTTAGTATATTCACAAAGTTATGCAACCATCACTATAGCAGCTTTTAGCACAAATGATTTGGGAAATCTAGGACTCCCTTTCCTGGATTTACACTAGACTTAAAAGACAGCCATTGAGTCTCCACTATATTCCAAAGCCTGAGCAGCTACAGGTGGTGACACCCGGAAATGAAGAACAGCCAATGCCTTCCAGAGAGCTGGGAACAAACACAAAAAGGTAGGTAGCGGGTCACCTGCCTATTCACCAGCTCTTCTTCACAACAAGCTTTTCTCCCCAACTGCTGGGCTTGCCGACCAAGAGCAGCAGGCCGCCACCAGAGGCTCCGCAGTCCTAAGGAAATGGTTGTTCCTTTCTATTAATTTTCCTCAACAAACTGATGGGTGCTGCTCATGCTAGCAGCTGCTCATACTGCCAACACTGGCAGGGGCTTCAGGAGAGATGGTGCAGTGGCTTTCTTGAGCCTCTCCTTCCTGCTCTTGTGCTTGCTTCCAGTTTCTCCCAAGGTAGTCACCAGCTTATTTCTGTCATAAGCCCCCTGGTTCTGTAGCGCTCATGGTGTGTCTACTTCCCCAGGGACCCTGTCACTACTCGTGGTAACCTTAGAACTGATTCAGACAGCTATGTTCTGAGACTCTTCTGTGTGCAGCTATGTTGTCATCTATTTTACACCACACAACATTTTAATAACCTAATTGTTAAAATATTATATGCAAACAGAAAATGCTATATATAAACCATAAGTATAAGTGTTTAAATATATCACACCAAGACTATACACAGAATCCTACCAGCATCGTCCACATCCTCCCTACTCTCCAAAAGTAACTACTTCTTCTCACGTCAAATCCATACATTTACTACACCTATTTTCAAACAAGTTTTTAACTTAAGTATGGAATCATACAGTATCTCATTCTGAGTACCTAGTTTCTTTGCATCAACAACCATGTTTGTTAAAGCGATTAATTTCTTGGATGAAGAAAAAGTCCACTCAATTTGATGGCTTTACAGCTTTGCATTACATAAGCATACTACAACCAATTTTCTGTTGTACTGTGGAGTACCTGGGCTGCTTCCTGTTCTGAGGACTAGGAACACAGCTCCTGAGAATGTTTCCTACATTTTTAGGTGCACACACATTTTTGTTCATATATATATACATATATGGAACTGAACTACTAAGATGCATGCTCTGTCTCCTCCATTCTGACAGATAACTGTAATTTTCCACAGTGGTTAAATTAATGTAGATGTTGGCCGCTCCTTGCACCTGATGCTGTCCTTTTCAGTTCGGCTATTTTCACAAGCAATAGTGTCTTGCTGTGGCTCTGCTCTGCCTTTTCCTGCTCAGCATCCTCTGACTTTACTGACCATCTGCGGTGCTGCCCTGCTTCCTGCTCACTTTTCTGTGTTGTCTTTTCTTCGCACTGACTTACTGAATTCCTAAAATACTCTGATCTAGGCCTGTGTTGGCCAATCTCACTCTATGATTTGACTTTTCATTCCCTCTAAGTCACTTAGTGAAGAAAAGTGCTTTTAATGCAATCCAGTGTACCATACGCTTTTAACTTTACAATTGCACTTGATGTGTCTTGATACCACTGTACAGATCAGGACCAGGCTGGGGAGCAGTGTGTCCTGTAGAACACATGCCATATCCAGTAGACGGGTGTACTTGAGCTCAGTGTTACCCATGAGGATATGCACATTAGTGTGAGAAGTACATTTCAAACACTGCTAGAGGGTGCACGAACAGCACATGATTTACCCCCATCCACACACATATGCACATCTACCCACATACATTTCTCACTCACATTTCAAAAATTATGACATCAAACAGGCAAGATTCCTTAGCAGATAAAGTCCTTGTCACAGCACGCTGACAACCTGAATTTGATACACAGAACTCACATAAAGGTAGGAGAGAATCAATTCCACGAAGCTGTCCTCTATCCTCCATATGCCCACAGTGGCACATGTATTTCAGCACCCCGCCAACACATACACACATAATAAATAAAAAAGTTTAAAGGCAGTTATAAAAACCTTAAGTCAGAAAGCTAAAGAAGTCATCCTATTAGCAGAAGATGCAATGTCTCTACAACCTCAGCACTTGGAGGCTAAGATGGGCTAGCCTGGCTCCACAGCACTGCTCTGGCCAGCCTGAGAATACAACGAGACCTTGTCACCAAAGAAAGTCAAACTAAAAATTAAATCACCTCCAATGCAATCTCTTGAAAAGGAGGGAAACAGTCTGACCTAAACCATTAAGATTGGCATCAATTTTCAGAAAGCCACAAGCAGATAATTTCGTGAAGAAGGCTAACACCAAACAACGGAGCGAAACAAACCATAAATGCAGGGAAGAAGGAGAACACCTTCATTGGAAAGTTAGAAGGTGACCTGGGTGCTCCTGGCACAGCGTCTCTGTGGAATCCGAGAGCTCACACTAAATTTGCCCTGGTGACACTCAACGTCAGCGGAAGGCACAGTAAGAGGCCTTGACAATGGACACCAAGGACAGAGACAGCTACTCTCCAGTGAGTGCTCCCTCAAGGGAGAAGCTGTACAGCCAAGAGTGGCAAAGCCTCCACTGAAGCAGGACCACTTCTCTACTGCTTTTCCTGACTGAGCTAACAGCGTGAGATTACTAACAATATGAAATTACACAGAATCCATCCTGGAGCATACAATATCCTTCCAAACTGGATAGCACTTCCCAGGAGTGGCCACTGTCACACTGTTTTAGGACAGGAAATAACTGCTAATTGACAAAGGTGGGTTAATGGGGAAACAACAAGAAATAATATTCACATGTCACAGACACTTTATCACCTTAGTCTAAACTACTCAGGATGGGCAAAGGTATGAAGAAAACAGGACATAAAAATGGATATGCTTTGCCCTAGCAGATATCAATCTACAGTGTTATACATGGCTTTGTGTCTGTGCCTATGTGTGTGCCTGCAAACATTTATGTGCACCACATACATACAGGTGCCTGTGGAAGCCAGAAGAAGGTTTTAGAACCCCTGAAACTGCAATTACAAGTGGTTGCAAGCCACCGGATGTGTGTGTTGGGAACCAAATGTGGATTCTCCCTGTAAGACCACTGGGCCACCTCTCCAGCCTCTGCTCGCCAGTTTTATCCAAATTCAGAAGTGAAGTTCATTCAGATGCAATCCTTCTGTCCACTTGCTTATTACAAATATCCCTCCATTTCCATCTGTGTACTTTAATCATGGTTTATTTAAATTGTGATAAAGATGACTTCTGAAAGCAGACAAGAGCAGATTAAATCAGTGGTTCTCATCCCTGACGGTACTTTAGAATCTCCTAGAGAGCTTTGAAAAACAAAAACCCACCCCACCCCAAGTACTCTACCTTAAGTGACTTAGGGTGGTGTGCTCAGAGCTTCAATCTATCTAAGCACCCACAATACAGAGACAGCAGAAGGGACACTTTGCCCTCAGTGTAGCATTGCAGCACACACTGACAACCTCTTGTTTCCATGGACCCTTTAGGAGGGTGCGTCCTACACTTTAGAGCCTCCGTTCCAGGATGAATGGGTCTATACTAACTTGTTCTACCTATCTGGGTACCTGTTTCCTCTGCTAAGCTGCAAATCTTGCTTCCTACCATTTTTTTTTCTTTTCTTTTCTTTTTTGGTTTTTCGAGACAGAGTTTCTCTGTGTAGCCTTGGCTGTCCTGGACTCACTTTACAGACCAGGTTGGCCTCAAACTCACAGCAATCCGCCTCCTCCTTCTGCCTCCGGAGTGCTGGGATTAAAGGCGTGCGCCACTGCGCCTGGCACTTCCTACCATTGTCAACAGCTCATTTGTAAGTTGCTGTCAAGCGGCAAGAAGCCCTGGATGGCATCTGGAGCCACTCCCCTGCTGCAATCACATGTCTACTTTGTCAGTTTATGATCTTAGGATCCAGTAGGATGGTGTGTGAAGAGTAGCTCACTGGCTAGCAAGCCTTTGTTTTGTTTGTATTGTTTGTTGTTGATGATGTTGGTGTTGCTCATTGTTACCGTTCTTTAAGATGGAATCTCACTCTGTAGTCCAGGCTGTCCTAGAACTCACTATGTACCCGAGGATGTCCTCAAATTCATGGCAAGCCTCCTGCTTCATCCACGGGAAGTGTTGAGATTACATATGAGTCACCACACCTGGCTAAAAATTTATTTTTGAAAACTGCTAGACCATCTTCTAATTCAAAAGTGCTAATATTTGGGCTTGAATAAGAATGGCCCCCATATATTTGAATGCTTAGTCATCAGGAAGTGGCACTACTTAGAAGGATTAGGAGGTGTGTCCTTTTGGGGCAGGTGTGGCCTTGTTGGAGAAAATGTAGTGTACTGGGGGTAGGCTTCACTCTCTGTCTCCTAGCCAGGGGACCAGGACTAGTGCTATGCTCTACACAATGATGATAATGGACTAATAAGCCTCTGAAAATGTCAGCAAGCCCTCAATTAATTGCTTTCCTTTGTAAGAGTTCCTACGATCATGGTGTCTTATCACAGTAAGAGAGCACTGACTAAGACAAGCTGCTGCGAGAGCTCCAAGTGTGAGAGCTTAAATTTGAGCCCAGACACCTACATGGTCTCTTATGGCACTCACTTCCTCAAAGTTCCTCTTCCAATGGCTCCCCATTATTCAAGAATGGTACCAGAAGGTCTCACCTGCCCACTTTACCTAGTTTACCTCCCAGACCACTGCTGTGCTCCAGTCAACAGTGTCTTTCTCACTGCTCCTCAAACAAGCGTATCTCTGCCCCCAAGCCTCTGCTCAGGATAGTTCCTCTCTGCCAAGAAAATGTTTCCCTCAGATCTTCAGGCAGCTGGCCACATCTCTCAGCTCACAGGGGACTTCCTTTCTCTATAACACACCCCGCAGCCCCACAATGCTCATATTCACTGCCCCATTCTCTTTCCTTCTCAGCAGTCTCTGAATCTCTTCTCTACTTGTTAACGCACACAGTCTGGGGGGCAGGCCTAGGAGAAGAGGGGCTTGTCCATCCAGTGCTTTCAGCATCTCCAACTAGTGTCTTGTAAACAGCAGTACCTCACAAAACATTACTAAGTGCATAAACAATGGTGTGAGCTAAAACAACACTAGTAAACATTGTATTGTGGATGGCTGTCAAAAAAAGAGAAAAAAAGCCTAACATAGAACACAGGAACAGAAGAGCCAGGTCACAAAATGCATGTGTAACAATTCTACTCTAGGTTAACATGGTGCCGGCACTAGCACAGAAGAGGTGTGAAGAGTGATTGTGTTTCTGGTGGTACACCCATCTTCAGTGGGTACCTCAGCAAGCGGGGATGAGAAATCCCTTTCTGAGGCCTCTCCAGTTTTAACCTGGCAAGCAGTCCTCTTCAAAGAGGACTTGGATTCTTACTTCTTGCTCCCCCACTTCCACCTTCTGTAATAGGGGGTGGGGGGGAGGGCGGGGAGTAAGCTAACATGCAGAGATGAGTTCCTCCTAAGAACTGCCAGTACCCTGCGCTGGGGCACAACCACCTCTCCTCTACTTCAAGTCTTCCAGGGGTAACTCGCATGATCATTTCATTTCTACTGGTGGCTTTAGTAAGGAACGCCATCTAATTCAGGGTCAAGTTAGATAGAGTAGCCCCTAAAAGAGCAACTCAGCAACCCACACTGATGGGGTCCTTACTCCTTTATTCAGCGAGTGGTCCCTGCGTGCTCAGCACTGTACTAAATACTCAGGATCCATCCATCAGACTGTGCCCACCTAGGACTAGCACAAATAGGAGTCAGAGTTCAAAGATGTAAGCTGGGGCAGGAAAGGCGGTTCAGTGGCTAAGAGCTACGGCTCCTGCACAGCATCCAGGTTGGTTTCCCAGCAGCTGCATGGTGGCTCATAACCAGCTGTAAACTCCAGTCACGGGGAGGATGTGACGGCCTCTTCCGGCCCCATGAGCCCTAGGCACAGAGACAATGCAGACCAACCAAAACACTTGTGACACAAAATAAAAGTGAATCTTTTTAAAGCTGTAAGCGGCTAACACATTAGATAACGGCAGATGCTAATCCAAACACTTAAGCCTCCCTGTCCTCATTTATGAAATAAAAACACACAGCAGGTTCTCTCAATTGCTTGAAGAATGGATTATTAAAAACTTACTGGAAATTATCTTAATATAAAAAATTGGTTAATAATAATTAAAGCATTTAACAGAAATGATTCTTAAATACCAGAGTCAAAAAGCCTATATTTTGTTCAAGAATTCAGAAATGAAACTGTAACATTCACATTATCAAAAATCTTCTGATACCAGGACAGGGATGCCTATCAACTCACAGCTAAGGGTATCAGGGGACACAGGAAATGACTACCAGTAGGAACGGGGGTGCCTGTCAACTCACAGCTAAGGGTATCAGGGGACACAGGAAACAACTACCAGTCCTCCAACTTCTAAGCTGGCTTCACTGCAAGTTATTTAATGCGCTCTTCCTCAGAAATGGGAAGTGGGTGGCATCTTTCTGTTCTTTTAACTTTTTCTTAACTTTGATAAAGACAAGTGTATGTCTGTGCTTTGTCTCCTATGTGAGCTATCTGAACAAGTCCTTTGCAGCTTCCTGAATAAGAACCCCACCTGGCGGGGAGTGGCTAGAGCAAGTAGCACTGGACTGCTGACAGGAGAGAGAACATTATCTTGTGCCCTCTGAAGGAGACCACAGTGCACTCAGAAGGTCAAGGCTAGGGGGAAGAGAGCCTCTCATCTTGTACTGTGTGGTGGAGGGAGGGCAGGCTGCTGCCTAAAGCAGCTTGCTCTGTTGCCAGGTGGGGTCCTGTTTCATTTCTCACTCATGAACACCTTTCTTCACACTAACTCCTTTGGAATTACAATAAAGTGAATGCAAAGCTAAATAAGCTTGGACTCAAGGTCTTGGTCAACTTGAAGGCTGACAGTCCTCGAAGTTTTGACCCTTCTCCTCCTCACATAAAAACTGCAAGCACCTTAAATGTTGCCTTTATTTCAATCCCACATCCATCCTTAGAGCAGCAGAAACCCACCTAAGACGGCGATTCCTCTGGAGAATCGCCCCCAGCTCAGCTCACTCTGATTCTTCACAGCCCACACAGGGGGTTTGTGGTTTGCTTCCTTTTTCTAGAGATGAGGTCTTGAGCATCCCTGGCCTCAAACTTTCCTTAGTTGAAGATGACCTTGAACTTCTGAATCTTCGACTTCTACCTCCAAGTACTGGCAGTGAAAGCTCGAGTCATCACATCCAGATCATGTGGTGCTGGGATTAACCCAAGGCTTCATGTGCCAAGCAAACACTGTTAACAACTGAGCTGCACCAGGCCCCCACCTGCATTCTCAAAGCAAAAGGGACTTCTGTGTCTGTGCTGTGCAACTGACACACACGTGTTCCCAACTTCTGTGTCTGTGATGTGCGGCTGACACGCACATGCTCCCGACTTCTGTGTCTGTGCTGTGCCGCTGACACGCACGCGTTCCCAACTTCTGAGTCTATGCTGTGCTGCTGACACGCACTTGTTCCCGACTTCTGTGTCTATGCTGTGCTGCTGACACACACATGTTCCTGACTTCTGTATCTGGGTCTGTGCCACTGACACGCACTTGTTCCTGACTTTCTAGGAGCATCAGCATTGGGAAACTTGTGTTACATTTTAGGAGCTTTTTAAAATCTCAGCACGGTTTCATAATTAGGACGCATCTGGTAGGTTGGTGGCGGGTAGATGGGTCAGAAGGTAAGTTATTACATTTGGCTTCAGGGTTCAGATGCCTTTAGCCTCATGGGCCTGAGTGGAGAGTGAAAAAGACCACCCTCCATGCTACCTCCTTTCTAAAGGTGTCAAAAACATCAGAACATGCCTCTACATACCTGACCATACTTTAAAAGGCCTTCCTATATACAGCACTTAAGTTTTAAAAACTGCATCCAATATTATCTATATGCTCACTAAAAATAAGAAAAGGACGCTAGAAAGAAAGCTTCATCCTATTCTCTGCAGCCAAAGTCCCCAAAATAAACCTAAGCGGGGTGAAAACAGCAAACCAGAGTCTACAATCAAGGAAGAATAATTAGAATACACGTCTAGACTAAGCGTCTTCACCTGAAGAGATGCTAGACACAATCTGGTGCCCCACAAGACACAGAAACAGACACTGCAAACAGAACCAGGAGACTCCAGTGAGTCAGAGGAGCTCCAGGCAGCTCCTTCCCCACCTCAGCCCAGCTTCTCATCTGTGGAGTCACCACCATCCACAGCTCCTCAGCTCAGAAAAGGGTGGAGTGTTTTGTCCCAACTTCAGCCTTCTCCAAACTGGATTTGTACCCTAATACTTCTTAATCTCTGGAAACAGTCCAGTAAGTTATGACCTGGATCAGAAGACAATCTTCTCCAATTTCATCACCAATGCTAAACGGATACAAAAGCTTGGAATTGAGACCAAGAAATATGACCCTGGAAGACCCTGTCCACTCCTAAGTGTGCTGATCCCACTGAGGGGTGATGAAAACATTCTGGAATTCAGAAGGAACAGTTACTGCACAATTTTTGTTATTATACTAAAAACCACTAAACTGCAAACTATACAAACAAAAATAAGAGTTAAAAAAAAAAACCCTCATAATTACAAAGCAACAGTAGAACTGGGCTTTAGCTTCCCCAACTATTTCACACTCCAAACTCTGAAAGCGATAACAACCTTTCAAGACCAATCTTCAAAGGACACCATCATCTCCAACTGGAGGAGGCTGAGCAGACCAGTGCCTTACGTAACACACCTGATGAGGAACAGAGCCAAGACCAGAATGCCTTTCTATGCCAGCTCTGTATCTGCACTGGGTCTCTCAGTTCAGACTCTGTGAAATGACTACCAGGGGTCCATGAGTTTGAAGTGTTTCACATCTTAATTTATCATCTGAAACAGTAACTCCAATTACAAACATATTCTAACACAAAAATTCACTGTTCACGTTTGTGGTTTGTGATTATATTTGCCTTGGCACCCAAGAGTGTCATTTAAATTCTTGTTGGGCTAATGAGAAAATCACAGAAGTGAATTTAAGACTAAATGATGTATTTGTACCAGGGTCTAACACAGACTTACAGAAATGCTGTGCAAAGATCAGTTTCTCAGTGAAGAAATGAGGCAGAAGAACTGTAAAGCACAGGGCAGCACTACATGCCAAATTCCAAGGAACTGAGAACAAGCAGCCTGTAAGATACTAAGTAAGGCCCCAAGAGACTGTTTTGTTTTGGAAAAGCATTATTTGTCCCATGCACCAGCACTAGTCATATCGCCTTTGTTGGTTCTAAATTTCTGTGGGTGTCATGTATCTGAAACTATATTAATAGTAAAAGTTACAATTAAAATGCAACTGCAAGGCTGAGCTCCAAAACTTAAAGAATGTATTTGTCTACGGTTTTATCTATTACACTCATTCAAGATGAGCACTTACTGCGCCGTGGCTACAGGCCAGATGTTTTTCCAGGCACCACACCCTCAAGTGATACCCTAAGTGCTAAGACCTAAGCTGAGGGCATCACAGAACAATGGACCTTTAAGGAGGATTCCCTTCAACATCCATCAGATTCTGTGAGGATCACCCTCTGCAGGTGACATTATCTCTCTTGCTATCCTCAAATGAGGACATCCTACTGCTCACATCTGCATTTCAGGTTTCTGTTTTACTAGAGAAGACTCAGAAACCACCACTCCCTCTCGTCACAAAGCGACCCAAGACAAACTTCAAGGCGAACTGACTTCCCAGGTCCTCAAAGCCACCGTATCTCCTTGACTTTTCTGACCGGAGCACTGTGTGTTCCAGCTGAGCTCACACGCAAGAAGCTCCCAGAATCCTAAACGTCCCCCAAACTGTGAGCTGACATTACATAATAGACCAGCAGAGCCAATCACTGACAACTGAAGCCCTAAAACTGTAACTTTTTAAGAATATGCAAAGAAAAAATTAAAAATACAAAAGTACTGAAAAATATATGCCTACACAAAAACGATTATGGAAATTTTAAAAGAATAAGGCAGTTTTTTATTTTAAAGTGTAAATGAAACATAATAATTCCCATGGTCTTATGGTCCTTTTTGTTTTTTAAAACTAAATACAAAAAGCCAAGAAAGGTGTTCACAATTTACAAGGGTCTCCAACTATGAAAACATTAGACTCAGGTTTTCTCTGGTTATAGGCAGTGTGGAATCTTTTATCACGCGGCACTGCTTGCTTCTATCACAGATTTTTTTTTAAAGCACTAAAAATGCACCTTAGGGCCTGGAGAGTTGGCTCAGTGGTTTAGAGCATTTACCACTCTTGCAGAGAACTTGGGTTGGATTCCCAGCACCACATAGGGGCTCACAAATATACCTAAATCCAGTTCCAGAGGATCCATCCATAGTGCACATACATACATACATACATACAAGCATACACACACACACACACACACACACACACAGAGGCAAAACAATCATACATACACAATAAATATTTTTTAATGCATCTTTCACAGAAATCCTTGAAGCTGCCACCAACATGTGATGCTGCTTTAAGAATTGAGTCAGGGGTTGAAGAGATGGTTCTCAGCGGTTAGGAGCACTGACTGCTCTTCCAGAGGACCCGAGTTCAATTCCCAGCCACCACATGGCTCACAACTATCTGTAACTACTCTACCAGAGGATTTGGCACCCTCACAGAGATATACATGCAGTCAAAACACCAATGCATATGACAATTAATTAATTAATTAATGGTAACTAATTAATTACAAAGAAATTGAGTCAAAACAAGGAGGAACTACTTGTTTACTCCAGAAAAACACTGTTCTGGAAAAAAAATGATTTAAAAACAGTGGCACAGCGCAATAATTTAAACTGTGTTGGGTGAGTCTGACTCTGGAAGAATACCTTCTGGGACCTAAGCTCTAAGCTATGTTGTAAGTCAAAGAGTTAATTGGTGACTAAACAAAAGAAATTCCGCACTGGACAACACACTCCGAGCAGTAATAACTGTAATTATGAAGCAGCCATTTGCCATCAGAAACTTGCATTAGCATAATTATTTCTGGCTCTGGGCCTTAAAAATATTACCTCAGAATAAAGAAACCTTGCACTCTGCACTGGGTAAAGTAGGCATGCCTGCTATCCAAAATACTGAGCAGGCTGAGGCAGGGGGACCTTGACTTAAGCCAGCTTGGACTACAAAGTAGCCCCACCTAAGGCAAGTATAAATACATGTTCTGTGTTTCTTACATCCTCCATCCTGGAAACAAGAACCAGGCTTGGCCCCCAAGTTACACACAGGTGTAATTCCTAGTTTCCATGCACCCTGTTCATTATCTGGAGACTGCCATTTCTCATCATTAAGAGGAAAAGGACCATGTGGCAGAACATGCCTGTAATTCAGGAAGCTGAGACAGGAAGGTTGACAAACATGTAGAGCCAGCCTGGACTACAGAGCCAAGTACCAGGCCAAACAAGGCTGCACAGCAAGACTCTGACTCAAAACAAACAACAACAACAAAAAAAAATGTTAAGGGAGCCAATGAGATGGCCCAGCAGGTAAAGGCACAAAGCCTAGCAAGCTGAGTTTGATCCCCAAGACCTACAGGGCAGAAGCAGAGAACCACTTCCTCAAGCTGTCCTTCCTCCTCTACCTATGTGCATGCATGCACACACAGTCGGATGGATGGATGGATAGAGAGAGAGACAGAGAGAGAGAGACAGAGAGAGAAACAGAGAGAGAGAGAGAGACAGAGAGAGAGAGACACAAAGAGACAGAGAGAGAGAGAGAGAGAGAGAGAGAGAGAGAGAGAGGTGGAGACCGACAGATACAGACAGACCAACAGACAGATGCAGTTTTTAGGTGTGTTTGAAGAAGGGCTCTGCCCACAAAATGCCTGCTACATTCAACATGAGGAACTGAGTTCAGCCTTTCAGCACACACGTGCAAAGCTGAGCAGGGCAGCACACATCTGAAATCCTAACACTGGGAAAGAAGAGACAGAGGATGCCTGGACCTTGGTGGCCAGCTAGCCTTGCAAGCTGGTGAACTCCAGATTTAGAAAGAGACACTTATCTCACAAAGTAAAGTGAAGAGAAACTGAGGAAGACACCGGCCTCCACATATACTCATGCATACGCACACAAACATGTAACCTGCATATCCATCACACACACTAACGCAAAACTATTTCCTAAGAAATAAATGGTACTAAAATAAAATCATCATGTAAGACATTATGTACTTAAAAGGAAAAATGAATTTTAAAAGTCAAGCAATTCTATACAACAAAGAGATTACAAGTCGCTGAATAACTTCTACATCTTGAAAGAGAGTCCAGCTGGAAATGGCCATCACCTGTAACTCCTACACTTGGGACATGGAGGCAGGACAGAGGTCAAGATGCAGAGTTCAAAACCAGCCTGAGACACACGAGAATCTATCTCAAAAACAAGAAGGGGCGTCAGGAGAGCACTGAAACAAGAAGGAAGAGTAATAGTAATATAATAATAAATAATTAACAATTCTTCAGGGCAGAGGAGGAAAGAGTAAGTTCCAACACCTACAGGAGTCGCACTCCCTAGCCACTTATTTCCCAGCTCAGGACTCTGAGAACACTACTTAGCATCGCCGTACGGCACATGTCCTGTCTACACTATGAGGGTAATCAAGTAGCCTACCTCACAGGATTAATGCAAGGGTTAAGCGAGAGTATTCTTGAAGAGGAACCCACAGCATCAATACACACTGGCTTTCATGATTACTGCTGTAATCATCACCGTTGCCTCCTGTGTGGGCCTGAACCACATGAGCTACATCTAACTAAGACAAGCTGATAGATGCTTCTAGATACAACATTTCACTTCTTCTCAGTTGTAAAAATTTAAGAAGGAAAGAAAACTATACAGCCCAATGGGAAAAGTTAAAATAAGCTGGGTGTAGTGGCACACACATTTAATCCCAGCACTCGCAAAGCAGAGGCAGGCAGATCTGTAAGGTCGAGACAAGCCTGGTCTACAAAGTGAATTCCAGAGCTACACAGAAAAATACTGTTTGGTGGTGGTGGTGGTGGTGATGTGTGTGTGTGTGTGTGTGTGTGTGTGTGTGTTTGGTGGTGGTGGTGGTCATGGTGTGTGTGTGTGTGTGTGTGTGTGTGTGTGTGTGTGTGTGTAAAAGCAACTAAACTAAACCAAAAATTATGTCACCTCCTCAAAGCCTTCCTCTGAGTAATGTCCAGCCACATGAAACACGGGGAGATGAACCCACAAAACCAACCCTCTACTCACTTCCTTTCCAACTCAAGACTACATTAGAGAAGGAGCTTGCTGCCTGCACTACACTAATGTTATTTTGTTTGAGTCTTAAACTGAAAGAGGAGACAAGTAACCAGATGTATTTCAGGAGAACTTCTCTTGGCATGTGCAAGTTCTAGGGTCAACTCCCCAACACTGTAAAAACAGGACAAATTTCCTTGGATAAATAAGCAACTCAAGAAAGAAAGTTCTGGGGAGAAACAGACCAGTCAGGAAAATGCTTAGCACACATACGTAAGGTTAATCGCTAGATCCCACCAGAAAAGGCTGGGCTATGGCCAGTAAGATGGCTCCACAGTTATAGGAACCTGCCGAAAGCCTATGGATCTGAACTGAATCCTCAGAAGCCACATGGTAGATGAAAACTGATCTCTAAAAGTTGTCCTCTGAATTCCGTATGGGTACTGTGGCATGTGTACACACATAGGCACACCCACAACAAATAAATGAAATTTAAAAATTATAAAATAAAAGGTGTTTGCAATCACTGTACCAGGGGCTCACTAACCAGCCAACCTGCCCTGTCTGGCAAACTTCAGGCCTGTCTCAAAAACAGGATGATGACTAGAGAATCAAACCCGAGGCTGATCGCTAGTCTCCACACAGATGGGGGGGTGGGGGGATGTGCACATAAACATGCACTAATTACACACACACAAGAAAAATATAAGAAATGAAGCTGGGGGCTGGAGAGATGGCTGAGAGGTTAAGAGTACTATCTGCTCTTCCAGAGGTCTTGAGTTCAATTCTCAGCAACCACATGGTGGCTCACAACCATCTATAATGAGATCTGGTGCCCTCTTCTGGCCTACAGGCACATATGCAGGCAGAACATCATATACTTTAAAAAGAAATAATTTTTTTTTTAAAAAATTAAAAAAAGGAAAAGAAAAGAAGCTGGAAAGCAATTCCTACAGACCAAGACTGCTGTCTTTCCTGAGTCATTCAGCCCTTGTCTACCTACATGGCCCCCCCTCTGAAAGGAAATGCCGTTCATCTTACAATATTGTAAGATTTAGAAATGATTTGGGCTCAGAGACCAGCAACACCTGAGTGGAGACAGGCTTAACTCTCCCTGTGGCCAACATCCACAGAATGAAACTGGGTTTTCTCAAACCACAAATGTTTAAAGACAAGTCTGAGTAAAGGAATTTCTCAAAAGTACAAATGAGTCACATTGTACCGAGCAGTTTAACTGTGAGGAGGGGGTGGAGACAGAAGAATACAGTGGCTGGGGGAGGACAGCTGCCATTTCTCAGGCAACTCTGGTGCCAGTCCTGCTCTGCACAAGCTGCACTGGGTGAGATGGGACACAACTTCACCACATGCTCAGCTGCCCTCAGGCCACACGCCTCTTTCAGCATGAGCCCCGGGTCCAGGAAGTGGACCTAGAGAACTGCAGTCTTTGTACAAAAAGCTTCTCAACACGCTAACTACTTCACATGGTTCTCAAGCAGAACACAGCCATCGAGTCCACTCAGGAAGGACAATGGGCTCCTACCAGTGACACTGATGGCACTTCATTCCGTAAGCCAGCACAGGTGTTTCATGTGCAGGGCAGACTACAGGACTCTCCTCACCTGGGAACCTAAAGCCCCAGTGAGAGGTACACTCATCAGCTAGTTTTCCTTCAAGC
This sequence comes from Acomys minous, assembly GCF_964271855.1. Classification (NCBI taxonomy): domain Eukaryota; kingdom Metazoa; phylum Chordata; class Mammalia; order Rodentia; family Muridae; genus Acomys; species Acomys minous. The sequence goes on from NC_140487.1 coordinate 125,378,576, forward strand.
TTCGGGGTCACCATGAAGAAGACAGGAGGAAGAGCTCAAGAAATACCCAGACAGCAAAACCAAGGAAGTTGGCGCTTCCATGACCACAATGACCACTTCCCCCTCCCTGTGGTCCAAGGCATGTTCTTTTTGTTGTTGTTTTGGGTTTTTTCTGTTTTTGTTTTTTCAAGACAGGGTTTCTCTGTGTAGCCTTGGCTGTCCTAGACTCACTTTGTAGACCAGGCTGGCCTCGAACTCACAGTGGTTCACCTGCCTCTGCCTCCCGAGTGCTGGGATTAAAGGCGTGCCTCAAGCCATGCTCTTAACACACAGGAACAGAGTGTGGGGGCCTGTCACCACAGGCACCCTAGAACTAACGGCTCCCACCTAAGCCTTCCACCTTCACACTGAGCAGTCTTCTAGTTCTTCTAAAGCCAAGAAATAAAGATGTCCTCAGCCTCCAGAACTACAAGCCAACCTTTAAACCCAGTTTTAACTCAGAGCTCCTGTCAGCATTGAGTTGACAAATCACCACAAGAAATAATGGCTAGAGAGGGCAGCAGGCAGCGGTCCGTCAGCTATGCTGTCTCCTCCTCCACACCCTCAGCAACCTGGGCCCCTCTGTGCTTGCTGCTGCAGCAACACCTGCACACAACAATCTACCTTTTCGAGTCCTGCAGTTCCATATTTGAGCAGTCGGAAAGGGTCAACAACAGCCATCCACGCACAGGAGAAACACCCTCTCTAATCACATCCTCCTCCACCACGCTGCACATGGTGGCTCATGCCTGTGATGGCCATTTGGAAGGCTAAGGCGGGAGGACCAAGAGCTCAAGGCCAATCTGGAAAATGTAGCAAGACCTAGTCTTGCGCACACACAGACACACAGAAAGTCCTTGATCAGTGTCTTATAACATAGCTAATATGCTAGAAAGTGGAGTGTGTATATAATTCAGACTTAGAAGCAAATAAATATGTAAAAGATGAAAGAACTTGCCTAAAAGTTTAAAGCACCAAAGTAAGTTTATGTACCAGCTCAGCCTCAGTCAGCCACAGTCCCTTCTGCAACTTGGGAGAACACCATCAGACACTCTGACCTCACCTCTCACTACAGAGCACACTTACAGTGCCAGTTTCTAGGAAACACTTACTGGAGAGCATGCCTAATTTTATGTCTTTTGTGACAATTATAAACTAGAGCTAAAGCATAAAAATGTGGCGTCCAGGCTGTCTCAGGGAGCATCAAGATACACTGAGTTTCTTTCTGTGTGACTCCTAAGCTAGGAGAGAATTCCTGCAGAGCTTCAAAGTCTACTGTACTGTTGACGGTCCATGACTAAGATGAATTTTCAGCATATTTACTGTTTTTCAGGTCTAAAATACAAAATCCTTAATAAATAAAGCATGCTAGTTAGAACCAGAGGCGTCTAAGCTAATGCTGACCGTGATAAAGCTGCTGTCCCTGCAGAGCAAGAGCAGTGAGAGTAAGCGCTGCCCATGCCCGAGAGGAGGACACACACCTCAGAAGACCTACTAGTTGAGACGAAGCCACAAAGGTTAAGGTTCCAGTGAGGATTTAAGACTGTAGCTTGTGCAAATAAGGAGATTCATGCCACAGCCTCCCAGGGCTCAAAACAGAGTCAAGATGAAGTCTTAATACACATCACAGTTCCTGATCATAACCTGTCAACCAGGAGTAAAGAGCTGCACTTTAAGCTAACTTACAAGTAAACAGTGAGGCAACAACACAGATGGATTTATGCTCGTGTGGGCGTAACCAGTAACCTAAAATGTGGACTCAACAATGCAGCTCACAGCTGATAGACACACACTCTGCTCTCACTACCACAGTAATTGTATGTCACCTCACACGGAGATGGTTAGTACCCAGTTTCTAACACCACAAATGGCTATTGCCATACCTTAAACACTGAGATTTCAGACTAAAACTTCAGGCAGCCAACAATGCACTACAAATATTGAGATCCCCAAATTAAAATTAAGGAAAAGAAAGAAAAAGAACAAAAGAAAAAAGGAAAATCTGCCCAAGAAGATAAACTTCCCTTCTAGCTACTCCATCAACCTACTCTCTATCTGGACGGTAAATATGTGGCCTATAACCTGGCCTGCAGTCCTAACAGACACTCCTATCAGTAAGGCAAAGCAGTCAGTATGTGAAACAAACTCTTTCTTCACCCAAGGACTGTCCCCAGCGCTACAGACTTGACATTTCCAGAGCACTGTTTTCTATGAAGCACTGCAACTGTAGTCATTTCTTTGTGACAGCACAGAACTCATGCTGCCCTGCAAGGCAGGCAGATAAACCACCAGACACGAGATGCCAGGGCGAGGAGACACAGCGACGCTCGTGCTGCGTTAGTGGGCTCACGTGCAGTCTACAGCGCAGTGCAAGCTGAGCACCAGGCAGCCCAAGACACAAGTTAGTTGTGTCAACTCAAGATTAAGAATTCTTTTCATTAACATTTTTCTTGTTCCATCTGTTGAGTTTAAAGCTAGTACAAAGTAGTTCTACACAAACCACCCTAAAAAGCCCAACCGTAAAGATAGTACAGCCTTAAAAATTGAAATGTATCTACCTCGTTAGTGTTCCAGCGGTGCCTCTCTTTGGGTAAACTTGAACATTTCGGCAGACACTCAAGCAGCTTTTTCGGTAAAAAGATTTTTACATGACTACTATTGCTGTTCCCATGATCATCTATAAAGAAGAAAACAATAAATTCAGAGAAAGAAAGAGAAGGCCTCCCCTTAGTGCACTGACCAGGTCACAAGCCACAGCTCCTCGTGGGGCTCAGAAGGCCTCTAATCCTCTTACTTCCTCATCTACACACTCTGGGTGGTCGGCACCAGGCAGCTGCCTGTGAGGCTCAGACACAGACTGAACTTTACTCCTTCACACCCAAGCCGACTGGAAGACCCCAGATTACAAAATTACTTAACCTCTCAAAATCCAGAAACTTAACAAGTTAAAAGTTTCATGATTTTTAAGTTTGAAGAATTAAAATTAAATGTGACTTTTATTCATAAACTAAATATTGCTTTGTCTGCTTGAGTACAAATGAGATTTACCCCTTCTAAAGGGAAATCACAAAGTTATAAGGAATTTATGCCTGTAGCTGACTGATAAGTAATACAGAAGCTGGCCTTTCTAGGCTCCACCTTAGAAAACAACAAAAACAATAACAAACAAAAAATATCACTATAATTAAGTTGATTTCCACGTATATATCTGCAGAATTAGTGTGGTTCATCAAATGTAGCTCCTTCTAAATGAGTCAGGGAATCTATTACTTCTAGAATAGACAGCAAGTCTGACTAGATGCGTCACAGATCGTTCCTTTATACAGCATTTACTCCCATCATTTATTTACATACCATTTACTTTCCCCTCCTGTAAAGCAGCCCCTTTCCCTGCCTCCAAACTCACTGCCAGTTGCGGCAAATTCCAGCCAGAGTTTCAAATTACCCACTCCAATTTTTTACGCTAATTGACTCTCCAGTCCACACCTGAGGGGCCGGCATATTACAGTGTTAGACTCACGCTGCTCCAGTCAAGGGTGAGCTCATCAGCCTTCACAGTACCAGTAAGACAACAAAAACACCCACCCCTGGGCAGCCTCTGCTTCTTTCTGCCTGTGTGATGTTAGGTAAGTTACTTAGTGTTTCCAGTTTTCCCACATCATGAATCAGAGAATTAGAAATCATTTAATCCTTCCTTCAGTAGAAATTTCCATAAAATTGAGGGTCCTTCAGCAAGAACACGCCTCAGCAGTCAGCGGCCTGTGCGATGTCTAAGGCGCTATCTGATACTACGGGCAGTGAGAGACAGCCACTCATTTGTCCAGCTACCTGTGTGCTCCAATTCAATGCTATCTTTTAAGGGTAAATAAGACAACTACAAAACTTTTCTAAGGTCACAATATTTTTTCCCAAACATTTCTCATCTGATTAACATGTTTTTTGTTCTTGTGGAAAAGGTCAGAAGAAGTAAGTATTGAGCACAAAAATAGTCTGAGATAATCTACCACATCACAGAATATTTTATAGGGATTAACTTGAGAGTCTTAGCCTACTAGTCTTTTTTGGTCCATGAAATATGCAGACAATTGTGTGTCTATAGCAGTGAGAAAAATATATAACACTGTTCTTAGGAATTGAAATTTTAAAAGTAATACCAACTTAAGATTAAACTTAAAAAATATTGTTTAAAACCAAAAGGAACTCAACTCAGAGAAAAATGGTAGGGTGTTCCTATTAATTGCTCGCTATAAAACCTTTGTAATTTCATGTACGCACCGTGCTCCCTACACTCCATCAGGGAGGTACATGGACCATAGAACTTCAAGGCACAGAAGACAAAGTCACATGAGGCTTTACCTTCTCGTTCTCCACCCCAGTGTGGTTTGACAGTCATTCTCCCCACCCCCTCAAAAAAAAAAATGTGAAATACACAGTTTTGAAAGTAGAAGTGAAATTCTAAAATCTATATTCTATTCAATAAATATGGGGTATTTTATGAAAATAGCAATAGGATAGCACTCACTCAGTGCAGAGTATGCCTAGTATGAGCAGTCATCTTCCTGAGAAAGCTATTTAAAGCAGAACAGAATATTAAATCCTAGTTTCTATTTCCATTTGTGGTCACAACCGATACTAAATTTCTGTCCCATTAGCCTCTAAGAAATCTGGCTGCCAGCAGTAGAGTGAGTGAGTGAGTGTGTGTGTGTGTGTGTGTGTGTGTGTGTGTGTGTGTGTTAGAGAGACAGGCAAAGACAGAATGTTGAGTGTGTATGAGTGTGAGAGGGCATGCTGAATGTGTGTGTGCAAATGTTGAATTATGTGTGAGAGAAATGTTGTATGTGTATGAATATTTATGTGAGAGAGAATGTTGAGTGTGTGTGTGAAAAGGAGAATGTTGAGTAGCTGGGCGGTGGTGGCACACACCTTTAATCCCAGCACTCGGAAGGCAGAGGCAGGCGGATCTCTGTGAGTTCGAGGTCAGCCTGGTCTACAAAGTGAGTCCAGGACAGCCAAGACTACACAGAGAAACCCTGTCTCGAAAAACAAAACAACAAAAATCTACTGAAGCACTATCTTAGAGGTTGGAAAACTGGCTCAGAAGTTAAGAGCACTGGCTGCTCTCCCAGAGGACCCAGGTGCAAATTACTGCACCCACACAGCAGCTCACACCTTTACACAGATATACATGTAGGCAAAACACCAATGCACACAAAATAGAAATAAATGTATAAAAAAGAATGTTGAGTATGCATTGAGAGAATGAACACTGAGTGTGTCTTGAGTGTGTATCTACTGAGCTTATATGTGTGAGAAAGTGTATGGGTATGTTCCTGTTCTCCACAGTGCAACTGCTTGAGGGTTTCACTCTGATAACAGCTGAGACAGTGGAGAGTGGACCCAATGGCAACAACGTAAGAGAAAAAGCATAATACAATGTGAGCCCTGTCTCTCTAAATCGCAGTTCCACCATAGCGACTGTACAGCAAGGGCTGCAGGACAGGCCAACAGGTCCCTTTGCTCTGATTTTAAACTGCACCATTTCCAGAATTATAGGTTCATGCCAAGCACAAGGCAGGTGCTCTCAGGAATCATAATGATGGGTGCATGCCCCCTCCTAGCTTCTGAAGAAGCAAGTTTAATAGTGGGCAGAGTCATAACTGAAGAGGGGTACTGCTAACCTCAGATGCTTCACACTTGAGGGCAGGCTTAGCACTTGGCAGGCTGCTCACCTGGCCTGGAAGCACAGAGTCCTAGGTTCAGCCCCCAACACCAGAAGAAAATAATCCAACTTCAGTATTTCTAGTTAAAGTATAGTAATTAAAAAAAAACAAAACTTTTTTTTACATTGGAACAGAAGTGTTCGCATACTGATACTGCATAAAAATGTGATTTTAATTAAAAGCTCCTGTTTAATGTTTTTAGAGTAGCTGTAAATGATTAAATAACCGAACATATGTGCCAGTTTTTAAATCCCAGTAATAGTATCTTAACAATAAAACTAAGGTATAAACTGGTTTCAAGCGTACCTCCATATTCAAGCCAAGCCGTTAAACTTTGACACTGCCAAGTGGGAGTGTCACCTGAACGACAGGCAAGCACTTCATTATCGTTGTCTAGCACAAACGCATGATACATGACTTCACAATATAATTTCCTAACCTACTTCACAATAAAAATGTAACCGGTGGGGCTCTTGAAATTGACAGACGATGTGCTTGGCTGACAGCTATAATTCTAGAGAATGAGCCATCCTTTCTAGTCAACCTTCAAATATTTTCTAAATGATAATTTTAGATTCACAGTGTAATTTAGCTAAATCTTTCTAAAATGTACAAAAATGTTCACTCAGCTAATTGAATTCTAACCTTCAGTTCTGGTTCTAAAAATTGAGATTCACATTGCCAAATCTTTGACTCAAATCCAAATAAATGCATTTGGCCTGTTTCTAGGGTGCTCTGATTTCTGCAAGCTAAGTCATAAGTATATTAACTAGATTAGCCTGGTAATGATATCTCCATTGTCTTTCCACTTAGAATAAAAATAAACCAGTTTGGGGCCAGTGAACAATGAGAACATCTTTACACAGGTGAGGTGATGGTGATGGTGACGCGTCAGTCTCTAGACCTCTAGAAAGAACACCACCCGCTCTGTAGCAGCAGCAAGTCCAACTGCTAACTCTTATGGGGACATGTGATCAACAGTGTGAAGAGCAAAAATTAAAAGGAAGCTCCACACTTCTGTTTGGCTCTAATTATTATGTGCTTAGCTTTAATTAGTGGGATCAGAACTGGCTCAGGGAAACAAGCACACACTGGCGCGTTCCCACACGGCACTCACAGCAACACACTGCCATGACTAACCTGAGACCTTCCGATTCCTGTCACTCAAACAAGCAGTAACAAAGCACTGACTGTGTGCAGAGTGCTGGTCAGAGCAGGTGCTATGAAGAAAACAAAACCCAACTGTAATTCTCCAAAAGGAGTTTTAACAGTTAAAAAAATATTGCTAATTTTGAAGTAGCATTACTGGTTTTGTTATTTAACAACCTCTTTCCCCTCTTCATGGAGTTGTGTAAGTACCACTGTGTCACATGTCATTGCATCCCTGGTCCAGGTTTAAGGTTACTCAATAAGCCAGGTTCTGTAAACCCCTATTCATTCTACAATTACATTTCATATAAAATACGGGGTAGGAACAGACAAAGCAAAGCCTGGAAGAAGCCTTGCACAGAATGGCACCTGTACTCTACTTCACTCAACTTCAACTTTAGCAAAGGTGATCAGGTTTCTATTACTGAACAGGAGGCAGACATTCCTGGAGGTCTGCTCTAACACACCAGGCACCCAGACAGGATTTATACTAGGCTCCCTTTAATGTTCATGAGAAACTGTGACATTTTAATCACCCCCACTCTACAGATAAGAACTTGAAGGTTCAGACCAATTTGGCCACGATCCACTGTTACAAGGAGCTCAAATGAGATTCAGAAGATCTCCAGCTCCCGCACACCAGCTCGTCCTGCCCTGCATCACCCTGCAGACTCCACAGCTGGACAAGTGCTGCACTGACACCAGCATTGCAGGGCTGTAACCTCTCGGTGTGGCTGAATCCACTGCTTTGAACCCTTACAGAAAGCTCATGAGGCGAGCACTGTTGTGTTGCCTTGAAGGACTGAGTAACTCATCTAAGATCACACAGCAGCAAAAGGCAGAAGGCGGCCAGGGCCTCCCGGTCCAGGGCCTCCCGGTCCAGGGCCTCCCGGTCCAGGGCCTCCCGGTCCAGGGCCTCCCGGTCCAGGGCCTCCCGGTCCAGGGCCTCCCGGTCCAGGGCCTCCCGGTCCAGGGCTGTCTTCCCCACACTGGGACGGAGTTGCTCTGGCTGCCAGGCCCACCCATTCCTGTAAGTCAAAAGCTTTCAAATCCTACCTTCTATAGGTGGCACGGTGTTGAGAACACAGTAGGTGCTAGTTCCGCAGAATACACTTTGGGAAACGCTCTAAGGAAACAGAAAATAAAATGTAAAACTAATCTTTGAAAGAGACATATTCTGGCTCTTTTGTGATATTCCTGCCAAAGATGCAAAACCTGAATCTAACCATGAGGCAACATCCGATAAATCCGAATGTGAGCATCCACAGAATGACTGGCCTAGGGTCTTTCAATGCCAAGGTTTCGCAAGTGAGACAGACAACCACTGACAGCCATCTGTGACCAAGGAGAGTGAAGAGGCTACTGAATATGCCCCAGGGTTCTTACTGGATTGTTTTAACAATGGTCAAACTGAGATGGGATTTGAGGGGTTGTGCTTTAGAAGTGTCTCAGTGCTAACTTCCACGTTGTGGCTGCTGTAGTTAAGGAGGGCAGCATGCTTGTTTGGGAGATACTACAAATACTACAGCATTTGAGAGTGGTAGAGACACTGGCATGTGATCTGCAAATGGCTCAGAGGTAACAGTGCTTTGCACTGTGGCCTGAAAAGCACATGTGACAACATGAGAACGTGCATTGCCTGTGTGGGTTTTAATAGAGTGTGCACTCTAAGAAGCAGTGTCCGCGACATCTTTATCTGCAGTCAATATCAACATTACTAATCACATCCCAGCAATGCACTCAACACCTAACTCAAACCAAGACTCAACTAGCGCCACACAGCTCATGTAGGGAAACAAGAGGAGGAGGTCAGAAGGCTTTGTCTCTGAGGCCAAGTCACTTCATTCAAACAAAGTTCAAGTTTTCATACATAAACTTATACAGGGAGAACTTTTAAAAAGAGAAAAAATTCGGGTCTCTCCAGTCAATTATTTTCAGTCCAAGGAATAACTTCTTGTTTGGCTGCAATACTAACTGAGATTTTATATTATCAATCATACATTATGAAGTATATTTTTTTACAGTAAGAAAAACCAAAGATAGCTTCATGTTCAGCAGTCACCCAAAGCACTGTATATCTGAAGCACAAAGATTTCGGTTCCATCATTTTCTAGCTGTCCTTAGGAAGTAACTGAGCATCTGTGCCGTGTCACCACAGAAAGACAAGGCGGCACCTTCTCCTATGATGGCACTCTCCTCTCCCCTCTCCTCCACTACCACACTCAACTACCACACCATCTTCACAAACACCACTGTTATTACCTTAACAGGACATCTTTAACAAGTGTAACATTTTCTAAGAGCAAAGAAGTTGCCTGACTAAACTTGACTTTTGTCTCTGCAGAGTCTCAGAAGTGCACACGACAGCGCTGCCCCATAACACAACTCCTACACCCAGAAGAGCTATCAGCTCCTTAACTCTTTCTCTCTGGTGGCTGAAAACTTCTCCAGGACTTTCACTGTCCTTTTCCATTTGACCTAACCAACAGTGTCAACCTATAATGTTAGCTGTAATGACAACCTCTGCAAACATCTACATCCAGGGACCATCCCTACAAATTAAAGACTAGCACCTGATGTTAGAACTATCCACCACACAGGCAGAGAGTCACAAGACATCATGAAAGATGGGAGAAGTGAGGTAAGCAAGACCCATCCTGCTCTCATATATGCCAGCCTGCATGCAAGCAAGCCTACCAGCCACACAAAGACAACTGTTTCACATTCGAAGTTTAACACGTTCTGCCTACTACCAAAGCTAATTAACATTAAGGGAGGCTACTACTCGGGACTTCTTGACAGTCTCAAATCAAAGGTTTTTAAATCACTAGTGTTTGGTGAGACACACTAGCATAAAGGGCCTTACAAACAGAACTCAATCACACTCCCTCCACAGCACTGGCTTCATACGGTTCCCAGCTGATTTAACCAGAAAAGAACTTGCATAACATGGAAGCAAAATCTTGTTAACTTGAACCTCAAACCTCCAGGTTCTCAAAGCAAATAGGCCACTGCACAAGACAACGGGAACAAGACAGACAGACAGACACCTTGACCACAATCTCCTGTGCTGGGCTCCACTCAAAGGACTTTCACAGGACACATGAGCACCATCTCCAGATGCCTCTCTACAACAGTGCAGTGGCTTAGCCAAAGGAAGGAAGGCTAGTCCCAAGGTTTGCAGAGCTAGAGCCATCCATCCTTGGTTCCCCACTCACTGCTGACAATTCAGGACAAATCACTGCCAAAGGGGCAGCACTGCAGCATGGGAAAGCAGAGATCTGAATCCAGATCCACCCACAGCAGTGTGTGTCCTGCTGCTCCACCAGGCTGACGGGCCTTCAGGAAGCCTCTAGAGGCAGGATTAGGCAGCCCTGGTCAGAAACAGCCTATTGCTCTCACAGCACACATGTCTCTCTACTGTACCCCCTTCAATTTGGTCTACAAATGTGAAAGGAGAACATGCCACAAGCCAGACACTGCAGAGCTGAGAGCCAACAGTGAACAAAGGCACCCTACCTCCTCAAGGGACATGGTAGAGGGATAAGGCAAACTGACCCTAAGTGAGCTGCTTTACATTCATTGTGGTAAATGCACACTATTGTAAGAGCTCAAAAGGACTGTTCTCCATGGCTCCTGAACATGTAACTATTGGAGCATAAAAAAATAAAAAATAAAAAAGCACTTGATGACAATCATGTAGAAATCTGGATTCCACTGTCACCAGTGTCAACTTGGGAGATTTCATGCGCAGGATGCAGTCTGACCAATGAGGGCAGACTATCTATGAAGGAGACCCATCCAACCATCTTTTGTGCAGGTTCACAAATGGCCACACAATGGGAAATAAACACGACTCTGGGCAACCACTCTTTCTCTGCTTCCTCAAGTAAAATGAGAGGGGGACCTTGAATGTGACTTCTCCAACTTTCCCTTCACATCAGTAGTCTGAGGGGCTTGTTCAAACCTGAGTTCTGATCCATGAGTCTCTATGGAGTCAGAACTCCTTCTCTAACAAGCCCTAGAGACACCAATGCTTGACCATCAGGAACCTGATTACCAACCTCAGATATCAGGACTTAGAACATAGATCCTCTGGTCCTGGCACTCTTCAACTACCTAACTCTATGGACTAAAAATGTTTTTTAAACTATGCCAGAATGTCCAAACAGCAAAATTAAGAAGAAACTACAGGAAATGTAACTCACTTGCACACAGTGCCCAGTACATGCCAGGAGTACCCAAAGGGGGCACTGCAGAGCTGTTTCAAATGCCTGCAGAAGCTAAACAGTCTAGGTGAAGAGGTAGCACTGAAAAAAATATACATAATAAGAACATCAGACATGGCTATGTCAGGGCTGACAGCTGTGTAAACACAGAGCTACCAATGCAGGAAGAATGGGGCAAGAACTGTCTCCTTTACTGTGTCTTTTCAGAGTCCAGGCACTTTTGCCATATGGGCACATAGTCTTTGGATGAATTAATGAAATAAAACACTATACAATAAGTGACTAACATCCTTGAAAGAGAGAAGTGACAAGAGGAAAGCTCTTTACAGCCTTTGGAAGAAACACTGAGAATGTTAAAGCTAGCTAAGGCTCTACAAAGCTTATTAAATCAAAGGGGAGAGCAGCCATATTAAATGCAGTTAACCACTGTCTCAGTTACAAGTGATACATCAAACATTTTTGTCACCTGCTCTATCAAGACTTGGGCTGGCTCTTGAAAACCTACAGGCACGCATCTAAGTAACGAGATTAAAGAGAATGTGCCTGTTAGCACCTCCCCAGTCTCACAGGGCACTCTAGGCACGGTGTCTCATGAGTAAGGCCAAGTAACTTATAAACCATAAGCTCAGACACCATCCACCATCTTACATGTACACTAGCACATGCACAAGTCTCGAGCAGGAGTCTCTGTGTGCAAAAGGCTCACCTACAAGCAGCAGCTCTGGCACCCATCCCCTTTCTATCCCACAACAGGGACTTCCTGGGTCTCTGGGCCCCTCTGCACTGAGACAGACGGGACGGTACATACTGATGACCCGATAGTCTAGGAACCTGGTCAGAAGAGGCTCGCTCCCCTGCTCTCACTCCACTGGTGAGAACTGGCCACAAAGCCATTCCTAACTGCAGCAGAGAAAGACCTAGAAAACGAAGCTCTCAAGACCCACTGGCAATCTCAGCATAATGCTATCTGTAAACTGCCTTTATTAACAGAAGACTCGCTTCTTTTAGAAATGTCTTCAACTATCCTACACCACCACCTTTAATTCCTAGGTCACTCTGCATCCAAAGCCAATCTAGTAGTTTTTCTACTCTGATAAAGACTTTCTAACATACTCAAAGTCTGACTGCATATCAACGGCACCCTTGAAGGGATGACTGTCTAGCCTGCTCATTCCACTATCTGCAGTGCTTCATTTAAAAGAAGGGCAGGTATTTGTGGTATTCATAAATGAACACTATTTCCAAGAGTTCATGGAAAGGAAATAGCAATGCCCTGGGCTTCACTCAGGCCTTCTGCCTCTGCCAACACAACCCAGCCACACCCCACCCTGTTGTTCTCAGACACTGCTCTGAGGTGCTGATCCTTGGCACTCCTACCCCACATAGGAGCACATTAGTAGCCATGAACTCTCAGCCCAGCTATGCTGTGGACATTTTTTAGAACAAGTCATGTCTCTTTATTCATTCAAGAAACTGGACAAAATGAATTGTCACGGACACTAAGAGCCAATATTAAATTTCTGGCTACAGTACAAGCCTGCTAAATAAGAAAAGTGTAAGATCTGTCAAAAGGCACACTTTGGAGACATTCCATGAAACCGGGCAAATGACATCTGAGACTGTAGAACCAACACAAGATGCTTTATTCTTCCTGGACTACAGTGGGGGACACGGGGGCTGTATGTGGAACAGCACAAAAATACACTGAGCTTATTTATCTTAACACCTTCCCACAAAGTCCGAAATGTCCTAAGGGCTACGGTTCTACCATAACCCTTACACACTCCGGAAGGACAGAGACGAAGCCAAGGCAAACACCTGCACCAAAGGGGCAAGCCTAGAAGGCAGCTCTTCCTTCTCCCAGCAGACAAGATAAACCAATGAGACACCAGCTGCTAAGGGAGCTGGAGAACTGAAGAGAGACTCTAACAGAGTTGGATTCAAAGATAAGCAAGTGTCGAGGACAGACCACAGCTTCTCAGAACGAGTTTTGGAATGCAACCAGCCTAATGTTCACGCAGCCAGAGAAATCAGGTTGATTCACCATGACAAGTGATGTGTGTAGGGTATAACGTCATCTCAGAATGTTTGGAGGGATCTCTACAGACGTGAATCATTACTGTTGTAATTCTTATAAGCTTAATTTGCCCAGTAAACAAGTATATTCAACAGTCTGAAAACAGTACTTAATAGCAGTCTCATTTGTACAAACATCCATACTCCAATAGAACATGTTCTGGAAACAACCATGTAAGATCTAAAATGACCCTGTGTTAGTGATTCTTACAAACTCCTCAGAGACAGATATGAAATGTCGGCAGAATCATCCAGGCCCTCCATCTGCACTGGCTGGTTTTGTGTGTCAACTTGATGCAAACTAGAGTCATCAGAGAGGAAGGAGCCGCAGTTGAGGAAATGCCTCCCTGAGATGCAGACAAGGAATTTCCCCAATTAGGGATCAATGGGGGAAGGGCCAGCCCTTTGTGGGTGGTGTCGCCGCTGGGCTGGTGGTCCTGAGCTCTATAATAAAGCAAGCAGCACCTCTCCCTGTCCTCTGCACCAGCTCCTGCCTCCAGGTTCCTGACCTGACTTCCTTTGGTGATGAACAGCAATGTGCAAGTATAAGCTGAATAAACCCTGGTCTCTGCAACTTGCATGGAGTTCATGGTGTTTCACTGCAGCAATAGAAATCCTAATTGTATCAGCATAGTGTGGTATTGTTGTGGCAGACCTGACCATCTTCAGGGGAGACTGTAGACAGACTTTGGAACTTTGGGCCAGAAAAAGCCACTAAGAGTGAGGATGGGAAACCTCAGTGGGATGCTCTTATGGGAGCCTGGAAGATAAAAACTTTAAGAGGCGTGCAGACGGTGGAGGCCTGGCTTTGTGAAGTTTCAGAGGAAAGTTTAAAGGCTCTGTTAGGACATTTGCTATTCTGAATTAAGATTCTATCATTCGGATCAGCTTGGGCTGAAGAGTCAGCGTGATGAACAAGAGACCAGCACCACTGAGGTGAACCCTTTGTATTACTGGGACAATTGATGCTGGTCAGCTGGAGCTGAGAAGAGAGCAGCATCCCTGAGGTGAGATCTTCTGGACAGTGTCTCCTGAGAGCACAGAGAAGCTGTGCTCCAGAACTGGACTAGGTCTTATCTCCTGCTGGCAGCTGAACGTGGTGGCAGTGTAAGAGTACCCAGGAATGAAGGAGTCATGCAGAGAAGTTGAGGTTTGGTACTGTAAAGAGAGCTCAGGAGCGGCAATGGTGAAGTACACATGTTGCAGCAGAAGACTGCAGTGTACCATGGGATGACACTAAGAGCAGCAGCAGCAGTGGAGGGAGCCAGCTGGAGCCTAGAAGACACGCTGTGTGTGCTGCTGGAGAAGTGGCCCAAGACCTTTGGAGGAATCCAGAAGATTGTGAATGGATCTCAGACATTAGATGGCTGGAGTTTGATTTAGCTTTGATTTGATTTTGACTATGCCCTGATTTTTCCCTCTTGAAGTAAGAACATATTTGATTCCGTTTTTTATTTTACTGGAGCCCACAATTGAGACTTTGAATTTTAAAAGAAATTGGGTATTTTAAAGGGATTGAAATTTTTAATGTGTTTGAATTTATAAAGACTGTGGGACTTTTTAAAGTTATTTATAGTTTTAATATGAGATCTTAGAGATGAGTAAGAAAGGGAGGGTTGTGGCTTAATAGTGATGTGTTTGTGTGTCAAGCTGACAAGGGGTCAGGTGTACTGGCTGGTTTTGTGTCAAGTTGACACAGGCTGGAGTCACCAGAGAGGAAGGAGCCTCAGCTGAGGCAATGTCTCCCTGAGATCCAGCTGAAAGGCATTTTCTCAATTAGGGATCAAAGATGACACACCCATCCCTTTGTGGGTGGTGCCATCCCTGGGCTGGTGGTCCTGGATTCTATAAGAAAGCCAGCTGAGCAAGCCAGGGGGAGCAATGCAGTAAGAAGTCCCTTCCCTGTCCTCTGCATCAGCCCCTGCACTCAGGTTCCTGCCCTGACTGAATTCCTGTCTGACTTCCTTTGGTGATGAACAGCAAACAATGTAGAAGCATAAGCTGAGTAAATCCTCTCCTCCCAGCCTGTTCTCTGTTCGTGGTGTTTGCTGCAGTAGAGAAACCCTAACTAAGACACCACCTAACACACTTCATCACGTCACAAGTGCCATCTCACAGAAATCTTAATTCACTCCTACAGGTAATAGCAGACATTATGGACATTCTAGAAAAAGGAAGAGAGCAATCATCCTTGCTCCCTGGTGACGAGACAGGCTGCCTGCACAGCTCCTGCCCTCCACAGGACTTGGGAATGCTGCCCTGCTGCCCCACTAAGGAAGTTCCCAGAGTTGGAGCAGGAAAAGCGAAGAGGCTTAAAACCAAGCATGCTCAGTGCTGATCTGTCTAGAGATCCACAGAATTCTCAGGCATTTTCTCGCTAAGGAGCCACTCCACTCATAGCCTAATACTACAGCCCCCAAACTAAAGCTAAAGGAGAGAGAGACAGTGTTTCCACAAAAGCAGTGGGGCACAGGCCAAGACAATGGCAGACACAACTGCCCCAGCTAGTGGAGTATGGAATCCACCTCAACGTGAACACAGCAGAGCTAGGAAGGAAGCCAAGGCACACTGGGAAAGCCAAAGAGGCTTTTACAGAGTCAGTGTGCATCACCTCACCTACTTTACTGAGAAAAGTGGCTCTCGACCCACATTCCTAGCATGGTTACCATTAAACTCCTCAAAGTTCCAACAGGCTTACTTATCAGACTAGCCAGCCCAGGAAGGTCAGAGGCAGCAGAGAAGAAAGAGAGAGACAGTGCTGAAATCCCACATGCAGCAGAAGCCAGAGTGCCAGGACAGCAAGGACAGCTTTTGTTTGTTTTTTAAAACAATAAAAACTGAACACACGGCTTAAAAAGGTACAGCAGCTTGGGCTCATCTGCCATAAAAGCAAACGCTCCACTCACAAGGCCCAAAAATAGCACAGTATTTAACACAGCCCAGTTCCATAACCTATGTCTATCACAATGAAACCAAGTGAGCAAAGAAGATGCCACAAATTCCACACATTCTATATATTATCAGAGCAAAGAGCAACCTCGTTCGTCTCTTTGTTTGACATATAAAATATATCCAAACGGACTGACTCATTTCAGCCTCAACTGCACCCTGATACAGGAGGAGGAGACACCTGAATTGGCCAGGAACCTCAGGTAAACAAGTCTACTTATAACAAGGAAGATTCTCATCAGGGCCAGGGACAGTGATGTTAATGACATGAAAAGTGACATAGAAAAGCATCACCATATGGCCACATCCTAACCTTCACCTGCAACACCGCCTCCATAACTCTCATCACCACAAGCTCCCATCCTACCATCTACATCCACAAGGCCTCCATTTGAAGCTCTGCCCTAACGTCGCCTAGTCACAATCGCCCTCCCTCGCTACTATAGGAAGCAAATTTCATGATGGACCTTTTTGTTGTTACCTAGATCTTCTTAACTTGCTGATTGATGAAAGAAAATGCCAAGTAGGAGAGGCTCATTAACAGGAATTGAGGGTAGCCTCCCATTAAGTGAATCCTCAGATGACCCTGGGAGCTGAGAAGCCAAGTCTCCAGCTGAAGCTTCACATGAGAGCCCAACCCTGACTAACACTGAAATGCTGTGTTCATGAGGCCCTAGGCAGAACTTAGCCATGCCCTTCTGAACTCCAGACCCAAAAGGAATCCTGGGGTAATAGCTGTCATGCTTTAAGAGGCAAGTTTGCAGTCATGTTTTACAGCATCGGTAGATTAACTACCCAGCCATATCGCCCAACAGGTACAGCTGCCCCATTTTTGTTTCTCCCCTTAAACAATCATTTCACTATCAGTTCCTTCAATAATCTGCATACCACCAAAATTCATTTTTTTTAATGTGTATGAGTGTTCTGACCTCAGGTGTGTCTATGCACCGCTTATGTGCCTGGTGCTTACAGAAGCCAGAAGAGGGTGTTGGAACTGGCATTTCAGAAGGCCATGTGAGTGGCAGGAATCAAACCTGGGTCCTCTGCAAGAGCAGCCAGTACTCTTAACCACTAAAATTCTTGAAAGAATCAACCACCTGTCTCTACTCCTCTCTTCTCTTCTGATCTGACAGCAGCATGACAACCTAGACGCACTCCCAAGCCTTATGCAGTGGTGTTCTGGGCCTGGGTTCTGCTCCTTTTTTGGTTTTTTGTTTGGGTTTGGTTTTTTGGGGGGCAGAGGGGTCGTTGTTGTTGTGTTGTGGTTTGGCTTTTTTTCAAGACAGGATTTCTGTGTGTAGCCTTGGCTGTCCCGGTCTTGCTTTGTAAATGAAGCTGGCCTCTGCCTCCCCCAGTGCTGGGACTGCAGACATGCGCCACCTCACCTGGCTATGGACATGGGTTCTCTTTCAGTTGCCTCTCTGGCCATTCTTTCCCAGACTCTACTCAGCCTCTTCTCCTCTCTACCCTCAAGTACCCTCTCTTCCCCATGGCAACCTCGAGCACTATCCAACCACAGGCCCTGTTGCTGCTCGGAACGGAGGGACACAGCACTGAGCAGGCAAGCAAGGCTGCTGCTTCTATGAAGCATGCGCTCCCCAAACACTCTCCAGACGGGCTTGCCGTTCTCCATCTTGCCGTGTCAAGAAGACTGCCTGCCATGCACGTCAACGTCAGGGTCCTCTCGCCGTCTGCCACGCCATGAATTACTCTCCCGCCTTGCCGCCACACTGCCAAGGTGGCTGAGTGTGCACGTGCTTTTGCATCATCTTTCTCTTACATTCACTTCTCACTCTGGCCTCACCAAGCAGCCAGTAGATAATGGTTCAAAATGTAGGTCTGCTACCAAGACCTACCCTCTGCTACAAAATGGATTCTCTCACTCATAGAGGGGTGTGTGAGTACACGCAAACCTTCAAGCTCTTTCTTCAACCAAATACTATCCAGAGCTCTTGTCAGGCATGATTTTCTCTAAATACTGGCTCACACTGTTTGCTCATTGACTCACTTCTCAACCAACAAATGATATTAAGCCCAGATATTCATGCCCATCCTCTAGAAACACGTATCTAACTGAGGAAAAAGAAGAGTGGGCGAGCAACCCCAAGAGAGCAGAGTACTGTGGCATGCTGAAACTTGATCCAGCCTGGACAGATGAGAGGCCACGGAGGCTGGAATGAGTCTCACCTAAGCTGACGCCCAGAGACACAGGTAGAGCCATCATGCACATGTGAGCTGTAGGCCTGCATTCTGGAGTAGGGTACATACTTCTAGGTCAAGAACAGATGTGCGCCTTGCCTACAACCATGAGAAGTACAGACCCCACGCAGTCAGACCATGAAGACAAACATGGTGTGGTAGCTGGGCTGTGTGTAAAGTGGAGCCAGAGTCCTATTCTTAGCACCTTAGAGGAAAACTGACTTTATCTGATGGAGTCTACTCCTCCTCTGTTAACAAAAATAAACTTTAAAAGTTACAGTGTCCGAATATAGCCCAGCTATCTCTACATATCTACACAGCGAGCCCAGTGTAATTCTTTCCTTAGTTAGCCTCCACAACCCTCCAAAGTTCTGTTCAAAAGCCTCCACCCTCTCAGGTTATACTGTATTCTGTATTGCATTTGCCTTTCTAGCACTGAATCACACCTGCAGTTTACATGACATCGTGACTAATGTCAGTCTCCCCCATCCCTCCCACCACCCCATTTGCTCTGTGAAGACAGGAATAGAGACTGAGTCTATCCTTTTCTCAGCTTTGCACAGACACTGTTATTATCTGCTGAGTAAATGACCTGACTCAAAAGCGCAGTAACAGATGCCCCACAGTAAATACTAGAGTATCTTCTGCCTCCAACAACTGTATAAATGCCAACGCCACATGTTCCACCTCCAATAATTACACACACACACACACACACACACACACACAGTGCTAATTCTCTATTAACCAAAATGTGTTCTAAACAGCATGCCAAAGTTTTTCTACAGAGACAAACTATCAGCAAATTTCAAATCAAAGGAACACACACAGCACCTACAAGCTGTAGCACAGCTGCTTGCTGTCTCATACCCTGCAAAGTCTAGTTGCAGCCTACCAGTGAGCGGTACTATATGAAGACAGCTTACTGCCTTGCTAAGTCCAGGCAGCAGTGTGCTTTTAAGGTGAGATGAGACGCTCAGCTTCTTAAGCTAAGCAGAAGCTACTCTGCATACAGGAGATCCATGAGGAGGGTTTTAACTCTCAAACAGATGCAGATGTAGTATAATCCCAATTGCAGTTTCTGTAGAAACTGGCAAGTTGATTCTAATATCCAAATAAACAAAAGGCATGTATATAGCCAAAGCAACCCTTAAAGAACACAGCCATAGGCCTGCATACCCAGCATTCAGGATGTGAGGCAGAACCATGCAACAAGTGTGATACCCAAACTCAGCCTCAAAACAGACACACAATACCGCATCACAAAGCTACAGTAAGAGATGGTGGTGGCGGGGCCAGCACGTGTAGAGAGACCTAATGAGGGCTGAGGCTCCAGAAAAGACCTTTATACTAACTGTAAAACCACTTTCAGCAAGGGTAAGACACTTTAATGAGGAAAGAATGTCTCGCAGCAACTGGACAGCACATAAGAATGGAAGCCTACCCCACACCACAAACAAAACCTCAACTGTGAGACCTCAGCTGACAGTGACACCCACCCCTCAAAAACACCTGACACACCTAAGAATGCCCAGAGGGCAAAGAGCGCACAAACCACTGTACTGTGGGTGTCCCGCCTTGCACAGCCAAAGCACAAGCTCTGGATAGTCACAAGGCACACAAGTAATTTACTTCTCATACACCAAGGATGACTGACCAAGCCAACTGCGGGAGTCAGTCCTCTTTTACCATGTGGGTTCAGAGGCTCAAACTCAAGTGGTCAGGCCCCAGCATCTTTTACACAGCTTGATGGAGCCAGTTAAAGGTGCCATGACGCCCTCTACAGTGTCACAGGCTCTTCTCACTATCTCTGCCACTCGTCCTAGCCCACCTCCACCAGGACCAAAGCCTAGCATATGGACATAAAACAGGGCTCAGCCCAAATCTGTATTGAGTTTTTCTGTACCTAATGAGCCATCAAAGGTGAAGTCCGGTAATTGTGAGCACTAGAGTCAAGACGTTCATGAAGCATAACTGGTGGCCACAGTAGACAACACCTACATGTAACTCAAGCTAAGAAGTGAAGGAAGCCCGCTTGCTAGAAAAAATAAAAAGCAACAGAAGAGACAAGAACCTTGATAGAAAATGGATCTCAGCTCAGCCCAAAGTGTCTCTAGAGAAAACCTCCCATGTAGACACACCAAGGACGATCCCAGAGTCTTGCTACTTCCCTGTCTGTCCCAGAAGCTCCAGGACTAAAACTGCCCCCACTCAGCCTGCCCTACATGGCTGATCTCTTGCAACCCAAACTGCACCAACTGTTTTTGAGACAAGATTTCACTCTGCATGGCTGGTCTAGAACTCACTATATAGATCCGGCTGGCTAGCCTAGAACACAGTACAGCCTTAAGAATGAGACATCACCATAGCGTTCCCTTCTTTTAATGGTGCTAAAATACACCCAATACACAATTGCAGACATTTTTAGACACACACAATTTAGTAGCAATAAGTACGTGCACACTGGGCATCATTTATCACTTCTTACTTTTTAAAACATTCCGAAAGATCCTGAGTTTTCATTATTTACTGAACTAACAGTTCTACCTCTTCTCCTTCATCAAACAGCAAGAGTAAGGAACCTCTGCAGGGCAGGACTGGCAAAATATGCAGAAGACAGCAAAGGGCGTCACAACTGAGGCACCAGAACAGAGAACGATACGGCATAACCAAGAGGAAGCACATAAAGGCTGCCACAGTCGCCTCACTACACATCTGCATCAAAGGGCACCTGCACATGCAGCAATGCTCACACGGAGAATACCGTGACTGGTACAGAAAACAGATGTCTCCTCCTATCCAAAATGCCTGCAGGAAATTATGGGCTCTAAATTTGGTCAAGTAATCTATGATCAATTTCTGGAGGGCCCGGAGGAAGAAAGGCACGTGCTTCAAAAGCTCTGAGTGCCCACTCACCGCCTTTCTACTTTTAGCACAACACCTTTCATCAATAAAACTAAAGGAGGAAGAAGCCTCCCCTGAAGCTTTGTCAAAGCAAGCAACTCAGCTGCCCATTTCATAACAGCAAAGATGGGAGGGGCAAGCCAAGGAGCAGTGCAAGGATACCAGGAACCTGAGCTTGTCCCACTGTATCTTAAGTACACAAGAAACTCAAAAAGTGAGTTATGTTCAGAGCCTCCCCAATGCCCGAGCTGGTACAGACCAGGGACTGTGTCCAAGTAAAGACGCCTGCTGTACTACAGCAGCTCCCCAAGCCACAAGTTTTGTTGTTGTTGTTGTTGTTGTTATTGTTGTTGTTGTTGTTGTTTTTTAAACTTAAAATGTTTAATCACGTTTCTTTTTCAAGGAAACATACTAACTCAGTGGATCCAACTTCTCGTCTTTAATACCTGTGGGGGTTTGGGCCTGCTGACCCTGCCCACTGGAAGAGGCTGCCTGCTGTGCTGCTTTCTGCTTTAACATCGTCCAATCAAATGTTTAATAGGAAGAGTCTGTGTTTACTGAATTACTGGCAATCAATGCATTTTAATAACACTTATATTAATCGACTCCAAAAAAATAGTTACATGAATATAAATACTATCATGAACATACGTGCTGGAGGTCAGCAAATAATACATTTCAACTGCAGGCATATATTAAGTCTAGTTTCCAAGACTGTAAAGCCTTAGCCATATCTAAATAAATGTTTTAAATCCACCAAAGAGGATTCCTAAAAAGACTGTTTCTGTGTTGGACATCTTCATTAAAAACCTTAACTTTTTTTTAAACTTTAATACAATTACAATGTAGTAAACAGAAGGAGCGTTCAATGTCCAGTAAGCATAAAGGAAACGCCTCAGAGGCTATACTTTAAATCCCCCATCTCGTGGTTTAAGCCTATATATTTATTTTTTACCTGGTATAAGAACTTCAAAAGAAAAAAAAGGTTCCACAGAGCAGCCTAGTATCAGCAAGGAGGCTACAAGCTGAACTTCACATTCACTTTCTTATCACCATGAGAAAGAATGGGCAGAACTTTCAGAGGTCATTTCTAGGACAGTCTCCTCACAATCATTACCAACTAACTCCTGCCACAGAACAGGGCTGGGAAACACAAGATGAGGAGGGGAGCCAGAGTCAAGCATAACCAACGCATGGACGGACGGGAACTGGCTGATAAGGACAAGAGGTAAGGAGGCCAGAGAGGCTTCTACCTCCTGGCCCCAAAGTAGCATCAAAGTCAGCAGCAGCAACCTGCTGGTGGGCTCCTTAGTTCAGCCCCTCTACTAAGTAGGGAAAGGAGAGCTACCCAGGAAGAAGGGGGCTTGTGAAAGCCTCTGGGACTAGTGGCCAGAGGATTAGCCTGTCACTGCTTGACTCAGGGTAACACAGGAATGATAATGCTGACCCAAGAGACCTCTCTAAGATCTAAAGCCTAATCATTGCAGCCCCCAGCTTTTCAGAAATCGTACCAAAGTACACAGCTTTGACATTAGAAGGTCTTCCATTAAAGAATCCTTTCTTGGGGTGCCAAGATGGCTTAACCAGTAAAGTACTTGCTACCAAGCCTGATGGACCTGCGGTATTCCTGAAACCCTCATGGTGGAAAAAACTGCAAGAACTGACTCCAGGAAGTTGTCCCCTCACCTCCCTGCTCTCCATGTCTCCCCTACCATTAAACAACAGCCTGGAGAGATGGCTCAGCAGGTAAGAGCACAGACTATCCTTCCAGGACTCTAGAGACTGGTTCCCAGCACCCATGTCAGTGGCTCACAATCACCTATGATTCCAACTCCAGCAAGCTCCAACCCCTCTTGGGCCTCCAAAGGCATGTCATTCACTCTTGTGCACATACGCACACACATAAATATAATCTTTAAAAAACAAGTCCCTAGGGCTGGAGAGATGGCTGTCGTTAAGAGAACTAGCTGCTTTCCAGAGGCCCCAGGTGTGACTCCCATCACCCACATCACAACTGTGTTCCAGGGATCCAATGCACTGTTCTGGCAGAGAAGCGGTACACAAACATACATGCAAAAACAGCAAAACACACGAAACGCATTTTTTGTTTGGTTGGTTTTTTGTTTTTGGTTTTGGTTTTTCGTGACAGGGTTTCTCTGTGTAGCCTTGGCTGGCCTGGACTCGCTTTGTAGACCAGGCTGGCCTCGAACTCACAGCGATCCACCTGCCTCTACCTCTGCCTCTAGAATGCTGGGATTAAAAGCATGCGCCACCACACCCAGCTGAAACAAAATTTTTAAAAATTAAGAACAAATTTTAAATAAAATAAATTCCTGCCTTTACCATTATAAATAGTTGAGTAATAGAGCATTTGTTAGATTCCACAAAGCCCTGCATCCTACTCCCAGGACTTCAAGGGGCAAACTTATATCCATAAAATTTATTTTTACATATATAATGCTTGCACATACACAATCATATGTACATATGATTGAATAGTATACAGCTCCGTAATTGTAAATCATACTTAAACAACATCAAAACCATTTAGCTCTTAGAAAAAATAACAACTGTCATAAGTGTCTTCAAATGCTAAATGCTTTTTTCCCCTTAGGACATTTATTTAAAAAAAAAAAAAACTAGCTCACAGACAAGTCACTCATTTATTTCCATCAGACAACTCAAAGGCACATGAAGTTCCAGCTCTGCATGAGGATTCAAGGAAATGTACCTGTGAGTTGTCACATGGCTTAAAATGTTGCCGCCAGGAGTTTGGGGAGAGCTCAGTCAGTAAAGTGCTTTTGCACCCATGTAAAAACTGTGTGCACCTGCACACTTCCACCACTGGACAGTAAGTAGGCACAGGTGGATCCCTGGGGCTCTCTGACCTGCATTCTAGCCCGGGAGCTCCAGGCTAAATAGAGAACTGTCTCAGAGCTGGAAGGCACTTCACCAGAAGCTAACTTCTGATCCCCATATGTACTAAATTTTTTATTTATATGGTGGGGGTGACATGTGAAGCTGGAGCACAACTTGCTGAAGTCAGTTCTCTTTCTACCATATGGGTAGTTTGACGGCAAGTACCTTTATTCACTAAGCCATCTTGCTGGCCCCAAAAAAGAAATTCTTAATGGTAAAACTTTGTACTTTTTCAAACTGTGTACTTCTATAGGATTTATAAAAAGCTGTGAGCTATAAACAGGGTTTATACATGACACACAAAATAAACTTAATTAAGATACGTAAGATTGCCAGTCGTGGTGCACGCCTTTTAATCCCAGCACTTGGGAAGCAGGTGGATCGCTGTGAGCTCGAGGCCAGCCTGGTCTACAAAGCAAGTCCAGGACAGCCAAGGCTACATAGAGAAACTGTCTCAAAAAACCAAAAAAAAAAGTACATAAGATATGTTAGCAAAGCCTCTTAATTGGTTCCTTAGCAGGGGTGAGAGAGTGCACGCACACACACACACACCTTTAAGAAAAACAATGGGTATCAACAGCAATGACTGCAGTCCTAATCCACTCTAGCCATGAACTGAGCTAAAAAATGATACTGCCTAAAAGTAACATGCTATTTCTAAATGTCCTTGCCAATTAAATATTCAGAAAGTCAGTGAAGCCCCAAAGAAAGCAGAAAATTAACTTGTTTACAGCTAACCATTTATCAACCACAGGTTTAAAAGAAGCCAGAAGCCAGAAGCCCGGCCTCCACCTTGGCCCTGCAGAGGAAAACCCCAATAAGACTTCCTCAAGTCTGTCTTCATAAACAGCAGCCTCCCTGGAAGAGAGGCTCAGGCCGCAGCTACCAGAGCATGCAATCCAGAAAATGAAATCTGATTCCAAGACAAAGGATGCTGTGCCTTCCTCAACAACAGTATATCAAAAACAGAAATGTTAAAACTATAAAATAATCAAGTTACCTGAAACATTTCAAGAGCAACCTAGTGCTCACAAAAGTCCAAGTGCACTCCTCTAACCTCTCTGAAATGAAGTAGAATACTCTAACTCAGCAAATGATAAAATACATATCCTTTGTAACAAAGGAAACACAGCATAGCACTCTAATCTTCTAGCAAAAACAAAAATTTTATTGTCAATATGTTCACAACACAGCTCAACAGAAAGATGAGCTAATTACAACTGCTGCTGTAGATCTCAAGGTGTCTGGCCAGCAACCTTGCCCAAACTGAACCAACGACAGCATTATCAAAGCAACTCTTGTGTCTCGCTTCTGTTTCATCTTTTATGGCTGACTTGTACAGTGACTGGTAGTAAGCTAATTTGTTAA
The DNA here is from genome assembly GCF_964271855.1 of Acomys minous. NCBI lineage: Eukaryota > Metazoa > Chordata > Mammalia > Rodentia > Muridae > Acomys > Acomys minous. The sequence goes on from NC_140487.1 coordinate 125,404,107, forward strand.
TATGTCAGTTCAAGACTACAAAACAGAACAAACGGAAGCATGAAACTCATGAATGAGACTGCTGCTATCATAGCTCCGCTCTCAGAGCTGGAGAAGACAAAGGAGTGGGCATCTATCTCCAGGGACAATAAGTCACCAAAGTCACCTAGCACAGGAGGTGCACGAAACAGGCCAGCCTGCTCAGAATGAAGACAGGGGTCAACAGAAAAACCATTTGACCTTCGCTCTAGCCCAGAAATGACAAGCTGGCAATGCATGAAGCACAAACAAGCACTTATGAACGACCCAACTATTCCAGTTATTAGTTAATACTCCACTTTATAAAGACTTGGGGGGCTGAGTGTCCATCATAAAACTTTCCCACTTGGAGCTAAAGAAGAGATGGCTCAGCAGATGAGAGCACCTGCTGCTCTTCCACAGCACCCACATCAGGCAGGTCACATTTCTTCTGGCCTCTGGGGCACCTATATGCATATACACACAGTCACACACACATATACACAAATAATAAAATAAGCCTTTAAAAAACTTCCTCCCACCATGTGGCCTACACACATGACAGCAGCAATAACAGACTGGCTGGCTCTGACACACTACACCTGATCCTAAGTATTTCTAAACTTAGCAGGTAAGACTCACAGGCCTGCAGAACAGCTTAGGTTTTTTTTATGCTAAGGAAAGGATGCTTTTATGTAATGATGCAGTATAAACTATTATCACAAAACTTTGATTCATTCAGAACTATTAAAGCAGCTAGTAGTGAGACTGTTCAATTTTTCATCTTTTGGCAGAACTGAAACACTAAGAAATAAAAACTTCTGTAAAGTTTAGACACAATTTTCTAAAATCCTTCTATTCAAGACACTTAAGCCTAATGCTAAGATTATTACATCCCTAGAAAAGATCAGTGGCCTCAGGGCCTTTGTGACCTCTCCAAACACAAGACTACAAGGACAGTCTCAGATTTGCATTATGGTGCAAATAATCATTTTCATAGCTTAAAATAGTCATTCACCAAAATGGATCTTTTTTAATTTAAGCAATAAACAATTCTGCCACAGAAAAAAAATTTTTTTGAAAAGGAGATCTTATTAAGTTAAAATGCAAACATGCCAGTTTATCTACAGGTCTGGAATGCTGGCTATCACCTCAACGTCCACAAGCACCTTGGATAGAACACCACTACCCCCTTGTGGATTCAGAATAAAAATTCTTATCTTGAATCTAGTTTGAAATGTTCCATCCTGCTGAACTTCCACCAAACTTTACATCTTGTTCACTAAAAACTCTATTTTATCTCAAGTACTTTCTAAAAGAAGAGGAAAAACACATTTTAAGATAAGAAAGGCCATCAGCATCTCTGTAGTGGAAACAGTCGGCATCCCACTGCTGCAGCGCATCAGTCACTACACTCAAGTTACCACCTTAAGGCTGTCTTAACCGTTAATGGCCAATCACATCACTAGCAGATTTATACTTCCTACAACCTCATACTTCATAACAACTTCTTATCATTTCCAACTGTCTAAAAACCAAGGGAGTGCACAGACTCTTCAGCTGACATCCCTGACAACTCACATGCCTTCAGAAATCATTCTTGGCAATGTCACTCACCCTGATGAAAGAAAACTAGAAACTAGGGGTAGGGGACATTTTTCAGTTGAAAGAAACCTCCAAACCCAAAATGGAGGCAGCATATGTATGTAATCCCAGCACCTTATTGGCCAAATGAGAAGTTCAAGGTCATCTTCAACTACATAGTGTGTTCAAGGCCAGCCTAGGCTACATGAGACCGGGAGGGGGGCAGAGACAAACACGGAGGGATGAAGATGGTGATTAAAAAGAAAGGGTGCATCCGGAAGAAGCTGCACATAGCTCTGCCCTCATACGTGAACAAATCTCACTGAGGAAGATTAAACAGGATGACATACCTGGCTTATCCATCCTGACAGACGCTAGGTTCAGCAACAGTGTACAGCGACATGGGTAAAGAGTCGCGATGGCTGCACAGTCACAGAAGTCACCACCCAGTTCTCACACATACACAGAACTCGTACGGGGACACAGTAATTAACCATTGCCTGTATTCTTTCAAACAGTTCGGTGTGCATAAAGAGGAAAAAATAATCTGCTTGGCAGGTGTTACTGCCTGGTAACTGATAAGGAAAAATGGAAAAGATCCTGCACAGTCTGCTAGAAGGATGCATTCTGCCATTTAGAATACACACCCAAAGGTACCAATTGCCTTAGGATGGTCTACCTTGTTAGGATGGTTTTGTTACAGTCACTTCTTGTTTATAGATGTTGGGGGATGGTACAGAGAGGTGTTTTGGTTGGCATGAGAGGCAGGACGAAATGCCACTCACTTTGTCCCCAAGCACTACCAAGCTTGGCATTCCTTTCAAGGCACAGCCATGTGCATGCAAGCCTACCCTGCAGAAAGCAGAGGGACGCAGTCCAGGCCAGCATATCTCCTTCAAAGTCACCCTCGGCTAACAGCTTCAGGAAGGGACATTTCATGGCTTGAAAGGCCTAGCTAAATCTAAACGGGGAAAAGTGACTGCACTTTTCCAGATGCGCAAAGGGCTTATGTCCTTTAGAAAACATGCAACTATATTAAGAATGAACAGAACACTGGGATGAATATACAAAAACCAGTAAAACAAGAGATGCCTCTATCCTTCCATCTTAGGCTATGTCAGTCATCTGAAAAATAAGGAGTGTTCCTCTTAAGAGAGAAAGAGGGTAACGTGGGGATCAATGTGCCTGGCTGGCCTCTGCACGGGAGTACATAGTATTTCTTTTTATGTCAAGAATAATGAGGTTTAAAAAAATGTCCAAGGCCGGGCATGGTGGCGCACGCCTTTAATCCCAGCACTGGGGAGGCAGAAGCAGGTGGATTGCTGTGAGTTCGAGGCCAGCCTGATCTACAAAGTACAGGACAAGGCTACACAGAGAACCCTGTCTCGAAAAAAGACCAAAAAAAAAAATAAAAAAGGTTCAAGAAACATTACCAGTCTTTACAGGGGACTCATGACATTCTACAAGCTTTGATGCTCCAGAGAAAGTGATCTTGAAAATACTGTCTAATTGATGGAGAACAGGACACAGCACCGACTGCTGTTCAATATCGGTACACTTCCTCATGTATGACAAATACTACAGGGTGGCAGACCATCTCCATCTTCTAATGACAACGCTAACAACCACAAGACAATTGAGCACTACACCCATGATGGCATATTTAAAAAGGGGGATATGACTGTGTCTGAGGCAGCCTTGCCCCCAAACTCAAGTAAAAGGGAGGAAGTGAGGGAAGGAGGGAAAGAAGAAGACAGGGAAGGAGGATGGACGGGCAGGCACCCCTTCCTAAAGCATGGTGGAAAGAGACTCCTAACTAGAACCTCTACCCTGCCCACACATCAGATTGCACCACAGCAAAAGGTGAGGCAAAGGTTTGCATCCTTTGTGAACTCTACTACAATCAAACCAGAGAGAGGGAAGCCAAATAAATACAGCAAAAACAAATTCCCAAAATCCTACAAGGGTAGGCTCAGAAACCTGCAGGACAGCATTTCACTAGGACTCTGATTATAAATACCACCGTCCCCTTGCTGGGACTTAGACCCCATGCCACCTACTCAGAACAATAAACAAGGTATGATGCTTCTGTAGGATACACAGCATTGAAGATGACCCGCACAATGAAAATGCAAAGGACACATTATCACCTATCACCACAAAGCAAATCCAAGGTGCAGCCACCCACAGACTAAGGGTTGCTACAGTAGTGAAGGCTACAGAACTGACTTCTACAGCCACTATGGAGAGAAAACTCGACTTTGGATTAACTTTGATCAGTGTCAATATTGTGATGTATACCTCACATGCACCCAAAAAGAATCAAGCTTTACCCAAAAAAGAAAAGAAAAATACAAATAACAGTACTATTGAACTGCATAAAGATCTAAAAGACATATAATAAGCTAGTAAGTGCTTCAGCCTCTGGCCCTGGAGTGGTCGCCACACTTAGGCATTAGAACCAGACAACTGAACAGCAAAGCCCAGGGGTGGCTCATTCAATGCTTAATGCCTGAGAGCATGAGCCACAGGAAAGAAAAGAACCTTTATCTAAAACATGTGGAAGTGCATCTGACACTGTGGTCCATGCATATGATGCTAGCATGCAATGCTGCTCTTCTCATGCTTACTAAGCATCCCAAACAATCACATACCTAAAGGACCTACAAGTTACATCTAGACAGGCACATTAAATGTGACTCTACTTTCTTGTATGTGCACATATACACACCCAGTCTGGTGGCGAGGAAAGCTGCTGAGTGCTCCTGCCAGTACACCTTCCTCCCTCCTCACTACTTCCAACCCTCCAGGGAGGAAGGAAAGGTTCCACAGAATAACACACTATTCAAGAATATTTTTGTTAATATTAAAATCCAAAAAATTTAAATTCAGAAAAAAATTTGACTTTATTAAAGTCAAGTCCTGTAGACTGAATGTCACTCATCGAAAAGGCTAACAAGATCCAGTGTGGTCTCAGGCAAAGTCACCGAGTCCCCACAGATCCTTGCACACAGCAGACACTCAGGAAAGGCTGCAGAGTGAACAGCTGAGTAGCAATGACTTTTCTTCAGAAGAGCAGATGCTAAGATACCACCAACGACTCAATGGGCAACTGCAGGAGGCCCGAACATGAGAACCCTCCATTGCTGCTCCCATGAGGTGCAAAGGCTGTGTTCTCTAAGCTGTGAGAAACAGGGCATACGAAACGACCCAAAATAATGAACAGGGTCGGGAACGGGCACCAGAGTGGCTACCTCAAGATGAGCAAGAATTCAAGTCACACTGACACATGGACTGACACCTCCCTGGCTATAAAATGGGCCATTTTATGGAGAAAAATTAAAACCACCAGAGTCTGAAACTAAAAAAACAGGAAATGTGGCTGAGATGGGCTTGGCACCCCGCACCTGTGACTTCAGCATTCATATGGCCCAGGCAGAGGGACTGATCCCCAAGCTCAGGGCCAAGTCATTCTACAAACTCTAGGCTAGCCTGAGTTACAAAACACAACCCTGTCTCAAAAAGACAAAATACTAAAATTTTTGATAAAGTGAAAAAGACGAAAGTGTGGCTAAGTATAACATAAACTTATCTCCAAGAACATGCAAGAGTGACTCTACTCTTTTGACAAGACAAAGCTGAACTAATCTGCCCTTGAGAAGAGGGTGCTGTGCACACGTCAATCTGCAGAATCCGCTGAAGGGGAAGATGGAGAAGCCCAACGGTTCTCTGAAACCGGGTAAGTCAGGTCTTCAAAGAGACAAGAGAAAAAGACTCATCTGGCCTTTCCCAAAAGCTAGGGAGTAAGAGGTGGAAGGGGAAGTGATATTTGAACAGAAAGGGGGGGGGGGTGCAAAGTGAGTAAGAGGAGCAGGGCAACCCGACAAACTTCAAGAGCAAACCTTGTACAAATTCCCAACCACCCAGAGCCACACCACACAGTAAGCCAAGCACAGGCAACTGAGGAGCCCAACTTTAGACAAGCAGTGCGGTCCATGTGTGGGTCACTGCTGGACAGGGACGACTCCCAATGGCAGCCAGAAATGAGATGCCTCTCCTGGGTCTACACCAACACACACAGCAGGTAGCCAACTCTTCGTTTTTTCCAAGACTCACTAGCACCCCTAGAAACAAACAACTCCCCTAAGCTGACAACAGACACAGGGCAAAGACAGCCTGCCTACACACACACACACACACACACACACACACACACACACACACACACACACACACACACGAAAATCAGAGCAAAAGCTTAACTTCCTGGCAGTGGGTACTGTGCTGAAAAGCAAAACCAGAGCCAGCTGCGACATCTCCTTGCCTGGAATGGAAAATCAAGGTGGAGGGCTCCCTTGCTGGAAGGGGCTCCAAGACAACACAGCTGGATGAGGCCGGGGCTCCTCCACACTAAGCCAGTCGAAACCTAAGCCTTCGCTGCTGAGTGAACTAGCTAGAGACAGGGAAACACAGCACCTGAGCGGTGGCTGAGCTGCTGGGCTCTCAACACTCACCAGCCACAGAAAAGCACCTGCAAAAACCCTGCCACCTTCTCAGGAAATGGCAAGCACTTTTCCAACGGTCCCTTCTCCTAATTTCACAGCATCTCTCACTTCATTGGCTGAAATACAACAGGGACGTACTTGAGGCCATCAGATCCCAGTTCTATCAGGGAGAAGCAGTAGCTTCTCCGTTTCCTATCATGTCCCCAAAACACTCGGAAATCTCTCTCCTACATTGCAGTTAAAAAAAAAAAATTCAAGATAAGAACTTTCACTACCCACAGAATCAAGGCAAGAATACTGTCCCTAGATTCCAAATGGAGAAGTCTGGGTCCTCATCAGCAAGCGCTGCACATGGGGGATGTGGGGAGCTCTCGGGGCAGTCTGCTTATTCAGTACAGTACAAATGACAAATGAAGGAGTGGTGAGAAATGGCATTTATCAATGACACCTCAGACTCCTCTAAGCCTGCAGTCACCAATAACATACATGGGTCTATATGTATGAATCCACAGTCTGAGCATAGAGCTGCCTGCCACCTGAACCTTCTAACCTCCTCTGTGCATCTACAGAATGTTATTGCATATATGCACAAAGTGGTTTCTGTGTGTCAACAACTGTGTAGAGCACCACAATTTCTATAATGCCAAAGAGGACCAGAAGAGCAAAAATTGGGAAATTTCCCCTATGACTGAAAGGCACAAAACCCAGAGAAATGTGCTGATCCCACTGGAGACACACCGGGGCCACAGAGAGGCTCTGGCAGGACAAGGAGCGCACAACTACCTCGTCTCAAATGGCATGTGGGCGACCAGGGTGTCTCCGCTCCCTATTCTGGATAGAAAGGCATATGGCTTCTCCTTCCCCAGCCAACATGAATACAATTTGAGAAAATTAGAAAAAGTCAAGGTAACAGGCTCACTAAATATGGCTGCCTGGGAAACAGAAGCCATAAGGGGGATATGAGTTCTCTCAAAAAAAAAGGGGGGGGGGGAGTTTACTTCCAAGAAAGATTCAAAGACTTCTTGCGAGTGGGATCCATAAAGTCTGGTTCTCATTGCTAAGAAGTCAGGAATTAGAACACCAAATTCAAGGGCACATGACCCTTTTCCCAGTGGGACAGGATTAATTGGTAAAGGGTGCCCCCTAAGATCCAAGGGTGAACGGGGAAGCAATAGATTCTCGTTCTCCTGCGAGAAAGGAGTAATTCCTAAGGTCTCTCTTCACTCAAGTGGTAGGCACAGCGAAAGTCCTGCCTGCCCTACATCTTACTGGGGCACCCACCCTGGCCCAGACAGGGAACTCCAAGGAGAGAGAGGCAGACAGCTAAGGAGCATTGGAGCGTCCGGTTTTTCCAACAAGAAAGAGGGCAACTCGAAGGGTGTTCAGGAAATGAGCTCACCCTAACCCAGGAAAGTGTACGGAGAGAGTACAGGTCTGGGAGAAGTGTCTGCCTGCCTTTTTAGAAATGACTTCAGAGCTGCACAGGGCCCCACAAGCCACTGGGCGAGCAAAGGAGGAAGAACACGGATAGCAGGGGTCCCCTTGTCCTGGCCAAAAAAAAAAAAAAAAAGGGTAAGCCCGGCGTGCAGAGGCTCAGCGGCCCCGAGAGAGTCCCTTCAAAAGGGGGACAGGCTCACACGGAACCCTCGGAGCTCCGCGAGGATCGGGGTCACGGAAGGTAAAGGGCAAGGCAGCGTGGAGACCCCACCCTCCCGGTAGTGAGGGTGCAAGGGCAAGAGTAGAAGAGCACGCTGTGAGGGGCGGGGAGGCCGAGCGAGGGCCCCCGGCCCTGCTGGGGGAGGGGTCGCCCGGGGCCTCGGCCGAGGGGCGCTCGGCACGAGGGGGGCCCCCTGGCGGGGACCCGCGCGGGGACACCCCACGTCGGCGCTAGGAGGCGCCTCGCAGCCCGAGGGGGGCTGTGGAGGGGAACGTCCGGCCCTGACGCCGCTACGGCCGCCGGCACCGGTGCCCGCGAGCCCCCGCGGCCCGGGAAACTTTCCGCCCCGCGGCCCCCTCACGCCCGGGCCGGCACGGCGGGATGCCCCGGGCCGGGTGCGGGAAGCATCGCGGCTTCTCCACCTCTTCACTGGGCCCGGCCCCCGCCCCGCGCGCCCCCCGCCCCGGCCTGCCGCCCCCGGGGCTGGGTGCGGGGCGCCGCGGCTCGGCCGGCCCGCGAGTCACCTCAGGACTCGGCCGCGCTCCGCCCCCCCCCAGCCCCGCCGGCGCCCTCCCCGCGCCCGCCGCGCCCCCGCGCTCGCGCCCCGCGCCGCCGATGCCCGGGATGTCCGGCGCGGCCCCGGGCTCGCCGTGTCGCCGCCACCCTGACAGCCCCGGGCCCTCGCGCTCCGGCTCTCACCTTCCGGCTTGTTTTCGGCAGCCATTTCCCCTCCGCGCGCCACATCCTCCTCCTCCTCGCGACCGGGACCCCGAGCGCGCGCCTCGTACCGCCGCCGCCGCCGGCCCAGCCACCCCGCCGCCGCCGCGCACCCGCCCTGGCCCCGCCCCGCGGCCCACGCACAGCGGCCATTGGGCAGCGCGTCTGCCAGTCACGGTCCCCGCGACCAATCGTGCCGCACCAGGGGTCTCACTACTCTCCGGGAGGAGCGTCCTATCCACCCAGCCCATTGGCTGAGCACCACCGCACCGACTAAAGTGATTGGCCTGGAACCAACGCCCCCTCCCCACCCACTCCCAGGAAAACCCGCCCTCAAGACCTAAACAAAGCTTCCTAGTGGCCAGAAGACCGAAGGACGGCCCAATCAGGACGAGGCTGACACGGAATATTTCCTCGAGGCCGAGACGTGGTGTTTTGATTGGGCGTCACTACAGTGTTTCCCAAGCCGTGTAGACCAATCAAAGGGGGTTCCCGGAACTCGGGAACGGCTGTGGGAAGCCCCGCCCCGCAGCGTGACCGTCATGAGGAAGGCGCTCGCTCATTGGCTTGCTGGGGCTTTTCCCGCGTGCTCCCGGAGCTGAAGGACGTTCCCGGGGAAGCCGCTGCCGGCGCGTGGGGGTCCCGGTGTCTGTGGAGGACACGCTGGGATCTCCGGGATCCCACAGCCGGCGAGGCGGGGGGACGACCCTGGGGGCGGGGGGCGGGACGCGAGGCGCCGAGGCGTGCCGGTTCGCGGCGTTCCCGAGCCCCCTCAGCCGGTAGACCGGGCGTCGGTGCCCGGCACGGGGGAGGGGCACACCTCCCGGCAGACCCCGCCCCTCGGGCAAACCCCGCCCCTTCCTGGCCTCTGAGCCCCGCCCCCTCGACCGGCGCTGCGTTCCCCCGCCGGTCCCCCCCACCTCCGCGGCCGCCCTACGCTCCCGCCCGCCTTGCGCTCTTCTGTCCCCTTTTTCTAGCGGCTTAAAATACTGAAACTTTATTTTGGTCACGTTGCCCATGTGACCGGCGGAGCCGATGAGTCATAGGTGCCTTGTCCCAGGCTGCAGCCGCGGATCCAGGGCTCGGAACGCTCGACCCCGGCTAGCCTAAGCCGGTCCCTCCCGGGCTCCCGGCGCTTCCTCTCCGCGCAGCTCTCCTGGAATTAGAGCCCCACCGGATACGCAAGCCCCGGCCGGCCGGGAGAGCTGCGGGGTACTGCGCCTTCTCGGGAGAAATTCGGGGCTTCTGCACGTGCACCGAGGAGCAGCGGGAGGGAAAGGCTGGGAACGCAGTTTAGTGAAAAGCAGCCGAGCTCCAGATTCTCCCTGTAAACTTGCACTGTTTAATTCCTCAACGTTTTTTTGTTTTTTGTTTTTTGTTTTTCCCCCTCTGTTTGCTGCTAGCAGAAACAATGAAAAGTCGATCGAGTGCTTTGGCGTTAGGATTGATCGTCAGAGCCAGTCTGTGCCAATCCTAACAACATGTGTTCTTTTTACGGCGTTCACCGCTGAGAGTTGCTTAGGTTGTTCCAAAAATTAAAATGTCCCAAAAGAAGGGTGGGTTTTTTTTTTGTATTGTATACTCATTCTTCAACGAACTTTAATTTTATGAGCCTCAAAAAGGGCGAAATTTTAACAACTAGGGTACAGTATTTTATCGATTAGCATTCTTAATAGCACTTGTGTTGACGGTTTGGGAGCTTAAACCTGCCTCTGGAAACGCTGGTAGCGTTGTAAATTAGAATAACCCTTTCAAAAAGCAATTTCATGGTATGTATTAAAAGCCATAAAAATATCTACATCTTTTGACCTAGTAATCTTATTTCTGAGAATCTATTCTAAAGAAATAACCACAAATCCGGGGGCAAGGGGACGACGGCTTGGAGTATGAAGATAATCTTCATTAATCACTGTATTTGTTAACAACAACAACAACAAAAAGTGACCCATGGAGGCTGGGAAGATGGCTCAACAGTGAGACGCACATACTCCTTACAGAGGACCCCAGTCCCCTTCCTGGCACCTACAGTGGGCAGCTGTACATCCCTCATACATACAGATAGTTAAGAATAAGTTCTTTTTAAAAAAAAAAAAAAAGTGGGCACATCCCAAAGTACTAATGTTCGCTGTTCAACAGGTGAATTGTGCTTAGCCACACAACAGAACACTGCACTAGTAACAGGTGTCAGAAATGGGCAGACTCACCTACTGCCGGAGGCAAGAGAGAGATTGAAGTTACTGGTGTTCATTTGCAAATATAATGGAAAGGTAAATACAGAACGCAGCATTTGGGAGCTAGGAAAGTGGCTCAGCTGGGAGAGGGCTTTGCCTAGCAGGCGTGGAGATTTAGATCCCTTCCCCAGCACCATACAAACCAGGCACAAGCGAACAACCGCAGCGCTCAGGAGGTGAAGGCACGAGGGTCAGAGGTCACCTCCAGTTACATCGTTTGTCTCAAAAAGAGACCAACACACAGAGACAGGGTGGGCATGTGCACTACATTTTATAAAAGGCTGGTGCAATATATTCAAGGAATGGCACTTAGGAGGTTGAGAATATAACTTTGCTGTCTCTATTTTCTGTAATATAACCACATATAGTTACGTTGCTTTTTTTTTTTTTTTTTTTGAGACAGGGTTTTTTTTGTATGTAGCCCTGGCATCACTCTGTAGACCAGAGGATTGCTGTGAGTTCGAGGCCGGCCTGGTCTACAAAGCGAATCTAAGACAGCCAAGGCTACACTGTGAAACCTTGTCTCAAAAAACTAAAAAAAATTAATTTTAAAAAAATCGGTTTAAGCTACTAGCGCACATACACACATGCACATGCACATACTGGTTGTACCAGATAGGAAGGTGAGGCCAGAATATCACTTTAGCCTAGGGACCCGTGGTCTGGCTGGCGGCACAGCAAGGCCATCCTTTAAAAATGTTAAAAATGAGGGCGGCAACAACTGCATCTTCGGCATGCTGTGGACACAGGTGCTGCATGAGATCCTGAGACTAGCCACATGGACACAGAGCCTCTCTCCTCAAGGAGCTCACAGGCTAGAGATGCTAGCAACAGCCGGGCAAAGTACAGTGAGGACACAGGACAATGTCACTTGAACCTCCAGAGAGTGTCACCATCATCATCAAAACCCTGAGGCCAGGTCAGCATAGTTGGCCTCAAGTGACGTGTAAGGACGTCCATGGTGTGTGAGGGTTTCCAAAACTCTTTCAGGGGACCCACAAGGCCAAAAGCTTTTCCATGCTCATAGCATGTTGGAGTCCTACACGTGCACAGGAGTTCGGCAGCGGTCAGATGACATCCCCACAGCAGACAGTATTCGGAAAGGAAACGCAACCAACGCCCGTCATGCTGGGTGTTAACAAACCTCGCCAGGTTAGAAGAAAACAATGCTCTGTGCAGATCGTTCTTTGCTTTCTTTTGGAAAGTTTAGCTATATCTCATTAAAAACGTGATCTGTGTTAACCTATAATGGACTTGTTATTCCTTATAAGTGAACTAGTGCTTTTTAAATTTTCTTGGTGTTAATTTAGACAATAACATCTAATTTAACATAAACACACTTATATGAGCCAAAGCTCATTGGGGTCCTCAGTAATTTCAAGTACGTAAAGAAATTATAAAACCAAAGTGTTTTGGAATTTCTGAGCTAGAGAGAGGTTCATGGGAGGGGGGGCATTGCTTGAGAAAATAACCAAGAGATGTGATATGTGCAGTGTGTGTGTGTGTGTGTGTGTGTGTGTGTGTGCACTGTATGTGTATCTGCCAGGGTCTGTCTGTGTGCAGTGTGTGTGTGCACTGTATTTACCTGTGTGTGTGCACTGTGTGTATCTGCATGTGTGCAGTGTGTGTGTGTGCACTGTGTGTATCTGCCTGTGTCTGCACATGTGCATGCTGTGTGTGCACTGTGTGTATCTGCATGTGTCTGCATGTGTACATGATGTGTGTGCACTGTGTGTATCTGCATGTGTCTGCATATGTGTGTGCTGTGTGTGTATTGTGTGTATCTTCCTGTGTCTGCGCATGTGCGTGCTGTGTGTGCACTGTGTGTATCTGCATGTGTGCAGTGTGTGTGTGTGTGCACTGTGTGTATCTGCCTGTGTCTGCGCGTGTACATGCTATGTGTGCACTGTGTGTGTCTGCCTGTGTCTGCACGTGTACATGCTGTGTGTGCACTGTGTGTATCTGTGTGTGTACCATGAAGTACATGTGAACTTCCGAGGATACCTTGTGGGAGTTGGTTCTCTCTCTCCACAGTGTAGACCCTGAGGACTGAACTCTAGGGCGAGCACCTTTACTTGCTAAGTAATCTCACCAGCCCCTCTGCCTTATGTTTTTGAGTCAGGGTCTTTCATAAAACCTGGCACTCACCAATTCAACTACATTGACTGACTAGCGAACCGCAGAGGCCTCCTGTCTCTGGGGCTAGGGGTACAGACAGGCACCATAATGCCCGACGTTTCCTGGCAGGACCTGAGTATCAAATGCAGAGCCTACTAGTTCCGCAGCAAGCATTTTCTGATCTAACCCTCTCTCCAGCCCTGAGACAGGTATTTTAAGTCAAGAAAGTGCCCTGAGACCTGACCTATGGCACCTGACAACCTATGGCACCTGACCTACAGCACCTGACCTACGACACCTGACCTATGGCACCTGATGACCTATGGCACCTGACCTATGGCACCTGACGACCTATGGCACCTGACCTATGGCACCTGACGACCTATGGCACCTGACCTACAGCACCTGACCTATGGCACCTGACCTACAGCACCTGACCTATGGCACCGGCAACCAGTTAGAAATTTCAGATGAATCATTTACATTTGGTCAGTATCCCCCAAAAGGGAGCCAGGAGCACCAGACCTTCAGGCAGCTTTGCTCTTCTTCTAGCAATGAAAACACAGAAACAGACATGAACTTTAGTCTTTGAGGTTGCCGGTGAAGTCATTCAAACAGCAGCTGTGACCATAAAAGGCTTCCCACCTCGTCCTTGAGTAAAACTCCCCTAAACGCCCTTCTCCCCGGCCGCTCCTTGGCGCTCCGCCTTAGCGGGACCCTACCTCACCTTCTCCTGGATGCTCTCTCACCCCCACCCTGTCTTCCTCCTCTTCTCAAAGCCATTGGAGTGATGTCTCTAGATTCATTAAGGAAAAGTGAGGAAGAATTGTCAAGAGTGGGAGGGGCTCCCCGTGAGGAGAACTGGCACCACGTCTCTTGTAGCCCAGGCTGGCCTCAAATTCACCACATCGTGAGCCTGGCCTTCAGCCCATGACTCTCCTCCCAGTGCTGGGGTGACAGGCCACTGTGCCTGGCTGAGTTCCAGGGTTTCCAAAGGCAACAGCTGTAGGAACTAGGGTCGTACCTTCTGCTTTCAGACTCGGGGAGACAGCAACTGAGTCCCTAAAAGGCTACGGAGAAAGAGCTAAGGTGCAGCAACGATGACAGTAAGGGGACAAGGGACCACCAGGGTCTGCACAGCCAGACCCTCCTTGTTGTCTGTCTAGTGTGGTGGCTCCCAGCAGTTGACAGAGATGTAAGTTTGGTAAGTAACCCCAGACCACCCCTGGCGGCTGGTAAGGCATTTAGAGGACTCCTAAGACATAGCCAATGCTCTGAAGGTAGCTCTGCCTATAGTCAGTCTCCCAGGGAAAAGTTACAAGATGTCACAAGAAAATCACCTGTCAAAAAATCCCAGCCTGGAGGCTCATGGCCTGTTACCCCAGCACTTCCAAGGCTAAGGCTGAAGAATCGACACAGATGGACCACACTGTAAGACTCAAAACAAACACAGACCAAAATCACCTGCCAGACACCTGAAATACCACGGGAGTGGTGGCAAACACCTGCAAACCAAAAGACAGAGGTAGACGCAAGAGAATCACGAGTTCAAGGCCAACCTGGGTTAGAGAGACCCTATCCCAAAGAGCAGACCCAGGGGCTGGCTGGGGGAGGTCGCTCGGTTGGAAGAGCGCTTCAACAGAAACCCAGCGGAGATGGTAGTGCACCTGTAAACACGGCTCAGGGAGGCAGAGACGGGCAGATCGGTGAGGCCCATCCTCGGGCTCCAGGACGCCCTGAAAGATCCTGTCTCAAAACACGAGGTGAACAGGTCCTGAGGAACAGCATTCAAGGTACCCACACGCAAAACAGCAAAAGGAAACTGAAGGGAAGGCCCCTTGTGTACCAGTGTTGTCACACTGGGTGGCCATGGAGGCTCTACGGGAGTAAAGGAGGAGGGTGTGGTCCCAGAGGTAGCTCATCGTCTCCGGCCTTCTGGTCTTCCTGATACACTTGTTTGAGTTTGAGTTTCCATTTGTGTTTGGTTTGGGGGATTAATCTTGAGGGTTCGTTGTGGGGGCAGGGAGGGAAGATGGAGGATGTGGTTGCGGAGGCCAGGTGTGTGTGGTCATCTTTGTGCAGTGTCCTGCTACCCACCCACCCCACCCCACCCCACCCCACCCCACCCCACCCCACCCCTGCCTCTTGCTGTCCAGTGTGCCCCAGGAATACTGTCTCCAGCCCATCAGTGTTGGGAGTGCAGCAGTGCTCAGCCACACACACACAGCTTTCCACAGGAGTGCTGGATGGCCGAACACAGGTCCTCACAGTCCCACAAAGCTCTCCAGACTGGACCTTTCCACTTCCAAACAAGGAGAGCCATTTATTTTCCTTTAGATATTAAGCCATGGGATATCACGTAGCCATCTTTAAAACAAAGATAAAGCAATGTGTGTCAACTGAAGTGTCTTCCAGCGCAAATGATTAGCTGGAAACCCACGGGGCCCACTGCATCCTGTCCTCAGTGTCCTCCCGTGTACACAAACGCTCTTGTGGTGGGCCCCACTGCGTCCTGTCCTCAGTGTCCTCCCGTGTACACAAACGCTCTTGTGGTGGGCCCCACTGCGTCCTGTCCTCAGTGTCCTCCCGTGTACACAAACGCTCTTGTGGTGGGGCCCACTGCGTCCTGTCCTCAGTGTCCTCCCGTGTACACAAACGCTCTTGTGAGTACAGAAAGAGTCCCCAGACAACAATAAAGGGTCTGCAGAGAGAACTCCGTGGTTGAGAACACTCACTACTCCTGTAGGAAACCCAGATTCAGACGTCAGCGTCCATGTGCTGGCTTTACCGTCATCTGCTACTGCAGTTCTAGAGGATCCAGTGCCCTCTTCTGGCCTCCTTGAGCACCAGGCATGTATGTTCACACACATACCTGTGTACATACTATATACATACATACATATGCATACACCTATGTGCATACAGGCAATCGTAAATAAAATGAAAGTCAACAAATAAATCAAATAAATAGAGAAATTGTTCTCTACAGTTACCTTTGAGAATGGAGCAGGCATAAGCTGAGTGCCCTTCGTTTGATATGGTTTAAATGTATTTACCCATGTGCATCCATGTTCAGGGGCACTTACGGCATACCAGTTCCATGGGCTTGGGGACTCAACAAAACATGCTAAAACGCCTGCCCTGCTGGAGGGGACACGGAAGGATAATAAACATGCAATTCGTAGCTGACGGTAGCAGCTGGAGGATGCCAAGGTAAATCATGAAAGCGGGGTGGCTTGCATTGTTTGCTTTGCTTTTATTTTTATTCTTGTTTTTGTTTTTGAGAAAGTGGGTCATAGAAGTTTTCCCTGAGTCCTGCAAGAAGTAAGAATAGTTGTTATGGGTGGGTAGGACGGTGCTTCAGACGGAAGGACCAACAAGGGTGTGCGCGTGTTGCGAGACCCGCAGTGAGGCCTGGCGCGAAGACGTGGAGTTGAGGAGCAAGATGACACTGAGACAAGGACAGCCGCTTCTCTGTGGGGACACTGGAAGCCAGCAGCGGGTAGGTCTTGAGCTCAGGGTATTACCTTACTGGTGCTTTTGAAGGGTCCCTGTACAGCCATATGGAGACAGCCCCTCCATGCCATGCCAGACACCGAGAAAGCAGGCAGGAGATGGCTGCAGGCCTCGGGGCTCTGCAGGGGGCATCCACAGGAGGCGCCATCTTCCTGGAGGTGGGTAACAACTTACCCTCTTGCCTTAAAACAACACGAGCCTGTTCTTTTATGATTATGGAAGCCAGAATCCAACATCAGCTTCACTGGGCCAAGAATCACAATGCCGGCACTTGACAGGGCCACGTTTTTTCCGAAGACTCTGAGAAGGAGCCTTTCTGGCCTCTTCCAATGCCTGGTGTAACCAATAACTACACATCCACCTGTCTTGGTCCAGCATTTTCACCTCTCTCTCAGCCATCTTCACATTGGCGTCTCCTTTCCGTTTGTACCAACTCCACTAACTCTCTTTGCCTAGCTCTTCTTTTTTCTTTTCTTTTGTCTTTTTTTTTTTTTTGAGGCAAGGTCTTGTGTAGCCAAGGTTGGTCTGTGTGTGTGTGCACCGCTCAGCCCATTTTCTTCAGTGCTAGGGGCTGGTCCACGTTTTTGTGCATGTTAGGCAGGCACTGTACCAACTGAGCTGCATAGGATGGCACTGAGGGCCTCTCTAGATGATTCAGATGAATCTTAGGAGCATTAGTCACACCGAGCGTGGTGGCGCATGCCTTTATCCCAGCACTCAGGAGGCAGAGGCAGGCGGATCTCTGTGAGTTCAAGGCCAGCCTGGTCTCCAAAGCGAGTCTAGGATGCCAGGGCTACACAGAGAAACCCTGTCTGGAAAAAACAAAAACAAAAACAAAAACAAAATCATTAGTCACTTCTACAAAATCCCATCATCCAGTCCAGGGGACACTGACTGGTCCTGGAGAGTAAGAGTTGACATCTTTGTTTGCCGTTTCCCTGACTTTCCACATCAGGAGTTTACAAATGTCTTCAGTAAAGAACCAGAAAGAGCCGGGCAGTGGTGGCGCACGCCTTTAATCCCAGCACTCGGGAGGCAGAGGCAGGCAGACCACTGTGAGTTCTAAGCCAGCCTAGAGCAAATTCCAGGACAGCTAGAGCTGTTACACAGAGAAACTCTTGTCTCAAAAAAACCAAGGGGGAAAAAAAGGGAACCAGAAAGAAAATTCTTTACATTTTGTGTACTCTGTGCTCTCTGCTGTCAGCGGCTCAATTCTGTCACTGCACCACAAAAGCACTCCTGAACAATGAGTACATGAATTGGGCAGGGCTGTGTTTCAATAAAACTTTATTTACAAAGACAGGTGGCAAAAGTTAAGCCAAGGAAGAGGGAAGAGGTCTTAGCCAGTAGGTAGATTTTAGTATGCTGAGGGTAGACGCCTTGGGTTTTGCTAAAGAGTTAACTTGGGCTATAAAATAGAAATGTAGACTGGAGAGACGGTTCAGCAGTGCATCATGTGTATGCCTGGTGCCTTCAGAGATCAGAAGAGGGTACTTTTTTAAACCCCAAGTATTGGAATTACAAGCATGCGCAACCACAGCTGGCGAAATGGCTCAGAGGTTAAGAGCACTGACTGCTCTTCTTGAGGTCCTGAGTTCAATTCCCAGCAACTACACGGTGGCTCATGACCATCTATAGTGTGATCTGGCGCCCTCTTCTGGCCTTCAGGTGTACATGCAGGCACAGCATTGTATACGTAATAATAAATAAATAAGTCTTTTAAAAAAAATGCACAACCACACCAGGCTTTGCTTTTCTGATGGAAAATGTCAGACTGACCTTGATTGAACTCTGCGCTCGGCCGAGGATGGCTTTGAACTCCTGATCTTCCTGCCTCCATCATCCAAGTGCTGAGATGACAGGTCTGTTCCGCTGTGCTGGTCTCAACCTTTGGGATTTGCGTTTGAACAATTTAGTTACCAGTACTGCAATTAAAGACTGTGGGCGGGGAGCTTAAGTGAGCTTAGGAACGCAGAATTCAGCTCAGGACACGCTATTAATTCTAAATGTCTGTTAGATACTCAGGTGGAAATATCAGAAAGCCAGAGAAATATATGCATCTGATTTACAGGGGCGATGTGGCTGAAGACAGAAAATAAGCGGCAACCAGCCTGTGACGGTCTAACCCACGGGGCTCTCAGGACCCCAGAGGAGGCAGAGTTCGCGTGGTCATCCATCGAACTTTCCAGCAAGACAAAAACCACGCCCCTCCCGCTGACACAAAGTGAAGGTGTGTTTTCTTCAGTGTTTTAGTCTATGAGAGAACCTGCACGCTGCCGAGGCACACTCAGAGACTCCACAGGCCAGAGGCAAGCGAGTGAGGGCGCTTGCTAAGAGATGCGAGACCGCTTAGTGACCCCGTAGGGCGTCACTTTGGGGTCGTGGTGTTCTGGTCTGTTTTCTTTTGCTATGGTCAAACACCACAACCAAAGGCAACTCGGGGAGGAGGAAAGCGTGTGCGACAGACTCTCCTCAGGGGGAGGCCAAGGCGGGAACTGAAGCAGAGGCCACGGACCACTTGCCTAGGAATGGCGCTGCCATAGTGACCTGGGACCTCCCACATCCATTAGCGGTCACAGGCATGCCTCCAGCCGTTAGATCTGGGCAGTTCTTCCTCAGCCAAGGTCCCCTCCTCCCAGGCGAGTCAGGTTGATAGCCGAAGCTGCCCGATATGTAAACAAAATCCACACTCTCATTTCTTACTTCTGCCTCATCTGTAGAACGGCAGTTAAAAGTGTCTCCCGGTAGAAAAATAACGGCGCCAAACCAGAGGCTCCATTTGGTGCAGAGACCCCTTGCTCATTCACAAGTTTCAGACACATTGGCACCATGTGAGTTCGAGGCCAGCCTGGTCTAGATAGTGAGTTCTAGGACAGCCAAGGCTACACAGAGAGACCCTGTCTTGAGACAAACAAAAGCACCAAGAATGCCAGTCCTGGAGCTGGGGGAGGGGGATGGTTCATCGGGCCACATTCTTGTGACAAGTGTGAGAAGCAGAGTTTGGACCCCCAGCACACAGTGAAGTGCCAGGTAAGAGTGACAACCCACCAGGCACCTGGTGGTGCGTTTGTAATCCCAGCACTCCTTGGGCAGGCAGAGGCAAGGCGATCCCTGGAGCAAGCTGGTGCTTAGACTAGGGGAGTCAGGTTGTTATGAGTTCCAGTGAGAGAGCCTGCCTCAGTGAAAAGGGTGGATGGCCAGGAAGAAAGACACCCAGGGTTGTCTTCCACGTACTCAAACACATGTGTGCACCCACACACATTTAAAATGCATACACACTTGAACATCACACACACACACACACACACACACACACACACACACACACACACGGTGAGATCTCATTTTAAATAGAAATGACCAGCGTAGATGTGATTAAGGATTTGGCATCTTGTAACATATATACCTGTATAGAATTGTCACCTCGTTCTTCCTAAATACATACACTTTTATGTGTCAGTTTGATCATTTGTAAAAAGCAGTTTACATTTGAGCACAGTCTTGAAGGAGGCAAGGGAATTAGCCATGAAGGTAGCTAAGAAAAGACTGCTTAATACATTAATGGAGTTTGCAAGGGGTTAATTTGTTTTAACCGCAAAGAGAGAAAAATGTAAGCCAAAAAAATCAGAATCTCAGAAGGAGTCAAAACAGTTTGTTTTTGTGGCAGCAGCCTGTTCTTTCAAGTTCTCAGCACACGGTGAGCGTGGGTACAAGATCACCGTGGAATCCGAAGGGTAATTATGACGCCCCTAATCTTTTCGCCTTCTAGAATAAAAACCAACACTCCTTTTTTCATTAGAAGAGGCTCCCATCTGCCTTGCTACACCACCCACAAAGAGTCAGACCACGTGTGTGACAATACTAAAAGCAAAAATTAAAATTTCAGTAGTAAATAGCAATTCAAAAATAGGTTTCTTGAAAGAGAGTTTGCTTGTGAATGGAAGCGAGGCTCGAAGTAGAGCAGAGACTCGAGACTCGTGCTCTGGTTAGCAAAGCTCCCTCTGTAAACACGGGGGATATGAAGTTTTATTTCTCTGCCCTTGATCTGTGAGGGCCTGGAGTGGCTTGTGGGTGCTTCCTCTTTAATCCACACTGAGGAAAGCCCAGCCTCACCACTTGGGCAAAGAACTCTGGAAGCCCAGTTTTCTCCAGTGACAAAGGATCTCTTTCTTCTTCATCTTGTCAAACATAATCACCTGCAGATAAAGTCATTTGCTCATTTGCTCTTTTTGTGAGGTTATCGCTTCTTGCCAGCTGACTAGCATTTCCTGGGGTTGTTATTCACTCAGCCTAGGAGGTGTTTTCAGACCAACCCGGACTGGAGACTAGAAACAAAAAAAATCCACCATCCACCCCAAAACAGAACACCTCAAGATGGACAAGGAGGGGTCCTGATGTAGATCACCTTGGAAAGACCAGTTTCAGCCTCAGGAGCAGGTGCAGTGGCTAGGAAGGCTTGCTGTACAGGTGTGCGGGACCTGAGTTCCATTCCCAGCCTCCACACAAAAGCTGGGTGCCACACTGCACACCTACATAATCCAAAGGCTGGTGTGAGCAGGGCGGGGCAAAGGGAGGGATGACCAGACAGGAAGACCCCCCCCCCCCGCGGCGCTTGTCTGCTAACCAGGCTAACTAAAACCAGCAAGCTAGAGGTTTAAGGGGTGACCCTGCCTCAAAACATGAGGTAGAGAACAATCAAGGACAGATACCCAATGTCCTCTCCATGCATGCACACATATGTGCATAAACATGTACACGCATGCACACGTGAACAGCTTGGGAAATTTCATGAAACAATTACATCTGGATCCTTCAGGCTCAGGGGGCCCTGTGGTGTATCACCCTAACCAGAAGTGGTTGA
This sequence comes from Acomys minous, assembly GCF_964271855.1. Taxonomy (NCBI): domain Eukaryota; kingdom Metazoa; phylum Chordata; class Mammalia; order Rodentia; family Muridae; genus Acomys; species Acomys minous. The sequence goes on from NC_140487.1 coordinate 125,425,293, forward strand.
CGCCGGCTTCTTCCAGAAATAGTTCTGTTTGTTTCTTTCCCGTGAGCTCTCACCGTCACGTGCGAGTACATTCATTATCCTCGGGTCTCCTAAACACTCACCTGCAAACCCGGAGCCCGCCCTGTGCTTGCTTTCCAGTGACTGTAAGCCTCGAATGTCAGTTCTCCACCCAGGAACTTGAGGTCTCCCGGAACACTGTTCTTATCACCAGAGTGTCCTTTTAATTGGCCGCGTCTGATTGTAAAGTTCATTCAGCCTGTGCAAAAAGAAGGAAAGAGGAAAAGAGGAGGGGGAGGAGGGGGAGGAGGAGGGGGAGGAGGAGGGGGAGGAGGGGGAGGAGGGGGAGGGGGAGGAGGAGGAGGGGGAGGAGGGGGAGGAGGAGGGGGAGGAGGGGGAGGAGGAGGGGGAGGAGGGGGAGGGGGAGGGGGAGGGGGAGGAGGAGGGGGAGGAGGGGGGAGAGGAGGGGGAGGAGGAGGGGGAGGAGGAGGGGGAGGAGGAGGGGGAGGAGGGGGAGGGAGAGGAGGGGGAGGAGGAGGAAGCTGCTTCCTCTTCTTATATGTCTGGAAATTCAAGAGCTCAAGGCAGAGGTAGTCCCCAGTGACACTCAGGAGCTGCAGGCTGGAACCCACTAAGACTTTCAGACAGGCTGGCCAGAGCACGAGAACAAATGTCAAGGGATATTTGCTGCAAAGAGGCTCCAAAAATAATGTAAAATTGTTCTGTCCTTTTAAAAATGGAAAATGCCTTGGCAGGGTGATGTATTGTTTGCCTGGCTGTGTTCTCTCTCTCTCTCTCTCTCTCTCTCTCTCTCTCTCTCTCTCTCTCCCCCTGTCTCCGTCAAGGCTTGAAAAGTGCTGGTAGTTCTGCCTCGTCAAGCGGAGCTCCGTGTAACTGGACCACATCTAATGCCTGTGCCATGCAAATGAAGATTGAGACTGTCGTCTCCTTCGATGTGTGGGACTAACCGTTTGGAGGGGGTATTTTCCCTTCGATCCTCTGGTGGATAGAGGCTCTTTAAAAATACCTGTTGGCTCCTTCTTCCCACTGGCAATAGATGTGACCCTCATGCTAGGGGGAGTCTGTGAAGGGCTGTGATGCATGGCTCTCCCTGGGAAGAACGCTCTTTCTGTGTTTGCCACAATGGGCAAAGTTCAGAAGGGAATTAAGGCGTGTGAAAGGGACGGTGGTGGTGGGTGTCTGCAGTGAGCCACACAGGCTTGCTAGAGGGATCCAGAGAGCACATTCGCAGGGCAAGCTGGACACGCAGGAGAGTCGTGGCTGGGATTCCCAGCAGGACTGTCTTCTGGCTCTTCATGGCACCCAGTAGTGGACAGGGTCGAGCTAGGGAAGCTGGGGTGGGAATGGCTGAGTGTGAGAAGCCAGCCCGTGCACGCTGACCTATTCAGTCCTGTCCTTTGCTCTCCCTGCCAAGAGGCAGAACGATCCGCATGGTGCTGAAGATCCTGAACACTTGTCTGTATTGAGGAAGTCTGTGGAAACACACATGCAGGAAATCAATAGCTCTGAGCACCATCAGAGCTGCGAGCCGCCAAATTGGCTGTGCTGGGCTCTTGGAGCCACATTCATGATGAAAGGAAGAGTGCGGACCGTTCCTGCCTGACTCCTCCCCCAGCCTGTATTAACAAGGCACTCTGCAAGCAAGATTCTGTTTAAAAGCAGGAAAAACAATCTATAAATTCAGGTTTGGGCCATTAATTAATGTTTAATGCCTCTCCCATCTCCTTTTCTTCTGGTGAATATTTGCACATGTCACTCAGAGAGGACATGAAGGTACAGTTCAGTTTAAAGGTGGGGCATTAGACAACATCTCCTTTTCCTGGGAAGACACAAAACAAATGTCAGTTCACCCCAGATAGGGAGCCAAGGACAGAAAAGTGAGGGTTCTACCAAAGTCCAACTTGTAAACCCATTAGTTTATCACGGTTGCTTACAGGAGGATGGGTGGGTGGGTGGTAGAGGAGGATAGATGCAGGGGGTGATACAGGAGGATGGGTAGGGGGATCCTTACAGGAGGATGGGGTGGGTACTTACAGGAGCATGGGTGGGTGAGGGGTACTTACAGAAGCATGGGTGTATGAGGGGTACTTACAGAAGCATGGGGGGTACTTACAGAAGCATGGGTGGGTGAGGGGTACCTACCAGCATGGATGACAGAAAGGAAACTGCATCACCAAAGCACCCACCCCAACACAAGTGACAACCCACGGAAGTTGAAACCAAGGACACCTGGGAAGCAGCTTGGCTGGTCTGGTTGAAGACACTGCCTGAGGTTCCGCTCTCTCTTCCCTTCTCCCCAGATGCTGTTTAGCCCTGGGGAGGGACCTTGTGAATCTGTTAAAAGTCTCAGATCCTTGGGATTTGTAAAGTTGTTTATGTGCCAAGCCTCCTTCCTGCTCTCAGAAAGGAATGTTTCAGTTCTGAGGAAATCACTAGCCAACACGCTGTGACAGGAGGATGGTTGTCAGTCACCGCTGTGTGCTTGGGCTAAGCCAGGATGAGTGAGTGGATGCATGCCCAGTAGATGCCCAGTCCAGAAATATCCAAAAGAACCAGTACACTGTGGGGGCAGGAAATCCATGCAGAAGAGAAGTAGATCAGCCATGGGTGGGTACCATATCTTTTTGCTCCAGCTGCATCCAGAACCCAAGACCAGGGCATCAACAGGTTTGTTTTATTCTGAGCCCTACCCCCATATGTACAGATTGTTTGTCTTATTTTACACGTATGAGCTTTTGCCTGCATGTATATGTATGTACCATGTGCGTGCTGGGTGCTGGTTGAGGTCAGAGGAGGGTGTCAGATCCCCTGGAACTGGTGTTATAATGGTTGTGAGCCACCATCGGGAGGCAGAGACAGGTGGATCTCTGTGAGTTCGAAGCCAGCCTGGTCTACAAAGGGAGTCCAGGACAACCAGAACTGTTATACAGAGAAACCCTGTCTCAGAAAGAAAGAAAGAAAGAAAGAAAGAAAGAAAGAAAGAAAGAAACTTCTCTTTGCGATGGATAGAGACCATCACAGAAAACCACAACCATCAGGCAGTGTTATGGAGCCCAGTCCCAGAGCTATCTACAACACAGCTCCGGCATCTAGGACATGGGGATCATTTTGGAAGAGAGGGCAGAAAGATTGTAATAGCCAGAGGAGTGGGGGTAGTCAGAGGCTCCTCCCCACTCCCCCGACGCCCCCCCCCCCGTGAAGTCTCCTCAACATGGCTGCCAAACAATGACCTGAATGAAAACACAAAAAACACATGCTGTTGGGGTGACCTTCCCTCACATCGGATGAAGTAGGGGAAGGCCATTCCAGTACATGCGCTATGGACAGAGGAAAGCTCACGAGACCTCTCAACTCTAAACAAAGAACAACAGGCAATTAGGGAATGCTGAGAGAGGGAGAAAGAGTCTTCCCCAAGGAAGAGCATCCCAAATAGTTATCCAACATCAAATGGTCACTCCTGAAAATATATGCATACAAGTGACATTGTACAGAGTGAGCAGGTTGTGTTTTGGAATTTAGGTGTATATATATATATATATATATATATATATATATATATATATATAATATTAAGTATGTTTTAGGTATATATGTTGTTGGTATTAATATAAAATATTGTGTAAATATTTTCTATTGATTATTATATTAATTATTATATTATAATAAATTTTATGATGTTATATTACTATAATAATACTTTATAGTAATATCAACAATATCTATACCTAAATACCAAAATACAACCTGCTCGGTCTGTATAATGTTACTTGTATGTGTATATATACACATATATAAAAAACAATATATTGTTGATAAAGGTATTTATATATATAATAAAAATATTAACAACTAATGAAAAACAGGCCATAAATTTTAAAAAATAGAGAAAAGGTGGGTATGTGGGAGGGCTTGGGGAGAAGAAGGGGAAGGGGAAAAATAATGTAATTACATTGTCCCAAAACATTTTGGGTTTTGGTTTTTGTTTTCTTTTAAAGGGAGTAGTTATGTCTGCAGAGGGCTGGGTCTCGGGGTAAGCAAAGTGCATCTGCCTGGAGAACAAGGTTTTAAATATGATTTTATATTGAGATCAACACAAATGCGCCAGGAACCAGAGTGGGAGGTTGGCATAACATGCAAAAAGCCTGGGACATTTCCAGCAACTCCTGTACTTACCGCAGTCTGCATGCCCCTGCCACCCCAAGCACTCGGGCAGGAAAGTGCCAGCCATCCAGGCTGTATGCAGGAAGACGTACGAGGTTGCTCCCACTGACTGACAGCAAAGAATTGCCAAGACATATGGCGACATGAAAAAAACCCAGGTGCAAAATAACTAGATATGCTTTTTTTTTTTTTAAGCAGTGTGAAGTCAGGGTGGCCACCTTACAATCCCAGCACTTAGGGAGCTGAGGCAAGAGTACTGCGAGGCCCAGACTAGCCTGGCCTACCTAGTCAAATCTTGTCTCACACCACCAACAACAACAAAAGAAAAGTCAGGGAGGTTGACACAACGCCTGACAATTACAGTTCCGTGAGCCAGGGGTCAGGAGTAGGGAGACCTATTGCTAAAAACCCCTCCATACTATGAGGCTTTCTTTTAGCATGCATGCAATTACCTCTTTTATTTTCTCAGCGTGTCGTTTTTAAAAGCAGCGGTCCCTTTCTTAAAATTAATTATCATTATTCAAAGGATTTTTTTTTCTGAAGAAAAATGAAAGATAAGAAAAACCACAAACGATTAGATGACGATCTGATGGTATTTTGGGCAATCACGCATAGTAATTGAGCAGTCCTGAAACTGAAAGTTTAACTTTCCTTTGTGTTCAGTACCTGAAATGTGTTTATCTGATATTTCTACCTGTGTGCAAAGGGGATAAAAGGATCAGACAACACAACCTGTGAGAGTCTCCCTACAAGCAACATTTAACTGTAGGTGGGGGTGGGAATCAAGGGTGGAACAGAAGTGGCTCAGTGGTTAAGAGAGCACTGCCTGCTCTTCCCAAGAAGGCAGGCTTGGTTCCCAGCACCAAGTGGCACACAACCACCTTTAACTCCAATTTCAAGGGATCCGGTGCCCTCTTCTGGCCTCCACAGGTACTGCATGTACATAGTGCACATACATACATGTAGGCAAACACAAAGAATAAATAAATAATAAGAATATGATTTTTTAAGGGTTTTTTTTTGTTTGGTTTGGCTTAGTTTGGTTTTTTCGAGACAGGGTTTCTCTGTGTTCCCTTGAATGTCCTGGGCTTGCCTCGGCCTCCCTAGTGCTGGGATTAAACACAAGCACTACCACCACCTAGCCAGTTTTGTTTTTGTTTTTGTTTTTGTTTTTTGGGGTTTTCTTTCTTTCTTTCTTTTTTCTTTTTTCTTTTTTTTTTTTTTTGTGTGTGTGTCTTTCCAAATAATAGAGTCATTCTTTTTTTCAGTTTTTTAGTTTTTTGGTTTTTGTTTGTATTATGAGTATTTTGCTTGGGTGTATGTCTGTATGCTATTGTTCATGTCTGGTACCCTGACCACTATATGAAAAGGCTTGGTCATCCAAAGACTCAAGCGGCCGAGTCAGGATGACTGTTAAGTGTCCCAGAAAACCTGAGCATGGTGGTGCACACCTTTAATCCCAGCTTTGGGAGGAAGAGGCAGGAAGATCCATGTGGGTTGGAGGCCAGCCTGGCCTATATAGTGAGTTCTAGAACAGCCAGTACTACATAGTAAGACTGTTTCAAACAAGTTTGAAATCAGCCAGTGCTACAGAGTGAGTTTTCAGCAGACTGCGCAGAGTGAGACCTTATCTCAAAACAAAACAAAAACAAAAAAAACAGAGGGGCTGGCAAGATGACTCAGGAGGCAACAAGCCTGATGACCAAGTCCCCAGAACCATGGTGGGAAGTTCCAGAGGATCTGACCCCCTCGCACACGCCTTGGCATGCACTATGCACACACACAATAAATAAACACAAAAACAAAATTAAGAACTCCGGTTAGAGGGCCCGTGTGGCTCCGACCTAGCAGTCACTCTGATGGATGCACTTCCTGTGGAGGCCCAAGGGCAGCTGCTAGAAGGCAGTGAGGTGAGGCATGACTGAGGAAGGGCTTAGTGTCCCTGGAGCAACAGCTGCCAAAAGCAAGATGGAAGAGAGAGAGAGAGAGCTGGGAGAGGACGGGAGGACGGGGCTCTTCTTGCTTTCAAAGATGGCAGCCACATGGTTCTGTTTCCAGGCTGCCTGCAAGAAGGTTTTAATCGGGTGTTTGATGCTCAGAAGCAAAGCTTTTTGTTTTCTTGTTGCAAATGAGATCACATGAGCTGTCTCAGTGTATCTCCTATGTGAGAAGTACACAGTAGGCGCTTAGCACACTGGAGAGCTCTTGCTGCACCTGGCTAAGGGACAAGGCATACGCAGGACATGCAACTTTGCCTAACCCTGGGACCCACCTCCAGCCTCCGATGAAAAGAAGTCAAACTCCTGCTGCTAAGAGATCCCCCTCGATGACAGACGGTACCCCCAAACGCTGGGCCAAAGTGAGTCCTTTCTCCCTTAAGCAGCCCCCATCAGGTGCCTTGGTACAGTACTTGGTACAAGTAACTAATGCAAACGTGAATAATATTAAATTATAGTTAAAATATAGTGCCAGCCAGGCACGGTGACATATACTTTTTTATTAATTTATTCATATTACATCTCAATGGTTATCCCATCCCTTGTATCCTCCCTCCCTCCCATTTTCCCCTTACTCTCCTCCCCTATGACTGTGACTGCGGGGGACCTCCTCCCCCTGTGTATGCTCATAGGGTATCAAGTCTCTTCTTGGTAGACATATACTTTTAATCTCAGCACTCAGGAGACTAAGGCCAGTGGGTCTCTGAATTTGAGACCAGCCTGGTCTACATAGTGAGTTCCAGACCAGCCAGGGCCACACAGTGAGACACACACATATCAGATAGTGGGGGGGGGGGTGTGAAATAAGGTGGGAAAGAGGGGGGGAGAGGAGTGAAGGACTGGGTTACGTTTTGTTTGGTTTGGTTTTTTTGTTTTTGTTTTTCAAGACAGGGTTTCTATGTGTAGCCTTGGCTGTCCTAGAATCACTTTGTAGACCAGGCTGGCCTCGAACTCACAGCGATCCACCTGCCTCTGCCTCCCTCCCCCAAGCGCTGGGATGAAAGGCGTGTGCCACCACGGCCCGGCCAATTTAAAATACATCTGTAAGGAAAGACCAGTCATCAGGGAACTGAGCAAAGCTGAAGCAGACAAGAAAGGAGCTGTGAGGGTCCTCAGGGAGGAGCTTTCTGGGAAGAGGAGAAAGTCAGTACCGAGCTGGGAGAGCGGTGGTGCACGCCTCTCCCGGCACTCAGGAGGCAGAGGCAGGTGCAGAGACGCTGAGGCAAAGACTTCCCATGTGGCTAGGTGAAAAAGCATGGAGGCCGGACGACCCAGCAAAGAAATAAGAAAGTAAGGCCCGGGGCTGGAGAGATGGCTCAGAGGTTAAGAGCACTGGCTGTTCTTCCAAAGGTCTTGAGTTCAGTTCCCAGCAACCACACAGTGGCTCATGACCATCTATAATGAGATCTGGTGCCCTCTTCAGGCCTGCAGGTGTACATGCAGTTTTGTGTACGTAATAAATTAATCTTTAAGGAAAAAAGAAAGTAAGGCGCTGAGCATTCAAAGTTGGTCCAGTGAAGGGGTTCTTCCAGTGGGGGTGGGGGGTCTTGGTTCTCCTGGAACTTGCTAGGTAGCCCAAACTGGCATCAGTCTTGAAGCAATCCTCCTGCCTCGGCCTCTGGAGGGTTGGGGTAATACTTGTGTGCTACCATACCCAACTAACTCATTCTTGCTTTAAGAACACTTTCTTGCCAGGCGGTGCTGGCGCACACCTTTAATCCCAGCACTCGGAAGGCAGAGGCAGGCGGATCTCTGTGAATTTGAGGCCAGCTTGGTCTACAAAGGGGGTCTAGGATAGCCAGGGCTGTTACACGGAGAAACCCTGTCTCAAAAAAAACAAAAGAAAAAAGAAAAGAAAGAAAGAAAAATGCTCTTCAGTGACCACAGTCTACACCATATGCTGCTCAAACGAGAAGCAAGCGAAGGGGTAGTGACAGAGATGGGTTTTGCCATCTGCTAATGGTTTGATGCCCGTGAAGAGTTCTACAAAGCCCCGACCAGCTTCGGAAATTCATGGGTCAGGCGGGTCAGATGCGGGTTGTCCGGTGTAAGGAACATTCTTGTTTGGCAGGGCACATCTCAACATCGGGCCCTTGGATTAGCCATGCCAACAGCGTCTAGGAACTTACAGAGAGCGTCTGCACGTCTGAGAGGAAACTCCACCTCAGGGAATCAGACACGCCCAGAGGAAGCCAGGTGTGGTGCTGCACACCCGCCACTCCAGGGTCCTCTGCAAGGGCAACAAGTGCCCTCAACCACTAAGGTGGCTTACCAGCTGCTGTGCTTTTCTCCTCATCGGTGCATCAAAGTACCTTACGTCAGCAACTTAGGAAGGGCGGAAGGACGGAAGGGCGGAAGGGCGGAAGGGCGGAAGGGCGGAAGGGCGGAAGGGCGGAAGGGCTTATTTTGGCCGCAGTTCAAGGCTGCTGTGCTTCATAGAAGGAAGAGCGTGGTGAGAGGAGCACGAGGCAGCTGATCACCTTTCACCCGCGGTCAGGAAGCTCCGTTGCCTCTCTCCTTTCGGTTCAGTCCCAGCCCCGCCCCCCGCCACCCCCCCCCCCACACACACCCCCAGACCATGAGAAGGTGGCGCCTACAGTTAGGGGAGACTTTCCCTCAGATAAGCCTTTCTGAGGATATCGGGGCTGGGAAGCTGACTCAGCAGTCAAGGGAGTGCACAGCTCTCACACAGGACCCAATTCAGTTCGCAGCTCACAACCACTCGGAACTCCAGCCCCAAAGGGCATGCGCACGCACTCAGAGTTTAAAATAATAAACCACCCCACAGATGGTCCCAGAGGGTCCCCCTGTCACCAGCCCCGTAGTTGTTATGAATCTAGTCAAGTTGACAATAAGGAATTCATATCACAGTGTTTACTTAGCGTTTCTGTTGCTGTTATAAAATACCGTGACCAAAAGAGAAAGGGTTTCCTTCACCTTGCAGATCATAGTCCATCACCAAGGGAAGGCGGGGCAGGAACGTGGAGGCAGGAACTGAAGCAGAGGCCGTGGAAGAACTGCATCCTGCTTTGCTTCCTATGGCTTGCTCTGTTTGCTGTCTGATACAACTGCCCAGTAGTGGCCCCGCCCACAATGGGCGGAGCCCTCTCATATCAATCATTAGACAAGAAAATGACCCTGCAGGCTTGCTTACAGGTCAATCTGAGGGAGGCTTTTTTTTTTCTTTTTTTTTTTCTTTTTTCTGTTAAGAGTCTCTCTTCTGCCGGGCATGGTGGCGCATGTCTTTAATCCCAGAGGCAAGCGGATCATTGTGAGTTCGAGGCCAGCCTGGTCTACAAAGTGAGTCCAGGACAGCCAAGGCTGCACAGAGAAACCTTGTCTCGAAAAATGAAACCCCCCCACCCCAAAAAAAAAACGGAAAGATTCTCTCTTCCTAGATATGTCAAGGTTTGTGTCAAGTTGACAAAAACCAACCAGGAAGCTCACTATACACACACAAGCAGGGAGTCACATCCAAGCTTGTCTTCCTGTGGGCTGTGCCCACGTGTCTCTGTGCCTTGGCAAGCATCACACGACCAAATGACAATAGGGTTTCTAATAGTTATTATGGCAACATCGAGGAGCTCCCTCACAGGAAGTTCTGTGCAAGAGCGGAGACCACAAAGGTGCCAAGTGTTGTTTTCTAAACACTATCGTCAAATACAAGGCTGGCTTTTCCAGTGTCTGTGGGACCCAGATCAAACCAACTGTTATTTTGGCATGGCGTGCCTTAACATATCTGGGTGATTCTTAGTGACGGGAATGTGGGGGACGCCTGAGAAATGCCAGTCCACCTGAGTTTGCCACGCCGAAAAGCCTGGCTTTGCTGAGATTCTTCAGAAGTCACCCATGCGCACTCAGGACTAGCAGAAGAAGCCCTCTTTCCAGCCCCCGAGGCTGCCGGCTCATCCATCCCGTGTGTGTGTGTGTGTGTGTGTGTGTGTGTGTGTGTGTGTGTGTGTGACTTTAGTCCAAATTCCCAAGAACAGCAAGTGCTGAGTCAGGACTGACAGAACAAATGGTGTTTTCTTAGAGGCCCAAGGTGACAAGTCACCTGCTGTGTCCCACTATCCAGAGCTTGAAACCGATGTAGGAAAGGGAAGCAACTTGTCCCTGGGACCAGGAGTCAGTGTCAGAGGCAAGGGGGGAGTGCCTGCCTTCCTACAGAGGCCCCTTCCTCCAGGGCGACGACAGCTTCCAGTTGCCCTGGCAAGCCTGGGAGGGGGGGGAGAGCAAGCCTCAATCAGCATTCTGGCTCTCAGCAGGAGATACGAATCTGCTCCTGGCATAGGCAGGAAATGGGACCTGAATATAAAAAGCAGAAACTGCCAACCCTGAGAGGCAGCATTGTGGCATATACTCCCCTGGCTAGCGCTGACCCGCACCAGCCAAAGACCTTGGCACCAAAGCTAGGGGTGGCGCTACAGAGGCCAGCCAGGCAGCCAGGGTACAGCAGAGGCACCCACTCTGCAGTTGCACACACTCTGGAAAGGATTGCTTCTTCACAGCCTGCACCCTGGACTCCTGGCCTGCCTCCCCTCAAGCCAGGCTTCTCGAGGGACACAATTAGAGGCTACAGAGGGGCTACTTAACAAGATCGGGGGTCCTTCTGCCAGGTTCACGACAGCAAGCTGAAGCCACCATGGAGTCTCATTTGCCAAACCATCGCACAGTCAGCAGTAAATTGCACAAGAGGGAAAAGGAAATCGGAGACGGAAGGTGAGGGAGCTTGTTTCCAAACTCCTACTTGGCCGTCAGTATTGCAGGCTCAGCAGAAACCCCCTCAGTTTCTTCCTCTGGGCTTTCCAGACTGGCTGCGCTGCCATTCGGGAGCGGCTGGTAAAAGCCTCCCAGGCCTGCCTCTGCCAACGTCAGGTGGCTGCAGAGTGGGTGGGTCGGGTGTGGTGGAACGCACCTGACGCACCTGGAGACTCGGCTGCTTTGGGTGACAGAAGGGACTACCAGTTTGAGGACAGCCTGGGAACTACAGAAAGACCCTTTCCCAAAACAAATTAATAAATTCAAATAAAAAATGTATACAATACAGACCACAGCATCGCCTGTGTTGTCATGAAGATCAAAGGGGGTCTATGTGGGTTGTAACTGTCAGCCTGACATAAGCTAGGATCGTGTGGGAAGAGAGGACCTCACTTGAGAGAATGCCCCGATCACACTGGCCTGTGGGAAAGCCTGTGGCGTATATTTTCTTGATTCGTGGTTGACGGGAGTGCAGCTCACTGTGGGTGGTGCCACTGCTAGGCAGGTGGTCCTGGTTTGTGTCAGAAAGCACTGCTGAACAAGCCCCCCGGGGAGCGAGCCGGTAAGCAGTGTCCCTGGTGGCCTCTGCTCCAGCTCAGGCCTCCAGGCTCCTGCCTTGGCTTCCTCCAACGACAGAGCTAAAATCAGCGCTTTCCCTCCAAGTCCACACTGTTTATCACATAACAGAAAGCACACCATGACCGTGCCTGAGAAAGTTCTAGAATCGGACAGCACGCAGCATACTCTTCATGCTCTACAGGATCTGCAGCCAAACTCTACGTCCTTAGACAGACACTTTCACTTTTATTTGAACAATTACTCTAAATCGCACTTGTGCATGTATTGAAGTGCACTCGCCACGTCACGTGTGTGAAGGTCAGGAGGTAACTTGCAAAGTTTGGTTCTCTCCTTCCACCATGTGGGTTCCCAAGCACCGGGATGGGTTTGTCGGACTTGGCAGCCGGTCCCTTTATCAAATGAGCCAGCCCTCTTGCCAGCCCTCAATTTCATTTCTAAATTGCAGTGCCTTGTTTGGAGTTGTATGAATTACAGAATCAAGCTCTGGTGGCTTGCAAAGGAAGCTTTCGATTTTCTTTTTCGTGTGTGTGTGTGTGTGTGTGTGTGTGTGTGTGTGTGTGTGTGTGTATGTGTGTGTGTGTGTGTGTGTGTGTGTGTGTGTGTGTGTGTATACACACATACATATTTTGAGACAGGGTTTCTCTGTAGCCCTGGCTGTCCTGGACTTGCTCTGTAGACCAGGCTGGCCAGAAACTCATGTAGATCCACCTGCCTCTGCTCCTGAGCAATAGGACTGAAAGCATGCTGCACCACGGCCAGGTTCAAATAGGGTCTTAATTTGTAGCTCAGGCTAGCCTTAGAGCTCATGATCCCCCGCCTCAGATCCTCCTGCCTTAGCCTCCCAAGCCCTGGGATTGTAAGCGTGCTCCACCAGGTCGGCACCACCCCAGCCTGTCATTTCCTGTTTGTGTTCACAGAGCCCATTTATTTATCCTACTCGGCCAAAATAGAAGGAGACTGTTTTGTTCTATGATCTGACAGCACAGAGGGAAATGCATATTTGGATCATTAACTTTTGGTAAAGGAGAAATCACACCAGGCAGTGGTGGCGCATGCCTTTAATGCCAGCATGAGGGAGGCAGAGCCAGGAGGATCTCTGTGAGTTCAAGGCCAGTCTGGTCTACATAGAGAAACCCTGTCTCGGGATGGGGGCGGGGGGGGGGGGGGGGACTACACCAGACACCTGGGCTGCCCTGAGGTGACAGCTACCATGGGTGCTCATGGCCTCAAGGATAAAATTATTTCCAGACTCTAAATGCTAACCTGCATTCACTCAGCTTCCTCTGATCCTTGACCGACCTCCCCAAATCCTCTCAGGGTTTGCTGGGTCTGAGGCTCAAGGCCCTCCTCCAGTGGACCACAAAGGGTAGCCATGCAAGGATGTGCCAGAGTAAGGTCTATTCAGAGTTGGGAATGATGGCTCAGTCAGTAAAGGGCCTTACAGGCACAGGGACCTGAGTCTGATCCTCAAAACCCACATTTTTACAAGGCCAGCTAGAGGACTGGAGAGAGAGCTCAGCAGTGAAGTGCACTAGCTGCTCTTCCAGAAGACCCACGTTCAGTTCGCAGCACCACATGGTGGCTCACAAGCATCTGTAACTTCAGTTCCAAGGTATGTGATGCCCTCTTCTGACCTCTGTATATCAGGCACACATGTGGTGTACATACATGCACACAGACAAAGCTCTTTTTTCTTTCTTTTGGGGTTTTTGTTTGTTTTGTTTTTCAAGACAGGGTTTGTTTTTCTGCGGAGCCTTGTCTGTCCTAGACTCACTTTGCAAACCAGGCTGGCCTTGAACTCACAGCGATCCGCCTGCCTCTGCCTCCCAGAGTGCTGAGATTAAAAGCGTGTGACACCACGCCCGACCCTCAGACAAAGCTTAAAGTTAAAAGGCCAGGTAAGTGCTTGTAATACCAACATTGGGAGGGCAGACAGAGTAGGCCCCTAGGGCATCCTAGGCAGCCAGACTCAGCTAATAGGTGAACTCCAGGTGGTTAAGATATAGTGTCTCAGGCTGGAGAGATGGCTCAGAGGTTAAGAGCACTGACTGCTCCTCCAGAGGTCCTGAGTTCAATTCCCAGCAACCGCATGGTGGCTCACAGCCATCTACAATGTGATATGATGCCCTCTTCTGGTCTGCAGGTGTACATGCAGATGGAACACTGTATACATAACAAATAAATCTTAAAAAAAATGATACAGCCTCTCTAAGAATAAAAAGGTGGGTAACAACAGCCTGGCATGGTGGCGCACGCCTGTGATCCCAGCACTCAAGGAGGCAGAGGCAAGTGGATCGCTGTGAGTTCAAGGCCAGCCTAGTCTACGAAGTGAGTCCAGGACAGTCAAAGTTACACAGAGAAACCCTGTCTCGAAAAAAGCAAATCCCCTCCAAAAAAAAAAAAGTAATGACACTGACAAAGAAATAACTCCCAAGATGGTTCTCTGGTCTCCACACGGGAGCCCCAGGGAGAGCTGACTTGGAAGCCAGAGGGACAACAGGCTCTACAGCAGCAGCCCTGTCTACAGCTCCTCACCAGCTTCTCCCTGTGTGTCCACTCATTAGTGCATAAACAGGCGCAAGTGACACCAGTGGCGGCTCTGGTCTCTGCTCCAAGCATGCAGTGACAAAGGAAGGAGACAGGTGTCTCGCGATGGGTGCTCACGCTCTCAAAGGAAGGTGGCTTCCTATATGAGAAACACTCGAAACTTGACACAAGAGTGTGTGGTGTGGTGGGGGCTTACCGGGACTCTCTGAAAAAAGCAGAGCAGGCAGAGCAGGAAGGCTGAATGGCCACCCTGGGGGAAGCCACGAGCTCCACCTGAGACTTGCTGGCTGGTGGAAGATGGGCCTTATGACAAATGGTGGGCGAGGCCACTGGGTAGGGTCCTCGGAAAGGGACAAGTATGACCTGAGCTCTCAGAACCTGGGTTCTGTTTCTTTCTTTCTTTCTTTCTTTCTTTCTTTATTTATTTATATTTTTTTTGAGGCAGGGTTTCTCTGTGTAGCTTTGACTGTCCTAGACTCACATTGTAGACCAGGCTGGCCTCGAACTCACAGGGATCTACCTGCCTCTGCCTCCCGAGTGCTGGGCTGTTTCCTTTTTTATTATCTTTATTGCATTTTACCTTAAGAGGGTGGGCATGCCTGTGAAGGTTGGAGAACAGTTTCGGAGAGTCGGTTCTTTCCTTCCACTGTAGGCTCAATTTTCATAACCAATATATTTTATTAACAACTTATCGACCGAGCACATGTCACTTATAACCCGACTAACCAAAACAGTAGGAAATGAGGATTAATGGACACAATAACAAAATCTTAAGGATATCAGTTCTGAGGAGCGATTCTCCTGGCACAATCTGCAGGATTTCTTCTGCTGGAACCTAGAGTAACCAGAACCCAGAACCTCAGCAGGAGCCAGAGCCCCGAAGCCTTCCCTCAAGCGGTTCTCTCTAGGAGCGTCTCGAAGTGAAGCAATGAACTATTCCAAGTCTCCAAAAAGCCCGTCCTCCAGGTCTGGGCTCATTTAGATACCTCCTCCCAGAGTCTGTTCACGGGATCTTTTCAGCTGGCAACAGTCAAGCTCCTGCACAAAGTGGTTGGTCTTCTAGTGGATTAACCTCACCTGTTCTCTCACGAGACCATTCCAATCCCGCACTTGGCATCCTAAAAAACAGGTTTATCTCTCCTTCAGTCCACTGATGGCCCTGGGAACCAAACTCATGTCCTCAGGCTTGGCAGCAAGCTCCTTTACCTACTGAGCCATCTTGTCTCCATAGTTGTTTCTTAATGTTTCCCAACAATTTCCTAAATTGCATTTTACCCATTCTGGCAAAAGTTGGCATAAGGCAGTGGCCAAGGCCAGGCTTGCTGGTCTCCTCTGCAGACACCAGGCATCGGCACTGTCTCGGGATGTGACACCTCCCTAATCTGGGATATCAGGGTGCTTCCTGCTGGCTTGGTATCAGCGTTAAGTCTGTGACCTCAAATCGCTGAAATGGTCATGGAGTTACCCAAGCGTCCCCCACTGTTCCGTTCCAATTGGATTATTACAGCCCATTTCTCTCTCCTGAACAGCCCAAACCCCTCCCGAGACTCTCACAGCCACAAAGGGGAAATTAACAGTAACATAAAAAGTTAAGAAGGTGAAAGAATGTTATCACTCTTGTCAACAGTAAAAAACCGCTGTGATCTTCAGTGGGGAAGACAAGTGCATCTATTATTTATAGGATACAGACTGTTAAATATTAAATACTTGAGTCCGGGACAGTGTAAGGGTGAAGCCAGGAGCGTGGGCTTGTCAGAATAGTAAAGACGTACCTCTCTGGGAGGGGGAAGTGCACCTACCCTTATCACCAGCTTCGTTGCGCTGCAAATGAAGGGGGAAAAAACGCTGGTGTACCAGGGTCAGGCGCTAAGTGATTGGCATCACCATCAGGCAGGCACCTGTCTGTCCTCCGAAGCAGACCCTCGCTTGGGACTGCTAACCATTTCAGCAATGGCGGCAGTAAAAGGGGGCGTTCCCGTGACTGTTGACACACCTGAGGGAATGGCAGCCAGTAAGAGGGGGTGTTCCCATGACTATCAACACACCTGAGGGGATGTTTGCATGGTTGCTTAGCTTGCCCAAAGGCTTGGTGAAATACTCCCTGAAACCACAAGTGTCCTGGGGAATAGAGCATGTGTCCCCCAACTGACACGGGGGGGGGGGGTGGCTCGGGGAGTCCTCCAGGCCCAGGAGTTCAAGGACAGCACAAGTAAATAAAGGAAGACTGCAGAACAGAAAAGAAAAGGGCTAGAGTGATGGCTGAGCAGTTAAGAGCGCTGGCTGCCCTTCCAAATGACCCAGGCTCTGTTCCAAGAGCACAGGTGGCAGGTCACAACCATCTGTAAGGCCAGGTCCAGAGGATCCAGTGTACTCTTCCGGCCTCCCTGGACACCAGGCACACAAGCGGCACACAGACACACATGCAGGTAGAACACCCATGCACAGAAAATAAAATGAATAATTTTTAAAACATTCAAAAGAAAAGGAAAGGGGAGAAAAAGAAAAGATGGGCCTGGGGAGACCACTCGGCTTCTGAGGTGTTTGTCACACATATGTGAGGGCAGGAGGTTCAATCCCAGAGAGCCCATATCAAAAGCCAGGCACGGCCAGGCGCCGTGGTGCACGCCTGTAATCACAGCACTCTGAGAGTTTGAGGCCAGCCTTGTCTACAAAGCACATCCAGGACAGCCCGGACTACACGTATAACCTGTACATACATCTGTACACACTCATGTGTACACACACACAGAGAGAGAGAGAGAGGAGAGAGAGAGAGAGAGAGAGAGAGAGAGAGAGAGAGAGAGAGAGAGAGAGAACAAAAACAATCTCAAAGCTTACATAGATGCCTTTTTAATGTTTATGTGATTTTTGTCAGTTTGGTCTAAGTGTTATTTGCACATTTATTTAAGACAGGTTATGTAGCGACCAGGCCAACCTTGAACTCAGAGCTCCACCTGCCTCTGCCTCCTGAGTGCTGGGATTAAAGACATGTGCCACCACACCTACCACTTTTTAAAAATTTATTTTTACTTTATGTGCATTGGTGTTTTGCCTGCATGTGTATCTGTGTGAGGGTGTCAGATCTTGGAGTTCCAGACAGTTGTGAGCTGTCGTGTGGGTGCTGGGAATTGAACCTGGGCCCTCTGGAAGAGCATTTAGTGCTCTTAACCTCTAAGCCACCTCTCCAGACCCCACTTTTTAAATTGTTCGTAAAAGTTTATTTTTGTGAAGGTAGGTGGGGTGAACTTTATTGATGATATTCAATAGAGTAGGGCTCCCTGGGCTCCTCCCATTATTCTGGGGTGTAGATTGGAAACTGTGAGGGGGGCTGAGATGAAACAGAGACTCCTCAGCAGCCACAGGCCTCTCCCTTGCGCTCATGTCTTTGTGGGGTGGGTGGTCCAGGACTTCTCACTCCTTGGAGGCCATGGAGGCCATGAGGTCCACCACCCTGTTGCTGTAGCAGTATTCACTGTCATACCAGGAAATGAGCCTCACAAAGTTGTCACTGAGGGCAATGCCAGCCCCAGCATCAAAGGCGGAAGAGTGGGCGTCACTGTTAAAGTCTCAGGAGACAACCTGGTCCTCAGTGTAGCCCAGGATGCCCCTTAGTGGGCCCTGAGATGCCTGCTTCTCCTCTTCCTCCTCCTCCTCCTCCTCCTCCTCTTTCTCCTCCTCCTTTTTTTTTTTCGGAGACAGGGTCTCTCTGTGTAGCCTTGGCTGTCCTGGACTCACTTTGTAGACCAGGCTGGCCTTGCACTCACAGCAATCCCCCTGCCTCTGCCTTCTGAGTGCTGGGATTAAAGGCGTGGGCCACCATGCCTGGCCCCTTTACCACCTTCTTGCTGTCATCATACTCGGCAGGTTTCTCCAGGCAGCATGTCAGATCCACGACGGACATGTTGGGGTGGGAACGCAGAAGGCCATGCCAAGGAGCTTCCTGTTCAGCTCTGGGATGGCCTTGCTCACAGCCTTGGCCACACCAGTGGATGCAGGGACGGTGTCCTGGGCATCCCCGCGGCCATGATGCCACAGCTTTCCAGAGGGGCCATCCCCGGTCTTCTGGGTAGCAGTGATGGCACGGACTGTGGTCATGAGTCCTTCCACGATGTCAGAGTTGTCATGGATGACCTTGGCTCAGCACCAGCATCACCCCATTTGATGTTAGCGGGGTCTCGTTCCTGGAAGATGGTGACGGGCTTCCTGTTGGTGACAAGCTTCCTGTTCTCAGCCTTGACTGTGCTGCAGAACTTGCCAGGGTAGACTCATATACCCCAGACCGTGTAGTGGCGGTCAGTGAAGGGGTCACTGACGGCAACAATCGCCACTTTGCCAGATAAGAAGCCAGCCTGGTAACCAGGTGCCCAATACGGCCTAATCCATCTACTCCGACCTTCACCATCCTGTCAAGGGATGAGGCTGGCACCGCACGAGAAGATGCAGCTGTCTCTGGATCAGGGAGGAGCAGAGAGCCTAAAAGTTCATTTTTAAAGTAAAAGTTTTAATTTTCTCTAAGTTGCCCAGACTGGTATTCAACTCCAGATGGCGTTCAAGCAGACCTCAAAACAGAGGTCAGCCTTCTGTCGCGGCCTTCTGT
This sequence comes from Acomys minous, assembly GCF_964271855.1. Lineage (NCBI taxonomy): Eukaryota > Metazoa > Chordata > Mammalia > Rodentia > Muridae > Acomys > Acomys minous. Next base: position 125,443,950 of record NC_140487.1, read on the forward strand.
CGCGGCCTCCGGAATGTAATCACTACACAAAGCTCTTCTCTAATTTTTTTCTGACTCCATTTTTTTTTTTTTTTTATCTTTTTTTGGTTTTTCAAGACAGGGTTTCTCTGTGTTAGCCTTGGCTGTCCTGGACTCACTTTGTAGACCAAGCTGGCCTCAAACTCACAGCGATCTGCCTGGCTCTGCCTCCTGAGTGCTGAGATTAAAGGCGTGCGCCACCACACCTGGCTCCATTTTTTTTTATTTTTTTTAAAGATTTATTTATTTTATTTATTGCATATGAGTGCTTTATCTGCAGAAGAGGGTATCAGATTACATTATACATGGCTGTGAGCCACCATGTGGTCGCTGGGAATTGAACTCAGGACTTCTGGAAGAGCAGGCAGCGCTCTTTACCACTGAACCACCTCTCCAGCCCTATTTTTTCTTTTTTAGGACAAGCTCTCATTAGCCTAGGTTGGTCTTGAACTCCCAGCAATCCTCCTGCCTCAGCCTCCCCTAAGTGCTGGGATTACAGGTATGAGCCGGTATGCCCAGATCTACCTTAATTTCTTTCTGACCTAACCTAATTTCTTTCTGATCTGAATTCTTTGTTTGTGTGGGGAGGGGAGTTGAGAGTGAGGGATGGGTTGAGGGAGGCTGTTATGTAGCCCAGGCTAGCCTCAGACCACTATGTAGCTGAGGATGACATTGAACTTCTCTTCCTGACTCCCCGTCCCGAGTGCTGGAATCACAGGCTTGCGTACCAGGCTCTGACCTGGATTTTCAGTGGGAAGTTAGAAACCTTGAGCGTTGCCACTGGCTTCATAACGTGTAGTAAGATGTCCTGGGACTCGCCAGCGCCGGGCAACCCCTCAGGCCTCCCCTCCCCCCTCACCCCCCTCACCCCCACCCCCCGTACCCCCACCCCCCTACCCCCACCAAGGAGTCACCATCTCTTGATTCACTGCCCATTAGAAAACGATTTACCCCTCTTTTTTTTTTCTCGATTTACCCCTCTTACAGAGAAGATTTGTTTTTCTTCTTTTAGAAAACGTGTTGAATTAAGTCAAAATATTTCCAGTGAAGCACCTGATTGAAATATAAATTATACCCACTGGGGTAGCAGCCTCCTGTTTAATAAAGAGCTCAGTGGGGATGGTGCATTAAATTATCTCCCTTAAATAGTTGCTGATAGACTTATCAATATTTGGATTAATTTTAATTTTTAAGAAGAAGTAAATTCTTAACACTTCCATTTTAGGTAGGAAAGAAAAACTACAACTTAATTATACAGCAGCCTTAACCTTGACTATCCCTTTTTCTGATTGAACTCTATACAATGATATTAAATTCAAAAATTAATCTAGCCTGCAGAATGGATAATTAGTCAAAACCAGAGAAAAGTCACAAGAAATTAACAATGAAATCAATTCCTTGATTTTATGTCACACCGTTTTCTCCAGGGCACTTTCAGGCACACTCTCAATATGAGTTCATTGCCTTTTAAATTCTGTTAAAATTATATTCTGGGAAGATCTGGACTATTCCTTTAAGAGTTAGAAAAACTGAAGATAAGTTCCGTAGTGATGGGAAAGAAACCGCAGGAAAAGAAATTACGTGGAGAGAAAGCTGGGAAAGGGGAAAACGCCGCAGCCCAGAGGAGTGAAGGTGACCGGCGCTGGAGGAGCTGGTAAGCTGGTGGCTGATGCCTGCAGGACCCTGAGGGATGGCTTCCAAAGGGGGCGGGGTTGAGTGGGTGGGGGGTGTGGGGGGGGCGTTGTGGAACAGCAAGATGGAGCGCTCCGGAAACGTCCGCTGGTTAGCTGGGAGGATTGGGCCGAACAGCTGGAGCAAAGAAGGGCTTGGCAAAGAATAAAGAACGGGGTTCGGAGTTCTTACCACAGAGAAAGGAGCACCGCAGATACCCCCAAGACAAACGACAAAGGGTACAAGACAAGTCGTGGCTGAGGGCCGGGTCTGCGACGTGGCTGATAGAGTGTTTGCCTGGCACTGGCAGGGTTCTGGGCTCAGCCCTTAGCACCGTGTAAACTGGTCATAGTGGTACACACCTGAGATCAAGTCACTTGGAGGGTGGAGGCAGGAGAGGCGGGAGTTCAAGGTCATCCTTTGCTTTATAGTAAGTTGAAGGCCAGCCTGGGCTACATGAGACCTTGTCTGGGAAAGGGGGGGGGGGGCACAAGGCCCAATAGCAACCTGAAAACTGTTATAATGTGAAGCAATTGACGGAAAAAAAACAAAAGTAGTTTTCTATTTGGGATAGTGAGGCAGGCTGTGTACACTCCAGACTGGGGCTATCATCCTGATGGGGTTCGTGGACTTTGAACTGGTTATGAACTGGCAGCAATTCTCAGCCCAACTCAGCTGCATCAAACTTGGGGGATGTGACTGTCGGGTCCTGCTGCAGGGTGTGACAGGCATGTCCTGCCCTCTGCGTGGGGTCGGGACTGCCCCTCTCCCAGAGACTCACTATGTTAACCAGACATCTTCATTCCAATATATATGGTCTCAGACTCACAGGATCCACCCGTCTCGGCCTCTGGAATGCTGGGATTAGAAGCCTGTGTGCCAGCCGGGCGTGGTGGCGCACGCCTTTAATCCCAGCACTCAGGAGGCAGAGGCAGGCGGATCTCTGAGTTCGAGGCCAGCCTGGTCTACAAAGCGAGTCCAGGACAGCCAAGGCTACACAGAGAGACCCTGTCTCAAAAAACCAAAAAAAAAAAAAAAAAAAAAGAAGCGTGTGTGCCACCACACCCACTGTTTGTAACTTTTGGGTGGAGGGGAGGATTTCTCTTGTAGTCCTGGCTGTCCTGGACTCCCTTTATAGACCAGGTTGGCCTTGAACTCACAGACATCTGCCTGCCTCTGCCTCCTGAGTGCTCGGATTACAAGGGTGTGCCACCACACCCAGCCTACACTGTTTATAGCTTTTCTTTTTTCCCTTCAAGACAAGGTTTCTCTGTGTTATCTTGACTGCCCTGGACTCACTTTGTAGACCAGGCTGGCCTCGAACTCACAGTGATCCGCCTGCCTCTGCCTCCCGAGTGCTGGGATTACAGGTGTGTGTCACCGTGCCCTGTTTGTAACTTTTAATTCCAAAGTACAAGCACAGCACCCAAGGTTTGGTTGTGGTGGCAGACTGGCAAGCAACGTTCCAGATCTGCTGGTCAGTCCTGCGACAAGGAAGATGTGTTATACTGAGATTCCCTCGGTGTAATACCTAGATCACCCAGACGGCGAGACCCCCAAAAAGACCACCAGGATTCGATACCCATGCAACAAACACAGGGTCCTGTATTACGGGCTCAGAGCTTCGGATCACAATCCTTCCTGACGCAGCAGGATAGGTGAGCGACCCAGAGCTTCAAGAGCAATGGGCTTATAAAGGGAAGCGGGGTTGTGGGTCCCAGGAATGTTGATCTTTAGGCAGGTTGGGTGGAGGCTGAGTCTGGAGGGGAAGTCTTTTTATCTCAGAGGAGCACTGGGAGCTAATTTGTATGTAATGGCTCCTGTGGCATTTCTGGGGACTGCTGGCAGGTGTCATTCCCAGAATTCAGGGAGAAGGGTCACCTAAGGGACGAGTTCTCACGCAGACCATCATTAATTGCAGACTATACATCACATATAGAATATGGCATTAATTTTGCCTTTACAGGTGGAAGGAATGAGTGTTCTGTCTTCCACATTGAAAGACCAATTAAAACCTTGGGCACTTGATAGCCAAGAAATCAAAATATAATCCTATTACCTCAAGTTAGAAAGTGAGCCAGATGGGTGACCTGTAACCCCAACTACTCGGGAGGCTCAGGCAGAAGAATCGCAAGGTCAAGGTTAGCCTAGTAAAGAAAAAAAAAACACAAACAAACAAAGAAAAAGAATAAGCAGTGGACGTGGTGGTGCCTGCACTCAGGAGGTGGCGCACAGACCTCTGTGAGTCTGAGGCCGTCCTGATCTGCACAGTGAGTCCCAGGGATCCACGGGAGGAAGACACTGGGGAAAGGATGCAGCTGAGAGCTGTGTGCTTGCCGTGCACGTAGGAGGTCCTGAGTCTGACTCCTGGAACCAAATAACAATAACAGTAACAGTTGGCAGAATAATTCAAAAGACTAAATGTCAAACATTTAGGAAAGAGCCAAGGTACCGGCGATGGCTCAGTGAGTAAAGTCTGTGTAGCGTGAGAACGTGGATTCGGATTCCCAGCCCCCACTGGCGTGGCCTGCAAGCCCAGCACTGAAAGGTGATGAGGTAAAGAAAAAGCCGAAACTCTGGGTTTAGTGAAAGCCCCTGTCGCAGAAAAGGAAGTGAAGAAATGAGCAACTGAGGAAAACACCCCAATTTAACCTCTGCCCTCCACACATAGACACTGAAAGAGAGGTGAGTGGGAGGGAGACACACACACACAGTCACACAGAGAGACACACTCACTCACACATGCACACACCCACATACACGTGTACACACAGAGAGAGACACAGACAGACAAACAGACACACACACACACACACACACACACACACACACACACACTTTACTGAGTTCAATGAATTCTATGAAACTTTTTTTTTAATTTAGCAACACCCCTCATAAGCATTTCTAAACTAAAGCAAAAGGAACTATGTCCCAACGCAGGGTAGAAGACCAATATTTATGGCTCCCAAACCAGACAAAAGCTCACAAAACTACACACCAATATCCTCACCAAAGTCCTAGCATGCTGAATCAGATCCATATAAAAAGGATTATGTGACCAAGTGGGATTTATCCCAGGAATGCAATGTTGGTTTAACATACAAAAATCAATCAGTGTAATACACCATATTAATTGAATAAAGGATAAAAACTATACAATCATCTCTACCACTACAGAAAAGGCATTTGACAAATGCAACACCCATCAATATGAGCGCTACTCCTCAAACCAGAGGCTGAAGACAGCACCTCAGGCGCCTGTCTATGAAAAACCCACGTGGAAATGCCGCGCTCTGTGATGACAAACTGCATGCCTCCCTCTCAAACCAGGAGCAGCTCAGAGATGCTCACCTGGACACTGTGCCGTGGGGTCTAGCCAGCACAGTCAAGCAAGCAAAAAAGGCACCTGGATTTTTAAAATACTGAAGCTTTGTGTCTTCGTGGCATGATTGTTTCGGGGGGAGGGTGTGGTACCGGGGTTCAGACTCAGACCCTCAAGCGTGCTGGCGTTGTACTTCTGAGCCACCATTTCCATCCTTTTACTTTTAAGGATTAACTTTACTTTTACTTTATGTGTGTGAGTGTTTTGCATGCGTGAGTATATGTAGTCTGCGTGCGTGCGGTATCAGTGGAGGCCAGAAGAGGGCATCAGATTCCCTGAAACTGGAGTTCTAAGATGCTTGTGAACTACCAGGTGTGCACTGGGAGTCCAACCCAAGACTTCTGGAATAGCAGCCCAGTATTTCTCACCTCTTAACCATCTCCGCCAGCCCCCACCCCCTTTGTTAGGATTTATTTTTACTTTGTGTGTGTGTGTTGTCGGTGTATATGCGAGCCTCTATGTGTGCATCTGTGTGTGTGTGTGTGTGTGTGTGTGTGTAACATATGTGTGCAGGTGTCAAAGATGGTCAAAAGAGGCCATTGTGTCCCCTGGGCCTGGAGTCACAGGAAGTTGTGAGCCACCTGATGTTGGCGCTGGGAACTGAACTCAGGTCCCCTGCAAAAGCAGTGTACAGTCTTAGCATCTGGCCATCTCTCCAGCTCCCTCCCCTCTCTGCCAGCCCTTTCACATTTTCATTTGTTCATTTGATTTTTTACTACATTTTTTAGAGCGTGTGTGTGTGTGTGTCGCACACTACCTGCTACACATGTGAAAGTCAGAGGACACACGTGTAGGGTCGGCTTTTTTCACTGAGCACAGTCTGGGTTCCAGGGACAGTCTCAAGTCATAAGGCTCTTTCCTGAGTGTTCGTGTTGAGAGTGGCATGCTCTACCGTGTCTAGCTGTGTAGAAGGACCCAAGGAACACACGCATGCTCACACAACCATTAGGAATAATGAACAGCCCAAAACAAGACTTGTGGATGGAAAGTCAGTGTATGAAAAACCCGTGTGAGCTGCCCGTGGAGGAGCAGTGATGGCCAGAAAGATCCCTCGTCAGTTCCAAGCAAGTGTGGGCTGCTTATCAAGAGTCACTCTCAAAAAAGCAAACCAACAACAACAAAACACAGCTATATGTCCTCAGACAGTAGGGACGTGAAATTAAGAAGGTAACTCTGTTTACAACTGCATCACAAGCTAAAAACAACAAACTGTTACTGGGGCTGGAGAGACGGCTCCACAGATGAGAGCAAATGCTGCTCTTCCAAAGGACCAGAGTTCCCAGCACCCAGGTCAAGGGTCTCGCAACTCTCTATAAGTCTAGCGTCACCTGCGACACACACACACACATGCATACAGAAAAGAAAACTCTAGAAGCCTGAGTGGCGGCACACACCTTTAATCCCACCACTTAAGAGGCAGACACCAACTCTGTGAGCTCAAGGGCAACCTGGTCTCCACAGGTAGTTCTTTTTTTTTTTTTTTTTTTTTTTTGGTGTTTTGAGACAGGCTTTCTCTGTGTAATCTTGGCCGTCCTGTACTTACTTTGTAGACCAGGCTGGCCTCGAACTCACAGCAATCTGCTTGCCTCTGCCTCCTGAGTGCTGGAATTAAAGGCGTGCACCACCACCGCCCGGCTCCACAGGGAATTCTAAGCCAGCCAGGGCTACATGCATACATGCCATCTCCAAATTGACTAAGTAAGTAATTTACAGAATTTAAAAATGTCCTCAGCTAAAAGAAATTAAAGAAGAGCCAGGCGGTTAGTCCAGGACAGCCAAGGCTACACAGAGAAACCCTGTCTTAAAAAACCAAAAACAAACAAACAAACAAAAAAATTAAAGAAGATCTAAATAGTAGAACCCACATTCATAGGTTGGGGAACTTAACGTACCTGCTAAGATTCCTTCCCAGGGGATGTATAAACCACTTCGATGCTCTCCGCCCCCAACCCCCCTCCGCACCCCCCCAACCCCCCTCCGCACCCCCCCAAACCCCCTCCCCAACCACCCCCAGCCCCCCCTAGCCCAGCCCCCACCCCACCCCACCCCCTGTACTCCCACCCCGCACTGAAGTGCGACTCCAACAAGTTTATTAGGCTTCCTTACAGAGCGCTGGATGAGGAATTATGGGTAGAAGCATGGGCGACCTTAAAGAGCCCCTGCAAGGTCTTCAGCATGCATGATGACCGCGACCCTGAGCGCACGGAGCCCCGCCCCTTATCCTTCTGACTTTATCCTCTGGGGTCTCAGGGATCCTGAGGCCATTCTGACCCGGGCAGAACTGCATACAGTTAATGGGAGGGGCGGCTGGGTGTTCAGATGAGGGAGGGTCTCAAGATGCTCCTCAGCCTCTCCTTCCAAGAGGGATGCTTACCAGCCAAGCCCAGCTGTGACGTCTTGGGCAAGCAGGTCCAGCTGCACTCAGCGAGACTCGAAGGACGCTCTACAACAGATGGCAGCTCCCCGCGAAGGCCCACACATTCAACAAAAACCCTGTCAGAGACCTAAACATAAGAGCGTAAGTTTAGAAACTCTAAAGAGTTCTGACTTTGGATGGGCAACAACTTACCAGACAGGAAAAACATTAGTCACAAACAAAAATAAATAAATTCAGCGTCACCAAAATCCAAACGTCCCGTGTCCCAAAGAAAGAAAGTGACGGAAGGATGGTGTGTCTCAGAGTTTCTGTTGTTTCTAGGAAACACCATGACCAAAAAGGAAGTAGGAGAGGAAAGGGTTTATTTGGCTTACACTCCCACATCACTGTTCATCATCAGAGGAAGTCAGGATAGGAACTCCAACATGGAGGGACCCTGGAGGCAGGAGCTGATGCAGAGGCCATGGAGGGGTGCTGCTTACTGGCTTGCTCCCTATGGCTTGCTCAGCCTGCTTTCTTGCAGAACCAGGATCACCAACCCAGGGCTGGGCCCTCCCCATCTAATCACTAATTAAAATGCTCTGCAGCTGGACCCTAAGGAGGCATTTTCTCAGTTGATGTCAGCTTCCATCGGATGACCCTAGCTTGTGTCAAGTTGACGTAAAACCTTGTCTCAAAAAACCAAACCAAAACAAAAAACTGAGAGGCTAAGCTTAGAAGGGGAGGGAATACATGTATCTAATAAAAACACCTTCTCTAAAATATTTAAAGAAGGCCGGGCGTGGTGGCACATGCCTTTAATTCCAGCACTCCAGAGGCAGAGGCAGAGGCAGGTGGATGGCTGTGAGTTGGAGGCCAGCCTGGTCCTCCAGGACAGCCAAGGCTACACAGAGAAACCCTGTCTCGAAAAAAAAAAAATAATAATAATAATAGTAGTAGTAGTAGTAGTAGTAAAATAGATAAAGAGTTCTTACAACTCAACAATAAATAGACAACCCAAAAATAGAAAAATGACTTTTTTGTTTTGTTGAGATAGTGTTTCTCTGTGTAGTGCTGGAATTTGCTCTGCAGAACAGGCTGGCCTTAAACTTACAGACATCCGCCTGCCTCTGCCTCCTGAATTCTGCGATGCAAGGTGTGCACCACCTCCCCGGGTAATAAAAGACGTTTTGGAAACAGAGTCTCCCTGTATAGCCACAGCTGGAACTCACTATGTAGACCAGGCAGTCTGTCCTGGAACTCACAGAGATCCACCTGCCTCTGTGTGCCATCATGCCTGGCTAGAGAAAAGGCATTCCTAGACATTTTCTAAAGCTTCATAAATAGCATATAGGTTCATGGGAAGGTGCTGAAAATCACTGTCAGAGGAGTGCAAATCGAAGCCATGCTCAGATCCGCGTTCACACCCACAGATGGCTACAGCAGGGGAGACTGAGACCGAAGGGCAGCAGGTACACAGGAGGATGTGCCAGGAGGCAGGAGCTCCGCAGGAGGGGGGAGAACAGAAACACTCTGGAGTTTTGTGCTCACTGACTCTGGAGGTGGATGTGAACCTTCGAGAATGTACTTAAAACCGCTCAACTGTACATTTTCACGAGGTGAAGTATGTGGTATGTAAATTATACCTCAATAAAGCAGCGATAAAAATAAAAAAGGAAAGGGCGAACGAGGTGTGTGAGTCAGACCTTAGCAAGGCAGCCATAAAGAGAACGGGAGCTGAGAGGCAGGGGTGAGTACCCAAGCTTCGGAGAGGCAGGGGTGAGTACCCAAGCTGCGGAGAGGCAGGGGTGAGTACCCAAGCTGCGGAGAGGCAGGGGTGAGTACCCAAGCTGCGGAGAGGCAGGGGTGAGTACCCAAGCTGCGGAGAGGCAGGGGTGAGTGAGTACCCACGCTGCGGAGAGGCAGGGGTGAGTGAGTACCCACGCTGCGGAGAGGCAGGGGTGAGTACCCAAACTACTTTCCCCTATTTCAGTGTGAAACAACGCTGTCCGAAACTCACCAGCCACACCGTGGAGGTGGAAGCAGAGAGCAGTAAAAGAAAGTACGGAATGAAGAGGCTACGCATCGCTCAGCTGGGAGCGTCCTTGCCAGGCATGCGCAAGGCCCGTGATGACCCACGTCTACAACTCCATCACACAGGAGGAAGAAGCAAGAGCCTCCGATATTCAGTGTCATCCTCTGCTAAATAACAAGTTCAGGGCCAGCCTGGACTACAACAAGAGCCTCTCATAAAAAGGTGAAGGGAGTCTGGAGAGACGACCCAGCAAATAAGAGCACTTGTTAAACGGGCGGTGATGGCACACGCCTGTAATCCCAGCACTCGGGAGGCAGAGGCAGGTGAATCGCTGTGAGTTCGAGGTCAGTGTGGTCTACAAAGCAAGTCCAGGACAGTCAAGGCTACACAGAGAAACCCTGTCTTGAAAACCAAACCAAACCAAACCAAACAAACTAACAAACAAACAAAAATAAGAACACTGATTGCACTTACCAAGGATCCAGGTTCAGTTCCCAGTCCACAACGATCTGCTCTCAACTAACTGCAGTCTGACGCCCCCTTCTGGCCTCCTCCTGTACATACACTGTGCTCATACCCTCAAGGACATATACATGTATGTTTTTTAAAAGAGAGAGAAATCTTGTGTGTGTGTGTGTGTGTGTGTGTGTGTGTGTGTGGTTTTTGTTTGTTGGTTGGTTGGTTGGTTTGGTTTGGTTTGGGGTTTTGTTTTGGTTTGGTTTGGTTTTTTGCTTTTTGTTTTTTGTTTTGAGACAGGGGTTCTCTGTGTAGCCTTGGCTGTCTTAGACTCACTTTGTAGACCAGGCTGGTCTTGAACTCACAGCGACCCACCTGCCTCTGCCTCCTGAGTGTTGGGATTTTGAGGTGGGGTGATCCACCTCTAACTTGGGCCAAACCTTCTGAGGCAGCCCATGTAAAATAGAAGGAAGAAGGAAGCACTCTCTTTTTGTCTGCTTGTCCTCGCCTTCACTGTCCTCAGAGCCTCCCTCGTGCAGGGCTCCTGACAATACTGAAGACCCAGGCGTCCTCTTCACAGACTGAGCAACTGTTGAATTCTTGAGACTTCGGTTGGTAGACAGCCATTGTCAGACTAGCTGGACATGTGTATGGAGAGAGAAAGAGATTTATTCTTTAAGTTCTGTTCCTCTAGAGAAGCCTGATCTATATATACACATATACACACATACGTGTGTGTACACACACACACACACACACACATGTATACACCCCTCACAGTGGGGATTGATGTGTCTATGTTTGCGGAAGAACTTGGTGTTTCATTCATTCATTCATTCATTTTGTTGCTGTCTTTTGTTTATTCTTTGACAATTTCATATATGCAATATGTATATGCATAAATGAAATTTTGTATATATATATGTATACATATATATATATATACACACACGCATATATGTGTTGCAGTGCTTCGGATGGAACTCAAAGCATTATGTGGGCTAGGGAGGCACCCTTACCACTGAGCTACCGGTCCAGCCCTTTTCTTCTTTTCTACTTAGTTTTGTTTGTTACTATGTGTACGTTACTTTGATCTAAAGTTTAAAAAAAAATTTTTTTTTAAGGCAAGCAAGCATTTTTCCCTAAAGATCCTGGTGATTGAGGTCAGGACAGGGAAGCTGTGAAGGATGCTGGGAGGAGGGGCCTGTGGGAAGACCAAGCTGTGGACTGAGCCTCCTCCAGGACCGCGTCCATAAACTGAAGGCTCGGCTCTGCACCCGCCTGCTGCTGCTGTGGTGGCGGATGCCCCTGTGCAGGCTTGAGCGAGGGTAATTACGGATACACGTTTCTTTTTCTTTTTTTTTCTAACCTCCAACCAGCTGAGAGATCAAAGTGACACTTTGTCAAAATGGAAAGGTTTAAGGAGTTAACGGTAAAATTAATGAAACGCCGTGCACTCAGAACGAATGCAGACGGGAAAGAGAGCAGAGCTGCAGCATCCACTGTCAGCTCTCAACTTTCACACTCAGTATCGCCCCTAGTGTGCCAAGAGATGAGGCCTTTGTGCTGGCATCCCTAACACCGCTCCTTGGCTTCTACTGCTGTAATCCCAAACCACCCTCTCCCGGGCAAATGCGTGCCTCAGCTAACACACAGACAAGACAGCTATTTGATCCAGGACTCAAAAAAAAAAATTTTTTTTTTTTTTTTGAAAGCGAAAAACAGCGTGTAAGGTAATTTTGTTCCAGGTCTTTCCCTCCGAGTCATGAACATAATAGATTTGACTTTTTACTCGTGTACCCCCCTAAGAAGCATAAAAGAAAGGTTACACTGGCAGGCGGCTAGAAAAGAGTTTAATTAATCCCAAAGTGTGCGCTTCGTTTGGAAAGTGCATTACAGAAGAACCCTGTGTCTACTGAACTAGATCCTTCAGGCTATTACGCCTCGTGCTGGGGAGAGTTTTCTGAGGGAGCCGGTCCCTCGCGGTCTGGAAGGCGCTGCCATTAAACCAAGATCTATGCAGGGACCAAGGCTGAAGATGCTGATGGTGGCAGGGACTCTCCCCGCCCGGTGGGGACTGATGCATCTATGTTTGCAGAGGGATCTGAACCAGAGGCTGTGGGTTTCCGTGCCCTCCTGACGGTCGAAGCTGCCCAGATGGCTGACTTTCTCTAGGTCACACTGTCTGTGCAGCAGCAAAGGAACGCTCATCTCTGGCCTGCTCACTCATTTGCTCATTCACACAATCACTCATCCATTTTGATATTCTCTTACTATCTTTTGTTTATTACTTGACAATGTCATATAGACGTACCATGTATCATTTTCAGATTTCAGCTTTATTTTGTGCCCATGTGCGTCTGTGCACATGGCTGCAGGTGCCCACAGAGGCCAGAAGAGGGCGTCAGATCCCCTGGATCTGGAATTACAAGGCAGATATGGGTGCTAGGTAACAAACTCTGGTCCTCTACAAAAGCGTTACTCAGTCTTCACCAGTGAGTCATCTCTTTAGCAGAATCCAATGTATCTTGATCTTACCCACCCCTATTTTTCCTCTAATTTAATCGACCCCTCAGACATTCCCAATACATTCCCTTCCACATTCATGTCTTCTCTAGGCCTCTTTCTTTTTTATTTATTTTTTAAAATATTTTATTTCATTTTTAATTTATGTACCTTGGTGTAGGGGTGTCAGATCTTGGAGTTACAGACAGTTGTGAGCTGCTATGTGGGTGCTGGGAATTGAACCCGGGTCCTTTGGAAGAACAGGCAGTGCTCTTAGCCACTGGGCCATCTCTCCAGCCCCTTTTTTTTTATTTTTTACTTTTTTATTTTTTTATTTTTTGGTTTTTTGAGACAGGGTTTCTCTGGGCAGCCTTGACTGTCCTGGACTCACTTTGTAGACCAGGCTGGCCTCGAACTCAGAGATCCACCTGCCTCTGCCTCCCAAGTGCTGGGATTAAAGGAATGTGCCAACACACACATGCACACGCGCGCTGGCTTCTTTCTTTTTTAATTTTATGTGTATGAGTCCTTGCTTGCATGTTAAGTGTGCTACATACATGCAGTGCTCATGGAGGCCAGAAGAGTACGTTGGATCCCTTGGAACTGGAGACAGCATGTGTGTCCAAAAACTTCTGCCGAGTGTGGTGGCACACGCCTGTAATCCCAGCACTCGGGAGGCAGAGGCAGGCAGATCTCTGTGAGTTCAAGGTCAGTCTGATCTACAAAGCGAGTCCAGGACAGCCAAGGCTACACAGAGAAACCTTGTCTAGAAAAACCAAAAAGAAAAAAGAAAAAAGGAATTCAACCCAGATCCCCTGCAAGAGCTGCAAATGCTCTTCAGTCCTGAGCCTCTAACCACCCCCCCCCCTTTCAGCTCAGTGTGTTCAACTTGTGCTGTCTGCTGGACTGCTGGTTGACCTTGTGGCTTACAAAGATCTACTACAGGTAGCCACAGCGACAGGGAGTTCGTGAGTCTCACAGCCGCCAAGTCCGGAAGTTGGTATCTCACAGGACCCTCCTCACCATCGGGGTCTTACATCTTTCTGTCCCCTAGTCCCTGAGTCTTGTGGGATTGATAAGGGTGTCCCATTTAGGGCCATGCACTTAATGGCCGCTCTTTCTAATGCTTTGACCAATTCTGAGTCCCTGCGGCGTTAACTTCTGCCTACAGCACAAAGAAGCTTCTCCAAGTCAGTCCGAGAGCCACACCAATCTACAGGTGGATGCATGAACATTTAGAAGGCAGTTTGACAGCAGTAGCTGGCTCACCTTTAGGGCCTATGGCCTCCTGAGGTGAGTGAGGGCTTTTGAACAGGTCTGCGGTTCCAGGCATGAAATCGCTCCTCTACTCAAGGAACGTCTCAGAAGTTGGAGAGGAAAGACTCCAAGAGCCAGAGGAGCAGGAAGTTGTGTTGAGGTAGTATCTTCTGGATACGACAGGGAAGGGACACCCATGAACTCTCAACAACATGGCTGCTTAAACAAGATTTGAATAATGACAACACTGGTTGCCATGCCAACATGGGGGGGAAATCTGTCAGGGCTCCACCCCTAGTTCTCCCCAGAGATAAGCCCCTCAGTTGTCACGTGATAACAAATGGTCAGCTTTTAAAATATACATATAAGCAACACTAAACGGACTCAGCAGGTTGAATATATAAATTTATGTGCATGTGTGTGTATGCGTGTGCATGTGTGTGTATGCGTGTGCATGTGTGTATAACAACAATAATTAAAGAATAGGAGAGAACAAATTTGAAACAGGGGATGTAAGAGGGATTGGACTACAGAGAAGGAGCAGAGAAACAACGTAATTACATATATTTTTAAGATTATAAATAAAGCCAGGGGTAGTGGTGCACACCTGTAATCCCAGCACTTGGGGAGGCAGAGGCAGGCAGATCACTGTGAGTTCGAGGCCAGCCTGGTCTACAAAGCGAGTGCAGGACAGCCAGGGCTACACAGAGAAACCCATCTCAGAAAAAAAAAATATTATAAATAAAAAAACAAAATAAGATTAAAAGTATACATTAAAAATATGGGCATTACATTTTTTTTGAGACAGGGTTTCTCTGTGTAGCCTTGGCTGTCCTGGACTCACTTTGTAGACCAGGCTGGCCTCAAACTCACAGCGGTCCACCTGCCTCTGCCTCCCAAGTGCTGGGATTAAAGGCGTGCGCCGTCACGCCCGGCTGGGCATTACTTTTAAGTCCACCTGTAGAGCTGACCTGAACCCCAGTCAGAGAGTAACTGGCCATCCTCACCATCGTTGATGCTGCTCTCAGAGCAGCCCTGCCCTCCCTATGCAGACTGTCCAGGACTCATCAGAAACTGGTAGTCTAAAGGAGGGAAATGCACTTGTGGTTTTGTTTTTTTTTAGTATTATATATAGTGTTTTGTGTACATGTGCACCTACATGCCAGAAGAGGGCACCAGATCTCACTATAGATGGTTGTGAGCCATCATGTGGTTGCTGGGATTTGAACTCAGGACCTCCGGAAGAGCAGTCAGTGCTCTTAACCTCTGAGCCATCTCTCCAGCCCCCAATGCATTTGTGTTTTAACTGAGCATCTTCTTTATTGGTTGGATGAGTGACTAAAGAAAAACACACTTAGAATGCTAGACCCCTGCACCTTGAAGCTGTGTCCTCCGCCCATGGAAGGTCAGATTTGAAGAGACAGAAAGTAGAAGAGAGGGTGCTAGCAGCTCAGAGGCCCTGGGATCAACGCCAGCAGAGCAGCCAGGCAGGTGGGTCACATCTATAATCCCAGCACCCCGAAGGCTGAAGCAGGATTCCCACAAACTCGAGGCTCCTGCAATACATAGGGAGCTCCAAGAGGAGAGAGAAAGACAGAGAGAGACAGAGACAGAGAGAGAGAGAGAGAGAGAGAGAGAGAGAGAGACAGAGAGAGAGAGAGAGACAGAGAGAGAGAGAGGAGAGAGATCACAGAAGGAAGGAGGGAGGGAGGGAGTTGGGGTGGGAATTCAGAGTCTTTTAACTGGAAATAAGAGATTATGAGTGCTTAGCTCTCAATGGGCCTGTTCTGTCATCACCATCACCACCATCACCATCACCACCACCATCACCACCACCATCACCACCACCATCACCACCACCACCATCACCACCATCACCATCACCATCACTACTACCACCACTATCACCACCACCACCACCACCACCGTCGCCACCATCACCACCACCACCATCACCATCACTACCACCACCACCACCACCACCACCGTCACCATCACCACCACCACCACCACCACCATCACCATCACCACCACTATCACCACCACCACCACCATCACCACAGTCACCACCACCACCACCACCACCACCATCACCACCACCATCACCACCGTCACCACCGTGACCACCACCCAACCAGAGCTCAGGAAACATCTCAGAAGAGGAGGCAGGAAGAATGCAAGAGCAGAAGGGTAGAGAGGAGGGCTGTGAAATGCTGCCTTCTCATGAACTCACAGCAACTGTCGTTACCTGTCAATCAAACTTCCATGGATGGGAGGGGTGTTCTCCAGGCTCCACCCATTACCGGTGAGCTATTGCAAGTTCATAGCTGCTAACGAAGGAGAATCACTCTTCTCTGAGGGGTGGCTGCTGGTAGGTTCACCATGCTCCGGTGATGTCCCCACACTGACATACATGCGGCCAGCGCTAAGAGGACTTAGTGGATTATCAAAGGAGGAGGAAGAAGAGAAGTCGTGAGGTTGGGAGTGGGATGTGTTGGTTAGTTATGGAGGAAATTGTGGGGAGGTTATCGTGTTTGTTGTGTACATGTATGAAATTCTCATCAGATTTTTTAAAATTATAATTAAAAATAGAAAAAGAAAGAAGATGGAACAGTGACTGTATTGGGGGACACTGAGGGTTTGGCGGGGACAGTTTGACAAGACGATGGGTTCTCAGATCAGCCCGCGGTGGTGGGTGCCCTGCAAGCTGAACATACTCAGTTGGTGCCACTGAGCCACTGAGAAGTGGCCAAAAGAGTAAGCTTTCTGATACACCACATTTTACCATGATTTAAAGGGATTAATAATTAAGGGGCAAAGCACAGGCTGTTCTATTAAAAAGTACGTGGTGTTCTGCCTTGCTGTCGGTGTTAGCATGTGTCTGAGTTCAGAACAGCTTGAAGCCTGGAGCCAAGGTGCTTCTGTGGGCATCTGAGGATGAGCCTGGGGCCAAGGTGCCTCCATGGGCACTGGAGGGCGAGCCCAGACTCTTCCGAGGTCTGGGAGGAAACGTCTCCTGCTCCTGAGTAATGACTGTGGTTTTCTGGCAAACACTAAGGAGGAAGGAACTAAAAATACTTATCGGCCACTCTGCCAAAACTCCACAGTGCTCAGAACGTACCAGGCCAACATGTTGGAGCACTCGCCGAGGGCGAAGGACCTGCCTAAACGACAAGGTCGAATCATGTCATGCGTCCCCCTCTGCACCGCAGGCCCTGCTGCTGTCCAAGAGACAGGGTGTCCAATCCTGTCCCCAGCTGGCTCGCTGTCCACCCGGCACAGAGGCAGCATCCAGAGGAACTGGCCAGGTCCCCAACCTGCAACCCGAGAAGCGCCATCACGCACCCAGCCTCGGGCCTTAGGGTCTGTTCTGCTGCCAGCTCGAAGGAGCTAAGAGTGACACGGGGACATCTCCGCAGTGCTCCGCCTGGGCTGCAGAAACCCACACTCGGGATACCCACAGAGGCGAGGCAGCAGGAAAGGGAGGAGGCAGTTCAGATGGTGTATGCTCCTTGAGACGGAGCATGAACCATGGGAGATTTGGTCAGGATACAAGCGCTGACGTGGCACGCGGCCTGGGCCCGACCCGTTTGTCAAGCGCTCCGGGTGAGCCAACGCAGCCGGCCCATGGAACCACACTGCTACGAAGGAACAAAACCTACCATGCAGAGAGCAAGCAGGGGTGGGGTGGGGAAGGGCACCCAGGCGTGCTGAGCTTTTTGCCTTGAGGAGGACAGGGCATCTCCTGAATCCTGTCCTCACCACGCAGGTTAGCCTGGAGCAGGTGTTGCATCGCTTTGTGCCTGTTCGTGTGGGAGAATATGACTCTCCGCTGTCTCTGCCCAGCATCCCATGTGGGTTTGGGGACCATAAAGGCAAAAGTGTGTCCGTTCAGGAAGGGTACATACTGACCTAAGTGGGCGTCCTAGGCAAGTCGTTCTGAGTCTTAATTTCCTTACTTACAAAGGGAGACTAAGGGAGGCTGAGGCGTGTGGTGGTGCATGCCTTCAACCCAGCACCCTAGAGGCAGAGGCGGGTGGATCTCTGTGCGATCGAGACCAGCCTGGTTTACACAGCCAGCTCCTGGCCAGCCAGTGCTAGTTAGTGAGACCCTGCCTCAGAAATAAATAAATAAATAACATAAAGGTTAAACAGATAAATGAATTACTGCTGAAACACAAAGAAGGCATTAGGCCTGAGGACTCCAACCACCATCCGCTTACCTTTATGCTGAGTTAAGCCCACTTAATTTAAACTTTTTTAACGACTTATTTTATTGTTTTTTGTTGTTGTTGTTGTTGTTTGTTTGTTTGTTTGTTTGTTTTCCAGACCGGGTTTCTCTGTGTAGCCTTGGCTCAGCTGGAGTCACTTTGTAGACCAGGCTGGCCTTGAACTCACAGTGATCCACCTGAGTGCTATATTTTGTTGTTTTAAGACAGGGACTTACTCACACAAGACTGGCCTCAAACCCACAGTGTAGCCATTGGTGATATGAACCTTCTGATCTTGCCTCCACACAGGATTACAACATGCGCCACCAAGGCACACCAAAACCCATTTTCTTTCTTATTTTTGTTTTATGTGTATGGATATTTTGTCTGCATATTTGTCTGAGCACCTCATGCATGCCTGGTGCCCTCAGAGTCCAGAAAAGGAAGTTGGCTAACCTGGGATTGGACCTGTAGACAGACGCAGGTTCTGGGATTCGAACCCCGGTCCTCTAGAAGAGCAGCCACAGTGCTCTTAACAGCTGAACCGTCTCTCCGATACCATTTCTCCCACCCCCTAAAGTCTGTTTTAAGCTGGCACACTCACTTTCCAAAGTAATACCGGTGGGAAGGTGGACGAGTGAAGTGTCATCACCAGACCCCAGCAGGCGTAGGGTGACTCACAGGAGCAGGAGGGCGCAGCCCACACTTGAGGGACTGTCAGCTGCTCAGTGCTAAGACTGAGATCTTCCCTTGCTCCACATCACAGAGCCTGGACCCGGGCCAGGACAGGCTGCGTTATAACTATAGAGTAAGTTATTCAAAGTATGATCATTTCAGGAACCATTTTTTATGAGAAAATAAATTTTAAATAATAGCATTTTAAACTTTTTATGGCTACATTTGTCATGTGACCTGGGACAAGGTATATTTTTGCACTAAAATGGGACGCATTAATTATCTCCAAAGTAGCAGTCACTGTGCATCAACCTTCCCAGGATGAAAGGACAGAAGCAGACAGCTATTTTCTCCACCTGTGACACACGAGCCTGCACCTGGTGAGGACACACATGCACATTCACACACATAAAGGTAAGGCTGTTGAGCCTATGGGCCTAACATAGGTCTCAGAAAAGCCACTGAAGAGTCTAAAACATGCATTCATGCATGTGTGCATTTCTGTGTGTGTGCATGCATGGGGATGTGTGAGTGTGTGGTGTGTGTGTGTGTGTGTGTATGCATGCAGGTTTATATGTATATGTGTACAAGTGTGTGTATGTGCACATGCATGTGTGTGTGTATGAGAGACAAAATATGTATGTGTGTTTGCTTACCTTGTTTAGCCATTAGTTAAACATTTAGGGCCAGGCATGGTGGCACACTCCTTTAATCCCAGCACTCGGGAGGCAGAGGCAGGCGGATCGTTGTGAGTTCGAGGTCATCCTGGTCCACAAAGTTAGTCCAGGACAGCCAAGGCTACACAGAGAAACCCTGTCTCAGAAAACCAAAAAAAATTAAACATTTAAACCTTAACTTTTGTGAAATTCTTCCCACATCTTAGAAACAGAAACAAAAAGAAAAAGAAAGAAAAGAAAAGAAGCAAAACCAGAAATTCTTCTAGTAATCAATAATGAATTCCCTATAGTTCTCTCAAGATTCCTCCGGGAATACAGAGGGTCCAAGCTCACTCACTGCCCATACAGAAGGCTACTGGGATCAAATCGTACAAAGTTGGGCAATGTGAAGGCAGCTTTCTTAGCCGAAAACCCACAACACAAGACTTTGTCCCTGGAGAGAATGAAAAGTTTATTGAGTGCAATAAACAGGGCTAGAGAGATGGCGGGTAGGAGCACTTGCTGCCCTTCCAGAGGACTCGGGATAGGCTCCCAGCACATTGGTGGCTCGTCAAACCCAGCCCAGGGGACCCAATGACTCTCTGGCCCCTGAAGGCACCTGCATGCACACGGACAGGCGCACATATGCAAAAGCTGAAATTAAAATCAAACAACTTGCTTAGCTGAGTGCGGTGATGCCTACTGCTTTCCTGGGACGTCACAGTTTGCGGAGTCCCCATCTTTACAATCCAGGGCCTGAGTGGGTCTGTCTCTGTCATTTGCAGGGCCTGGCATAAGATGAGAATAGGAGCTTTTGGTTTAAAACTATTAGAAATTTTGCCAGCGGCATCTCTGCCTCGTCGTCGTTTGAGACAGTTTGTGCACACGGTGGTAATCTGCCGCTGAAAACACAACAGAGGAGCTGGTTGGAGGGCAGGCAGGTACTGTATAGGCTATAGGTTTCAAGTTCTGGTACCCTCACAGGGGACAGGCCAGCGTCACAGGAAGGTGGCCAGGATAGTTATGTAGACCCATATGTATCTTTCCCTCTGTGCTTGCTGGCCGTGGATGCAACGTGACCAGCAGCCACATGACTGCTTCCCTTCCCATCACGACGGACTTGGTCTCCAACTATGAGCCACAGCAAACCCTTCCTTCCTTAAACTGGACCACAGCCGCCATGGTGTCCTTAACACAAGGGCACTTCCTCTCCAGGGGTACCCAAGAGGATACAGTGTTCTGTGGAGGACAGCACTGCTTTCTTCCAGTGGAACAATCTAGAGGAGGGAATAGAATTGACCTTCACTGGTGTCTGCAACCACAGCCAACCTGGATCAAGACGCTCCTTAAGGAGGAAAGTAAACAACCCAAAGGCGTTTCAGGAAGTCCCTGAAACTGACCACAGTCATTCTGCCCCTCCCTGGCAGAGTAAGGGATAAAAGCTGAGAATCCCTCTCAGACCAAAGGATGCTGAGCCACAAAGAAGACTCTCAGAACACAACAGCTGCCTGGCAGAGGTTTAGAGCAACTGAGGCACCTGGAAAAACAACTCCCCAGCCTATTGGTTGGCCTGCAGGCTGTGCAGTGTGGTCCAGATCCCCAGCTTTGTAAGCGTCACCCGTTCTGGGATGGGCTTTGATGATACAGCTCTCTTGGAGTAATTTCTGCTCCTGTAAGTAACCCCAATAAAACTCATTGGTTCAGGCTGGAGAGATGGCTCAGAGGTTAAGAGCACCGTCTGTTCTTCCGAAGGCCCCAAGTTCAATTCCCAGCAACCACATGGTGGCTCACAACCACCTGTAATGAGATCTGATGCCTTCTTGTGGTGGGCAGGCACATGTGTGGGCAGAATACTATATAAATAATAAATCTTTTTTTAAAAATCATTGGCTTACCAAATTGGACTTCGGTGGTATCTACTCTTTAGGCAGTTGTGGGCTCTCCATGTGTGGTGAGTAGATGTGTCTTGCATTTCCTCAGGAAAAGTTGTGTGACACAGTAAATGTCCACCCCATGCCCTGCCTAACAGGAACCTCCAGTGAGCCACTTGTGGCATATGACATTAGCTATTAGCTATATTGGGTTGACCCACAGAACCCTAACTCAGAGATGGTCCATCCATGGGCTGTGTGTTGCCGTGGGGGGGGGGCTGTGAAATGGACAGTTAACGTTGGAATTTGGCATTTAAACAGTACACGGAAGACTCCAGAGAGGACACAGAGGGCAAAATGTGGACTCAAGCTGGGGGTGGTGGCTCACACCTTTAATCCCAGCACTCGGGAGGCAGAGGCAGGCAGATCTCTCTGCGTTCGAGGCCAGCCTGGTCTACAAAGCGAGTCTAGGACAGCCAAGACTACACAGAGAAACCTTGTCTCGAAAAAAGAAAAAAACAAAAACAAAAAACAAACAAACAAAGAGAAATGTGGACTCGAAGGCTCCATGGCACAGTATGCACACAATTTGACTCATAGCCATCTCCAGTCATAACAAGCCTGGGTAACCTTAGCTGTTTTTGCCTGCATAGAGTTGGCAGGCAACTCTTTTTTTTTTTCTTTTTTTTTCTTTTTTTGGTTTTTCAAGACAGGGTTTCTCTGTGTAGCCTTGACTGTCCCAGAGTCACTTTATAGATCAGGGTGGCCTCAAACTCACACAGATCCACCTGCCTCTGCCTTCTGAGTGCTGGGATTAAAAGCATGCACCACCACACCCAGTTCTCAACAAACTCTTTTTTTTTTTTTTAAGATTTATTTATTTATTATGTATTCAGTGCTCTGACTGCATGTACACCTGCCTGCAGGCTAGAAGAAAGCATCAGATCACATTATAGATGGTTGTGAGCCATCATGTGGTTGCTGGGAATTGAACTCAGGACCTCTGGAGGAGCAGTCAGTGCTCTTAACCTCTGAGCCATCTCTCCAGCCCCTCTCAACAAACTCTTAAACAGGTAAAAACCACTGATGTCTTCGACAAGGCTTTAGGTGGGATCCTGAATTTGGGTAAGTACTTGACTCTGTGCGTGTGTGGAGTGTGTTCATACACTCGAGCATGCACACACACACTTACGTGCATACGTGTGTGTGTGTGTGTGTGTGTGTGTGTGTGTGTGTGTGTGTAAGGAGGCCAGAGCTGGGTGCCTTCCCAGTCACTCTCTACCGTCTTCTCAGAGACAGGGTCTCTCACTGAACCAATGTAACTCGGCTGGCAGGCCTGTGAGCCCCAGGATCCACCTGTCTCTGCCTGCCCAGCCCTGGGATTACAGGTGCATGTCCACATACCCAGATTTTTACATGCGGACCAGGGACTCGAACTCAGATCTTTATACTTGTGCAGCAAGCACTCTTCCCAAGTACCTTGACTCTTCACTTGCCCCATGCTATCAACAACTGAGTTCTGTCAGCCTTAACCTGAGGTAAACCTGAATATTCCAGCCAAGATGAAGTCACCTGAGTGCCAAATCACAAACACAGCCTAGTTTCTGTTGCAAATTACAACATCCAATTGGATGCCAATGTGTTAGGGTCTCCCTGGCTCCCTTGTCAGTCTCATACTATCTTGGGACTGGTCTTCATGATACCAGACCAAGTTGCTAAAAAACTGACGTTGAGGAAGAAATCCAGCTCAGCCATCTTCGCTGCGTCAATCCTTTTGTCGTTGTTTTGTCTTTTGGTTGGTTGGCTGATTTTTGTTTTTTTTTCTGGGGGGGGGAGGGGGGGAGCATGGTTTCAGTTTGGGTTTCATGACTTCTTTTTTTTTTTTTTTTTCCTTTTTCTATCGTTTTATTTTATTAAGACGGTCTCTCTGTGTAGCCTTGGCTGTCCTGGACTCACTTTGTAGACCAGGCTGGCCTCCAACTCACAGAGATCCTCCTCCCTCATGGCTCCCGAGGGCTGGGACTAACAGTGTGTGCCACCACGCCCGGTGCTGCTCCAATTCCTCCAAGCCCAGCTTTTCTTAGGCTGTAGGTCCCTCCCCAACCATCCCCGGCTTCTTAAGTGGTGGGTTGTTTTTTTTCTCCCCCTCTCTTTTTCTTCTTTTTACAACCATAAGAGCCTTGTCTTAAACAAGGCATCTTAAACTTAATTGCTCTTTTCAGCTGAGTAAGAGAAGAAAATAGCCACTCACTCATCCAGCACATATGGAAAGTTCCCTGTGCGCCCTGAGCCACTCTGTGAGGCTCCTGGGATGCAGGAGCAGCCAGGGCTGGGGAGGCAAGCCCTTCCCCTGCTCAGGGCGGACGGAGAAGGGACTGAAAGGGACCCCAGTCACAGCCACCTCACGGCTCCAGACTTACACTGAGGGACAAATTTATGCTCTGGGTGAAAATGAGATGCAAATGTTCGATAATAAACAAGCATATGGTAAATTTATTTCCATTCCCCTCCCCATCGCTTCCCCTGGATCTACCGCCCTTCTACCACCATTAAAAAAAAAAAAAAAGAATTAAAACAAACAAACAGGGTTTATCCTGAGAGCTTCACATAGATTAGTTCTCAGCAGTGAGCAAAGCCCACAGAAGCGCAGCTTCTGCCTGCAGAAAACTGGGCTAACGAGAGCGATAGCCATGGAAACAGATTGGAAACAGGACACCCACGACTGAACCTCGATGGGGCCCGATCATCAGGCCAGACAACCCTGATTTAAGAATCTAGCTGCGGAAGTCTTCAGAGAGCCCCAGCAGAGGTGCGGCTTCAGTCTCATCTCACACAGGACGCCAAGGAACACACTCACCTTCTCGGGAAAACAGCCCCAGAGGTCTGAAAGCCAAAGGCTGTACATCCCCTCAGCCTGGGAGGCAGGCAGCGGCACTGGAGTGTGCAAACACTGCCCTGTCTCCTGGGGAAAGCCCGGCCCCACCTACACGGTTCCCTCAGACCCTGGGCCATCAGTGGCTCCCTTAGCAAGGTTGCACGGGCCCAAGGAAATTTGCTTCAAACTTTGAGGAAAGGCTAGAGAGCTGTAAAGTGCTTGTCAGGCAGGCTCAAGGTCCTGAGTTTGAACCCCAGAGGACATGTGAAAAAGCAGGGGTGAGGACCAGGGCCCAGTCCAGTGGTTCTCCACTCTTGTAGTGTCCAGAAAAGTGGAGACAGACTGGCAGACCTGGAGCTCAGAGCCCAAGGCCAAGTGAGACCCTGTCTCAAAAAAACAAAAAAACAAGATGGGCAGCACCTGGGGAAGGAACCTCAAGGTGACCTCTGGCCTACACACACACACACACACACACACACACACACACACACACTTGGAGAAAGACTCTACCTTAATTCTCAGAGACTTTATAGAGACAACAGCGACCCACACAACACCAGCAAAGCTTGACCTATTGGCATTTCTCCTCTTAAAGTTTCTAACATGGCCCAGGAGGGTCACCTGCAATCCCAGGCAGAGGAGGACAAGACTGGCTGGTGGCTGCCCCGCCCCCTCTTTCTTCGCCGTGTCTAGGCTGAACGTAATTACAGGCCTTCCCTTCCTTGCCTCACTGGGACCTTGGTGGTAACTTCTGAAAGAAATAGGACTATATAAATCACCGACCGAAATCTAATTAAAACAGAGAAAGGCAAGCCTGCAAAGATGGCCCTAAGGTCAGCCGATGGGAACGGGAATTGATTTCTCCGTGAGGTCACAGACAAGCAGCCTCTGGCCAGATATGGCCTGGCAAGTGCCCACATGTGCTGAAAAGTATCCAAACTGTCATCCCTCTGCAGT
The DNA here is from genome assembly GCF_964271855.1 of Acomys minous. Taxonomy (NCBI): domain Eukaryota; kingdom Metazoa; phylum Chordata; class Mammalia; order Rodentia; family Muridae; genus Acomys; species Acomys minous. Next base: position 125,468,875 of record NC_140487.1, read on the forward strand.
CAGAAACAGATGGGTAAGGCAGGGAGCAGGGGCAGTGTGCCTGCGCCGCAGCTGCCTGACAGGCGCGTGGAAGGCAGCGGACACTGCTACTCAGAGGCCCCATCTTCTGAGTCAGTGACTTTGATAATTGAGTTTATCCTTAGCAACGAGCACACTTCTCAGAAACCTAGATAAGAGTGTGATGAGCTTTGTTTGCTTAAGTATTTCTTGAGCAAGGACCATTAGCTTCCTGTGGCCTGCTTTCGGACATTTTGTCATCGCTATAGCCGGGATGGGACGTCGGTGTGGTTCTCCAGGCTCAGTGTCACCATTTCAAAACAGTATGTGCCAGGCGTGGTGGCGCACACCTTTAAATCCCAGCACTCGGGAGGCACAGGCAGGTGGATCGCTGTGAGTTCAAGGCCAGCCTGGTCTACCAAGGACAGCCAAGGACAGAGAAATCCTGTCTTGAAAAAATAAAAACAAAGACAAATCAAAACAATAGGTAAAGAAAGTGAGGCCTGATGATATATGCTTGTAATCCTAGGAATTGGGAGGTAGAGGCAGGAAGATCTGTAGGCTCAATTTTCTTAACCAATATATTTTATTAACAACTTAGTGACCGAGCATACATCACTTATAACCCGACTAACCAAAACAATAGGAAATGAGGATTAATGGACACAATAACAAAACCTTAAGACTATTAGTTCCGAGGAACGATTCTCCTGGCACAATCTGCAGGATTTCTTTTGCTGGAACCTAGGGTAACCAGATCCCGGAACCTCAGCAGGAGCCGGAGCCCCGAAGCCTTCCCTCGAGCGGTTCCCTCTAGGAGCGTCTCGAAGTGCAGCGATGAACAGCCAAAACTATCCCAAGTCACCAAAAAGACCCACCTCCAGTTCTGGGCTCATTTATATATCTCTTCCCAGATTTCTGTTCACGGGATCTTTTCAGCTGGCAACAATCAAGCTCCCGCAAGAGGTGGTTGCTCTTCTAGTGGATTAACCTCACCTGTTCTCTCACGTTCTGATCCCGCACTTGGGATCCTAAAAAACAGGTTTATCTCTCCTTCAAAGATCATATCTCCAGGCCGGCTTGGGCTACATAATCTAAGTTCTAGACCGACTTGAACTGCCTGACAAAACCCTATTAGAGGTGCGGGAAGAGGGGAGGGGAGGGGAAGAGCTGGAGGGGAGGAGAGGAGAGAGGGATACAGCTCAGTTGATAGGGTGAATGTTTGCCTAGCACTCGTGACGTGTTGGGTGGCCCATACATGTAATTCCAGAACACTGGAGGCTCAAAAGTTCAAGGTCTTCCCTGGCTACATAGCATGTTAGAGGCCTGCCTAGGCTCCATCAGACCCTATCGAAAGAAATGAGGAGGGAAGAGGAGGGCAGAGGAAGAGAGGGGAGGAGGGGAGGGGAGGGGAGGAGGGGAGGGGAGGGGAGGGGAGAGGAGGGGAGGGGAGGGGAGAGGAGGGGAGGAGGGGAGGGGAGGGGAGGGAAGGGATGGGGAGGGGAGGGGGGAGGGGATAAGAGGAGAGGAGGGGAGGGGAGGGGAGGAGGGGAGGGGAGGGGAGGGGAGAGGAGAAGAGGGGAGAGGAGGGGAGGGGAGGGGAGAAGAGGGGAGGGGAGGGGAGGGGAGGGGAGGGGAGGGGAAGGGAGGGGAGAAGGGGAGGGGAGGGGAGGGGAGGGGAGAAGGGGAGGGGAGGGGAGAAGGGGAGGGGAGGGGACGGATGGGGAGGGAAAGGATGGGGAGGGGAGGAGAAAGAAGGGAAGGGCAGAGGAGGGGAGGGGAGGGAAAGAGGAGGGGACAGGGAGTACAAAGGCACCACTCAGGAAAAAGGCATCCCTGCAGGCTGGGCAGGTAGGAGCTACCGAGCCCTTGCCTCCCGCCCTCACCCCTGCCCTTTACACCAGTGGCCCCGCCCTGGAACACAGTTTGAAAACGACCACGGAACCCATGAGCAAGCTCTGGTCTCATGATTTGTGGCTCCTGGGAGGGCTTAGATTTGGTTGGCCTGAACTGGGGAGGGTTGGGAAGGGGAACAGAGCAGAACCCATCCGAGAAGAGAGTATAGCAGGTGGAAGTGGGGAGCACGGAGAAGCCTGTGGGGTGAGCAGCCTGGAAGAGGTCTCAGCATGGACAGAGACTCTGACCTGAGGGGAAGGTCGTGAGCTAGGAACATGGGATGAGAAGCGGACATGGGCGCTCTGAACGCCAAGCCAGGACACTAGGACATGTGCCCTGGGCTTTGTCTCTGGGCTCGGTGGCCTTTCAGCTGTGTTGGTTTACTAACACCACTGCATAGAGCGGCATCCAGGGGCCTACACAGCCCACACCTGGTCTCATAGTCCTTGCCTGGTTTTTCTACAGCCTCTCCCTGGCATGCACAGGCATGTTCTCTCTGTCTCTGTGTGTCTCTCTCTGTTCTGTTTCTATGTGTGTGTGTGCGTGTCTGTCTGTCTGTCTCTCTCTCTCTCCCTGTGTGTGTGTGTGTGTGTGTGTGTGTGTGTGTGTGTGTGTTTGGCTTTCTGAGACAGGGTCTTGCTATGTTATAGCCTAGAACTTGTAATCCTCCTGCCTCAGCTGCCCTGGCTTGAAGAAAGCAAGACAATTCACCTTTACAATCATATGACAAATACACTTTCAGTAAAAACTGTACTTCAGGGGTGGAGGGACAGCTCACTGACTAAGGATGTGTGTGCTACTCTTTCAGAGGACCTGGGTTCACCTTCAAGCACCAAACAGTGGTTCACAACCATCTGAAACTACAGTTCCAGGGGATCCGATGTCTTCTTCTGACCTCAGAGGCATGGCCACAGCCAACACAGTCCAGACGGTTCCTCACTGGGGCGCTCTTGCCTGGTGATTCTGGACTGCGCCAAGTTGACAAAACCAAGTATCACTAACCCATCATAAGCTGAGGTGTGCGCACGTGCACACTTGTCCATGACCTAAAAACCCCCTTCCTGTCCTGGTGAGACACCCCCCCCTCCAAAGACCTCACTTTCATTTATTCGTCACATTTGAGGTACTGGCAGTTAGACATGTACTTTTTTATAAAGTTTTTTTTTTAAGATTTATTTATTTATTAGACAGCATTCTGCCTGCATGTACACCTGCACATTAGAAGAGGACATCAGATCACATTATAGATGGTTGTGAGACACCATGTGGTTGCTGGGGATTGAACTCAGGACCTTTGGAAGAACAGGCAGCGCTCTTAACCTCTGAGCCATCTCTCCAGCCCAAGATTTTTCTTAAATAGTGTGCACGCCCGTGTAGGTGGGTATGTGTCTACTTGTGCGTCTGTTCACGCACACATGAATGCGTGTGCCCACAGAGGCCAGAGGAGGGTGCTGGCTGCCTTAGAGCTGGAGGTACAGATGGCTGTGAGCTGCCATGTGGGTGCTGAGAACCGAACTCAGGACCTCTGCGAGAGCAGAGCCCGCTCAGCCGCTGAGCTAGCTGTTCAGTTAGAACCTCTGCTCACCCCACCCCCACCCCGCACAGGCCGGCAGCCCCAGCTGCCCTCCTTCCCTCATCCCTGTGGACACAACCATACGGAGACAACTCCAGGCTAGTGGGCCATCGCCCCTCCCCTCCAAGGTCCCAGCTACCCACCCAAGGGTGCCTGCCCAAGGACTCGGCTTTTTTAACTAACTAATTAATTAATAATACATTATCCTGCCTGCATGTATGTACACCTGCCCACCAGAAGAGGGCACCAGATCTCACTCTAGATGGCTGTGAGCCACCATGCAGTTGCTGGGAATTGAACTCAGGACCTTTGGAAGAACAGTCAGTGCTCTTAACCTCTGAGCCATCTCTCCAGCCCCAGGACTCAGCTTTTTACCTTATTTGAGCGCAATCCCAGCTGCTAGCTTACCCATCATTGCCCCGCATCCAAAACCCACAAAACCCCCTTCTTTCACTGACCTCCATCTCTGAGACCCATGAGCCTGCCCGAGAGCGGTCTCTCAATAAACCTGCCTTTGGCACCTTGATTCGGCTTGAATTGTTTCATTGTGTCTGTGGAGAAGCCTATTGCGCTCTCTCTCTCTCTCTCTCTCTCTCTCTCTCTCTCTCTCTCTCTCTCTCTCTCTCTCCTCTCTCTCTCTCTCTCTCCAATCCCGTCAACATATGAATCTTGATGTTTCTATTTACATACTCATGCTATAACATGTCACTATATATGGGGAATGCTATTAATGTATAGATGTGTAAATTGCCACCTATAATATAACATATACTATTCTCTATCATTGTGTGGTCACATGTGTTATGTTCCATGTTAAATATATTGTTACATAATATGTGGAACTCATCATTGCTTTTTAAAGGAAATCCTCTGATAGCTTATGCCGGTTTTGTTGTTTTTTGCTTTTTAGTTTCTTGTTTGGTTGGTTGGGGTTTTTTGTTGTTGTTGTTTTGTTTTTTGTTGTTGTTTTGTTGTCTAATTGCACACTTTCCCCCGTGCTGAGGGCTGAATCCAAACGTTTGCACTTACAGGCAAGCCCTCTGCCACAGCTGAGCCCATAGCCCCTGATCTGGTAATAATGGGAAATTAATCTGCCTGGCACCAGGCAGAGTGTGGAAATGGAGCAGGTAGAAGACGACGAAGCCTGGAGCCCAGAACTCATGGCTACGCCTGAAGCTCTGCTGGGGACAGGGGGGCACTGCTGAGGTGCTGTGGCTGCGCTCTGAGGTGCTGTGGCCGCGCTCTGAGGTGCTGTGGCCGCGCTCTGAGGTGCTGTGGCCGCGCTCTGAGGTGCTGTGGCCGCGCTCTGAGGTGCTGTGGCTGCGCTCTGAGGTGCTGTGGCCGCGCTCTGAGGTGCTGTGGCTGCGCTCTGAGGTGCTGTGGCCGCGCTCTGAGGTGCTGTGGCCGCGCTCTGAGGTGCTGTGGCTGCACTCTGAGGTGCTGTGGCCGCGCTCTGAGGTGCTGTGGCCGCGCTCTGAGGTGCTGTGGCTGCGCTCTGAGGTGCTGTGGCTGCGCTCTGAGGTGCTGTGGCCGCGCTCTGAGGTGCTGTGGCTGCGCTCTGAGGTGCTGTGGCTGCGCTCTGAGGTGCTGTGGCTGCGCTCTGAGGTGCTGTGGCTGCGCTCTGAGGTGCTGTGGCTGCGCTCTGGTCAGGCTGCTGCAGCTGATGAGGACTCCATGAGGGGAGGGCAGGTGTGACAGAGGCTGCCAAGTGCTAGGGAGACTGGAGACAGGAGAAATTGGTGGGGGTGGGGTGGGTGGGGTGACCCCAATAACAGGAAGGTAGAAGGAACTCCAAAGACAAGCGTCATGGCTGGGCTGCTGGTGCAAGCCTCTCTGAAGGCGCTCTGGACAGGGCTGCCCTGCTGGAGTCTTCTCAGGCAAACCTGTTAGCAGCCAAGATGTGGCTCTGAGCATGGTGCTGAAAGTGCAGGCTCTGGGTCTGAAGCTGGGCTCAGCGGGTAAAGGCCTTCCCACCAAGCCTGATGACCCAGATCCAATCGTCGGGCCCCACATGGTGCCTGGAGAGAAGCAACTCCTAATGGTGCTCTCTTTGTTTTGTTTTTTGTGGGAGTTTTGGTTTTTGTTTTTTGTTTTGTTTTGTTTTTTGGTTTTTCGAGAAAGGGTTTCTCTCTGTAGCCTTGGCTGTCCTGGGCTCACTTTGTAGACCAGGCTGGCCTCGAACTCACAGGGATCCGCCTGACTCTGCCTCCCAAGTACTGGGATTATAGGCGTGCGTCACCACGCCCGGCTCTAATGGTGTTCTCTTAACCTCCACATGTGTGCGCACATGCTCACACACAGACACACACATGCACACAAAACAAAATGTAACAAATATGTATGTGTGTATATGAAATTTATATTTTAAATGCCTTGTATCTTTGTTGTTTGGGGGTTTTATGGACTTTTTAAAGGTTTGTTTATTTGTATATATAAACACTCTATTTGTATGTATGACTGCATGACAGAAGAGGGCATCACATCTCATTGTAGATGGTTGTGAGCCACCATGTGATTGCTGGGAATTGAACTCAGGACCTCTGGAAGAGCAGCCAGTGCTCTTAACCACTGAGCCATCTCTCCAGCCCTTTGATGGACTTTTTTCTTTTTTTTTAATTAATATCCATGTCGGTATGCCAAGTGTATAGGGGAATTACAGGTGGGGAGACCCCAGGGCTCCGTGTAGCTCTGCTTCCCCAACCCTGGAATTTCAAGTACCTGCCATCATATCCAGATTTTATTTCCCATTTTTGGTTTTTTGAGACAGGGTCTCTCTGTGTAGTCCTGGCTGTCCCGGACTCACTTTGCAGACCAGGCTGGCCTCGAACTCACAGCGATCTGCCTGCCTCTGCCTCCCGAGTGCTGGGATGTCCGGATTTTTATGTCAGTTCTAGGCGTTGCAATGAGGTCCTCCGTGTTCATCAGCTGAGGCTTCTCCCCGTCCCTGTCCAGCTGTCCCCATGAACAGACAGGACAACCTTGAGCTCCTGGTCCTCCTGTCTCCGCTGTTCAGTGCTGAGGTTGCAGACAAGCGGTACCCAGGCCCGATTGCCCTGTAGCTGAAGTGATCCTGAGGACTGCCATGACACAGAGCCGGGGCCAGCAGCATCACTCCTGTCAGGCAGCGCCACCACACACTTCCATCCTGTCGGAGCGCACTAGGGGACCTCACCAGGCGCCGAAGGAGTCAACCTGTACATCCACCATCACGTAAGCAGCCGCATGTGTCTCAAAGGGACTGAGAATTTTTTTGTGTGTGTGTGGGTTATTTATTTATTTTTAGAACAGCTCCAATAACAGCCTAGAAAGGCCAGACTCCAGAGAACAGTGAGAAAATGTAGAGGAGCCAAATATAAAAAGCCTGGCACATGCAAAAATAATAATAAAAAAATCAATTCGCTCTCACCGAGATTACAAGTGGAAATTCCCAGGGGGTGGGTGCGAGGATTCTGGAAGAGGAAAAGAGATTATATTTTATGGGGAAAGACACAATAACCATTCTCTTCCCATAAAGCCAGTGATGGAAGATTGTCCCTGCTCCGCAGATACACACTGCATATTGTCAGGATAATCCGAACAGGAAATCAATAGCATCTTTTATATGTGAAAAGACATTACCTCTGCAGACCCGGCCCAGCTAACTGGCTGGCTACGCAGGAGCGTCACAAAAACTTGTCAGAAACATTCGTCTTGGTCCTGGGACCGTAAGCAACCCTTAAACCCAGATCTTTGTTTATTTTGAAATTGTCATCTCCATTTTCTGAAGAGGCAGTTATGCTAAAGCAGCAGCATCCTCCATGAGGGCCGTAGAACCCCCACGTGACTCTGCATGACCAGAGGCTCTCAAAGGCTTCCTTGCGTCTGTGCTGGGTGACGGCCATGTCCTTAGACACCAGACACGTGGCATATGTCAGGGCATAATGTGGCACTGAGGACCATCTCTGTGGGATTTGTGGGATCTCCTGTTTTTCTCTCTTCATTGATCTGAAACAGAACCCAAGTTAATATTAGCAAAAACCATTTTGTGCCTGGGTCGTTTTCCTGCTACCGGCACCTGCAACTGGCGGCTTTGAACATTCACTATATAAGCATTTCTAGCTGAGTCCACGACTGACAAGGCCCTGAAAGGCTAAAGAGACTACACATCCTGGTGCCGCCCCATCTGGGGCTCTAAGGATCTTCTTGCTAAAGCATCTTATTTTCACAAGAAACCAATTTATTTACTATGTATACAGTATCCTGCCTGCATGTGTGCCTGCACACCAAAAAAGGGCACTAGATCTCATTATAGGCTGAGAGTTTGTTTGTTTGTTTGTTTGTTTGTTATGTATATAGTGTTTCACCTGTGTGCCAGAAGAGGGCAGCAGATCTCAGGATAGGTGGTTGTGAGCCACCATGCGGTTGCTGGGAACTGAACTCAGGACCTTTGGAAGAGCAACCAGTGCTCTTAACCTCTGAGCCATCTCTCCAGCCCCCTCATTATAGATTGTTATAAGCCACTATGTGGTTGTAAACTCAGGACCTCTGAAATAACAGCCAGTGCTTGAGCCGGGCGTGGTGGCACACACCTGTAATCCCAGGACTCGGGAGGCAGAGGTACGTGGATCTCTGAGTTCAAGACCAGCATGGTCTACAAAAAGATTCCAGGACAGCCAGGGCTCTCTGTAACAGAGAAACCCTGTCTCAGAAAACAAAACAAAACAAAAACAAACAAACTCATCATCATCTTTTGACATGGTCATGTCAAAAACTAGTCTAACTTTATCACAAGGATATATATTTTAGGTCTAATAGACAGATATGATTCTATAGATATATAAGGTAAAATAGTTAAATAAGGTCTTCAAAAGCCTCAGAGATCTACAGAATATGGCATTTAAAGATGTTTTTATTTTTCTAAAGATTCTTTGACAACAAGACAAGTTAACTCCTGGCAACACCCAGTCTGCTTCTTTTCTTTTTTTTAAGCCCCAATTTCTTTTTTGTTGTTGGTTTTGAGGGGAGTTGTTTTTGGTTTTTTTGTTTTTTGAGACAGGGTTTCCCTGTGTAGCCTTGGCTGTCCTGGACTCACTTTGTAGACCAGGCTGGCCTCGAACTCACAGCGATCTGCCTGCCTCTGCCTTCCGAGTGCTTGGATTAAAGGCGTGCGCCACCACCACCCGGCTTAAGCCCCAATTTCTTAATCTGTGCCCTGTGACTCTGTATAGTGTCCCATAGCTGAATTTAGGTAGGGAGAACAAAACTTCGCAACAGCACAGGTTTTCTGAACAGCCAGTGACCAAAACTTTAATTCTAACTAAAACACACAATGACTTGTTTCTGACGGTGCTTGCCCACACCGCACCTCGAAACTTGTGTGGCCTTGGCTCTGACCACACAACCATCACGCCACCCAAAGCCAACAGACGCTGCTGAGTCCCCTCGGCTCAGACTCTGCGCCACTGTACCCTGTGAGCAGCAGTGTTTTTACACAGCCTCCTAACTGATACCCACAGAACTAAGCTTCTTGGCATTTCCTGCGTCACTCCTCAACGCAGAAGCACCGGGTTAGTGCCTCCTTGGATCAGACTGTCAGCGTGTTTGATTTTTAAGTTGCTCTCTGAGTTGTCAACTTGAATACCATAAAAAAGAAATACTCGATAGATTTCAATTTGGGGTTAGGGTGGAGTTTTCAACCATTTCTGAAATGACCCCAGACATCTCTTCCATTTTATACTGTGATCTTATGCAAAGCATGGCCCTCAGAGTTGATATTTATAAAACCAAAGGATCAATAACTCTGAAGAACATTGATGATGGGCTACAACGTGCAGTATCAAGTGCTCAGCACAACCACATCATTAGTACACAAATCTGCCTTTGCCTTTAGTTAATGGTAAAATTATATGTATACCAAATATTCATTTTCAAATAAATGCCTTGATGGCTAGAGAGTTGGCTGGCTCTGCAGTTTAGAACATCTGTTGTCATGCAGAGGACCTGGATTTGGTTCTCAGCACACACATGACGGCTCACAACTCCAGTCCCAAGGCAGCTGCTGCCTCTTCCGGCCTCCCGAAGCTTCTGGCACGCAGGTGATTCATAGCTGTGTGTAGGCAAAGCACTCATATATGATAGACAGACAGACAGATAGATAGATAATAGATAGGAAGACTTAAAATAAATGTCTTTATCAATTATAGCCATAAATGTTTGGTTTACATACCTATTTTACATACCTGGGATCATCAAGTCATATAAAAACTTCTCAGGTTCCTGCTAAATGATCAGCCCCAGATAGCCTCCTCCAAGGCACAAGGAACACTGTGTGGAAAAAGGGTTGGAAAGACCGTACGAGCTCAAGGACGGCGCAGAGTGTTGTGGACCACTGTCTTCTGGGTCTAACATGGCCTTTGCATGCTTGAACTCCCCAGACTGCCATTACAGTCTGCACAAGATGGGGCCTGTTGGGCCAGCAAGAAGGCCCAGTATGCTAAGATACTTGTTAGCCAGCCTGGCAACCTGACTTTTATTCTGGGGACTCACATGCTAGAAATAAGTAAATAAATAAATAAATATCATTTCTTTAAAAGACTGAGCCCATCAACATTTCATCAGAGAAAAGGGATGGCTCACAAGACTCCACCCCTGCCTGAGGATCTGTAGGCAGTTAATGGCTACTGGGAGAGACAGACATTTTCTTTAGTAGTGTAGCCACTAGTAGGCTGCCCATATTCCTGTAAATAGGCTTTTACCCATGCCACTGTAAGTAAATCCAACTAAACTCAATGGTTCACGGGGGAGGGGGGAACAGAGGGAGGGGGAGTAGGGGGCAGGGGGACGGGGAGGGTAACGGTGGCATATAAGAGGGCAGAATTGAAAAAAGAGGGAGCTCAGTGGGAGAGAACAGTAGGAGAGGATAAGAGGGGGTGAATATGATCAAAATTATGTATACATACGGAAATGTCATCATAAAACCCAAGATTGTATATAACAGTGTGTGAGAACAGAAAGTTTTTAAAGGATTTCTTAGGTGGAAAGAATGGTGAGGGAGAAGCCAAGACGGCTCAGGCAGTGGAAACCGCTCCTGTCCAGTGTCTGCAGGCTGGGAATTCAGTTCTAGGCGTTGGCAGAACTGCACTCTCTCTGCCTCTCCAGGGCAGTCCCGCCCGAAGCTCGCGTTTCTGCTCTTGCCTGGTGTCCCCTGGCCTCTAGCTGGACTGCTTTTTGTCACGAAGCCAGCTTCTCCCTGCACGCACGTCTTCACATCGTCTTCCCTCTGCGTGTGTCTGTGTCCAAGTTTCTCACTTTGTAAGAACACCATTCGGTTTGGATTAGGGCCCTCTCTAACGGCCTCATTTTAGTTTAATTACTTAAAAGGTCCTAGTTTCTAACATTCTCAGGCACTGAGTGTTCGGACTTCCTTCAGTGTATGAATTGGGGGACCCAATTCAACCTATAGTGGCCTGCCCCCAGGGGGACCCTAGTCAACCTACAGTGGCCTGCCCCCAGGGGGACCCAATTCAACCTATAGTGGCCTGCCCCCAGGGAGACCCTAGTCAACCTACAGTGGCCTGCCCCCAGGGGGACCCAATTCAACCTATAGTGGCCTGCCCCCAGGGGGACCCTAGTCAACCTATAGTGGCCTGTCCCCAAGAAGCTTACATCCTGTTAAGTGAGACTGGATAATAATTCCAAACACAAGCAGGCTAGACCAAGGTCTACAGACCTTAACATAGCTGGGTGCTCTGGGTATTGTATAAGGCTCTGGAAAGGGTCTCTGGTCTCCATCTACCACATGCCGGTAGGCTATGCTGCTCCCTCATAGGAACCTCAAATATCTCCATATATAGCCAGCTATCCTCCTAGGGGACAAAATCACACACACACACACACACACACACACACACACACACACACACACGCACACGCACACACACACATATGCACGCACACACATACACACATGCACACACGCGCACGCGCGCACACACGCACACACACACCCCAGTAGAGGAATCTTGTACTCAGTGAAATATATGCTATAGGCTTAGATTTTTCAAAACCTACTATATTTGGGGTTCTTAAACACTTCTGCTCCCTTCTAACCCTCTAATCAGAGTTAGGGGCAAAAGAAGGTTAACCAGAAAAGGGGATTGGGGACCTGATTAGGCGTAGTTCCTTGGGGTGGTTCTGCTCTTCGTTGTCAGGATACCAGCAGTGCAGCCCAATAGCAAACACCAAACAGCAACATGAGTCAGTAGTGCAGCACAAGCCAGCAGGAGCAGCAAGGCTCGCAGGTGTCAGCAGAAGTGGCCCGAATCAGCCAGAGTACATGACAAAAGCATCTCCCTGGTGTGTTTCTCTCTATGAAGTGAAGACCGGCAAAGACCAAAGAAGTATTGCACGCTGTAGCGATGAAAAAAGCCATGTCTCCCTGTCTGCGGGGTTCTATTTGTAGTCTTTCTAAACATCACACACCCTCTCATGTGTCTGTTTACAGCAAAACATCACATGCCCTCTCACAAGATATAGCTTCCAGAAAAGTGTCACAGGACACAACCGAGTTTTTAAAGAAACCAGAAACTTCCACTTCAGTACTCAGTGGAATGTAGGTCAGCAAGATTGAACACTCAGGAGAGGCCCAAGAGATCAGAGCGACGGACCCCATCAACTCTCTGCATGTCTGCACACATGCATCCGTTCAGTAAGATTTGCCGAGTGCCAAACATGCATCAGGATGATCTGGGGACTGCAGGAAAAGCATAGGACAAACGAGATGTTTTAAATCTTAAATATAATACATTCTAGTGGGCAGAGAGTAAATAACGTATACAGTATAATAGGCTGTGGTATGTGCGGAAAAAAGCATAGCAAGTGAGAAGGGCGTGAAGCGGCGGGAGGGGCAGTGTTGATGCCTCCAGCTGGTGACCTAAAAGGGACTCAGATAGCGCAGACCGATGGGGGGGCGGGGGGAGGTCTCAAGGCAGGAAGCAGCTGCTGAGAAGAGCCTGGTAAGGAGCAGGAACCACCAGGACAAAAGTGGAGACATCCCTGGCGCTCTTGAATAGAGGACAAGAGGAAGGTGGGAAATAGACCCCAGAAAGTAACAATGGGGAAAGGGCACAGGAGTCTCCACCTGCCCGTGTCCCAAGACACCAGTGGGTGCCTAAAACAGCGCAGCGTTGGCCTGCACATACACTATGCTGCCTATGTATCTACACCAGTTTGAATCTGTTAAAGGCTGAAGAGACAGCTCATCAGTTAAGAGCAGTCGTCATTCTTGCCGAGGACCTGGGGTTCTGTTCGCTGTGCCCACACTCCGAAGCTCCCAGCTGCCTGGGACTCTGGTTCCGGGAGACGCAAAGCCCTCTTGTGATGTCCTGGGCTCCACATGCGCGTGGTGCAGACACATACACTCAGGCCACACACACATACACATGAAATTAAAAATAAATAGCTTTAAAAGTTTAATTTGTAAATCAGGCACAGTGTGAGGCCCTGTTTCAAAAGAGGAGGAGGAGGAGGAGGAGGAGGAGGAGGAGGAGGAGGAGGAGGCAAGCAAGACTGAAGAATATGGCCTAGCTGGCGTTTACCAAGCTTGCACAGAGCCCTGGTCTTGTGTGCCCAGAACCATATATATTGGGTGTGATTTTACACCTTTGTAATTCCTGTACTTGAGAAGCGAGACAAGAGAATCACAAGTTCAAACACAAATAAAAAGAACCATTAGGGGCTGAGTACATGACTAAGTAAGTAAAGGCACTTGCTGCTAAGACGAGGGACCTGAGTTCAATCCCCAGGAAAGGGGAGAACTGACTACTATAAGTTGCCCTCTGACTACCATACAAATGCAGTGGTACACACACACACACACACACACACACACACACACACACACACACAAATAAATGTAATAAAAATAATTTTTTTTTGGTTTTTGTTTTTTGAGACAGGGTTTCTCTTGTAGTCCTGGCTGTCCTGGACTCACTTTGTAGACCAGGCTGGCCTCAAACTCACAGAGATCCACCTGCCTCTGCCTCCCAAGTGCTGGGATTATAGGCGTGCACCACCACGCCTGGCTCATAATAAAAATTCTTAATTTGGCACAGTAAAATATTAATCACAAAATAAAACAAATCCATTAATCAGCTGCCATAAAGTTATGTGCATATGGTCTTTATCAAAATATCTTAACAGTGTCCTCAGATTTCTTCTTGTGGGGACATGAGAGCCACACGACCAAGTGAGGTGAGGCACGGATGCAGCCCCAGAGTGAGGTCACTTGAGCACTGTGATGCCATGGCAACTGATCTGGTGATTGGAATGAAGTGACTGACGAGTGGGTAGCTCCTCCAGAGTGGGCACAGCAGGTCAAGGGGCAACACGTGCTGCGTGAAGACCATGGGAAGGCTCAAGATGTGAACAGGGCATGGCTTATAAAGATGATTTGCTTCAGTTTGGGGACATGATGGACCTTGGGTAACCCAAACCAAAAAGCAAATGGCAGACAGAGGACAACGCTCTGGGAGATCTGGGAAGCTAGGTCAGCTGAGCCTCAAGGGTTCTCTCACAGGAAGGGGCAGTTCAGCGTTATGTTCCCATGTGCTTCCCTGCTCTGCTGTCCTAACACCCCTGCAGCTTGGAGGAGCGGCCATGAGCCAACCTCTGAGTGTGTGAGCCGAAATAAATGTCTCCTCCTTAAGCTGTCACCCTCAGGTCTCTCACCACAGTGGCACTGACTAACACAGACACTCTAAACATTCTTCAAGTGTATTTTGAGTGGGCCATGTGTTCATGTGTGTGCATGTGTGTGTAGAGGCCAGAGGTCAGCATTGAACCCTCAGCTGCTCATCACCCTATTTTTTAAATGCTTATGGGTAATTTTTATGCATGTATGTGTGTGTATCACATGCGTGTTTATTGTCCTCAGAAGCCAGAAGGTGGGATCAGATTCCCTGGGTCTGGATTACAGGTGGCAACTGTGAGCCACTATGTGAGTGTTAGGAATTGAACCTGGGTCCTCTGCAAGAGCAGGCAGTACTCTTTTGTTGTTGTTGTTGTTGTTGTTGTTGTTGTTGTTGTTGTTGTTGTTTTGAGACAGGGTTTCTCTGTGTTATCTTGGCCATTCTGAGCTTGCTTTGTAGACCAGGCTCGCCTCGAATTTACTATGATCTGCCTGCCTCTGCCTCCCAAGTGCTGGGATTAAAGGCATGCACCACCACGCCTGGCTGCAGGCAGTACTTTTAACTGATGGGGGCCATCAGGTAAGTCCTCCAACATCCCTTTATTTTTTAAGATGGGATCTGTCACTGAACCTGAAACTTCCAGATTTGGCTAAGCTGGCTGACCAGCTACCTCCCCAGTACTGGGGTCCTGAAGTTGCAATCACATAGTTTATTGTGTGTTCTTGGGTCCACACACTTCTGTAGCCTCACATTTTACTGACAATTATCTCTCCAGGCCCCAACAATCTTTTTTTTTTTTTGAGACAACATCTTACTATGTATCTTTGGTTATTCTAAAACTTGCGGTGTAGACCAGGCTAGCCTCCAACTCACAGATCCACTTTCCTCTGTCTCCCAAGCTGAGAGTATAGGCACACACTTCCATGCTTGGCATAACCATTTAAAAGAGTAAAATGTTTATTAAGAATACTCCAAAGAGAACAGCATGGAGAGTAGTAACAGGAGCGCCCTTCCTTCCAGAGAGATAACAAACAGGAGAGCCCTTCCTGTCAGAGAGGAAACAAACAGGAGAGCCCTTCCTGTCAGAGAGGAAACAAACAGGAGAGCCCTTCCTGTCAGAGAGGTAACAAACAGGAAAGCTCTTCCTGTCAGAGAGGAAACAAACAGGAGAACCCTTCCTGTCAGAGAGGAAACAAACAGGAGAGCCCTTCCTGTCAGATAGGAAACAACCAGGAGATCCTTTCCTGCCAGAGAGGAAACAAACAGGAGAGCCCTTCCTGTCAGAGAGGAAACAAACAGGAGATCCCTTCCTGTCAGAGAGGAAACAAACAGGAGAGCCCTTCCTGCCAGAGAGGAAACAAACAGGAGAGCCCTTCCTGCCAGAGAGGAAACAAACAGGAGAGCCCTTCCTGTCAGAGAGGAAACAAACAGGAGATCCCTTCCTGCCAGAGAGGAAACAAACAGGAGAGCCCTTCCTGCCAGAGAGGAAACAAACAGGAGAGCCCTTCCTGTCAGAGAGGAAACAAACAGAAGAGCCATTCCTGTCAGAGAGGAAACAAACAGGAGAGCCCTTCCTGCCAGAGAGGAAACAAACAGGAGAGCCCTTCCTGCCAGAGAGGAAACAAACAGGAGAGCCCTTCCTGTCAGAGAGGAAACAAACAGGAGAGCCCTTCCTGCCAGAGAGGAAACAAACAGGAGAGCCCTTCCTGCCAGAGAGGAAACAAACAGGAGATCCCTTCCTTCCAGAGAGATAACAAACAGGAGAGCCCTTCCTGTCAGAGAGGAAACAAACAGGAGAGCCCTTCCTTCCAGAGAGATAACAAACAGGAGAGCCCTTCCTTCCAGAGAGGTAACAAAGAGGAGAGCCCTTTCTGACAGAGATATAACAACAGGAGAGCCCTTCCTGCCAGAGAGGTAACAGGGGAGCCCTGCCTGGCCATTTTTAAGTGTCTAACTCTACAGCGTTAGTATATTCCCAGTGCTGTCCCACCATTCATCTCCAGGACCCAGCTGTCAGTCCGGGGCCTTTCAGCACTGATGTTTGTAGCAGAGCTAGGGACAGGTTAGTGACGCTGAGTGTCCCCTCTCCAGACAGAGCTAAGATTATGCCTGCTGTGGTGCTATGACTATCTGGGGTTCTCTTCACTCTGAAAATAAAATTCCAGTTGGGGTGAAATATCTCTCTCTGTCTCTCTCTGTTTCTCTCTCTCTCTCTCTCTCTCTCTCTCTCTCTCTCTGTGTGTGTGTGTGTGTGTGTGTGTGTGTGTGTGTGTGTGTGTGTGTATACTTGCACACAAGACAGAGGACAGTCTCATTCACACATATGAATGCAGACGCTCACCTACCTTCCAGATCTATTCTCACCATAACTAACTGGCCCATGAACTTCAGGGCACTCCTCTGTCACATAGATGCCCTGGATTAACAACATTTTCACTGCCTCCTTAGCTTTCACATGAATTCTGGGGGTTCACAACAGGTCTTCATGCATGTGTGTGAAGTGCATTTATCCCCGAACCACCTTGCCAGCCCCAAGTGGCATCTCTTATAAAGAGTGAAGACCTTTTTTCCCCCTTTGAGACAGGGCTTCTCTGTGTAGCCCTGGCTGTCCTAGACTCATATTGTAGACCAGGCTGGCCTTGAACTCAGAGAGATCCACCTGCCTCTGCCTCCTGAGTGTTGGGGTTACAGTCCTACACCACCACACCTGGCTAAAGAGCGCAGACCTTTGATGACTTTAGAGGTCAGGGAATGGAATGTGGTGGTCTGAATAGAAATGGTCCCGGGAGGCTGCAGAGGTGGCTCAGAGGTTAAGAACACTGTCTGCTCTTCCAGAGGTCTTGAGTTCAATTCCCAGCAGCCACATCATGGCTCATAACCATGAGACCTGGTGCCCTCTTCTGGTGGTCAGGGGAACAGGCAGGTTAAAACACTGTATACATAATAAATAAATCTTAAAAAAAGAAAAAAAGATACCCAATGGACAGGACATTCTTCACAGTTGAGTGGAGAGTGAGGTCTGACTTTCATATGAACTCTGCTGCCCCATATTTGACCACGTCCCCTGGATGGGGAGGCCTGGTGGCACTCAGAGGAAGGATAACAGGCTACCAAAAAGAGACTTGATACCCTATGAGCATATACAGGGGGATGAGATCCCCCTCAGTCACAGTCATAGGGGAGGGGAGTAAGGGGAAAATGGGAGGGAGGGAGGAATGGGAGGATACAAGGGATGGGATAACAATTGAGATGTAATATAAAATATTTTTTTTTAAAGAAAAAAAGAGAAATGGTCTCCATAGGCTCATATACTTGAATGCTTAGTTATCAGGGAGTGGCACTCCTTGGGAGGAATTAGGAGGTGTGGCCTTGCTGGAGGAAGTGTATCAGTGTGGTGGGCTTAAAAGCTCAGGCCAGTACCAGTGTTTCTCCCAGTGCAGAACTCTTGGCTCCTGCTCCAGCACCGTGTCTGCCCGCATGCTGCCATGCTTCCCACCATGATGACAGTGGACTGAACCTATGAAACCAAGCAAGCCTCAGCTAAACGCTCTCCTTTATAAGAGTTGCTGTGGCCATGGCATTTTCACAGCAATAGAATGCTAGGACAGTGGCCCGTCTCTACCCGAGCTCCTTTGCCTCAACTCCACTCCTAGAAACGTCCCCCATAGGCTCATGTGTTTGAACACTTGGCCCCCAGGTGATGGTGCTGTTGGTGGAGCTTTGGAAGGTGCAGCCTTGTTGGAGGGACTTTGCTGATGGGGCAGGACTTGAGAGCCGAAAGCCTTGTGTCCTTCTAGCTCACTCTCTGCTCTGCCATCGCAGACTCCTACCCTCCGACACTGTAAGCCAATTAAATGTTTCACCCTAACGCTGCCTTGGTCATGTGGTTTATCACAGCAACAGAAAGGTTAACTATGACCAGGCCTGACTAGAGTCTGCCTCTGTCATGACCAGAACCCTGAGCAGCAGATGGCTAACAATACGCAGACGTCCACTCAGGGTTGTGAGCATGCACAAAGGCCTAGGGTTTGATTTCCTCTCCTGATGCACAAAGCGAATGACACATCTCGATCGGTAAAGACTTTGGCTGTGACAGTGCCTGCCAGAATTCCCGTCTCTCCTGCCCTGTGGGGACCATCTGCTTATTTGCAGCAAATCTTCCCTCACCTGTTGACATTTCCACGCACATGCCAACGCTGAGAGAAAGCCTGAAGAGTGAGGGAGATGAAGATCTGGGGTGTCTGGGGGGGGCTGCTCTATTATTCATTAGCCAGGCAGGCTGGCATATGGCTGAAGACCGGGGAGTTTGAGATACCCACTCCAAAGTCCCCCGGGACTCAACACCAAGCCAAACAATAGCCCTTTGGTTAATTCAGGAGTTTACTCGTACATCAGCACCATTCTGTAGCCATGGAAACCAGTTATGATGCTACAAAGAGAGGATGCTGGCCAGAGCAAGGAAGGAAACCAGCTTCCAAACGAGCCGTGGGCAGCAGGGAACGCAGGGGAACCCCGGGAGCTGCACCCAGGGCTCTGTTAGGCAAATGGAGTCCGGAGATAACCAAGGCCAAAGTGGGAACCCAAGCGGAGCTCGTGCCTCAGTTTGCTTCTTAGTGCCGTGATAAACACCGTGGCCAAAATGCACCTTGGGAAGGAAGAGTGTTTATTTGGCTTACACACCCAGACCACAGTCAGTCACTGAGACGAGACTAGGCAGAAACTCAAGCAGGAATTTAGAGTAAACAAAAAAACAACAACAACAACAACAAAAAACACAAAAACTGAAGCTGGGTGTGGTGGCGCACGCCTTTAATCCCAGCACTTGGGAGGCAGAGGCAGGTGGATCACTGTGAGTTCAAAGCCAGCCTGGTCTACAAAGTGAGTCCAGGACAGTCAAGGCTACACAGAGGGACCCTGACTTGGGGGGTTGTGGGGGGACTGAAGCAGAGGCCATGGAGGAACACTGCTACCAACTTGCTCCTCACAGCTTGCTCAGCCTGCTTCCTTGTAACGCCAGGCCCACCAGGCTAGGGAGGCCACCACCCAAAGCGGCTCACATCCTCTCAATCAATCGGGACATCAATCCAAGTGGCAGTGGCCCCCACTTTTAACCCCAGCACTCGGGAGGCAGAAGCAGGCAAATCTCTGAGTTTGAGGCCAGCCTGGTCTACAGAGAGAGTTCCAGGATAGCCAGGGCTACACAGAAAAACCCTGCCTCAAAGCCAAAAAGGAAAATAAAAAGAAATTAAGAAAATGCCAGGCTGGAGAGATGGCTCAGAGGTTAGGAGCACTGACTGCTCTTCCAAAGGTCATGAGTTCAAATCCCAGCAACCACATGTTGGCTCACAACCATCTATAATGAGATCTGTATACATAATAAATAAATCTTAAAAAAAAAGAAAAGAAAATGCCCCCACAGGTTTGCTTACAGGCCAATCTGACAGAGGCATTTTCTCCTTGTGGTTCCCTCTTCCTAGATGATCCTAGCTGTGTCCACTTGGAAAAAAACACTAAATAAATAAATAATGTGCAACTCGTTCATCCTAGATTTAATTCTGGAGATCTGGACAGCTGGGTGGCCTTTGAGACATGTCCTCACCTTTCTGCTTTTTTTCCTTTCCTTTTTACGATAGACTTATTATATACACAGTGTTCTGCCTGCATGTACATCTGCTGCCAGAAGAGGGCACCAGATCTCGTTTTAGATGGTTGTGAGCCATCATGTGGCTACTAGGAATTGAACTCAGGACCTTTGGAAGAGCAGTCAGTGCTCTTAACCTCTGAGCCATCTCTCCAGACCCTCTGCTTTATTTTCAAGATTAAATAAATAAATACATACATACATACATACATACATACATACATACATACATACACACACACACACATAAGAAGCCCGGCGTGGTGGCACACGTCTTTAATCCCAGCACTCGGGAGGCAGAGGTAGGTGGATCGCTGTGAGTTCAAGGCCAGCCTGGTCTACCAAGTGAGTCCGGAATAACCAAGGCTACACAGAGAAACCCTGTCTCAGAAAAAGAAAAAAAGGAGTATGTTCTCTGATCACAGGAAAAGGACTCTCTGTGTGGAGGGATGGTCTGGGGGTTAGGGGACAGAGTCACACTTGGGTCACACTCAGCCAAACCTGAGTATCATCAGAAGGTTCTAGAAAAAAAATCCTTTCTCCTCTTCCTGCCTCCGATGACTATGAGTGTTCTGCACTTCAGGCCGCATTGCTCCTCTCTTTGCCTCTGGCTCCCAATTACATTCAGCCCCAAGTCTCTTTCTTTTTTCTTTTTTGTTTGTTTGTTTGATGGGTTTTTTTTGGGGGGGGGTTTGTTGTTGTTTTTGTTTGTTTGTTTTTTCTTGAGACAGGGTTTCTCTGTGTAGCCTTGGCTGTCACTTTGTAGACCAGGCTGGCCTTGAACTCACAGCAACCTGCCTGCCTCTGCCTCCTGAGTGCTGGGATTAAAGGCATGCACCACTGTGCCCAGCCCCCAAGTCTTTTTCTTACAAGACCCCTTAAATCTAAGACTTGGTAATTTAATCTTGAATTCCCTCATGATATCTGCAGAAAAATTTCCCGATTAAAACCACGTTCCCCGGTCCTGGAGGTCAGGACTGAGATACCTCCTCAGAGTGCCACCATCCAATCCATTGCAAGACCAGTTCCTACCACTCTAAGAGGCAAATACAGCAAGGAGGCCGGAGCATTGCCATGGCGATCCAAACACCGAAACTCTGGCCTCTCGGTGTGTTTGCCTAGTTAGCAGAACCTCAGAGCCTCGAGGGCAACGGGTGAACTGCTTCTGGAGGCGTGCCTGGTTCAGGGGGAGGACTTCCTTTGGCCTTCCTTGAGGAAACATACCTGTGAATTCTTGGATCCACCCCCCCCAAAGGACCCCTGCCGTTGGCTTAGCAACCAGCTCACACTTCCACCATAACCAGACAGGCGTGGAGTGGGGAAGACTGAAGAGGTAGAGAGAGGCAGAAATGCTCTCACACTTACCAGCCTCCAGCATCCCAATTCAGAAGAGAGTTTGGAAGCGCCACATTCCACCACGAAGGAGAGGCTGTTTGGGAGATTCGCCCTGATGGGGCCCTGCCAAGCCCCCCATCTAGTTCTTGGGGGGCTGGCAGAAGGAGCAGGCAGCAGGAGATCCTGTTTCTCTGGGAAGCCGAAAAATCTTGGAGAAGGCCCCACTTTGGTGGCCCCTCCCAGGGCGGTCGTGTGGCCGGAAAAGCAGGTAATTGTGAAGCCCCAGGCAAGTTCGTCAGCTGGTCATCCCAGACTGGATTTTGGCTGAGGGTTCTGATGGTAATTCCCCTCTCTGTGAAATAAAGACAGGGTGACTAGCCTCCTGTTAGAACACCCGTCGTCGCCTTCAGGACTCAGCGCTGTGCCTCCTGGAGCATGCTGCGGCCTTGTGTAGCACGCTGTGCCCTGAGCACATGGTGGCTTTGCAGTTGTGACACTGAGCGCTTGGGAACTTACCAGTTAGGAGAATGTGGATGAAACCCATGTGCATTTTGACTGTCACAGCAGAGACGCTCTTTCTTTGTTCCTGTGACCCAGAGGGCCTACAGCACCTTCAAGAGTCATTAAGTCTTGTATGCTCCAGGCTTCCTATGACCCTGAATGGCTAAATGTGACAGACTAGAACCAAAAAAGCAAAGCCAAGGTGGGAGGTTAACTTCCTGTTAGATCTATAGAAGCGTGAATGTGCATCTATAGAAGCAGAATGTGTGTGTGCGTGTGTGAGTGCATGTGTGTGCGTGTGTGTGCATGTGTGTGAGTGTGTGTGTGTGTGTGTGTGTGTGTGTGTGTGTGTGTCCCCTTTTGTACTCTCCACCCTAGTTTTTGAGACAGTGTCCCTCGTTGACTCTGGAGCTTGCTAATACAGCAGGCCAGCAAGCTCCTGGGGTCCTCCTGTCTCTGGTTCCCCCATCTTGAGACCAAAGGCATGGGCTGTGGCATCCAGCTTTTTGTTTGTTGGTTGGTTTATTTGTTTGTTTTTTGAGACAGGGTCTCTGTGTGTAGCCTTGCCTATCCTAGACTCGCTTTATAGACCAGGCTGGCCTCAAATTCACCGTGATCCTCCTGTCTCTGCCTCCCGAGTGCTGGGATTAAAGGTGTGCACCACCACGCCCCCTCCCCACCTGGTACCCGGCTTTTTATGTGGGTGCTGGGGATCTGAACTCACGTCCTCATGCCTGCACGGTAAGCACTTTACCGGCTGAGCCTCCTCAAAAGCAGTTCAGGGGTTTTCTACAGACTAAGAGTGCCGCACACAATGTCCACGCGGTCTGCAGATGGTCCCCCCCCCTCCCCCCGGGGTCCAGCATCTGAGAGAGGAGCTGTTTCCTGCAAATCTTTTCCCCTAGCCTCACTAAACCTCTAGGTGCAGTCTTCTTTGGGCAGTTCTGCTCTTTGGTCCCACAAGTCTGCCCTCTGCTGGTGGAGGGACGCATAAGCAGGTCCACGACACAGAAGCGGGGGCTTTTGGCCCCGTAATCAACTTCCTTGCAACCCCTGTGCAGCGTCCTTATCTCCCAACTCAGAGATGTTATCTGCGAGTCAGAGCTGTTGAGGGGGACAGCATAACATCCCCTGCCTTGGTGGATCATAGATAACATCTTTTCACACCGCACACCCCAACGAATTATAAGATAAAGCCAGCATCACCAAACGCAGCTGAAAGTCCTCTGGAACGTCGTCATATAAATTAAGAAAGAGTAAGTATCTGGAAAGGCAGTAATGAGAAGAGACAAAGCCAGGTCTGGATCCCTGCTCCTGTCTTCACCCGCTCCAAGCCCAGCTTGCTTAAGTGTCAAATGTGGCCGTTCAAAACTACACCAGAGTCACTGATGTCATTAATCAAGTAGCACAAAGCCTGGCACATGGCAAACGTCGCCTTCGTATGGCACATCAAGCTTTTCCTCTTGGAGCTGGGGCTGTAGGTCAGTGGTAGAGTGTCTGCCCAACGCTCTGGGGTCAGCCGCAGCACCACACACACACACACACACACAATGTGTGCACCCACACATACACACACTCACACATATGCACGCAAGCCCACACACCGATTTTCTGTTTCCCGTTTCATTTTAGAAGCTACTAAATGACGGGGGGGGGGGGGGGGGAAGGGGGGGGGAGGTCCACTGGGCGGCGCTGGCTGGGGAGATGGGCACAGAAGTTCCTGTGGCCGTGGGCAGCTTCATTTACCCTCCCCTAGGAGCACTTCCTGAACTGAGAGTGGGGCGTGGTTTTGATTTTCAACTTGATGGGGTTTAGGAATTCCAAGGAAACAAACATATAGACAAATCAAAGTTCGGTTAAGTTAACTGAGGTGGGAAGAATCGTTTTAAACGTAGGAATCACAGGACAGGTGTGTTGGCGCACGACTTTAATCCCAGCACTCGGGAGGCAGCGGCAGGCGGTTCGCTGTGAGTTCGAGGCCAGCCTGGTCTACAAAGTGAGTCCAGGACATCCAAGGCTACACAGAGAAACTCTGTCTCAAAAATAAAAAATAAAAATAAGGATCGCCATTCTATCTGCTTCATCCCTGGGCTGAATAAGGAGAAAGAGGAGGAGGAAGGGTGGCTGGCCGTCTTAGAGCACTTGCGGCTCCTTCAGAGGACTTGTGTTTGGTTCCTTACACCCATAGCAGGTGGCTCACAATCACCAGGGACAAATCTTAAAGCGAGAGAGCAAGCTGAACACCAGCATTCATCTTTCTCAGCTTCCTGACTGTAGATGCAAAGTGACAACTGTCTCACACTGTCCGTGAACGTAATCAATTCAGGGAGCAGGCTTCCTCCTGGGACGTCAGCAACACCTGGCACATGTGTGGTGTCACAGATGGAGAGTGCTGCTCCTAGGTCTAGTGAGTGAAAAACCAGGGATGATCAGCATCACCAAGCACCATGCACAGGGCTTGTGCAGGATACAGGCTCAGCAGAGCTGGCACAGTAACCCCACCCCTCCTTAGGAAAGACAGTTTCATCTTCAATAGGGACCAAAGCCACTTCCCTGGAGCAGAACCTAAGCTTGGAACACCAGGGTGGGGCACAACACTGAACAACAAGGACACTGCTGAGTTCTAGAACATTCTACTACTGAGTGTGTGTATGTGTGTGTGTGAGTGTGTGTTGCATACAAATGCATGTGCAGTCCTCCATGCATGCACATCTGGTATCAGAAGTCAATATCAGGCCCTTCCTCTTCCTCTACCCTTCACGACATTACTTTTGAGACAATGAGCCTGGAGGTCACTTGCAGAGCATCAGGAATACACCTGTTTCTGCTTATTCTCAGCACTGGGGTTATAATCGCACACAGCACCACACCTGACCTTTTTTCTTGTTCTTTTAAGATACAGTATTCTGCCTGTGTGTATGCCCACACACCAGAAGAGGGCACCAGATCTCATTTCAGATGCTCATGAGCCACCATGTGGTTGCTGGGAGTTGAACTCAGGACCTCTGAAAGAGCAGACAGTGCTCTTAACCTCTGAGCCATCTCTCCAGCCCCACACCTGACTTTCACATGGAGCCAGAACCCCAAACCCTCATGCTTAACCGATAAATGGCACCCACTAAGCGCATCCCTAGTTCTATATTTAATTTTGTTTATTTATTTTATGTGTTTGGCTGTTATGCCTGTATGTGTGTCTTCACATCATCTGTATGCCTGGTACCCATGGGGGCCGGAAGAAGGTGAGGGATCCTCTGGGACTGCAGCTACAGACAGTTGTGAGCTGCCAGGGGGTGCTAGGAATTGAACCCAGGCCCTCTGGAAGAACAGCCAGCGCTATTAACCTCTGAGCCATCTCTCCAGCCCGATTAGTCCCTATATTTAGTTGTAATAAAGTATACAAGACCAAGTTGCTATCTTAACACCTTCTACTTGTTTTGTTTTGTTTTGAGGCAGGTTCTCACTCCGTAGCCCAGGCTGGCCTCGCACACACAGCCCTCTGGCCTGGGATCACGGCTGTGCCATCGTAAGCACCAGTGAGTGGTAAGTGTGCACTTCGGCAACTCTGTCCATAGCGTGTGTGACCAGCAGCTGGGACACTTCATCTTGCATGTCCAGACTTAAGATTCATTAAACACCTTTCTCCAGACTCCTTCCTTTCAAGGACCCCCAATATTTTTGTAAAATAAAATATATAAAGTCAAGATACAAACTAATAAGCCAACATAGCTATCAGAAGTGTTTCCTTCAGGCTGACGCTTAGTTAAAAGGAACGTCTTCAAACCTGACCTAACTTGGTGAATAACACAGGTCCCCCATTCAACGGTCAGCCCAGTTGTCCTGACAGTCTCCTGTTGGGATCCCACTGGGTAGGGGAGGGAGGTAGGCAATTCTGTGGTCCAGATATGTGTGCTAAACCTAGTCTGATGCTGAAATCCTAACCCAGGGTGATGGAGCTGAGAGCTGAGGCCTCTGTCCCCACAGAAAAGCACCAGAGAAGCTCCTCATCCCTTCCCTGTGTGAGGAACTCAGAGAGACAACCAACAGTGAGTGAGGACAAGGGCCCGTCAGGCCTGTAATCAGCTCCACCTGTATTCCCGGGACTCTAGATTCTGTGACTTTGAGGCCAACCTGGACTACTAGGGGAATTCCAGATTAGCCTGGGCTAGCCTGGGAACCCATCTCTCAAAATAATAAAAAAAGGGTCTGAAGAGGTGGCTCGGTGGTTAAGAACGCTTTTCCTCCTCTCCAGGACTCCAGTTTGGTTCCGAGCACCCACAAGGCAGCTACTGGTTGTCTAGAACGTCAATTCCAGAGGATCCATTGGCTTCTGCTGGTCTCCACGGCAACTGCACATCGGTGATGCACTGACATATATGTAGGCAAAACACCTATAACATGGAAAGTAAAAATAAACAAACCTAACTGGGTGTGGTAGTGCACGGCTGTTATCCCAGCATTGGGGAGGCAGAGGCAAGCGGATCTCTGTGAGTTCCAGGCCAGCCTGGTCTACAAAGAGAGTCCAGGACACACAGAGAAACCCTGTCTCAAGAAACCAAAACACAAACAAATAAAAACAAAACACCAGCCGGGTGTGGTGGCGCACGCCTTTAGTCCCAGCACTCGGGAGGCAGAGGCAGGTGGATCACTGTGAGTTCGAGGCCAGCCTGGTCTACAAAGTGAGTCCAGGACAGCCAAGGCTACACAAAGAGACCCTGTCTCGAAAAAACAAAAACAAAAAAACTTTAAAAACAAAACAAAGCCCAGGCAGTGGCAGCACATGCCTTTAATCCCAGCACTTGGGAGGCAGAGGCAGGTGGATTTCTGTGAGTGAGCTCAAGTACAGCCTGGTCTACACAGTGAGTTCCAGGGCTAGATAGAGAAATCCTGTCTTGAAATAAGCAAAAAATAAACAAAACAAAACAGAACAGAACAACAACATAAAAAAATGTTTTTCCCAGCCAGGTGTGGTGGCGCACGCCTTTAATCCCAGCACTTGGGAGGCAGAGGCAGGCAGATCTCTGTGAGTTTGAGTCCAGCCTGGTCTACAAAGCGAATCCAGGATAGTCAAGGCTACACAGAGAGATCCTGTCTCTAAAAACAAAAGAAAAAAATACAAAAAAGTTTTTCCCTAGTCTACTTAGCATGAAACACTACCCCCCACTCTATAGGCTGCTTAATAGCCAAGGGGGCTCAACAGAAGTGAGTCTAAGTATCAGAGCCTTAAGGTTATTTTGTGAATGTTTTTTAATATATGGAGTTTCTCTAGATAGCCCTGGCTATGCTGGAACTCACTCTGTAGACCAAGCTGTCCTGGAACTCACAGATATCCACCTGCTTCTGCCTCCCAAGTGCTGGGATTAAAGGTGTGCACCTCCACACCTGGCTTGTATAAAACATTAAAAAAATATATTAAAAGAAAAAATATGTGCATTTTATTTCATGTTAACTATACCTCAATAAAACAGTAAAAGAAAAAAAAAGGAAAGTAAGCAAATTTGTGAGAGACTTAAATTGCAGGAGGAGGAGGAAGGAGAGAGTCTAGGATGCCTAATTGGGGTTCCAAAGTCAAGAGAGAACCACTTACAAGCATCCATCCTAGAGGCCCAAGGGGATGAAATTGCATCACCAAAGTTCTGGAGAACAAAACAGCCAAAGTGAAAGTTTTCTCCCTTTCAATAATCTTACTGATAGAAAGATTTATTTCAGATAAGCAAAATGTGAGAGTCCTTCAAGAGCAACCCGCACCCAGGGGATCCCGCGGGGAGTTCTGAGGCTGAGACCAGCACAGGATCCGGAGCAAAGAAGTTCAGGGAGCATTCATTCAGAGAATCAGCAAAGGGGAAAACTCTCTCACTGGAACCCATCACTGCGGAGGAAAATCAGGGGCATGGTGCCGAAAGACACGGGAGTCGATCGCCCGTGGTAGTTAATGCTGCTTGCCGGTGTCCTGGACTGAGCTAGCTAAGATGAGCAGGAGAGCGGCCAGCAAGCAGTGTGGTTTCTGCTTCGAGCTCCTGCTGAGGCTCCTGCCCTGACTTCCCCTTCATGACAGACAGCGAGCCGGGACTATAAGCAGAACAAACCCTCTCCTCCTGCCCTGACCGCTTCTGTGCAGAGTGTCTTATCACAGCAGTAGGGTGAAATAAGTGAGGAGGGAGAGAAAGCCAGGCAGTCACATAGGTGGGTGACACCGTTAACACTGCCGGAAGTTCAGTCGGGAGCCATTGCGTCTGGGTGGTCTAACTGAAACAGATAGGCAAGCTCCCGGTTGCCAGGAGTTACAGAGTCGGTGTAAAGGCAGCAAGGTGAAAGCCGTATCCCACTCAAGCCTGTTCCAGCTGCATCAAAGATGTCGCGCCCCTCTCAAGTCAGCCTTCCTCCAAGGCTTCCTCCGGTCGGCAAATGGCCTTGCTACCAAGTAGCTCAAAACGCAGGAGCGGCTTGCTCTTCTGGCGCCCTCATGTACCAGACTCACTCCATCAGCAGCCCCTGGTGGTCCCAGCC
Source organism: Acomys minous (assembly GCF_964271855.1). Classification (NCBI taxonomy): domain Eukaryota; kingdom Metazoa; phylum Chordata; class Mammalia; order Rodentia; family Muridae; genus Acomys; species Acomys minous. The sequence continues at coordinate 125,496,989 of NC_140487.1, forward strand.
CGATGAGATGTCAATCTGCTTTCTGTTGCTGTAGTTAGAATTCCTCGGAGCAAGGAAATGAGGTTCGTGTAGCTTACAGTTTGGGAGGCTGACCATCCGAAAGGCACAGTGCTGGCCTGGTGAGGGCCTTCTAGTAGTGTCAAGCCTGGCAGATGCTCTGGTGAGAAGAGAGATCGTGAAGTGAGGGGGGTGGTGTCTAATACGTCCTTCCTCCTGGGAACAGTACTGCCTAGTGACCAGTCCTCTCCCATATAATCCCACCAGGGACCAAGCTTCACACACACACACACACACACACACATACACACTCACACACTCACACACACACTCACACACACATACACACTCACACACTCACACATACACACTCACACACATACATACTCACACACACTCACACACACATACATAGACACACACTCATACACACTCATACTCACACATACACACTCACACACATACACACTCTCACACACATACACACTCACCCACACTCACACACTCTCTCTCACACACACACTCACACACATACACGCTCACACACACTCACTCACACACATCCACACTCACACACACTCTCATACACTCACACACACACTCACTCACACACATACACACTCTCACACACATACACACTCACACACTCTCACACACACACTCACTCACACACATACACACTCTCACACACATACACGCTCACACACACTCACTCACACACATACACACACACACTCACACACACTCTCACACACACACTCACACACATACACGCTCACACACACTCTCACACACACGCTCACACGCACTCACTCACACACATACACACTCACACACACTCTCACACACTCACTCACACTCATACACACTCACACACTCACACACACTCACTCATACACATACACATTCACACACACTCACACATACATACTCTCACACACTCACTCACACACATACACACTCACACTCACACACACATACACACTCACACTCACACACATAGTGATTCCACAAGCACAAAAGCCTCTTCCCTTTGCCAGTTGCTGAGACCCCAATGTCCATTCTTGGACTCTAATTCAAACTTAAAGAGAAGCGGGGCCGACCCTGTGGGAGAACTCAGGGGCCTTAAAAAGAAGTGTACATAAAAGCGTTGTCACGAAACACCAGGACCAGCAGAAGTCAGATCGCCTCAACTTCATACTTGCCAAGACTCTCCAGCTGCCCCGACAGCCTGGCAGGAGTGAGAGGGAGATGGCAGAGACTGACTGGACGAATGAGGACAGCTATGGAGGGCAGGGACCAAAGGGGCCAGTGCTGGATCGCTGAGTGGTTCACACCGGAAAGGGGCCCCACCCGGATCTTCCCACAGGAGCTGAAGGGCTGAGATAGGTTAACGGGGCTGGTGAGAGGACATTAGGTAAAGCCACCAGCTCCAAGCCTGGGGACTTGAGTTCCATCCTCGGGAGCCACGTGATGGAAGGAGATCCCATGAACACACTGGACAGATGGTATTGCTGTGAAATGCCGAGCCCCAAGGCCAGAGGCTCTCAACTAGAGATTTTGGGGTGTGCTTCATGCATGCAAAACTGGTCAGTCTGGAAGTGTTTAGCCTGTCTTGAGGCTGCCACTGGGATTAGGCTCTCAACCAGTGCTGCTCAGCCTCTGTGTGCGGCTGGCAGAGACAGGTGTGACACTTCCTCTGGGTGACCCCGCTGCAATTATCACTGTGGCTAAAGATGTCAGTGACGAGTCACCAAGTGCTCAGAGAACAGATAACATCTAGAAAATGTAATTCCTGAGTGCCGGCAAATTCCCTCCTCTCTTGTGGAGCTAAGGCTCTCCCTCCAGCTGTCGGGTAACAGGTTATCAGCATTCAGCTCTGAGGACGGACAGGAAGCACCGGCTGTGAATGGCAAGCAAGCGCTAAATCCCAGCCCAGAATCGATGACATGGGAATAATAAAAAGATTATAGGTAATTCCTCCTCCTCCTCCTGAGTTACTGAAACAAAATCGGGAGTCAGTCCAGGTGGAGAAAGGGCAGGGCACACAGGCTGCTCACCCCTACTCTCAGGTCAGAGAAGGAGAAGAGAGCCTCTTGGGGGGGGGGGGTTGCAAATGAAATTACAGGATGCCCCATGTGTTATTAGCTTTACCATGACTGTAACAAACACCTGAGATCACAAGCTTATAGAGAGAGGAAAGGTTATTTTGGCTCACAGTTCTGGAAGTTTCCATCCATGACTAATTGGCCTGACATTTTGGGGCCCATCACATACCATGACAGAAGCACGTAGCAGAGAAAGCCTACTGACTAGCAGAAGTGAAGAGGGAATTGGGGTCCCTGACTTATTTAGGGTTACTGTTACTATGATGAATCATTGGGGTCCCTGACTTATTTAGGGTTACTGTTACTATGATGAACCATCATGACCAAAAAAAAAGGGGGGGAAGGGGTTAAATTCTATCACTGAAGGAAGTCAGGACAGGAACTCAAGCAGGACAAGAGCCCAGAGGCAGGAGCTGATGCTGGATTCCTCCTCCTGACTTGCTCAGCAGGCTTTTTTATAGAACCCAGGACCAGCAGCCTAGGGATGGCATCGCCCACAGTGGGCTGGTCCCGCCCCCATCAATCACTAAATAAGAAAATGCCCTACAGCTGGATCTTGTGGAGACAATTTCTCAGTTGAGGTTCCTCCTTCCAGATGACCTCTGGTTTGTGTCAAGTTGACAGGAGACTAGCCAGAGTCGTCCCATAATCCCTCTTGAGGGCATACCAACAAAGAACTACACCTGCCACCCGGCTCTGCCTCTCACAGTTCCCACTGACTCCCAGTTACACCACAGTGGGAAACAAGCCTGTGACACATGCACACCTGGGGACATTTCCAAACTGTCATACCCTGCTGAATTTGAATTTCAGATAAATACTTTTTAGTATATGACCCGTGTGATATCAATACCATGGTGGTTAACATGGATTGTAATTTAACGGGCACTACATTGGTGTGTGTGTGTGTGTGTGTGTGTGTGTGTGTGTGTGTGTGTGTGTCTTGTGTGGCCCCATACATGCCTTTGAGCATACGGAGATCAGAGGAAAGCTCACAGGAGTCTGTTCTCTCTCCTCCTTATGGGGTCTGGGATCGAACTTAGATAGTTCCACTTGGCAACAAGCTCCTTCACTCACTGAGCCATATTGTTGGCCTGTGCTCTGTTTCATGGCTGCAGATACGGTGTGACCTCCTGGAGCTCCTGCTGTCATGACTTCTTCACCAGGACGGTTTGACCCTTGAACTGTGAGCGGAAATAAACCCTTCATCCCTTATGTCGCTTTGGTCAGGTAAGCGGTCTCAATGAGGAAAGTAGATGACTCAATTATACTTAAACTAAGTAATTATGTTGTCTGAAATTAAATTTTAGCTAGGCATCCTCTATTTAATCTGGCAAACCTGTCTCCAGAACATGCTAGAAGGAAGGATCCTGAAACTGGATTATGTCATCAAACAAAAGAAACGTCCTGAGTGTCTTGACAGAGTGGCTAAGCCAGGGCCAGAACATTTTAGGATCATTATGAACACGTGACACTAGAGATGAGTGTCCTTAGATTTGCTTAGATTCACGGTGGTCACAATGGAATTCCAGCATGGGTCAGACGAGAAGATCAGGAGTTCAAGGTCGTCCTCTGCTCCACGAGAAGGTCAAGCCTGGGCTAGAGAGATGACTCAGAGCAATATCTGCTCTTCCAAAGGACCAGGGTTCAATTCCCAGCACCCACATGGCAGCTCACACCTGTCTGTCACTCCAGTTCCAAGGAATCTGACACCTTCACACTAATGCACATAAAATAAAAGTAAACAAATTATATTTTAAAAAAAGAAGTTCAAGTGCCAGGTGATGGTGCATGCCTTTAAACCCAGCACTTGGGAGGCAGAGGCAGGCGGACTGCTGTGAGTTCGAGGCCAGCCTTGTCTACAAAGTGAGTCCAGGACAGCCAAGGCTACACAGAGAAATCCTGCCTCGGGGGAAAAAAATGCAAGCATTAAAAAAGATGCAAGCATTCAAAAACACTTGCATATGTGTACATGTTCTGCATACGCACTCATAATAGCTTTTGTTTGTGCATAAATAGACATTTGTATCCATAGTTACAAAAACAAGGAGAGAGATGGCTGGAGATGGCTCAGTGGTTAAGAACACTGGCTACTCTCACAGAGGATCCAGGTTGGTTCCCAACACCCACATGATGGCTCCCACTGTAACTCCCAATCCAGGGAATCTGGTACCTTCTGACATCCTCAGGCACCGGACATACAGGTGGTGCGCATACATACATGCGTGAAAAGAAACTCCATACACATAAAATCAATCTTTAAAAATACGTCACACGTGTATTTATACTTATACATGTATTACCTAAGGCTACTGGGTTTTGCTTTGCCCCTAAATTACAAGTTGCTTTAGAAAGCACACGGCCCTGAAAGACAGTGGCTTTTTGGCTCTTACTCTGGCTCCATACTATGTTAAATGTGTGTTTTGTGTTTTTTTTTTAACTTATAGGTTTGTACAGACAATGGACAACACATTCTCCACAGTTGAGTGGAGAGCGAGGGCTGACTCTGACGTGAGCTCTGCTGCCCCATATTTGACCATTTCCTCCTGGTGGGGAGGCCTGGTGGCACTCAGAGGAAGGATAGCAGGATGCCAGGATAAGACTTTGATACCCTATGAGCATATAGTGGGGGAGGAGGTCTCCCTCAGTCACAGTCATAGGGGAGGGGAATAGGGTGACAGCGGGAAGGAGAGAGGTATGGGAGGATACAAGGGATGGGATAACAATTGAGATGTAAGCTGAATAAATTAATTACATAAAAAAAATTTTAAAAGCTTGTACAGCCTTTGGTTTTCATTATTTTGCCCATCGCACATCAGAGCTTTTTGGAGGGGAGAAAGGAAAACAGCCAAGCCTGGAAATAAATGCCTTCTTCCCTGAGCCTGTGGTGTGTGGAAGTCAGCTCTCTCCACTTACCTCAGCCACTTTCCGAGGAGCCACAGTACAAAATATCGTGGGCCCGAGATCGGACAGGCCCAGAGCGGCCCTGAATCATTATTTATTTTCTCTGAGTGGCGATAAAAACCAGGTCACTCTCAATCATAGAAACACAGACCTGGGCATAGTGACGCGTATGTTATGTTCCTTTTATGTAGCTCATAGAAGCTGTGTCTTCCAAAACAAAGGCTTCCTCTGCCCAAGCGAGCACTGCAGCCTGCTTAATAGCTACAAAACTAAGGGAAAAGGAAGTAGCTACACGTTGTAGTCTCCCCGCCCCCCAGTCTCCCAGCCTCTGTATGGAAGTCTCAAAAAGCAGAAAATGTCAGCAAGTAGTTTAGCCCTAATCACAGCTCTGCAAAGGAGGGGGAAAGGAAAAGCCTATAAAAACTGCGGGAAGAGTTGATAGATCATGGCTGTGGATGCTGCTGTGGGGGAACCCACCAAGGCTTAAAAAAAAAAAAGGTATTAATTTACAACCTGGGCCAACAGCCTACAGCAGGCTGACTCTGCACACCTAGATGTCTCCAGGCAAAAGATTCTAGGAGTGGGCAACTCGCAAGTGACGCTACACAGGCCCAGATGGTGCACATCTGGCCAAAAATTAGGACGAGAAAGAAATCAACCTCTCCTATCTACAGACCAGGTGTTGGTGTTTCCCAGGATACCAGCTTATAAAGGGCAAGCGATGGCTGTGCGGAGAACAGCACAGACCCCTGAGAAAAGACACAGGTCACGGGAACCAACAGGTGGAAGAGCCCACCACTTGATAACGTCATTTCCAAGACATTTAAATTATTTAGATTATTGTAAGCAAGACGTTTTTAATAATGCACCAAACAGCGGGCACCAGGTTGAAATCAATTAGACTCCACTGCTAAATTATACGGGAGAAATTTACAGCAGAATGGCTCTGGGGTAAGAACCACAGGTATATATGCATGCCAGACGCAACCAAGTGCCAAACGGATATCGCCTCCTCATTTACGCAGTAGAAAAAAAAAAAAAAGAAAAGAAAGAAAGAAATGGCCAGGTGCTCCTAAATTTAGGGCAATGTTTAAAACAAAAACAAAAACAAACAAAAAAAAAAAGCCTAAGATAAGGAGTCGACCCAGTCTCTCAACAGGAAGGCGTCTGTAGACCAAGATGGTGTAGGCAGTCATTTTGGAGGGTTTCTGAACACACCTAAGTCAGCAGATGAGTCCACCAGCAGCTTCCCTTGCGGGCGGGCCAGGTGACGTGAATGCCAGGACTAAGGGTGGCTTTACAACAGACTCCAAAACGGGGTGGGGGACGGGGTGGGGGTGGGAGCTCGAAGCATCCCTGGTTCAGGGCCACCGAGAACTGGAGGATAAGAAACAGTCTTATCGGGTGGTGGCACACGCCTTTAATCCCAGCACCTGGGAGGCAGAGGCAGGTGGATCCCTCCCTGTGAGTTCGAGGCCAGCCTGGTCTACAATATGAGTCCAGGTCAGCCAAGGCTACACAGAGAAACCCTGTCTTGAAAAACCCTAAAAGACTTAGTGAAGAAAGAAAGACAGACAGACAGACACACACAGACACAGATACACAGACACAGACACAGACACACACAGACACACACAGACACAGATACACAGACACACACAGACACACACACACAGACACACACAGACACACACACACACACAAACACACACACACACACACACACACACACACACACACACACACACACACACACACACACACACACACACACACACACACACACACACACACACACACACACACACACACACACACACACACACACACACACACACACACACACACACACACACACACACACACACACACACACACAAGTCTCCTGGCCTCCCGCCTCCCCAGCTTCCGGCCTCGGCCGCGCGGGGGCGCAGCGCGCAGGCGCGTCCCCGAGGGCTGGCTGCCGTGCGGCTCCGAGCCGCCAGGGGCCGCTGTGGTGCGCCGAGCCGCGCGCGGGGAGCGCCGCGCAGCGCTGGACGCTCTTGGGCACGGCCTCGCCGGTTTGGCGGGGGTGAAAGGTTGCGAAGATGGCGACGGCCTTGAGCGAGGAGGAGCTGGACAATGAAGACTATTACTCACTGCTGAACGTGCGCAGGGAGGTGAGGCCCGCGGCGCGGCGTCGGCGGGGCTGAGGCCCGGCCCAGTGGTTCTGGAGGGTCGGACGGGCGGCTGTGGCCCCGCAGCGGCCCCGGGAAGGCGGCGGCCCGGCCGGGAGGCCGCGTGACCCCGCCGCTGTGCGCGCCCGCCAGCCGTCGAGCTGCCCGTACCGCCGCGACCCTCGCGCCCTGGCGCGGGGCGAGCGTCTGGCCTGTGCTCCGCGTCCAGGCCGGGGTGGAGCCCACGGACTTGCCGGAGGGGGACAAGGGCCTCGGGGAAAGCTGTTGCAATGGGTTCCCAGGCCCCCCCCCCGAGACCCCAACCCCACGTTCTCCCTGCACACACCAGCCCTAGCCGAGGGCTTAGGGTCGTGGGCCCGAGCCAGCGAGTGGGGAAACCGAGTCCGAGACGCCAAGGTCAAGGCCACCTGGGAGCCTCTCTGGGGCTCAGTTGGACTCCCTGACGTCTCTGGTGCCGCCGAGGCTAGCTTCCCGTGCCCTCCTTCGATCCCTTGAACCATCGCTTAGAAACGGGAGCAGGACCTCCCCAGCCTCAGTTCAAGGGGCTGCGGATGAGCAAGAGGTGCTAGGCCAGGGACGCACCCGCGCTCTGACCCGGACTTCAGCATCCAGGTCAAGTGGGTACCCGCTGCTCTCCACGGGAAGAATAAAAAGTCACCCGAGAGGCGCTCACCGTCTGACACATGTATATTTCTCGTAGATCCTTATTCGCGATGGCTAGTCAGCAGTCGAGATCTGTCAGAGATGGCTTTCCGGAAAGGCTTCCAAGGGCAGGCCTTAGGGTGCCTGAAGTGATGTCTGTGGCTCCTGGGTCCAGACTTCCAGCCTTGCCAGACAAGTCCCAATCCTGTCTTTCAAATTTTCTGGTAGTGATCAAAAGTAACGGAACTGGATTATCTTTAGCAAAGCTAGTCCGGTTGTCAGTAAACGTTGATCTGCGCCACCTGCTGAAAAAACTCCAGCGGTGTGTCTTCCAGGATTTATAGCCGAGGGAACAAACAGGTGTAATTCATCCCTGGGGCACTCCAGCTCCAGAAACTCAGCTCTTGAACTCTGTTGCTGCCTCAGTTTACCAGGTCACATGCAACAAAACCCTTTATTGTGATAGGCAAGCTAGGATGCCTTTCTCAGCTGTATCAGTGCCCTAGACTTCCATTGCAGGAGAAAACACGTGGCTTACTACAGAAACAAGTGTTTCGGAAACGGGTGTTGTTAGACTGTAGCGGGCCACAGGAGTAGGGGGGCGGGGATTCTTATTCCGGATTTGTAGCTGAACAGCCCTCGGGCTTGGAGCAAATTGTGTCTTTGACTCTTATTCACTTAGCAGTTGAGTGAAAGTGTAAGTTTTCCCCTGGGTTGTTTTGTTTTTTGAGACACTGCCTCAGGTCCCACTGTGTAGCCCCGGCTGGCCTAGAACTCACTGTGTAGACCAGGCCAGCCTTGAACTCAGAGATCTGGCTGCCTCTGCCTTCCAGGTGCTAGGATTAAAGGCAAGAGCCAGGGTGCCCAGACATTACCTGGTTCTTGAGGAAGCAACGGGGTTAAAGGAGCCACCCTGTCTGGAATCGGCTTGTTTGGTTTTACATCCCTCACACTCCTAGCTAGTCTGGGTTGTTAGCAGTTGAGCAGACATTGATCTGTTTGCCAGAGCTTAGGTGTTCAGGAGGACATTTGAACCCCCTGGGATTTTAGGGCCTTTTATTGCTATTGCACTGGGATAGGAGCCAAAGAAATACTTCTTCTAAAGGAATGCTTTACTTTGCCAGTGAGAGCAGGCACTCCCTTACCAGACAAGCCTCTGTCTAGTGCTGTTTTTGTCAACATTTAGTGTTGAGTGCCACTATGTCTGCATTCTGACTCTGGCTCCTGCATCTCTCTGAGGGTGATGACATTTTGTTGACTAGAGGTTTTTGTTTACTTTGTTTTTTCAAACCTGAAGTTAAAATAACATGCTTTAGCTGGAGAACAAAACAGAAGGCTCTTTTTTTTTTTTTAAAAGACAGAGTTTCTCTGTGTAGCCTGGGCTGTCCTCAAACTCACAAGATCTGCTTGCCTCTGCCTCCTGAGTGCTAGGATTAAAGACGTGCACCACCACACCCAACTGGAATTTTAATTCTTGTACTCCTGTGTGTGTGTGTGTGTCTGTGTTAGTTCTGAGTAGGTGCTGTATTTGCTTCCAGTTCTGACCCCAGCACCCGGAAGCACCTTCACAGGGCGTCTTCAAATGCTCAGGATTCCACCAAGTTCTGTCTTCCCTAGAAATCACAAGCGGAAGTGGCTCTGTAACACCAGGACACTGGGGTTACAGATTATGAGCACAAAGCCATAATCTGTCCCGGGTCCTGTACGTCCTGCATGACCAGCATGGTGGCACTTGGGAAGTAGAGCAGGAGGCTTAGGCATCCGAGCTCATCCTTAGGCCAGTCTGGGCTCCATGAGGCCATGCCTCATCAAAAAGTGAAGAAAAAATTCCATGCACAAGAAAATTAGACAAAGTCATTGAGAATCTCCTTCTCAGGTTCTAAGCTGCGCCGTGTGTGTCTGCAGTGCTGTTCCCGGAGGTCGCTGGCTAGCAGGACCACCAGATCTGCTGTAAACAAACCTGTGACCCCGAGGGAGGCCCTGTCTCTGCTGTCCTCACCTGGGGAGTCACCATTAGCCCAGCTCACCAACCAGCCTGGCTTTGTGGGTTCACTGTTAGCCCAACTCACCAACCAGCCTGGCTTTGTGGGTTCACTGTTAGCCCAGCTCACCAACCAGCCTGACTTTGTGGGTTCACCGTTAGCCCAGCTCACCCAAACCAGCCTGACTTTGTGGGTTCACCGTTAGCCCAGCTCACCCAAACTAGGCTGGCTTTGTGGGTTTGTGATGTTAAGATGCAAGGTCATGGCCAAAATCAAACTCATCTGATTTCTGGGGTAATTTTTTCCAAACTACTTGGAGAAAGAATTCTTTGACAGCAAATTAGCATTAAATGTATTGCTTGTTAACCTCTTTTTCAGGTTTAAGTGTTGCACATTAGTGTGTATGTGTGTACCACACGCATTCCTTGGAAGAGCTGGGAGCTGCCATGAGGGATTGGGAACTGAGCCTTTGTTCTCTGCAAGAGCAGCAAGCGTACTTAACTGCTGAGCTGTTCTGTGGTCCCTTTCTATGGAATTTTTTATGTATATGAGTGTTCTATCTACATGTACACCTGCGTGCCAGAAGAGGCTTTAGAGGGTGTAGGTGGTTGTGAGCCACCATGTGCTTGCTGGGAATTGAACTCAGGACCCCTGAAAGAACAGACAGTGCTCTTAACCACTGAGCCACTCTCCAGCTTTTTTTTTTTCTTCTTCCTTCCTTTCTTTCTTCCTTCCTTTCTTTCTTTCTTTCTTTCTTTCTTTCTTTCTTTCTTACTTTCTTTCTTTCTTATTTGAGACAGGGTTTCTCTGTGTAACCTTAGCTGTCCTGGACTCACTCCATAGACCAGGCTGGCTTCGAACTCACAGAGATCCACCTGTCTCTACCTCCTGAGTGCTGGGATTAAAGGCATGCACCACTACACCCAGCCTGTATAGAATTCTTAGCCAAAGTAATTTAAAACTAGTTTGCTCCTAAATAATACAGTCTGGTTCCTTCTTTATCACTGTCACGTTACACTTTAAAGAATTTCAGTTTAGCCATGCATTCGGAAGCAATAAGATTATCATGAGTTCAAGACCAGCCAGCTCTACATAGCAAAACCCTATATCAAAAACTCACTGGTTTTGGGCTGGAGAGATGGCTCAGAGGTTAAGAGCGCTGACTGCTCTTCCAGAGGTCCTAAGTTCAATTCCCAGTAACCACATGGTGGCTCACAACCATCTATAGTGAAATCTGGTGCCCTCTTCTGGTGTACATGCATCTTTTTAAAAAATTTAAAACAAAACAAAACAAAAAACCTCCCTGGTTTTAATCAATGTAGTTTTAATCCGCCAGCCTCCTTTTCAGGGCTGTTGGGAGGGTTTTGCTTTTGTTGTGGTTTGTTTTCATAACATTTCTTAGTTGTGTCTGTGTGGTGTTTTGCTGCTTGCGTGAAGGTTAGACAGCTTGCGGGAGTTGGTTCTCACATGAGGTAAGTCTAGGGTTGATGCCTTTGAATTTCCCATGTAGATAATGTTCACAGTGTGGCATTCATAGTAGTGAGTGTGAGAAAATGCTTGCACTGGGCATGTAGGGCCAGGCCTGGCTGCTCACAGCCAGAGTTATCCAGACAGCTATATTCTTTCTGTCAGCCAGGTGCTCGGCTGTGGAGCAGTGCTGTGCTGGGGAGCTTTGGGTCTGAGGGACCCAGGGCTGTGGCTTTCAGAGTGCTGCCCTGTGTTCCTTCTGTTCCTGGTGAGAGTTCTGCTGCTTTGCATAACCTTTCTGCCGGTTTGCTTTTGTTTTTTCGAGACACAGTTTCCCTGTGTAGCCTTGCCTGTCCTGGGCTCACTTTGTAGACCAGGCTGATCTTGAACTTACAGCAGTCCTCCTGCCTCTGCCTCCCCAGTGCTAGGATTACAGGCATGCGTCACCATGCCTGGCTCTGTTTGTTTTTAAGTACGTGTGTTGGTTATTGTGTGTGTGCATCATGGAGCGCTCCTTTGATCGTGTGGGAGCTCAGGTCACCAGATTGGGCAGCGAGCTCCACCTCAGGTCACCAGGTTGGGCAGCGAGCTCCACCTCAGGTCATCAGGTTAGGCAGCGAGCTCCACCTCAGGTCACCAGGTTGGGCAGCGAGCTCCACCTCAGGTCACCAGGTTGGGCAGCGAGCTCCACCTCAGGTCATCAGGTTAGGCAGCGAGCTCCACCTCAGGTCATCAGGTTAGGCAGCAAGCTCCACCTCAGGTCATCAGGTTGGGCAGCGAGCTCCACCTCAGGTCATCAGGTTAGGCAGCGAGCTCCACCTCAGGTCACCAGGTTAGGCAGCGAGCTCCACCTCAGATCACCAGGTTAGGCAGCAAGCTCCACCTCAGGTCACCAGGTTGGGCAGCGAGCTCCACCTCAGGTCACCAGGTTGGGCAGCGAGCTCCACCTCAGGTCACCAGGTTAGGCATCGAGCTCCACCTCAGATCACCAGGTTAGGCAGCAAGCTCCACCTCAGGTCATCAGGTTAGGCAGCGAGCTCCACCTCAGGTCACCAGGTTGGGCAGCGAGCTCCACCTCAGGTCACCAGGTTAGGCAGCGAGCTCTACCTCAGGTCACCAGGTTGGGCAGCGAGCTCCACCTCAGGTCATCAGGTTGGGCAGCGAGCTCCACCTCAGGTCACCAGGTTGGACAGCGAGCTCCACCTCAGGTCATCAGGTTGGGCAGTGAGCTCCACCTCAGGTCACCAGGTTGGGCAGTGAGCTCCACTACCCACCAAGCTGCTTTACATGCCGTTCTTGTTTTCTTTGACACAGAAATGTGGCTAGCAGGCGGGGCATGGTGGCACCCCAGAGGCAGAGGCAGGCCAGCCTATCCTACATGTTCGGCCAAGGCTACAGAGTGAGACCTGTCTCAAATAAATAATAAAGTCGCTAACATACAATGAATGACCATGCGTTAAGACTTACTGTAAGCTAGGGTAGCGCCATACACATCGCCGTTTGGGTAAGCATGGTATGACGTGCTTGGCATAAGTAGACAGCCAGCTGCTGTTTGTTAGAGGTTCAGTTAATCATGAAGACTGAGGCATAGCATGGTGAGGCATGCCTGTCGTCCCAGGATTCGGAGGGGAAAGACAAGAAGGTCAGGAGTTCAAGGTCCACATCTGTTCTAAATTGAGTTTGAGATACCCTGTGCCACATGAGACTCTGTGTCAGAAGACCAAAAAAAAAGTGTGTGTGTGTGGACAGCCTGAGTGTGCCTTGTGCTGACTAAGTTGCTCATCTGTTGTACTGCTGGAAATCAGTGCTGGGAACAGAACTCAGGGTAGGGTGGGTGTGTCGAGTGCACAAGGACCAGGGTTCCATCTCCAGTCCACCAGAAGAGAGAGGTTATGCCAGAGCGTACGCTAAGGTGAGGTTCTGTGCGCCCCAGCTTCTCTGTGCTCCTTTCTGTCCAAAGTGCTGAGTTTCTTCCTCCTCAGAGGCTTGCTGTCTTCAGGGCTGCACTTCCTGCAGAGCTGACTTGGGGTGAGGGCTCCGCTGGAGGTAAGCCTGAGCCAGACTGTACCGCAGAGGGGAGAGCAGGCACAGACGGAGGGGGATGCAGAGATGCTCCAGAGAGACAGGCAGGCTGAGAGGAGGTGAGGAGCATGGGGTGGCTGGGAGGACTAGGGGGTGGATCTGAGAGAGGCTGCCTGTGGAGTGGAGCGCCGTGGAGGATGCCAGGCCAGGTTCAATGACATCTCAATGTACTTAGCCAACAATACAGAGTTAAATTGGCTTTGTTAATGAACCAGAAGCCAGTTAATACCTTCCTGCTGTGGACATTTCAGTAATGGCTTCTTGAAATTTTTATGCTTTGGTTTTGCATTACCCAGCCAAACACTTTCCTTTTCTCTTAGATTTCAATTGAAAGCTTTTGTGTTTATTGTAAATTTGTAATAAAACAATAGAGAAGAAAATATGGAGCCTTTAGCAGCCCACTTTGCTTAGCTATGGAGCTGGGCGTTTACTTTTACTAAGCATCTGTTTTAATTTTGCTTATTTCATTTCTACCTTTCTTGTTCAAATAAGGATTTAAAACAACTAAACAGATTGATGAGTTGAACACACGTTTTAAAGAAGTGCAGGCACAGGTCTAAAAGGGAGAGGTGGCCGCTGGGAATATTGTGGCTTCATTGATGCTGTAAGGACACACCTCTGTTCCACTCTGAGAGGAGCAGCCGCCTTGAGCCTCCTGAACTGTTGTGTCTGGACACACAGTGTGCCCTCCTGCTGTGTAGAAGCCAGAGAACTCTCCAGAAGGAAAATGCCGAGCTAAGAGAGAGAGCCCCGAGGAGTGTACCTGAGCTGCCTGAAGCAGATGAAGCTCCTAAGGGGAAGGCGGACCCCCACAAGTCCCTTCCACTGGACATCTGGAGCATGTTACAAAACCTGTTCGTTTGCTGTGGTGTCTTAAGGGCGCTAGAAAAATATGCAGGCGTGACCAGGAATAGTAATAAAACCCAGGTGTCTCTGCAGAGAGGTTTCTGTCCTTGAAATGACCTTGGAAGTCGGTGCTGGAGGGCAGAGTGTCCCCGTGAACTTTAAGGGTCATGTGTGCCCTGCCTTTAAACCAACAACACCAGTTTCCAATTCTGGGCAGGTCCCTCCCACTGAACTACCCTGTCCCCTTTTCCGCCTTTGGTCTCAGCACGTCGCCAGCCCTTGATCCTTTTGCTCAGCTTCCAGGGTCGCTGAGACTTCAGGCTTGTGCCACTGGGCACAGAGAATGGTACTTTTTTATTTAGAATCTTGTCATTGCTGACTACTGGTCAGGCTTGTGTTGCTGTCTTGAGGGTGTTGTACCTTGGGAGTCTTGTGGGTTTTCTCTAACGCTGCTAAGCAGGAGCCAGAGTCCTCTTGAGCCCCTTGCTCCTTTCTCCTTCATAGGTTGCCCGTTTCTTGATCCAAAAGTGTAGAAATGGCTGGAGGAGGCAGTCATGTGAGATGTGGTACGTCCACTTGACCCCTCCTGACCTTAGTGACGAAGCTTGGACACAGCCTAACACCTTGAACACCGAGCTCCTCGGAGCATTTGTTGGTGATGCCTTTAGAGTGCACACAAATTGTAATGGCGTCTCAAAGGGTGTGTGTGAAACCCAGCTTTAATGAAGACAGACTCTGGCACGTGGTCAAGTGTGCCGTAAGGCAGCCGTACTGGGGGTGAGGGGGTGACATGCCCTGTCTGAACCTGTTTCTTCATCCTTAGAGTCAGGCACGTTCACTGCTCGCAAGGCTGTGAAGTGTGGCGCCTGTCTGATACTTCCTGTACAGGTGCACAAGCCAGTCGGCCTGCCTTCTCTGGGGCAGGGGATAAAAATAAAAAGTTGAGTGTAGTGGCACAGGGGAAAGTAGGGGCTGGAATTGGGAGCCAGGTTCAGCCGGGGATGTTTGGAGAACTGGCTAGATGTGCACCTGTGATCCCAGCACTTGAGCCAGATTGCAAGGACTGCTGCGAATATAAGGCCAGCCATGTCTATACCGTAAGATTTCAACAAAAACAGAAAAAGAAAGATTGTCTCCAAGGGTGTGTGTGTGTGCTGTAATTAACCACTTAAACATGTGGGTGAGTCCCTGGCACGCCCCTCTATATTGCCTTGCATTTTCTTGGAGCCAAAGCACACACACATTATTAACTTCTAGCTAGCTCCTGCTTGGGAATCCAGAACCAACTAAGACAAGTCATTTGATGGTGTGTTTGTTTATTTCTATGATAGTAGGGGTTTCGCCTAAGGCCCTGTATGGCAGACACCTGCCTCACCACCAAGCTATATCTAGCCCTCTTTTTAAACTTTTTGTTTATTTTTAAGATAGAGTCTCTCATTATATTTCAGAGCTGTACCGTCAGGCCAAGCCGATTTTATCTTTTATCATCCTTGGTCATTTTATTTGTAAACTGAGGCTTCTGAAACCAACCCACATGCTGTCCATTACACTGCAGTGGCCAGTGAGAGCCGTGGAGACTGGAGGTCTGTGCAGGGCCTGTGGCGCTTTGCGCATGCGTCCACTCTGCCCTCCTCAGGCTCTCTTCCCCTGTCTGTCCTCCCCAGCTGACTCTGTTTCCATCTCCATCAGCCCCGAGTCTCACCCTCTGCCTTCTGGACATCGTGCCTAGGAGAAAGTTAGGTCCACACCCTCCTCCAGGCCTGAGCGATCCTCCAGTTACTCCGTGGCCCACACACGTCAGCCCCTCTCCAGGACGGCTGTGGTGGGTCAGCAGTGAGCCTTGAGTAATTGCACACCTTCAGTCTGAGCCTGTCTTGGAAGTAAGCTGAACAGAGTTCCTCCAGCGTCTAGATCCACTCCCTCCCCCCTCAGCTCAACTCTGAACCCCGCTTGCTGTTTCCTCAGGTCTCTATGACTTTGGCTTCTGTCTGTTTCCACAAGCTGTCAGGTTAATATTGACAGACAGTATGGGCTCATTGCAGAACCCAGGCTAAGCACAGGCTCTGCCCTTGAGCCGTCCCTCCTACCTGAACACAGTATTTTTGTACCCACCTCCCCCTCCTTTCTTTTGCATCTCATGTATCCTAGGCTGTGTTATGAACTCTCTAAGTACTGGAGGATGGCTTTGAACTCCCAAATCCTCTTGCCTCCGTTTCTTTTTTGTTTGTTTGGTTGGTTTTGTTTTTTGAGACAGGGTTTCTCTGTGTAGCCTTGACTGTCCTTTAATCCCAGCACTCAGGAGGCAAAGGCAGGTGGGTCCCCATGAGTCTGAGGCCAGCCTGGTCTACAGTTCAAGTCCAGGACAGCCAAGGCATTTCTGCAATACATCCCTGTTGTTGAACAGCGCAGGACTGTTCCTAAGTGTTTACTAAAGGAATGAGCAGACGGACAGATGTCCAAGTTACCAGCTGCCTGATGCCTTCCTACCTCTTACCAGTGTGTTCAAATCTTGCTGTGCCCAGATGCACTTTCTAGCAACTTGCTTCCTTGGGTCTTTTTTCTGGTGGTACGCCTCAGCCTCTCTTTTATTTTTTTTTAAGATTTATTTATTTATTATTATGTATACAGAGCTCTGCCTGAATGTGCACTTGCAGGCCAGAGGACAGTATCAGATCACATTATCGAGGGTCGAGAGCCACCATGTGGTTGCTGGGAATTGAACTCATGACCTCTGGAAGAGCAGTCAGTGCTCTTAACCGCTGAGCCACCTCTCCAGCCTGCCTCAGCCTCTCTTAAGGACCTGATGCAAGTTAAAGTCACCTCATGTCCAACTTACATCTCTTTTCCTTAACTTCTGTGCCACTAATGTAGCATTTCTTTCCTACTGCCAGGTTAAGTCCCTATGTACATTGGTCTCCCCCCCCCCTTTTTTTTTTAATTTCATGTTTTATATGTGTAGGGTTGGATGCTCGTAGAGCTAGAGTCACAGGTGGTTGTGAACTGCCAGGCGTGGGTGCTGGGACCTGCCCTGGGTCCTCTGCCAGAGCACTGCAAGAGCTTTTAACTGCTGAACCATTTCTACAGCCCTTGTTCATGGGTGTTACGAATGGAACCACATCTAGTTTGTTGTCTCCTGAAGGTAGCGACCATTTTGTGTGTCTTTAGTGGTACCCAGAGCCTAGCTGACATCACCCACTCACCCTGCTAACAGGAGCGGTATGCATCAGGTAGCCTCCTGTTATATTTTACTTTATGGAACACCTACCCTGAGTTCTTGTTTTGTTCTGTGTTGTGTGTATGTGTGTTCCTGTGGGTGTCTTGTGGCCAGGAGTTGATGTGGCTGTTGAACCCAGAGCTTGCTGATTCAGGTGTTTAGGTAGCCATCTTGCTGTGGGGGTCATGGTTCTGTCTCCTGAGTACCGGTTTCAAGCAGGCTGCCACACCCACCTGCAGCTTATACGGTACCAAGGATCTGAGCTCTGGCCCTCAAACTTGCGCAGCAAGTGCCACATCTACTGCACCATCTCCGAGGTCCCAGTGCCCTTGAGTTGAGGCTCAAGTTGGAGGTTCAGCCTTCATATCGCTTGAGGAGCTTGTTGTCTCCTGAAGGTAGCGATGTCTTCATCTTTGTTTTGGAAAGTCTGTACTTTTGCTTGCAAAAATTGCCTAAGGTTGGATACAAGAGGAAAAAGGCCACTCACATACAGTGATGCTCTGGCCTCAGAGTGGTGAGGCTTGGGCATCTGTGCAGACCTGTGGAGAGCACCTGGGAGAGGGGACATCGCTCTTCCTGCTGGGTTTGGCCTTTTCCATCTGGCAGATATTGATTGTCTGGCTCTCGGGTTCTTTGCTGCGCTGGGAAAGGTTGCCTGTTTGTCATCTTTTGTGCCAGCACAGTAATGGTGTCCGTAAAAGAAAACAAGTTTCCCATGGGTGGGGCTTTTTGCACACTGTTCGCTTTGGCAGCCACGCACAGCTACATTCTGCAGGGCGTAGAGGCTAGTCCCATGCCTTCCATCTTTTCCTCCTTGCCAGGTTCTTCCCCCTGGCTGTGGATAAGTCCCTCTGCCCACGGTGTAGAATCTCACAGAGGCTGAATGAGGCAGACATCCAGGGCATGCGCAGTGGAAGGAAAAGAGAAGGCTGTGCTGGGCAGGCAGATGCTCTTAGCATGTGCAGGGGCCACATGTGAGGAGGACGCACTACGGAAGGGAGGGCTGAGCGAGCTGGCGTCAGCTGCGGGCTTCTTCCCAGCCCCAGGAGTGCACGGTTTAGTCTCTACAGTCAGTATCTACTGGTGACAGTGAGCTGTGGCTCCTCCACAGAACGCGCCTATTTGCCCAGAAGGACGTGCTGTTCACTGTTCCAAATCAGCTTCTTCTCAGGCCTTGACTAGCCAATGTGTGCTTTTTGGTGTTCTGTTTTGCGTTGTTTCTCAGCAGAGTGTCGTGGAACATAGAGGCAGCGATGGGTCTTCAGTTGTGGTAATTAGGTAGAGTTCACCTAGTCAGTAGGGATACAGGCTTCAGAGAGAGAAAGCCTCGCAGCTTCGTTCTTCCTAAAGTGGTGTGTGCTTGAGTTGACTGTGCTGAGCAAGCTCTGTTCGGTCTGCACAGCGCTGAATCAAGAACATCAGCACGGCCCAGCACGGTGGCGTGCTCGCTCCTTTAACCTCAAGCACTTGGGAGACAGGCAGGCCAATCTCGGTGGGCTTTAGGCCTGGTCTATACAGAGAGTTCCAGGACAGCCTTGGCTACACAGAGACCCTGTCTCAAAGAAAGTAGGAGAATGAAAGAGCAAGCATAGTGTGGCCATTGTGCACCTGCCACCACCTGTTACTGCCTGTGCGCCTGGCATATGGTGGCACTGCAGCTCCCGGGGCTGTATACACGTCACTAGTTCTAGGTTGTCGTTTGTCACTTCCAGCCTCAGGTGTTCAACCATCTCAAAGGGAGAAACACAAACAAGCAATAAAGATGGGAAACCTAGGCTGCCAGTATTGCCCAGTGAAAGGCTCTTGTTGGTACCTGAGTTTGATTCTCCGTTTCCCACAGGACCCACATGCTGGAATGAGAGAAAACTCCAGAAAACTGTCCTTTGACCCATAGATGTGCTCTGTCATGTGTTCATGTGTGCACACACACAGAAAATGTGGTTAAAAAAAAAATTTAAGGTGGAGAGGAACCTTTGAGGTTTGAGGCCAGCCTAGACTATCAATGTGACCGTCTCACTGTGTTGGTGACAGGGCGTGGCTGCATCTGTAGTGCTTGTGCTAACATTTGGTGTTCTCTGTCCCTTACTATGAGGTGTCTTTCTGTGTGTGTTTTTATTTCCTTTTCAGGTTATTCTTTTTCTCTGTCTATGAAAATGCCAGTTGTTTTGTGTGTTCTGTTGTTGTATGAAAATTGTGTTCAAGTTGTATCAGGTGTGTGTCCCTGTATAGTTTGGGGCTGTTCCGTAAGTAGGGTGTGTCATCCTGAATTGAGTGTCTGTGTTCCTTCATCTTGCATAATTGTTCTGGCTAGCACTTTGTTGATCAGAAAGACACCTATGCCTTGTTCCAGATCTTACAGTGTGAGGTGGCAGTGGAGGTAGAGGGTTCATGTGTGGTGGGGGGAGGGGTTGGTGCATGTGGGGTTTGAGGGTAGTGTGTGTGTGTGAAGTGTGGTACATTTGGGGTGAGGTGTATGGGTGTGGAGGGGGAGGGGGTGTGCACGTGGGTTTGTTGCACCAGCACATCAGAGCTGGTTCTCGTCACAGTGGGCTCTGGATGGCAGACCTCCCAGCTTGTACAACAAGCGCCCTCACCACAGAGCCACCTCTATTACTTGGTGTCTGTGCCTGATGTTGAGTGTGCCGCAGCCCACCCAGGACACGGCTGTCTGTACCTGATGTTGAGTGTGCCGCAGCTCACCCAGGACACGGCTGTCTGTGCCTGAGGTTGAGTGTGCCGCAGCCCACCCAGGACACGGCTGTCTGTGCCTGAGGTTGAGTGTGCCGCAGCCCACCCAGGACACGGCTGTCTGTGCCTGAGGTTGAGTGTGCCGCAGCCCACCCAGGACACGGGCTATCTGTGCCTGATGTTGAGTGTGCTGCAGCCCCCCCAGGACACGGGCTTTCTTTGGAGAAGGCTTTGGTGTGGGGGATACCAACCAGCCTTACAGAATGTTTAAAAGCGTTCTTTTCATTTTCTAGAAAATGTTTGGAAAAATTAGCCTGTGATGTTAGGGCTCTTTGTTGGGTGATTTTGTTCAATAATTTGTCCTTTTGAAACAGGGAGCGTCTTACTTTATAGCCCAGGCTAGCCCAGAATTCATGCAGGCCTCCTCCTCTGTCTCTTGAGTGGAGGGTTCCCAGCATGACGTGCCACGCCTTGCCTGGTTTCTGACTCCGTATCTGCACTAGTTGTGAGCCTATCCTCCCTTTGTAATTTCGTCTTTTAAAGTTTTCTTCATTTAGTTTGTTTGTTTGTTAGACAATTTTCTGCTACTATAGTAAAATACTTGAGCCTGTGCACTATGAAGAACAAGAGGTTGCTGTAGCTTGTTTGCAGGACAAGAGGACATAGCAGCAGCTACCTCGTGTGGTAATGAAACCCGTGTAGCAGCTGAGTGGTGATGGCAGAGAGCTAGAGCAGCTAGGGTCCTGATCTCTTCCAAGGCCACTGTGACCGTGGGACGTGCAGCAAGCCTAGCATTAGCTCTGGGGCCCAAGCTTCTGAAGACTTTGGAGGGCATTCCTCAGGTGGTAAGGTTGGATGCTGACTGACACTTCGTGCTGTTGGTGCTGCAGCTTGGGGTGCTGGAGCCCATACCTAGTCCTGTGTGTGCCGAGATGCTGCGCACCGCTGAGCTGCAGCCCAGATGGGGGCAGGAGGCTGCGGCAACGCAGTGTTTGGTTTTTATTTTTTGACACAGGGTTAGTCTACCTTAGCTGGGTAGAATTTGTTATGTGTCAAAAAATAAAAACCAAACACTGGGGGCTGGAGAGATGGCTCAGAGGTTAAGAGCCCTGACTGCTCTTCCAGAGGTCCTGAGTTCAAATCCCAGAAACCACATGGTGGCTCACAACCATCTACAATGTGATTTAATGTGCACTGTATACATAATAAATAAATCTTTAAAAACAACAAACAAACAAACAAAACACTGCCTTAAACTTGTAACCAGTTCTCCTGAGTGCTGGAATTCTGCCATGCCTGGCTTCTTGATGGTGGTGGTGGTGGTGGTGGTGGTGGTGGTGGTGATTAGTTAGTTAGCTAGTTAGTTATGTGGATGGATGTGTGCATACATTTGTGGGTGTGGGTAAATGTACCTGTGTACTCCCAGAGGCTACAAGAGGGTGGGAGGAATGAGCAATTCATCACGTGACCGCTGGCGTCTGAGCCCTGGCCTTCATGGCTGAGCCACTCTCCTGCCCTGCTGCACGGCTTTCATGTGGTAGTTACAGACTACTCTAGCACTGCCTTCCTTTCATCCTGTAGGTTTTGGCATATTTTATTTTGTTTTCCTGTGCTTTAAGTATTTAACCCACCCTATGATTCCTTCTTTGATCCCTGAAAGCTGAGTGGTGGGTTGTTTAGTAGCCACAGATTATGGTGTTTCCTGTACCAGGCTTCTGATTTCATGAGGGGATAGGAATAATTCTTGGTGTAGTGTCCATCTTTTAAGTTCTGTTGCAGGGCTGGACAGATGACTCAGCAGCTAAGAGTGCGTGCTGCTCTTCCAGAGGACCCTAGCATCCTTGTTGGCAGCTCAGAGCCACCTGTAACCCTGGCTTCAAAGAGCTACATCTCCCTCTTCTGGCCTCTGTGGGCACTGCTTACTGTTGGCATAGACACAGGTACACACGCACGCACCATAGAAGTTTAGAGATAAATGTAGTTTGGGTGGCCTTCTTAATAACATCTCATTACCTTCTGAAATGGTTGTCAGGAGCTGAGTGGTAGTGGAAAAGGTTATCATTTATGAAATATCGACCCGGTGACCTTAGCTATTCAGTTATGATGAAAGGCCCAATCTAGCCTTTATTGAATGTGATATTTATTAAAAATGAAACTTCTCGTTTCCATTACTTAATCAATAGCACCGTAAGCCATTTGTTAATATGATTAAAGGTGGCGTTACAGACTAGATTTCTGACCCCCAGAACCTGGGTTTAATTTTTATACCTAGAGTGTACCTTTCTAACCTAGAGTCAGTCAGATCCATTTAATCCTGCCCTGAAAGACACAAGAAAGAACAAAGTTTGCAGGAAGAAGGCCAGACCCAGTGTCTCATACCTATAATCCCAGCACTGAACGGCTGAAGTAAGAGGGTGCATGTGACAGTCACATTGAGGCCAGCCTAGGCTGCCTGGAAGACCCTCCCTCAAAAAACACACAGAGGGCCGGTGAGGAGGCTCAGCAGGCAAGGGCACCTGCTGCAGGAGCCTCACAGCCTGAGGTTGCTGCCTATAACCCATGTAAAAGTAGAAGTAGAGAGCAAATTCCACAAAAGTACCCTCTGGTCTCTACGTATGCACTGTGGCACCCTCGTGCTCACACACACATACACAGAAACATGCTGTACACAGTGGGCTTTTTCCCCTCCAAATGAAGTGATAGCTCAGGGTGAGAGCGCTTGCTTCTGTCCCAGAGAACCACAGTTCAGTTCCCAGCATCCTCCACGTCAGATGGCTCCTGTCCATCTGTAACTCCAGTTCCAGAGCATCCCATGTTCTCTTCTGGCCTCCATGGACACCCTCACATGCATGGGTGCGTGCACACGTGTGTACACAAACACATAGTCTTCAAGAAACAAAAATGTTCAAAGATGAGTGTAACTGCTGCTCAGTAAAGAAGAGCTCCTCTGAAGTCAGCAGTGCGCTGTCAGAAGCACGTGTGTTTCGTTTTCTGCTGTCGCCTGCTGGGATTCAAACGTCAGGGTTTTGTGCAGGTGGCAACAAGGGATGTGTTGCATGGTTAGTGTGAGCTGGGAAAGCCTCTGGGACAGGAAGAAAGATCATCAGTGATGAGGCCTGGCCAGCCGGTGGGTGTGCTGCCGGTCCACTCTCCTGCCAGTGCCTGTTACTTACGCCAGGATAGTGCCCCTCTGACCACACCAGTGCTGACAGGGACCTGGGAACGGAGCTGTGGTTGCCCTCTGGGGTGCACTGCCAGCCTTGCCTCACCATAGCTAAGGGAGGAAACAGAGGGTTCTGAAGAGCCACCCATTGTGTGCTTCTGCTGTGTGGTGAGCTGTTTCACCACATTGTCACGCTGTCCTTGAAAGGAAAAGCTGATGGGCTTGGCAGTGGCCTGGCCGGGATCAGGACACGGGCCATTGCACTCCTCAGCCTCCTCAGGCCCTGGAATAAAGGTCAGCACAGAGCCACCCAGTGAACCATGGGTAACCAGATGGGGAGAGGAGAGGCAGTCCGCCAAGAGCTGCTGCACAGCACGTTCCCAGGGCTACCCCAAAGACAGGTGGAGAGAGATTAGTGGCAGAAGGACAGAGTCTGCCTGCCTCTCAGAGGCAGGGGGCTGTTGACCGCCTCTGGTGGAACAGCTAGCTGGACCCTAGTGTGGCGATGCACAGCTGGGCCCTGTGGCTGGCGCTACAGCCTCGGCCGGTGCTCTTCTGAGTAACAGCCATATTGGGCCGTTGGGAGGTCAGCCAGCAGGCCTGTGCTTACTGCACGCCTTTGCAGCCCTCCTCTCCCCCTGGGAGTGCCTCAAGATGGGCGTCAGCACCTCCTGTAGGGGCTGGTAGGGTGTGTGTAAAAGCCATACTAGAGATTGTTACTAAAGCACAGATCAGTTTCACTTTTTTGTGGGGAGAGAGAGAGAAAAAAAAACCTTCGTCGTGGATGGGAAGGTTCTTGACAACTCAGAGCGAAGTGTCCCATGTCCCGTTCTCTATCACTCTCACCCCAGCTCGCTGCGTCCCTGGACCCTCTTCTTGAAGACCTCCACTCCAGTACCTTACCTAGGGCACTGTCGTCCTAGTGGCCCTTCCCACCTACATGGCTGATCTTCTGGGTCACTCTTACGTGTGGTCAGTGATGGGGATGAGGGAGTAGTGTGCTCCTTCAGCATCACCTGTGATGGACATCCGTGGTCTCAAATGCTGGTTCCAGGCCTTCCCAGGGCCGTGGAAGGACTGCAGGGGCTCGCGGTGGCTGCATAGCCAAGGAGAAGATGGTTATGCCGGCCTTGTTCCTGCACTCCATGCCTGTGTCCCCACAGGTCTGTCAGGAAGGACCTTCTGTTCACTGCATTTTCTGTATAGCTTCCACTTGCTCCGGGCTACTGACATTTTAGTGTGTTGCTTTTACACCCTTGACTTTGGCTTTCAAGAGCTAGTGCGTATTAAGTGCTCTCTGTCAGAGATGAATTCACCAGGCTCACGTACCTGTGGCACCTAGCGGTTCTTCCTGCGTACTGTGTGCTGTGTGTAACTGCTGACTTGAGTTCAGGAGCATGGTGAGCCAGGGTGCAGACAGCCACTCATATTCCCTGTGATGGCAGCGTCCCCAGCAAACACATTTGCTATTGATGTGTATAATTTATCACTTTATTAACTGTGGAAACGAAGCCTTATTGGGGAATAAAGCATAACTTGGTTATGTCCTGTGCAGAGGGCAGACGCAGTGGAATGTGGCTGACAGGTCCCCGTCTCAAGGCTGATTCCAATAATGAGAGTGTTTAAGTACCATTGATTGTCCTCTAATTGAATTTCTCTTTCTTCAGGCCTCTTCTGAAGAGCTGAAGGCTGCCTACCGGCGGCTGTGCATGCTTTACCACCCGGACAAGCACAGGGACCCGGAGCTCAAATCACAGGCAGAGCGGCTGTTTAACCTTGTCCACCAGGCGTATGAAGGTCGGTGGGGAACGTGGCTTCACGCACGCAGACATTCGATTTTTAAGAGACTTGATTTGTAGACAATAGAGAGACGGAGTCCTCAGAGGTGTATAAAAGAAGTGCTTGGTTTGGTACTGTATGCTGACAGGGCCTTTGAAAGAGTCGGAGTTTTTTGCTTCAGAAATCAATATGTGTCCAGTAAGAAGAAAATGAGAGTCCAGATGCAGAGATGGCCAGGTCTGAACGGAGGAGGGTACCCAAGCTCCGGCTGTTCCTAGTGTCCACATGGTGGGGGAGGGGGCGGGTTCTTGCAAAGCAGCTTTGTCCCCCTCCCCCCCCCCCCCCCCCCCCCCGTGTTTTTGTTTTTGTTTTGAGAGGCCACAGGACTTTTTATTTATCCCGAGTGGTTTTGCTAGTTGTGTATCAGTCAGTGTAAGAGAGGTGTAACAGAAGCTGGTGTGGGCAGGCTCATGGGAAGTACAGCCTATTCATTCAGCAGCCTGGGGTTAAGGCTTATCCATAAAGAGGAAAACTTGGACGTCTGTCTCTGGGAAGACATAACTTCCTAATGCCAGGTGAGCGTCATGCCATCTAGGTGGGCAAATTTTTCTTTTCTTTCTTTTTTTAAAGACTTATTTATTTATTATTGTGTATACAGTACTCTATTTGCATGTACACCTGCAGGCTAGAAGAAGGTGTCAGATCACATTCTAGATGGCTGGGAGCCACCATGTGGTTGCTAGGAACTGAACTCAGGACCTCTGGGAGAGCAGACAGTGCTCTTAACCTCTGAGCCATCTCTCCAGCCCCCTACATGAGCAATTTTAAAGTGATTAGAATGGTAAAATGTTTTACCATGATTTTAAAGATAAAAGCTAAAATACATTAAGTCACTCTTAGATTTATAGATTAGGAAAAATCAGGCTGGAGAGATGGCTCAGAAATCACTGTCTGCTCTTCCAGAGATCCTGAATTCAGTTCCCAGCAACCACATGGTGGCTCACAACCATCTATAATGAGATCTGGTCCCTTTTTCTGGTGTGCAGGCAGAATACTGTATAAATAATAAATAAATCTTTAAGATTAAGAAGAAACAGTTACTGGTTCCATACCCCTGGGATCTGCTCCTTAGTTAGCGGCCAAAAGTTAAATTATGAGTCTCTACAAAATAACAAGACTCCTCTCCACAGGCAGAGTAGCAGCTGGCATGTTTTACCTTACGGATTTTACCAAAAGGCTGAGTTTTGGCCAGATTGGGGGAAGGGACACCTTTAATCCCAGTGGGAGGCAGAGGCGGGTGGAGTTTATGACCAGTAACAATTGGGCGGTGCCGTATGATAGGTAGGTGGTCTGTCGTATCCACCACAGCACACCTGTAGACAGGGCGCCTGTCTAGTCAGGGTAGTTCTCCTCAGGCTGCGTGACTGAAGCCTATGATTCCCATGTGTAAAAGGCCACATGGTTCTGCTGATGTCTCATGTGCACATAGCCTGCCTGTGTAGTGTAGAGATTTGAAGACAGGTAAACAGAAGCCTGCCTCCTGAGGAAGTGCTGTAGCAGCAGGCCCAGCAAAGCCCTGAGAGGGTCTTTCCTTACTAAATCAGTACAGCTCAACAAGTTCGGCTCTGTGATTTCCAGTGGTCAGCATTTCTTTCTTCTCCATTTGATTTGAATATGGATAGACTCATTTACATTGCTTTTTAATTAGGCCTAAAAATATATGGGAACCTCAGAGGAGAACAGACACTGATCCCAGCAGAGCTCGGAGTAGAGCTGGGCTGCTGTTGGCCTCTGAGTACTTCTTTCCTTGGTTAAGGGAGCTGTTCTCATTAGGTGATGTGGCCAATGGTATGTGTGTTTGTAAATGATTTTCAGCTGGCTATGGTGGTGCATACCTGGATGCCAGCACGTGGGAGGTGGGGGCGGGGTAATTAGCATGTTGCTGTGCACTGAATGAGTCGGGCTATGTGAGACCCTGGTTTGTTTGTTTGTTTTTAATTACAAATAACGACAAGTACACCGAAAACAGAAGTCTTGGGTTGGTAGTGTTGTCAAGGAAATCAGCTGGTGCAGCAAGGCACCAAGTAGCTCTCGTGGGGTGAGGTGGTGCTCTCCTGCCATCTCGGCACCCAGCAGGCAGAAGCCTGAAACCAAGACCAAAACATCTCTCCTTAGAGCTGCCAGAGCCAGGCCCTGCTCCGCATGGTGCGCCTGGGATGCATTGTGGCCACCGTTGGGAGCCTGCTGGGCCTGAGCTTGTGATCAGGAAGGAGAGGAGGGCTGTCCTCCTGACCTCGTTGTACACTGCGTTCTCGGGACTAAAGGGGAAGTTTGTGCTGGATAAACATGTTTGATTTTTTTTTCTCCCCATTGCAGTGCTTAGCGACCCCCAAACACGGGCTATCTATGACATATACGGGAAGAGAGGCCTGGAGATGGAAGGATGGGAGGTAAGAGAAGCAGCCGAAGCGTCTGTGGTGACGGGAAGTGAGCGGCACTCACGCGTCTCTCACTGTCGGCTGGGATCCCACCCGCGCCAGCACATAGGCCTTCAACGAAATTAAGAAACAACACCTATATATTTATAGCAGTTTGGGGTCTTCTGATACAATTTATGGCTTGCCCACACTTCAGCCATCAGGAAGGAGCAGAGCGCAGTGTTCTGGTGCCTCAGTGCATTACAGCTGGAAGGCTTATCCCAGGCCGAGAGCATGCTGTGGTGGTGTGCTTCACCCTGCAGGCTCCTGAAGCTCCGGGGGGCCTGGAACTTGTTTTGTAGACCAGTAACCACCTCCAGCTTGTGATCCGCTGTGGGAGGGCTGGAGCTGGCTGCCAGTGCAGTGCCAGTGCCCACGCTGAAAATGAAGTTTCTATTTTCCTCAGAATTGAGAAAGTTAGACTATGGACTGTGAACACTTGGACAGCCTGGGCACTCATGATGGCTGGCAAGTGGAGTAGAAACCACGTAACTCGGCTTGCCTGTAAACTGCTCTCAGGGGCCCAGCTCCAGCCTGCAGCCCTGTACATTACCCGGGTTCCTCTGTGACAGTATCTAAGGAAGCTGTCCTCTTGTAGTACAGCCATGTACCATGAGCTTTCAGACCATCACAGCAGAGGCAGCTACGACAGCGTGAGAATGAACATAGTGTTGTTTGTTAGTGGAAACCCACAAACCCTGTAAAGTCTGGATCAGGGCAGTAGGAGTGTATGGTGCTGATGTTGCAGACTTGACCGGCAGTCCATGGCCACAGGAGATGCTGACATTGGGACTGGAGAGATGGCTCAGCCATTTTGAACACTCGCTGGTCTTCCAAAGGCTGGTTCAACTCCCAGCACTTACACGGTGGTTCATAACTGTCTGTGACTCCAGGTCTGGTGCCCTGTTCTGACCCCCACAGGCACACAAGTGGTACAGATAATGCACTTAAGCAAACCGCCCATATATATAAAACAAAATTTTAAAAATTAAGAAAAAGAATTGATTTTTAAAAATATTAACATTAAACCAGGTATGGTTGGCACATGCCTTTAATCCCAGCACTCTATGGGAGGTAGAGGCAGGTGGATCTCTGTAAGTTTGAGGACAGCCAGGGCTACAGAAAGAGAGGCTTGGAATTAAAAAAAAAAAGTTAGGATCCTAGACTTTGAGAGCCAACAGCGCTCAGGGACTGTGGCTGTGGACATTCACTCTGAAGATGAGCTGCCCACCCCCGCCTGCCGGGAGACACTCTTTCCCTCCTCATGAGATGGTCTTTCTGGCCAGCCCGGGACAGGGCATGGGTGATGGGGGGCTAACTGGTCCAGATGAACTGAGCTGCTGTGAGTTCACGGGCTGCATGTGACACGCTCCAGGGGCGGGGCAGCTTATGTAGCACATGGCTAAAGTTCTAGACACCTACACTAGGGCTGCCCTCACCCAGGACCACCCGTTAGTATCAGAGCATCTAGTGAGTACTGTAATGACAGAGCCTTATGGCTGCCAAGAGAGAGGTGTGTGTGTCCGGGAAGTGTCTTCACTATTCTGGGGGGACCAGCAGTTCTGCCTTGGCAGTTGGTTCTGATTCTGTGTACAGCATGGGCACAAGTGAAGGACCCAGCACCTCTGCGCTGTCGTCACTGTACTGCATTACAGCTGTAACCAGCTGAGCCGCACCACGCTCCCACGCTCTGTTTCTCATGCAGGCTTAGGGTCGTGCCGTTGGAAGCAGGGCGCTTAGAAGGCATGTGGTGCAGTGTCTGCAGAGGCCTGATGGCCACAGTGGTCTTGCCCTTTGCATGGAGCTCATGATCTTCCTGCTAAGAAAGGCTGTGCTCCAGTGGTGTCCCCAGCACTTTCCTGTTGCCTACTGTTTGACCCCTAGTGTTGGTTGGACCTGAGACTGCAGCGTCACTGGCAGCTCAGTGCCTAGCCGTGTCATACACGGGCCAGCCTAGGATTCTTAGGCACCCATCCTCCTTCACGTGACTAGAGATCTCAAGCTTTGTGATCCTACAGTGTGCCTCATTGACAGCTGCTGTCTCGTTAGGAAACTTGAACTGTAGAATTGTCTCCACAAGGTTCCTGCAGCCTCTGAGAGGTTACTAAACTAAGGAATGCCAGTGTCCGGAGAGCCCAGAAGCAGCAGAGCCTTGCTTTCCTCGAAGGGTTGGTAGGAAGCTCTTGGTAGCCCCTTCAGTATCTTTTAGAGCCCTGAGGTGGCCAAGCCAGTCCCTGGCGTGTGTGTGTGTGTGTGTGTGTGTGTGTGTGTGTGTGCGCGCGCGCGCGCGTGCATGCCTGTGTGTGTGCGTGTGTGCATGCCTGTGTGTATGTGTGCCTGTGTGTGTGCGTGTGTGCATGCCTGTGTGCGTGCGTGTGTGTGCTTGTGTGTGTGCCTGTGTGCGTGCGTGCGTGCGTGTGTCCTGGCCTCAGCTTCTCCCTCAATTCTGTTACAGGTGGTGGAAAGAAAGAGAACCCCAGCTGAGATCAGAGAAGAGTTTGAGAGGCTGCAACGCGAGCGAGAAGAGAGGAGACTACAGCAGCGAACCAACCCCAAGGTAGCCGGCGCCACCTTACGGAGGACCTGGGGAGAGCCAGGCTCAAAATAACTAAATGCTTTTCAGCTGACAACATATAAACTGGGGGATTCAAAGCCTTGCTGCTTTTTGGGCGGGTGATACCTCATGTTGCAGCCGAGCTGCTGCAAGACACAACCATTCAAATTGTGGAGGAGTTCAGTGAGCCCTGCGCCCCCGGGTTTGCACCGTCACGGCTCTCTAAACTGTGGAGGAATTGGTGAGCCCTGGGTTTGCACAGTCATGGCTCTCTAAGACCTTTCCTCCAGTGAGCTTTCCGAGCCGTTGGCAGTCAGGGATCAGTGGGGAAAGGCCGCCGGCCAATAGCTTACGCACTGAGCAGGGCCTCTGCCAGACATTGCTGTGGCGACCCCAGTCTCCGGACTGGAACCCCCCAGAGTTAACCGATGTTTAACCCACTGGCACATGGAGTCAGCCCTTTGGACAGTATCTTTTTCCTTCTTTGGGGGAGGTCATTCTGAGGTGTACCCCACTTGTGCAGTGCCCATTGTACTGAGTGACTAATTGACCGTGGCTTGGCCCTGTCCAGCAGTGAATAGTGTTCAGGCTGGGCCCTGTCATCCTGTCAGGATGGCCCTGCTACAGCCTGGCCCTGCCATGATAAGGAGCTAGTAGCCTTTCCATTGCCTCTTGAGGAGCCTGTGTCGTCTTGCGGGGAGGTTGGAAGGGAGCTCTGCACAGTGCTAGGAAGCAGTGTTTTCCGTAAATCTGCTGGGATGGATCTGGGAAGCACAGCAGGTGACCCTCTGGTCACATTCATTCTAGCATTTGTTTTGTAAGACATGAAAGTGTGGAAAGGACTTGGTTCACAGAGCAGGGCTATGTAGAAAACCTGGTGTGATGGCTAACACCTGTAGTTCTAGCCCTTGGAATGCTGAGATGGGACTGTTGTGCATTCAAGGCCAAACTGGGCTACATAGCAACACCCTGTCTCAAAAAAAAAAAAAAAGTACACACAGTCAAGGACTGAGGCTACACCCAGGGGTAGCTTACTTACCTAGCAAAATGCCAACCAAGCACAGGCTCACAGCCCAAGACTGAGTGTGAGGAGGAGGGTCTGACGTCCACCTTGCCGTCCGTGGAGGCCACGCCTCTCCAGCCTCTGCTTGCCTTCTTCTCCCAGCATGCAATGGGAGGTTTTCCTGGAGGCTCATCCTGTCCTATGGAGTCATGTCTTAGGACCCCACTATTTCTAGTTTCTCTGTAGCCTTGGCTGGCCTTGAACTCACAGAGATCTGCCTGCCTCTCTAATTGCCTCTTACCGGCCTTCTCTTGCCCTGTGCAGATAAAGCCTATGTCTGTTCTTCCCACTCAGAAAGATAAAACTTAGTGCTGAGGTCACGTGTCCCCGGGCCCCTCTGTAATGAGCTAGGGTAGAGGAGAGGGCTGTGGCTAACAGACCATGAGGTTCGTTCACATGGCCTGGTGACATTGCCTTCTGACTGGGCCACTGTGCCCCTCCTTCCTGTTTTTAAGTCTGGTTGACGTAACTCAACATGCTGCCTTTCAAGAGGCTGGAGCCTAGACTAGGGTTGCTGGGCGCTGTGCTCATGTCATGTGAGCTGGTTGGCTTCCTGTCTGCCCGTGACACTCCCAGAAAGGCTCCATTGTCTTCACACATGATGGCCTGGAAACATAATTGAGCTTTATCAGAAAAAAACTTGCATAGTGATTATATCAGAGGAAAGAAATAACCATACAAATAGTTATAAATCCGAGAGTGCTTTCATAAGGACATGAATACATTGCTCTCTTTTTTTATTTCTCGTTCCTGTCTTTTGGTTTTTTGAGACAGGGTTTCTCTGTATGCCAGGCTGTCCTAGAATGGAGCTCACTCTGTAGACCAGGCAGCCTTCAACTCACAAAGATCTGCCTGCCTCTGCCTTCAGAGTGCTGAGATTAAAGGCGTGCACCAGCACTTTTTTTAAAAAGAGTTTTTGTTTGTTTGTTTTTTTAAAGAAAATTGTTATGGGGATGCAGAGATTGCTTGCTGCCAATCCAAACAACTTTAAGTTTGGTTCCCAGGGTCCATGTGATAGAGTTCGTTCATAAAAGTTGTCTTCTGTCTTCCGCGTGTGCTTTCTAAATACAGACAGTTTAAGATGGTTGTTAGGTTTCTATGGCAGAATGCAGCCATCATAACGAGCCTGCTGTGGCTCTGGTCTGCCCTGTGGATGTGGTTTTGGAGTTAGAAAGCTGGCCTGCCTACAGGTTAGGACAGGACGAAGCCCATGGAACCCATATGTTTGCTGTGCTCAGTGGCAGAAGGCCAGAGACAGTCGCATGCAGAAGCGGGCTGCAACTGAAGTGAGAAGGGACAGACGCCAAGGTGACGAGTCTGGGAAGTCATCATAATGAAGCATGGCTGCACGGCCCTCGGCCTCGGATCCTGTGTTGAGTCACTATCCGCAAGGCTGCGGTGGGCGGGGCCTTCCACTCGGTTTCCTCCTAGAGCTGCCGAGTCTGGATGGGTCAGCTCTCAGATGAGATGAAGTGATCTATGGCTGCTACCATCAGCACAAGAACTGTCTTGAGGCCAGTCAGAAAAGTCGGACGTCCCATCACTCTCAGCTGCCTGTCCCATTGACGCTGTTGCTTTATACAACACCACAACCAGGCACCTTAGAGAAACAAGGGCCAGCTGAGGTTTGGGAGTTTAGAGTCCACAGAGGAATGGAGGCCTTCGGTAAGGGGTGGGCATGGCTGGAGCAGGAAGCCACGACGGTGAACCGGAAGCGTTGTGAGATTTGAGACTCTCCAGCCAGGCTGCGTGCATCACCTGAACCTGCTCAGACAGTGCAGCCAGCTGGGGACCACGTGCTAGAGTGCCCACGCCCATTGCACACGTTTTCACTCAAATCACATTGTCTTTGGAGAGACTTACAGTTAATAAAGAGTCGTAGTGAAATTGTAAGGGTGGGGGGCTGGGGAGACGGCTCAGAGGTTAAAAGCACTGACTGCTCTTCCAGAGGTCCTGAGTTCAATTCCCAGCAACCACATGGTGGCTCACAGCCATCTATAGTGTGATCTGGTGCCCTCTTCTAGCATGCAGGCAGAATACAGTATACTAATAGATAAATAAATTAAATTAAATAAAAAAGAAATTGTAAGGATCGGTCTCAAGGGGATGGGAGCTTACTTATCCATAACCATTAATGAAAAAAAGAAGATTACTGCAAGTGTGCCAGCTGCAGTTTCTTTGTGGACAGGACACTCAGGAAAGAGCAAACAGTGGCTGTGAGAGGAGATGTGCTTGTCCATTCTTCTGATTGGCTTGGGTGGCATCTGGGATCTGGTGGCATCCCATAGACTGGTTGTCACCAGCATAAAGGGGGAAAAATTAAAATCTCCTTACTGTGGGTTGAGTCTTTTAGCACATACACACCCACAGTCACAGAGCTCTGAGTCAGGGCTCTCAGCTGCCAAGTGCACGCAGGTCAGTTTCCAGGAGTCTTTCTGTGAGTGAGGACCACGTGTGGCTTATTTCTCCAGTGGCCATCTTTAGACACTGTTGGCAGAATTAAGTGCTCGGCAGGTTGTCAGCAAATTGCAGCCCAGGAGCTGAGAATAATGCTTTCCTTAGAGTTTTGTAAAATGCAAAAGAATATTTTGATGTTGGACTGTTAGCACACACCTTTAATCCCAGCACGGGGAGGCAGAGGCAGGTGGATCTCTGTGAGTTCAAGGCCAGTCTGGTCTACAGAACCAGGTCTACACAGAAAAACCCTGTTTCTTTAAAAAACAAAAAACAAAAAAAAAACTAAACACGTGAAAGCCAGACTACAAACAAGTGTGTGAAGTGCCTAGAGCCCAGCAGCACTCCAGTGCGTCACGTGTGCCTGGTTTGGGTTTCAGCCCCAGAGCTGAGTGCTCGGTTTCAGCACGAGTGCCTGTGCCCAGGTTACTCTCTGAGGCCTCGCTCTGGGAGAGCAGGCAGAAGCTTGGTCAGAAAGGCAGAGTGCAAGGCTATGGCTTGGCTTATAGGAACACCAAGAGCAGCCTAGATTGCTCATGCTTCTCAGGCCAGCTAGGGCTCCATTCAGAGAAACAACATTGTGGCCAGGTGTGGTGGCAGCACCAGGGAGGCAGAGGCAGGCGAGCTCTGAGTCTGTGCTTTACAGTTGGGGTACAGCAACGGTAAAGAGGTCTTACTCTTTGAGAATGCTTCTTCTCTTTGACAAAAGTGTGCTTTGGGGCACCTAACGGACTTAAACGAGAACTTGCACACACAGCCAGAAGCCTCAGCAGACCTCTGACCACCACTCGTGTGTCTGGTGGCTGATGCTTTGCTTTAGCCTTCTGTGCTGGGGTCTCTGTCAGAACTCAGTTGTAACTTTTTGTTCCTCTCAAACTTGTGACTTCTCTATAAGACAACATACGGCGAGAGGCAGAGGCAGGTGGATCGCTGTGAGTTCGAGGCCAGCCTGGTTTACAAAGCGAGTCCAGGACAGCCAAGGCTACACAGAGAGACCCTGTCTCAAAAAACGAAAAAAAGAAAGAAAGAAAACATACGATGTTGGAAGTGAAGAATTCATTATTGGTAAGCTGAGGCCAGCCTTGTGGCCACATAGGGGAGAAGTCCTTCTACTGTGGTGTTGCAGCAAGCCATCTGCAAAAGGTTACTTCCTGAAGTGATGGGTGTGCCGAAGCTGACATCTGGACCCTCTCAGAAATGAAGAAATGCCCTTGTCAATTCAGGGTGACCTGACCAGCCATTTTCAGCACAGTTAATTTCATCAAGCAAGTTGTCACGGGAGCCCAGCATTCTCCTCAGCTCACTGTCCCCGTTCCAGTTTATTTGTTTTCAATATATTTGGGTCAACACCAAAGGCTACTGAGTCTAAAGTCCCTGGCTCGTTGGAGTTCTCAATTATTGTGGTCTCGTGTAAAGGGCAGCAGGCTAGCTGAAAAGTGATGGCTGGACCGTATTTTTAGATTTCTAATGGCCACTGATTTGCTGAATCAATCACTTGCCTGTCAGTGTGGAGTTATCATCAATACTTTGTTTATGGCAGGCTTTGCTTGTACCCGGGCTGGCTTGGAGCTCCTGATCCTCCTGACTCCATGCCACTGTGGTAGGATTTTGGGCCTGTACCACCATACCTTGTTGAATATATACTATTTGAAAAACATTCAGACACAGATGAAGTGCTGGGATTAAAGGCATGCCCGCTGCACTCGACCTGCACCTGTGTTTTTGTCGAGTTGTTGATGAAGGGACCCAGAGCCCTGCACAGCCAGGCTCTGTCAGTGAGCTACGTCCTCAGCCTACAGCAGCGTCAGTTCTCTTGTGGGTTTGTGGTAGGCTGGACTCACAGCTCCCTGCAGGTGTCAGGAGATTGTGTCTG
The DNA here is from genome assembly GCF_964271855.1 of Acomys minous. NCBI lineage: Eukaryota > Metazoa > Chordata > Mammalia > Rodentia > Muridae > Acomys > Acomys minous. The sequence continues at coordinate 125,532,459 of NC_140487.1, forward strand.
GTCTTAACATTCACATGTTTGCTGGTCTGGATGTTGAAGAAAAGTTGGTTGGTTGGTTGGATTTGTTTTTTGAACAAGAGTTTTCCTAGGTTGGCTTTGAACTCAGTCTGACCTGGAACTTACTACACTCCTCCTGCCCTGGCTTCCCGAGTGCTGGGATTCCAGCATGGACAGCAGCTTGTGCACACAGGCCTCTGCTCGGCTCCGGTAACCGCAGAGCTGGGCGTGGCCGGGTCTCTTCCACACAGCTCTTAGCCAGTTTGGAATCCCTTGGGTGGTTGCCTTGATTTGCATAGCTTGTCTCCCTGTGTCGTGTTGTCCAGAGATCCAAATGAAGCACAGTTTCTCACGCCTGATCGTGACGTCTGCGCCACCACACCATGCCTTCCCTCCCTCTTTTCCCTTCTTTGTTTTGCTTTTCAAGACAGGGTTTCTCTATGTAACAGCCATGGCTGCCCTGGACTTGAGTCACAGACCAGGCTGGCCTCAAACTCACAGCGATCCGCCTGCCTCTGCCTCCCAAGTGCTGGGATTAAAGGCGTGCGCCACCATGCCCGGCTCCTTCCTTAAATTACAGTTGTGTGTGTGTTGGTGGGGAGAGAGGGGAGGTGTGCTGTCAGTCATGGTGGCTCGCTGTAACTCCAGCTCCTGAGAGGTAAGGTAAGAGAATTGGGAGTTCAAAGCCAGCCATGGTCACATAGCAAATCCAAAGCCAATTACAGGTGAGCAGGAAACTGTTGTCTCCCAAATTTTTTTTTATCTCATTTAAAATTTCTTCATATTAAGAGTATGTAGAGGCTGGGTGTAGTGACACACACTTTTAATCCTAGCATTTGGGAGGCAGAGGCAGGAGGATTTCTGTGAGTTCAAGGCCAGCCTGGACTACAGAGTGAGTTTCAGGGCAGCCAGAGCTATTATACAGAGAAACCCTGTCTCGAAAAAAGAAAGGAAGAAAGAGAAAGTGCCAATTCTACCTACAGACTCTTTTTTTGTCCAAAACTGGTGTGCCTCTAGGCCACTAATAAAATTTGAGTTATCTCTCAAACTCCTGGAGAATGTGTTTGGCTCAGGTTTCCCCCACAAATAACTGCATCTCCGATTCAGTGACTGCAAATCCTTTGGTGTTTCAAGACTGTTGAGCTCTTAGAGCTAAGCGTGTGGCGTATGCACCTCTGACTTCAAAGCCTAAACTTGCTTCACCCGGGGACTGTAGGCCAGCCTGAGCAACACAGTGAGACCCTCACCCCAACAGTAATAAAATAACGGGGTATAGGGGCATGCACCTCTAACTTCAGCACTTGGAAAGCAGAAACAGAGGAGGATCTATGTAACTTTGTGACCAACCTGGATTACGTGTGTAGCAAGACCCTGTTTCAAAAGAAAAAAGAACCTAAAAAATAAAAATAAGTGACAATTTAAAGAGGAAGTTTGAGCCAGACTTGATAGCTCAGGTGTGTAGTCCTAGATGTTCAGGGGGTCAAAGATTCAAGGCTAGCCTGGACGAGTTAGATCTTATCTCAAAAAATGTCTCAAGGTATCCAGGTAGCTAAGTGGGACAGAACCTGCTTAGCATGTGCTGGGAAAGAGGAAAGGAAGAGAGGACGGACTTGAGTTTTTGGAGAAAACAAAAAATTAAAACTTTAGTTTTTTGGGGTTGGGTTGGTTGGTTGGTTGGTTGGTTTTTGGTTTTTCGAGACACAGTCTCTCTGTGTAGCCTTGGCTGTCCTAGACTTACTTTGTAGACCAGGCTGGCCTTGAACTCACAGCAACCCACCTGCCTCTGCCTCTCGAGTTCTGGGATTAAAGGCGTGCCCCACCACACCCAGCAAGACTTGTTATTGTTTGTTTGTTTGATTGATTGATTAAATGAAGCACAGTTTAATTTCATCATTATCTGAAGAATGTATCATGACAGTCATGAAAACAATCGTTGCCAAACAGTAAAAGCTGCAGATCTCTCGGAGCTGCCAGAGCACAGCCAGTGGCCCCTTCGTTGCTGTATTGAGCACCGGTGTAGCTGACTTAAACATAAAGAGTTGCAAGATATTTGATCTCCTTGTGATCCCTGAGATTGTGAACTGTAAAAGCCTGTCTTTTGTTTGGTGCAGTTGAGCCCTAGCACACAAACCGTTAACCCAAGAGCTTTCTGCACACAGACACGATTAACCCTAGGTCAAGAGGCGGAGCAAGAAACCAGCTGACAGGATTGAAGAGTAGGTGGGACTTTGAGTTGAGGGGTGTTTTAGACAGTGTGTAGAAGGAGGGGGGCTTCAGCTCTGGAGCTCTTCGTCTCCTTGGCCTTCGGCTTTTTGAGTTTGGGTTAGTGAGCCTTTGGCCTTGGGTTTTTTGGACCTTTTCCTACTGGGCTGTCAGCTGAACTAGGGAGCCTTTGGGCCTTTTCCATCTGGACATGAGCTGAGTGGGAAGGTCAGCAGGGTGCTCCCTCTGCCTCCTGAGCCTTTATTGGTAAAACAGAATGATTGAGATTTTCTTTTAAAACAACAACAAAGTGTTATCTGCTCAAGCTGACATGTCCTCGTAGGCAGAGGCAGGAGGGTTGCCACACATTTGGGCCAGCTAGTCTGCATTTTAAGTTCTAGGCCAGCCACGGCTACATAGCAAGCAAAACCTTGTCTCTAAAAAAAGGGGGCTGGAGAGATGGCTCAGAGGTTAAGGGCACTGGCTGTTCCTCCAAAGGTCCTGAGTTCAATTCCCAGCAACCACATGGTGGCTCACAACCATCTATAATGTGATCTGATGCCCTCTTCTGGCCTGCAGGTGTACAGGCAGGTAGAGCACTGTATATATAATAATAAATAAATCTTTTTTTTTTTTTTTTTTAAGAAAAAAAAGGCCAAGAGTGGTGTCACATGCCTTTAATCCCAGCACTCAGGAGGCAGAGGCAGGCAGATCTCTGTTAGTTAGAGGCCAGCCTGGTCTACAAAGTGAGTACAGGACAGCCAAATCTACACAATGGAACCCCTGTCTCAAAAAAAAAAAAAAAAAGGAAAGAAAAGCAGGAACAGGTTTGTTGTACCCAGGGTTGGTTGGTGAAGCTGCTCTGGGCTGCAGCAGCACATCATGGTGGGAGCCGTGTGGAGCAAACCTTCACCTTACAGACAGGAGAGGGAAAGAGGGATCTGGGCCCCACTAGGCCCCACTTTGAAAGCACAAAGCTAGGGATAAATGTTTTTTTCAGAAGGCGGGTACCAGCTATGTTGCCTAAGCAGTCTTGATCTTCTGGGCTCAACGGTATCTGCTACCTCTGCCTCCAGGACTGTAGTTGTATCCTACCAAACCAGATCCCAGTCTTTAAGGAACCCAGCTCCAAACAGCAGCTCTTCACTGCCCTCTACAGCCCCTAGTGGCCTCTGTCCTGAGCCCGCCACTAGGCACCATGGGGCCATCACTCATGTCTGTCTTAGGTCTATGCCTGCACATCTCCCTTCTTGGGGACACTGAGTTACTTCTGGGGTGATAGAAATACTGCCTTATTTTGGTGATGGTTTAATGAATATAGTCATCTGCCAGAACACTGTGCCATGCGGTGTGGTGACACACCCGTAAGCCACGGCCTGGAGGCGGAGTGCAGAGCTGGTTGGTGGCTTATTGAGCCCACTGAATGGGAGTAAAAATATTACCCAAATTATTTGGTCTGAATTTTGGGCCAGCCTGGGTAGCAAAATGAGTCCCCATCTTGAAAAATAGTAAATAAGCTAAAGAGAAATTAGTAAAAACGTGTAGTTTTTGTGCATGAGCACAAAAACTCATGCTCATACACGCTCGCTGGGCTTAAGGTGGGTACCCGTGGGAAGATCTTAGAGCTTTGAAGGAAAATAATAAGCATTGTTTCTCTGAGTGAGCATTTTTATCAGTGTGCTGCCTAATTCTATGTTAACTTGACCCCAATTACCAAAAGCCTCCATGAGCTCAGGCTGTAGACAAGCCTGTAGAACGTTTTCTTGATTAGTGATTGTGGGTGGGGCCACCCCTACGCTGGTGATCCTGGGTTCTATAAGAAAACTGGCTGAGCAAGCCAGTAAGCAGCTCCCTGCCATGGCCTCTGGATCAGCTCCCGCCTCGATTCCCACCTTGTTGGATTTCCTGTCCAGACTTCCGTCAGTGATAAGCTCCGAGTGTGAAAGTGTAAGCCAGAAGAACCGTTTCCTCCCAGGTTGCTTTGGTCATGGGGTTTCATCCCAACTATAGTAACCCTAACTAAGACAGCAAAGTTTTAGCTTAGTGTTTCTTGTGAGCATGCTGTCTTCTGTTGCTCGACTTAGTTTTCAAGGGCAGAGCAGTGTGCGAACACCCATGTGTGCACATTGTGTGCCTTCTTCTTGGTCTGGAGGGCACACTTAGGTCTCGTGGAATTGTAATGTGGCTTTGGGGTAAAGGTGCTTAGTCCACAAGGCCAGCGTCCCATGTGGTCCCGGCATGGTCAGGTCGTGTGCCTCTTGCTCCTGTCTTGCCTCTGGTGTGTGCTGGCTCTTCCCATAGAACTGATGCTTTCTGGCTCTGATAGTCCAAGGCGTTCGTTCTGCAGCTTTTTGTTTGCTCTGTGACGTGGGTGCTCTGTGGACCTCATGGTGCACTGCCCTTCCCTGAAGTCAGATGCCTGAGCACTCCGCTTCTCTCTGCCCCAGGGGACCATCAGCGTTGGAGTAGACGCCACTGACCTTTTTGACCGCTACGATGAGGAGTATGAAGACGTGTCCGGGAGCGGCTTTCCACAGATTGAGATTAATAAAATGCACATATCCCAGTCCATTGAGGTAAAGCACAGACACCTCTGTGAGTACAGCAAGTTAACCAGGCGCAGTGCCGGGCGCTGCGTGAGCGTCAGCTCAGGGCTTCTCCCCATCTTTATTTATGAAGGTGGCAATTAGCCACTTGAGGGGGCAGGGTAAGAGGAGGGAGAGAATTTGGGAGCAGAGCACGGCAGCGTGCTTCATTTGGCCTTGTTTGTTACTATTCTGCCCACACGTAAAGCAGCTGAGTGCCGATGCTCAGCTCCCAGGCCTTGCCAATTAGCAATGCTGATGGTGGAAGCGAGCAGCCCACCTTCACTCTGATGGTGGAAGCGAGCAGCCCACCTTCACTCTGATGGTGGAAGCGAGCAGCCCACCTTCACTCTGATGGTGGAAGCGAGCAGCCCACCATCACTGGAGTTGAGAGAAGGCAGAGCTTGCAGATGGCTCTCAACTCTTCTCTCGGTTCTAAGGACTTAACTGTCCTGAGCCAGGGAACTAGAGTGCCACCCTCGTGTCCCTCGTGCAGTGAGGCCAGGCCATTCTCCCTAAGGCACTGAGGTCTCCACCTCCACGGTGTCTTTGTGTGTCACCAAGGGTATGAGCCAACCCCATGGAGTTAACTCAAGAAGCCTGCTGTCCTTGAAGAACCCTCAATACAGTCAGGCCGTGGTGGCAAGCTGGGAATGGAGAGCCCAGACAGCACATTATGGGATGGCACATGGTGGGGCCGCCAGTAGTTCCTGCCATAGGACACTAGACTAGGATTTTGGAGATTCCGCCCTTGAAGTTTCTTACAGCTCAAGTAACTCAGTAGGTAGAGTGTCTCCCTGACATGAGCAGGCCGTGGGCTCCATCCCCAGTGCCAAGTACAGACAGAAACGCATATGGCTGGGCTTAATGGTCCCCCAACGCACTCAGGTGCCACAAGTTGGAGGCCAGCCTAATCTGTATAAGCCCACAGCCAGAGCCACCTATGAGACCCTCTCAGAAAGCAAGCTCTGTAAAAGAAACATTCTTTCATGGTCACATGTATGTGTGAAGGAGAGGGGAGCAGAGCAGCTGAGGAGGCCACTGTCCCTGTGTCCTGAATGGCCGGGTGGCCTGTGTCTCCATTGCTTCCGTTCGCTTGTTACCAGCAGCCATCTTCTCTTAGGCACCCTTGACAGCTACAGACACAGCCATCCTCTCTGGAAGTCTCTCCACCCAGAATGGCAATGGTGGCGGTTCCATTAACTTCGCACTCCGGCGAGTCACTTCTGCAAAGGGATGGGGAGAGGTAAGGCCAGCTCAGTCCCGGCGTCCATACGTGGTCCTGTTAGTGAGCAGTCACACTGCAAGCTAACCCTCACTGCCTGCGGTGCCCACGCTGCACTGTTAACATGGCTGGAAATGTCAAGCGTCCAGACCCTGACTGACCACAAAAGAGTGATATCTTGTGTCTGAGGAATCCGGGCAGTCCATTGAACAGTTTAAAGTCAGGGTGCAATGTCCTTTGTGACACTAGCTTCAGCAACCAACCCTGGGCAGTCAGCGTCTCCCTGAGATGATTCCTATACTAACAAAAAGTGGTGCTGGTCAGTATGCCTGGACCATGGCCAGGTTGATTACAGTGAAAGAGCCAGCTCTCAGCAGGCATGGTGGCACTCGGGAGGCCAACCTGGTCCACAAAACTAGTCCAGGACAGCCAGGGCTACACAGAGAAACCCTGTCTTCAAAAACTCAAAACAAAGAGCCAGCATTGCTGAGCAAATGCAGCTGCAGCAAACAGGCATTGAAGATTGAGACTCACCTGGGCAAGTATGTGAGGCAGCCAGGACAGTAGGTGTGATGGGCTTCCACCTCAAAGCCTATCCCAGCACCTGGGAGACCTTCCTGTCAGCACTACAGGGAGCAGCAGTGTGGAGTTGCAGCCTGCACTGCAGCAGGGAGGGGTGTGGCCAACCAGTCTCCTTTGCCCTCCGCTCTGAGCTAAGGAGGCCAGGATTCAGGACTGACAGTTTCTGTGGAGGAGCCGTCTATAGTCTGGGCTCCCTGTGAATCCAAGACCGCAGTCCCCTCCAGGGACACAGAGAACAGACATCAGGAGTCTGCCAGCCCTGTATCCAGAGCCTGGCCAGGTACATGCTGAGCCCTGGGCTGCTGCTGTCGGAAGAACACTAGTAATGCTTTCTCTATTTATTTTTCCAAACAGATGGAGTTTGGAGCTGGAGACCTCCAGGGGCCTTTATTTGGTCTCAAGCTGTTCCGTAATCTCACCCCAGGATGGTAAATATGAGATAACCCCTTTTGGGTGCTATATTAACTTGATATTAGAGCCTTAATTCTTGTGATCGTGGACATTTGAAGCTACTCGTGCTGTGTGAGCACAGTAGGACAAGTACTGTGGCAGCCTGCAGCTGGACAGAGCTCTGCATTGGGAAACAGGCCAGCCCCACCAGACTGTGTCTGTGGGTGTGTGAGTCGTCTCTCTGTCCTCTCCCAGAGACTGTGGGACCACCTGGTGGTCAAGTAGACTTGGTCACCGCAGAGTTTTTATGGCCTCTGAGGCCAGTACTGACGACACACCCCACAGGCTTCTGTTGTAGTTTCCCTCCCAGCTGCTGTGACGCAGAGCTCTGTGTTGAGAGCAGCTTACGAGAGAAGGGTTATTCCAGCTCCCAGTTCCAGGTGATAGTCCCGTACAGTGCAGAGTCATAGAAGCAGAGCTGCGAGGGACTGCTCACATCACACCTGTCAGCCCAGCACCTGGGAGGCAGAGGCAGGTGGATATCTGAGTTTGAGGCCAGCCTGGTCTACAGAAGACTTTTGTGTCAGAACAAAGTTGCCGGGTGAGGCCAGGCTTAGTGGTGTGCGCCTGTGGTTTCCCCTGCTCCAGAGGTGGGCGTGGACAAAACAGACCCTGTCTCAGAAAGAAAACAGGAAAGGCAGGCATTGCTGTAAATGCCTCTAATTCCCATCATTTGAGAGGGAGAGTCGGGAGGGTCAAGAGTTCAAGCCCAGCCTGTGCTTCAAAGCACATCTCAGGCCAGCGCCGAGGCTACATGAGACCTGTGCCCAGAGCACATCAGAGGCCAGCGCCGAGGCTACACGAGACCTGTGCCCAGAGCACATCAGAGGCCAGCGCCGAGGCTACACAAGACCTGTGCCCAGAGCAGACAGCCCTGTGGGATGGTCTCCGCCTCTGTGCCGTGTCGGCCTTAGCTACCTGCCCACCAGACTGTTTCCCTCCCTTTGGGACGGAGTCTTTGATGAACCTGGGATTGTCTCCTGCCTTCTTTCAGCTTCTCTGAGATTTCTTTCCATTGGAAGGGAGGATAAGGAAATATGGATTAATAGGTAGTGTGGCGTTGTTACCATAACGGCAGTGTTCTCTCCAGAGCTTTGGAAACTAAGAAATGACTAGACAACACAGTGAGTGCCGGCTGGAGCTCAGCCACTCCAGCGGCTGTGCTGCAGTCCACGCTGTGGAAATGCCTCCTTGAACCAGAAGGTGGCGCTGCTCTTCCTTCGACGCTGGCACCAGAGCCCTTCCTGGACGCTGCTTTCCTGTCCTTTCAGTTCACTAGTTCACAGCAGGATGAATATCCAGCTTCCTTGGGCAGTTCTTAAGCCTGGGCGGTGTCTAGAGAGGGGGCTCAGCACTTGAGAGCACTTGCTGCTCTTGTGGAGGACCTGGGTTTGATTCCTCACACCCTCACAGCCGCTCACGGTCATCCGTATCCCTAGTTCTAGAGGGTTTAACAGACACGTGGCACACATGCATGAATGTAGACAAAACATTCTTACACAGAAAATACAGTTTGTGTGTGCGCGCGCCTGCCCAGGACTTCTTAGTCCGGCATGTGTTTGAGGTGGGCGGCTCTACTCTTTGTTGCACGTTGACATCACTTGGATGCTGTTTGTGCCCCAAGCCCCATGCTGAGGAATTGGGGTGCCTGACAATAGAGTCAGCTGTCAGTGACCTCATCACTCAGAGTTTCGACCACTGTCTGAGTGAGGGTCCTAGGAAGCCTTGTGCTCTCTTTGCCCAGCCCTGCCGCTCTCCTTGCTTAGAGCTGATTGTGGAATGCTGCTCAGCCTGGCGAGGGGACTGCGAGGACAGCTGAGAGCCCTTGACAGCTGGACCCTTTCTGTCTGTGTTCCCAGCTTTGTGACGACAAACTGTGCTCTGCAGTTTTCATCCCGTGGAATCCGGCCTGGCCTTACCACTGTCCTAGCTCGGAACCTGGACAAGCACACTGTGGGCTACCTGCAGTGGCGATGGGGTATCCAGTCAGCCATGAACACCAGCATCGTCAGGGACACTAAGACCTGCCACTTCACTGTGGCCCTGCAGGTGAGCAAAGGAACTGCTCTCCCTTGAAGATGGCTTGTAGGACAGTGGCCTGCCGTGCCCGAGCCCTTCAGTGCGCTCAGCAGTGCACAGCCTCTGGTGTTGGAGGCGGGTGTTCTCAGGCTACATTCACATCATCTGGAAGTCTCATGGCTTCACACCTTCCATCAGAATGCTGTTCTCGGGCACTGGCCAGGCATGCAGAGAGAGAAGCTGGAGAGGCGGGTCTCTGAGAACAAGTGCTCCTCGTTCCTCCTCCTAGCAGCATGGGGCTCCCTGTTGCCAGAGGGTTCTGTCCTTCATGCATGAAGTAAAGTGCACTTTGATCAGAAGTCTCGGGTTTTCACAGTCATGTGCTTCATAACCTTCGGTCAGTGGTGAATCTCAGAGTAATACCACGTCACCCAGTGGTCGCTGGCGTTCCTCAGGATGCCATTATACAACTAGTGGCTGCTGGTAAATGTCCGTACACCTGGCCTAATGAGGCGGCCTGCAGATGCCTAGCAGAGGTAGACAGCTAGGCGGCATCTTCCAGGACGGGGAGGGTAAGCCTGCATCCTCTCTCCTCTCCTCAGCTGGGCATCCCTCACTCCTTTGCACTTATCAGCTATCAACACAAGTTCCAGGACGATGACCAGACATGCGTGAAAGGGTCCCTCAAGTAAGTCTCAGCCCTGCTGTCACAGAGGTGAGCCCGCTCTGGGGGGCTCTTAGGGTGGAGCTGTGATTGGCACCTGCTTGTCACCGTCACACCTATGATGCTCCTGAATCTGCTGCTCTGTAGCCAGCCTTGGGAGGTTCTGCTGCTAGAGAGCACCAGGGGGTCTCAGAGCTGCTGTCACCCTCGGGAGCATCGTGATATCTGCTGCTGGGGATGCTGTTTCCATGCAGCTCGCATGTGCGGACCTGTGGCCGGGGCGGGGAACACACCAACAGCTGTGCTTGGCCCCCACAGGGCAGGCTTCTTCGGGACAATAGTGGAGTATGGAGCTGAGAGGAAGATTTCCCGACACAGCGTCCTGGGTGCAGCTGTGAGCATTGGTGTCCCTCAGGGTGTGTCTCTCAAAGTCAAGTAAGTTGGGCCTGACCCTTGCTAACTGCATCCAGGGCATGGGATCTAATTGCTCAGCTTCCGTTGTTTCTGTCCCGGCTACACGAGCAGAGATGAAGGACATAAACCCAGCAGTGAGTTACTGGAGGCCTAGGCTCCCGCCTTCCTGGTAGTATGTTGACCACTGGGCCCCTCACACCTCACAACCCTGCCAGTGGCTCTGTGCCCACCCACCCCATGCCACCATAGGCATCTGCAGCACGATTCCTTCCTGTCTAGTACTGTGTCAACATGCCCCTTCTCTGCATGCTGCCCACTTCTTCACAAGCACCATCTGAGTTTGCCTGGGCTTTGGATGTTTTTGAGATAGGGTCTCACATAGCCAGGGCTAGCCTGGAACGCGGACTTGGGATCCTCTGGTTTCAGCTACCTCAGTGTTGAGACGTGAGCAGTGCACACATCTAGCTTCTGAGTCGGCTCACTGTGCAGCTGGGCCTCTTCCCAGCCCGCTCTGGAGGCAGCCTTTGACCACCCCCCTGGGCATTCCTGGTCCATGCAGAGGGTCGCTCTCCAGCCTGCCTTAGGCTTCTCTGTGCCAGGCAGGGTTCTTGGACACCAAGCTGTTAGCCTGATTTGGCTATCTCTTCCTGTCTGCCAAGCAGGCAATCTGGGGGCACAGTCCTTGTGTGGGGACTCGTCCCCAGGTGGCCCATGTTGTGAGTACCATCATCTGGATGGAGTCCCAGAGTCTCTGCCTCATGACTCCAAGTTCTCCCCTCAAGAGCCCAGTCGTGGCCTGCTTCAGAGATCGCTAGCTCAAGTGCACAGTGTCCCACTGTGTCCGTGGATGTCACATGTGGATTTAAGCTGCCCTGGATCAGTAATGGGGGAGACAGTGCGGCATGGCAGCTGTTCATACAGCGCTGTGTTAGACATGGGGAGGGGCTGGTGGTGCCAAAGTGCACGGCCATGGCACATGCCTGCAGCCCTGCATCAGGGAGGCTGGAAAGCAACTCTCAGTAAAGTGCTTGCAAGGAGGGCTTGCGTTTGATCCCCCAGAACCGATATAAAAAAGTCTGGTGTGATAGCACATGTAGTAGTCTAGTGCTGGGGAGGAAGAGAGAGACACATTCCTGGGGTTTGCTGGCCAGCCAGCCTAGCCTGCTAGCCAGCTTCCAGGCCAACGAAAAACAGTCTTGTCTAAGAGACAGAAAAGGGCAAGCAACTCCTTAGGAATGACGTCTGAGGTTGTTCTTTGGTCTCCGAGTGCAAAAGTATCCACCAAAAAAAAAAGTTAAAGAGCTAAATTCTGAGCCGGGCATGATGGTGCATACCTGTGATCCCAGCACTCAGGGAGGCTACACGGGGAAATCCTGTCTCAGGAAAAGAAAATTCTTATTTGACCTGTTAACTCTGCTACTTTGCTAATCATGTTTCAAGGACAGTGTCTTGCTCATCTAAGTCTGATGTTTCTTAGCATTAATCTGTTTCTGTCCGGTCACCTGCCTGTCCTCTTGTATAATCCTGTTGGTAATTTGTACTCTTTTTTCTTTCTTTCTTTCTTTCTTTCTTTCTTTCTTTCTTTCTTTCTTTCTTTCTTTCTTTCTTTTTTCTTTTTCCAGATAGGCTCTCTCTGTGTGTCCTTGGCTGTCCTGGACTTGCTTTGTAGACCAGGCTGGTCTTGAACTCACAGAGATCCACCTGCCTCTGCCTCCCGAGTGGTCAGGATTAAAGGCCTGTGCCAAGCCTGGCTTCTAGTAAGAGCCTTTTGCAACAATGAAGTCACTTCGTATTCTACTTCATCTTACAAGTTGAAAGTTGTTTCCATCGTCCAGTTCCAGCTCTTCTCTAGTTGACTGGGGTGTAGTGCTTGGCTGACCGTGTATTTGCTCTTGTCTTTGTGTGCACGCTTTTAGTCTCGTCAGTCAGTCATGAGGTGGCGGCAGGCTCGCTCACACACAGTAAGCCCTGTGTCAGGCAAATGTAAATAAATGTATTGTTTGAGGAAGGTGGAGGGAGAGAAGAAAAGAAAGGTGAATGCTGCTTCAGCCAGGTGTGTCATGCCTATAGCACAGCTGAAGCAGGAGGATTGCTAGTCTAGGCTACGTAGTGCCTGGCCAGCCTGGGGTTCACAGGGAAACTTTGTCTTAAAGCTAAACAAACATGTGCGTGGGTACAGACCTAGATGAGCCGAGCAGCTGAGTGGGACAGCAGCGTGCAGAGGGCAGCGGGAAACACTCCAGTGCTACGTGTTCGTGCTCACCAGTCCTGCTGCTGTTTTGTTCTGTGGTGTCTGAGGCCCAGCACAGTGGCCTCAAGAGAGACTGAGGCCAGAGGGGAACCTTCCACCTGTAGCACTTCAGGACAGCATGGACAACATAGTGTCACACGCCTCTTCCCCAGCCTCATCTCAGCATGAATAAAGCCCTTATTTTTTCTTTTTTCTTCAGATATATATTTATTGTGTGTACAATGTTCTGCCCACCAGAAGAGGGCACCAGATCTCATTATAGATGGTTGTGAGCCGCCATGTGGTTGCTGGGAATTGAACTCAGGACCTTTGGAAGAGCAGCCAGTGCCCTTACCCTCTGAGCCACCTCTCCAGCCCTAGCCCTTATTTTTTCTAAGCATTTGTTTTTACTTACGTCTTATGTGCGAATGTTCATTTGTGTGTAGACATGCATGCAGATGCCCCTGGAAGTCAGCGGAGGGCATCAGGTCCCCTGGAGTCAGTTACAGGCAGCTGTGAGCTGTTCAGTGTAGGGTGCTAGGAAACAAAATTGGAAGCCAGGCGTGGTGGCGCATGCCTTTAGTTCCAGCATTTGGGAGTCAGAGGCAGGGGGATTGCTGTAAATTCAAGGCCAATCTGATCTCCAAAATGAGTCTAGGACAGCCAAAAACTACACAGAGAAACCCTGTCTTTTTTTTTTTTTCTTTTTTTTTTTTTTGGAGAAACCCTGTCTTGAGAAAGAAAAAAATTGGAGCCGGGCATAGTGGTGCACGCCTTTAATCCCAGCACTCAGGAGGCAGAAGCAAGTGGATCTCTGAGTTTGAGGACAGCCAGGGCTACACAGACAAACCCTGTCTTGAAAAAAAAAAGAAAAAGAAAACAAAAACAAAAGCAAAATTGGCCCTCTGTAAAGAGCAGCAGTGCTCATAGCCTGAAGTCTCCAGCCTCAAGTAGTAGTTCTCACATATGGTCGCGTTTCTAGTTGCTGTCTGTGTGGCCATCGATGAGGGACTCCTGGGCCCTCACACATTCTCTCTTCTCCTCTCCTCTCCTCTCTTTTTCTCTCTTTTGGTTTTTCAAGAGAGTTTCTCTGTGGAACGGCCCTGGCTGTTGTGCCTTGCTCTGTACATCAGGCTGGCGTCGAAATCTACCTGCCTCTCCCTCCCGAGAGTGCTAGGATTAAAGGTGTGGGCCACCACCACCACCATGCCACAAAGCATTCTTTATCTGGTACTTTCTGAAATTATTGGGCTTGTCTGAAACACCTCACTTGCTGAGACAGGCTCTCTGGGGCTGTCTGCCTGTCCTCGGAGGCCTTTGACACAACACGGCCACTGAGTCCAGGTCAGCGTTAACTCTCAGTCTGCCCTTGAGGTCGGCATGCTGTGGGTCCGCTCGGCTTTGGACCTGCTCCCCTGGCTCCGGAGGGGTGCCTTCCAGTGCCTGAGACCCCCCCCCCCCACCTCCCCGGAAGACCTGACACGCCTGTGTGCTTTGCTCTTGTGTTTCCCACAGGCTGAACAGAGCCAGTCAGACCTACTTCTTCCCTATTCACTTGACGGATCAGCTGCTCCCCAGTGCTGTGTTCTACGCCACCGTGGGGCCACTGGTGATCTACTTGGCGATGCACCGTTTGATCATCAAACCATACCTCAGGGCTCAGAAAGAGAAGTGAGTTTCACACCAAAACCCTGTGCCTGGAGAGAGAGCTGGATCTGCCCCTGGAAAAATAAGACAAGTTAATGCCAGGAAAGTGCTTTAGCATGGTGCCTGGGTCCTGACAGGTCCTAGTCAGTGGAAATGCCACCTGCTTCTCTGATCCTAGACATCTCGCCCGGCACTGAGCTTGAGGTGGGATGGATCTATTCTGTGACCACAGAACACAGCTGGCTTCGCAGTTTCTTGTAGGGAGCCTTCCAAGCCAAAACTGAGCCCAAGCACCCCTCAGAAACCCAAGTGACAGCGGGGTCCATTGTTAGCCTCTGAGACACTAAGCCTGAGAGGAGGGGCAGGGTGCCTGCTGGCCGCCTGTGACCTCTGCGTGACCACAGGTCAGGCCGCAGTTCCCATGCCTGTTAAGACAGAGACCAGGTCCATCAGGTCTGGCAGGACTGTGGGCTGGGCCTGAGTCCCTGTCTTTTGCAGTACAAATAGGTTATTTCTGTGTATCCATAATAGCGTGAATTGCCCCTCCTTGCTAGAGACTTCTCCCAAAGAGACGGCAGTTCAGGAGGCTTCATGGAGGATGTGGACAGGGAAGGTGATCTCAAACTGAAGGCAGATGCAGGCCTGCTGTGTTGAGAGTTGTAGAAATGCAGTTAAGATCACAGGCTGCGTGGTGGGCACCGTCCAGCAGGGGGCGCAGTTCCTTTGCCATAGAGTGACTTATGTCTCGCTTCTCTCTGGAAGGGAACTGGAAAAGCAAAGGGAGAGTACCGCCAGTGACATCCTACAGAAGAAGCAAGAGGCAGAGGCCGCTGTGAGTGTCGTGTCCCCTCCGCTGTGCAGCATCGGGCACAGGGCAGCAGCTGCCAGCCCAACCTCCCCCTGCAGCTATGAAGGAACCTTTACCCTCCAGTGTTGGTCCCAGTCAGAGCCCAAGGGCTCCTCTTCCCAGGACCCTCGTTCACTGTCAGCCGCGGTCCTGCAGCGACTGAGGGCTGCGATAAGTACAACCCTCCAGAGGCCCAGGAGGGTGCTGTGAGGAGGCAGTGTCGCCCTTGTTTCCTCCCCGTGTGCTGCCTCTTATGGGAGGCAAAGAGCAGGGTGCGTGGGACTCTTGTGACCGAGGCACACAGCGGAGGCTGCGTGAGGCCAGGCATGTGCCCAGGCAAACATGTGCCCACTTGAGGAACAGCACAGAGCCCTGCCCGTCTGAGTGGCTCCACAGACGGCACAGATCCTTTTCAAGAAAAGTTTCTCACCTGTCACCTGCGTGTGCAGAGTCACTGAGAAGGAAACAGGTCCTATCCCTTCCTCTGGGGTCATCGTGTGGGGGTCGTGCCGTGTCTGGCCTTAAATAGGTCTGAGAGTGAGCTGAGCTCCCCCTTCATGGACACAAACTGTGTGTCTGTCACGCTGTGACCAGAACAAGCCTGGGTCCCCGACACGTCCATCCTCTCTTACAGGTCCGGCTGATGCAGGAATCTGTGCGGAGAATAATCGAAGCCGAGGAGTCCCGAATGGGTGAGAGAGGGTGTGGCCTCCCTGGGCGGGACTGGGGGCCTCAAGCCTTCAAAGGGAAGGAGCAAGGCGCCCTGTGTCACCCCCTGCTGCTGTCCCCAGGGCTTATCATTGTGAACGCCTGGTATGGGAAATTTGTCAACGACAAGAGCAGGAAGAATGAGAAGGTGAAGGTGATCGATGTGACGGTGCCACTGCAGTGCCTGGTGAAGGACTCTAAGCTCATCCTCACTGAGGCCTCCAAGGTACACCACACAGTCACCCTAGCCACCTGCTGCAAACCAGCACCCACGGCCAAAGGCAGCCTGCGGTCCAGATCCAGGGGACAAGGAGACTACGGCCTGCAGTGGCCGCTTCCTTACAGTGCCTGGGTGGTTCCTGTGCTGGAGCTGTGGCCTGCTCTCTGTGGACTCTAAAGTCCACTCGCAAGTGTCCATAGCTGCCAAAAGCCAGCGAACAACCCGCAGCAGTCTGCTAGCACTTGAGTTTCATTTGTTTGCCAGCTCCAGAAAGATGGTGTGGGCTCGGATGTCAATTGTGGGCGTGTCTGGTGGCTCATGTGCTTGAGAAAGGGGCTTGAGGACCAGTCTGGCTCCAAAGTGTGTGTCCTCATCTGGCCTGTGCCCAGCTGGTAGCGGAAGGGAACAGTGCAGAGCTGGGGGTTGACCCTCTGTCTGTTCGCAGGCCGGGCTGCCAGGGTTCTACGACCCATGTGTTGGGGAAGAAAAGAGCCTTCGAGTGCTGTACCAGTTCCGAGGCGTGCTGCACCAGGTGGTGGTGCCTGACAGTGAGGCCCTGCGGATACCCAAGCAGTGTGAGTGGCCACCCTTGGTGTCACCTACCCAAAGCAGGCGGGTTCATTGATGACAGCACTAGGGTCCCAAAGATGCAGAGAGGTGCTTTGTCCCAGGGGCTTGCCAGTCATCTGGTGCCTCAGGAAGCAGCATTGGGCTTATCGTAGATGAAGTTAGCACTTGCTCTTGGCCAGGAATGGTAGGATCATGGATTCCAGAGCAGCTTGGGCTACATAGTTAAGGCTCATCTCAAAGAGCGATGGCTCAGCACCTCAGAGCATATGTTGCCTTTGCAGAAGATGGGTTCAGTTCCCAGCACCCACATGGTGGTTCACAACCATCTAACTCGTTTCAGGGGCTCTGACAACGGTCTCCTGCATGAGCAGCAGGCATGCGTGTGGTGCATACACACGTTCAGACAAAACACTCATGCGCAAAAATGTAAAGGGGGGCTGGGGACGTGGCCCCTGGCCGCAGCAGTGAGAGGCTGTGCGGAAGGGACACCTTTCTTCCTGTGTGCAGAAGCAGGTGCTTCAGACTGAGTGTGGTGGGACTCGGCCAGCCGGGGCTACACAGAGAAACCCTGTTGGAAAAAACCATAGAGACAGCAGCAAGAGTTGCTCCCAGCCAGCCAGTGGCTGCAGGAGGTGGTGGAGGAGGCGTACCTGCCGTCTGCTGGCCTGACTTGTTCTTTTCTTCCCCAGCTCACAGGATCGACACAGATGGGTAAACTACTTGGGGACCTGTCTAAAAAGAGGCTACGAAAATCTTTTCCTGGGAGTCTACAAATTTGGAAGCAGGGAAAACCCAGACATGAGATGTTTTTAGTTTCTTTCTCGAAGGTGGCGCTGTGTCAATTATGTGAAGGGACATGCAGACAGCCTAGCTGTGGGTAGCACTGAGGAGCCAGCCCCCTGCCAGGCCACAGCACAGCCATGTCTTTCCCCAAGGATCATGTTCCTGGAGGGCAGGGCCTGCGCTGACTCTTAGGTCGCCCCACCCTGACCCTCCTCTTAAGTGGCTGTGCAACAGCAGCTCGCTGGAGGTGTCTGGAATGTTCTGCCATCACACTTGGACTGCTCTTCCTGAAGCCCATGGGAAACATGGAAGGACGGGGTGTCACTGTTGCTCAGTAGACGTCCCACAAGCCACCTTTCTCTTCTGAAACGTCCTTGAGTGGACTGGAGAGGACTTCGGGTTTATAAAACTGCTTTTCATCTGAGACAACGGGCGTGGTAACTAGTCTCTTTCTTCCCTCGTCCAGAGCTGCTCAAGTCAGTCCTCCAGGCCCTGGCTTGGGACAGGGAGGGGAAGCCCAGGTCCCAAGGTGCACTTGTCCAGGCACACTGCCCACACTGCTAAGAGAAGAGACCCTGATGCCAGTGGGACTCTGACCCCACACCATGAGACACTGTCCTGCCGTGCCTCCACCCACTCCTGTAGAGGAAGGTGCTGGAAGGAGGAGAACTTTGCAAGGTGTTGGGCACGGGTTTGCCAAACCCTGGCTGGGTATGGACCTAAGGCTGGCTGGCCCAGGCCCCTGTACCTCCAGTGAGTGCCCAGCAGGTGGTGCTGGTGCTTGCCAGGCCAGACCCTCACAGGACACCTTAGGGAGTCTCAGCTCCCAGACCCCTTCCTTGCCCAGTTGCTGGACTTCACTGCAAGCTCTTCCCCTCTGAGAAGGTGTTGCCCCTGCAGTGGCTCTGACCTGGCCCCGCAGCAGTAACTGCTGAAGGCCAACATTGCCTCACCCACTCTCAAGACCTTTCAGTTTTTAAAAGCAGTTCAATTCTGTAATGCTTATCTCTCTCTTTTTTTAAGAGGATGTTTCTTTGCCCCGCAAACTGACATGCAGTTTGCACTGTTGCATGAGCCCTGACTTGATGGCCTGAGGCTCCCTGGGCACTGCTGCCCCTTCTGTCAGAAGCTGGTTGGCAGTGCTGCCCAATAATAAACCTGACCTGAAAGCTGAGGCCGCTTCTGTCCGTCTGTGTGCGTGTGTTTAGGAAGGGACAGTAGACTGCCATGCTCCAGGCGCCTTTTCCCATCTCCGCCTCAGCTTAGACCATAGCCTGCAACTTGAAGCCATAGCTCCATTTTCTGAGCCAAGTGTGTACCTGAGGTACAGAACCCCGCGATACGGAGATGAGACGAGTGTGTGTCTGTGCCAAGTGTGTACCTGAGGTACAGAACCCCGCGATACAGAGATGAGACTTAAGAGTGTGTGTCTGAGCCAAGTGTGTACCTGAGGTACAGAACCCCGCGATACGGAGATGAGACTTACGAGCGTGTGTTTGCATCTGAATCAGTCTGGCCCCGAATGAACACACGATGCTGTGTCCAGGAGTTACAGGTGTATACCTCTACTCACGCTGTTTTTGGGTTCTGTTTTGGTTTTTGAGACAGGGTTTCTCTGTGTGTAGGCCAGGCTGGCCTCGAACTCACAGAGATCTGCCTGCTTCTGCCTCCCCAGTGCTGGGATTAGAGGTGTGCGCCACCGCGACTGGCTCAGACATTCTTGCTGTGTATGGGTTCTTTGCCTGCATGTGTGTGCCATGTTTGCCTGCTGCCAGAGGAGGGCATGGAGTCCCCTAGAGTGAAATTATGGGTGGCTGTGGGCCATTGTGGCGGTGCTGGGACCCGAACCTGGGTTCTGAATGGTTCTCCCGCACTGCATCTTCCCTGCCTCAGGGCAGCAGCCTGCCCACTGTACTTTGTTAGGTCAGATTCTGCAGCCACGCCCTGCCTGTCCTTCATGGGGTGGGGAGAGGTCTAAGGCCAAGGGAACAAACTGACAAACAATCGGAATCTTCAAAGAATTTATTCCACATTTGCGCCAGGCCAGAAAAGGAGTCACTCAGAAATACAGGCTGATGGGGGACCCTGCCATCAGATTGGCCTCTCTGGGGAAGTGAGAAGGACCCACAGGCTCTACATGTTCCTCGCCTCCCCCTGCAGGAGTACCTCTGACAGGGTTGTGACAGCTCCTCACATTTGGTCACTGTTGCTGCCAGCCTCAGCTTAGGAGACCTGAGATTGTGCCTCCTATTCCCCAGCACCTGGGTCCGCACCTGACGTCTGCCAGTCACAGCATGCCATCCTGCCGGTTTGAGGGCACCTTGCAGCACAGCGGGCAGACCACCCCCACATCCCAGAGCCTGCTCAGGCTCAGCTCAGCTGTGCTGGCCGACTGGCCCGCGGTCTCCGCTGTCCTCTGCAGGCTCGCAGGCGGTCACATGTCCTCCACAGCAGCAGCCTCTGGGCCTTCAGGCGTTTCCGGAGCCTCTTGTTTTCCTTCAGCGTGAGGAACAGTTTTCTTTTCAGGGTATCCAAGTCCAAAAGGGCATAGCTGTGATCAGATGGCTGTCCCGGAAGGGGCTGTTTCAACCCCAGGGGGCTGGCTGGCAGGCCGGACGCTTCCATTGCTTCTCTCTCGGGTAAGACCTGCGGACAGAGGTCAGTGCTGAGGAAGCGCTGCCCAGGTGGCCCTGCGTGCCCAGCAAGAAGGCATCCGAGCTACAGCCACAGATGCTCATTACCCTTCAGGTTTGGCCTCGGCCGTGTTTCCCTTCCTGAAATCCTGGTGTGCTTCCATGGTCTTACTGAGCCCTAACCTCAGCCACCTACCCTGCTGCTCCTGTCCTGTCGGGTCCTCTGGGCTTCTTCATTTCGTTGGTAGCAAAATCTGTCCCTCTGAGACAACCTCGCGCCCAGGGTCTTACCTGCGTCGCCACGGGCCCTTCAGTGTTTGGAGGCTGGAAGTCTTCCATTGTGGTGTGCATGTTCTTCCCTGAGCTGTTCCCACCAGCCCCCACCTCAGGGCAGACCTGGGGACAGCAGGCGGAGTCAGGCTGGCTGAGCTGGTAGACACCGGATCCTCACACAGCTGCCACTGTCCATCCCTGAGTAAGCCCTGCAAGGGGCTGCGCCCTGGCCTGTGCATCTGCAGCCAGAGCCCGCCTCTTCCTCCCATCAACCCCTGGGCTCCAGCCTATGACCCACTGAGGTCTGATACCAGAAGGACAAGGAAGCCTAGGGCCACAGAGGCCACAGCTTCCCTGTGAGATGAACCCTGAACTCAAACCTAATGCTCTGCTGTCTTCACGTGGTCGTTCTCACCTTTCACCAGGCTCAAGCTTGTGAGCACTGCCTGACCAGGAAGCCGCCACCTCACAGCAACGCTGGCGCGCTCACCTCTGAGGCGGCATCTCCCCTCTGAGCAAGACAGAGCTCTTCTTCAGGCAGGACACAGACCTAAGGATGGGCCAGGCGGTGGCCTAGGGTAACCAAGTCCCTTGGCTCAGCCTGAAGTCGGGCACACCTAAGAATACTGAACCCAGCTGTGCTTCCACTAGACACAGTCCCAAATCCTGGGCCAGCAGCGGCTGAGCAGGTCCCGACGGTGCCAAGGACCTGAGTCATTGGCTTTCAGCCTGCAGCCTGGTAACCTTACCTGATGGGCTGCGTTTGCCCTACAGCGCCAGGTGATGGGAAGGTTGGGAGCAGACCTGAAGCCCCTGCCACCTGCTGGCAGTGCCCACAGTGGCCATGTGCAGCTGCAGCATGGGGGTGGGGGGGGGTGGGGGGGACACTGAAGATCATGAAGTGAAGCTGCTCAGCTCTCCCAGCCCCTGTCCACTTCCATCACTACCCTAAGAGCTGTCACCCTCCACTCTACAAACATAGCCTGGAATGCACTATGTATCTCAGGCTGGCCTCAAACCCCAAGGATAACTGGTCTTCCTGGCTCCGCCTCTGGAATTCCAGGACTGCACACACGCTCAGCCCCAGCCGCTTTCTGCTGTTGGGGCTCTAACCCAGGGCTTCCTGCATGCTGGACAAGCAGCTCCACCGAGGGAACTTCAGCGCTACTTCCTCTTTGGCAGGGTCTTGTGTCCCAAACTCTGGGACTACAGGCCTGCACCACCACAATTTGTTCAGTGCTGGGCCTTGAACCCAGGCTTTTGTTTGTTTAGTTTTTTGAGACAGGGTTTTTCTGTGTAGCCCTGGCTGTCCTAGACTCACTTTGTAAACCAGGCTGGCCTCGAACTCAGAGCAATCCGCCTGCCTCTGTCTCCCGAGTGCTGGGATTAAAGGCGTGCACCACCACGCCTGGCCTCTTTTTTTGTTTGTTTGTTTGTTTTTTGAGACAGGGTTTCTCTGTGTAACCTTGGTGGTCTGGACTTTGTTTGTAGACCAGGGTGGCCTCGAACTCACAGAGATCCACCTGCCTCTGCCTCCCAAGTGCTGGGATTAAAGGTGGACCACTACACTCAGCCAAACTACAACTTCTAAAGCTCCCCTCTCAACACACACTCAACTGGACGTCAGACCAGCACCCTACCTGTGTGGGGTTTTGGAAAGCAAACACAGTGGGCACAGCGTTATGTTTCAGGTTCTTGCGGTTCCCAAAGGTGCTGAAGCACTCGGGTCTGAAGTGTTCGGAGCAGATGACCGTGTGTTGCTTGGGCTTGAAGTTAGCGCGGCCAATGTTGAGCACCCATTCCTTCAGCAGCTCCGGGCGGCTGAGTGGGAACCTACGGGCACAGCGTTATGTGGCACAGCTCTGGAAACTCAGTAGTCCACTTTGTTAGCCATATCTACCATCCAGAAGCTCTCACCATGGCTGTTTGGGGAGTTTGTGTGAACCCCACGATCATGAACACAAGAGCCTGAGAGAACGGTGCTTCCAGAGCACATGCCAGTGGCCATCGCCCAGAAAGAATCTAGTCATCGCCCTTCAGGACCCTGCACCGCAAACAGCAGCACACCCAGCTGAGGGGGCCTGTGAGGGCTGGAGCGGCTGTGGTAGTCAGCGCTGGCCAGCATGACATTCGAACAGACTGTACAGCAAGTAGGAAGCTGCTGTGGCCTTTACAAAGGGTAGGTGGGGGTGGGGCACCTGGAGAACCAAGGACCACAAGACACCGGGCTTTGTTTAGGTAGAAGGGGCATCACTGTATGTTCTGGAGGAAAGGAAAGGAGAGAGGGGAGCCTGCATCCACCCAGGCTGCAGTGAGAATGTGGACAATGCAAACCACGGGTGAGCTGGAAGGGGTGGCGCACGCCTTGAATCCCAGCACTCGGGAGGCAGAGGCAGGCGGATCTCTGCGAGTTCGAGGCCAGCCTGGTCTACAAAGTGAGTCCAGGACAGTCAAGGCTACACAGAGAAACCCTATCTCAAAAAACCAAAAGGAAGAAAGAAAAACCAGGGGCACTGTGACATCAAGGCAATCAATGACTCAAGTCGGCAATCCCAGCCCAGGGGAGGCTGAGGCAGGAGGATGGATGTGAGTTCAAGGGCGGCCTGTGTTACAGAACGAGACCCTGTGTCAAAGCACAGAAACGGCCAAGTGGCGGTGGCAGTGGCGCACGCCTTTAATCCCAACACTCAGGAGGCAGAGGAAGGTGGATCTCTGAGTTTGAGGCCAGCCTGGTCTACAAAGTAGGGAGTGTCTTCCAGGTAGGGGACAAGAGAGGAGGAGGGGAGGGAGGAAGGAGGATAGAAAGGAAGAGGAAAAGGCAGGTTTGCTTGTGAAGCTTGAAGTGAAGGAAGGGCTTCATGTCTGCCATGGAGGAGGCTCCACCGAGGGGCAAGTCCAAGTGCTCCTCAGACTGCCAAAGCACAAGAGCGGCAGATGGGCACACGTCCCAGCAGAACCTGCCAGCCGGGAGAAGCCCTGACTGGCTCCACCTTCAGCGTGGAAGCACTCAGTGTTGGAAGAGGAGGATTCAGCAAAGGAGACTGACAAGGGAGATCTGTGACAAAGGTCAAGATGTGTCCTAGGAGTCACGAGGGGAAAGGAGACCAGTCCAGTCAGAAGCTTTTAAGAGGTCATTTAAGAAAAGGCAGGTGGCCGGGCGGTGGTGGCACATGCCTTTAACCCCAGCACTCGGGAGGCAGAGGCAGGTGGATCGCTGTGAGTCCAAGGCCAGCCTGGTCTACAAAATGAGTCCAGGACAGTCCAGTTCAAAGCCAGCCTGAGCTACACAAGACCTTCCCTCTCTCAAAAAAATAGAAGCAACCCTGTCCTGGAAGCGGGACGCACACAGGCAGGAGGACACAGCAGAGTAGTCAACGCCGTGGGATATACACAGATAAAGGAAGCCAACAAACAGTACATGCAGTGACTGTGTCAATAAACACTTATTTTAAGCCGGGTGTGGTGGTGCACGCCCTTAATCCCAGCGCTTGGGAGGCAGAGGCAGGCAGATCTCTGGGTTCAAGGCCAGCCTGGTCTACAGAGCGAGTTCCAGGCCAGCCAGGACCTACACAGAGAAACAGCTGTCTCAAGGGAAACAGCAGAGCAGGGCTGGAAGTGTGGCTTGGCAGCAGAGCACCTGTCTTACCGGCCACTCTTGAGGGCCTGAGCGCCACCCCTAATACCAACGTAAAATATAAAAGTCTCCCAGACACATGGTGCTGGCATACCAGCATTAAGGCAGTGGCAGTGGGGTAGTTTGGGAGTAGTTCATTTTCTTTTTGGTTGTTTTGTTGTTGTTGTTGTTGTTTGGGTGTTTTGTTTTGTTTTTGGTGTTTCAAGACAGGGTCTCTCTGTGCAGCCCTGGCTGTCCTGGGCTCCCTTTGTAGACCAAGCTGACCTGGAACTCACAGAGACCCATCTGCCTCTGCTTCCCGAGTGCTGTGATTACAGGCATGTGCCACTGCACCTGGCTTTATTTCTGCACTTTCTTTTCATTTTTAAAAAAAGATTTGTTTTGCCTGCAGACCTCTGGTCTGCACCAGATCTCATTATAGAGGGCTATGAAGGACCTTGTGGATGCTGGACCTAAACTCAGGATCTTTGGAAGAACAGTGTTCCTAACCTCTGAGCCATCTCTCCAGCCCTATTTCTGCACTTTCAAAGCCAGTTTTTGTTTTTTCCTACATAGTAAGCTCCAGATCAGCTCGACCTACAGAACAGGGCCCTGTCTCAAAAGGTGGGGGTGGGGTGGGGGTGAGAGTGGCGCTCTTAAGATAGCTCAGCAGCAGGTGAAGGCACCTGGTGAAAGCCTAACCTGAGGGGTATCCCTGAGGCCCCATAAAACAGGAAGGAAAAGGCGTCCTCTGGCTAGTCCATGGGAGACATGGCAAGCGCATGATCCTTCCATTCACAAATAAACTTCAAACAAAAACACAAGAGTGAATGGGGGCGACCAGACCAGGAGACACAGGTCCCACGATAACTGCCCATGCCACCACGCAGAGGCCCTTCAAACACAGAACATACACTCTAGCACGCGTTCAATGGGATAGTATGCAAAAAAGAACTCAAAAGTGCATGTGGGGCAAGGATGAGTCTGACAACGATGCCCCGAAGGAAGAAAGCACGTGCTGTGTGATTCCATCACTTAAGGCTCAAACCTGGCCACAGCAATCCACTCTGCAGGCAGGCAGATCGCCAAGGGGAGAGACTGTATGTGGGCGCCCGCAGTCTTCTGGGCTGCCAACTGATGTGTGCATTTTTCTGTGCTTGCTGCTCCTCGGTAGAAGCACCGAAACTGTGCTGGGGGCGCTTAGGGGGTGTGTGCACCAGGTGCACGCAGGCTGCCAGGCCTTAGGGAACTGAACCCTGGAGGCACAGACATCACTGGAAGCTGGAGCTTTGAAAGGCGCTTCCCCGGAAGGGACTCCGCAAGACTCATGCCGGGAAAAAGGGTCCTGCCAGGACGCCCGGCCACCCTGGAGGCACTCACTCCTCCAGGCCATGGACCTCCTCCTGGGCCCTCCTCGAGGTGACGCAAGCAGCCAGGGGCCAGAGCAGGGACACAGCCAGACGCCACTCACGGTCATTCTGTTCACTCTGAGAACCTACTGCTTCCAGGTGAGGTGGGCCAGCCCAAGCCCGCAGGGAAGCTCAGACTGTGAGGCCGCGGGAGCCCAGCTGCCGCCCTGCCCGCCCCCTACCCGTAGTCCCGGTCCACCTCGCCCGCAAACCCCGGGCCACCGGACCTCGCGCCCGGTGCACGGAGGCCTGCGAGAGTTCTGGGTCGGGTCCCGGCTTCCCACCCCTCACCGGTGGAAGGTGAGCTGCTTCCTGCAGCTGCTGTACCGGTTGCAGCATTGCCGGGCCGCACAAGACTTCGGCATCTCCGAGATGGGCCCACCGCCCCTAACAAAGATGGCGGCTACGCGGCCCAGGGGGCGGGGCCCGAGGGGCGGGGCTTACAAGGCTCGCGGTGCAGGGATCTGGTTTGCTGTGCTCCCTCGCTGAATAGTTGGGACCCAGGGACGCCTCCTAGAGCTTCCGCCCAGGTTAAAAACCTTGGAAATCTGGACCAGAGAAGCGTCAACCGCAACTCCTCAGCTAAATTTCAAGCTTCCCGGGGCCATAAAGGCTTGGATCCTACTTGACCACCAGCAGGCTTGATGGACTCACTTCAAACTCACATCTGCCTGCCCTCTGCTTGCCATGCGCTGGGGTTAAAGGCCCGCATCACTATGCCCAAATCCCACTCCCAAGTGGCTTTGAGAACTCGGGTTAAGTATGGGGTGGGAGAGTGTCCCCCAACAGACCACAGACCTCAACAGGGCCAGTGACTAAGGAACCCAGGAATAGCCTTTCAGGCTAAGTGCACACTGTGCCTAAGAGCGGACTGCAGTAGCGGATCCTGGGCCATAGTCCTTTCCAGTGAGCTAAAAGCCAACACCAGCTCAGCTTTCCCAGAGCTACTATCCCGCAAATGACTGGGCTCCCTGACCCGTGTCCTTCACTCAGCCCAGGACACCTAAGGAGGCAGAAAGCTCAAAGTAGCAAGATCTTTATTTACAAAATATACAGTTTCACAGAAAAGCTTGCTTTATACACGTAGACTTTACACAAAGAACCATGTAAACGATGCTGTCTGGCCTGGCCGCGGCAATGGGGGGTCTACTTTGGGGGTGACATCGTTCCCTCCCCTATCATTGGCCATCAACCAGGAGCCCCTAGAGGGTCGTGCCCAGTTTGCATAAAGAAGCTGATTGCAGCTGCCCAGCTCAAACTAACCCCAAACCAAGGTGTCTGACCTGACACCATCCAAGGGAAAGGTCCCCTTAAAAACACAAAGCAAGCAAGCAGAAATTGAGATGAGTGTCCGTGTACTCCAGAGGCATCGAATCTGAGCACACGGACGATGGCCAGCTTCCCAGTTCCACAACAAAACCACACATATTCTTTAACGCACTTAAAAAAAAATTAACTACTGGAACTTTGGTTACTCTCCGGGTGAAGACATGGGACGAATGCTGTCATGGGGCAGGTCTTTGGCAAATTCCTCTAACTTGTCCTGGGGATTTGCCCCAGTCAGAGCCAGACAAGGCTGTCTCTGGAGCAGCTCCTCCTCTGTAGCAGTTACCCTTGACATCTGCACGCCAACAGAGCCTCGGCACTAAGTACTTCTCTACACGTTAATATGAGCAACAGGACCAAAACAAAAAACTAAAACTGGACAAGTTTAAGTACTCGATACTTAGAAAGATACTTAGACCAAAAAAAGATATAAGGAGAAAAAGAAAAAAACAAAAAACAAAAAAACCCTGGCTGTTTAGCCAAATATAGTCAGAGCTCCTTTGGTGCTTAAGGTAACATGGAGGAATGCTTGGTGACCTTTGGAGGTGCCACACGGAACAGAAAGAAACGTCATCCACCTGGGCCTTCCCTGTCTCCTGCCTAACCAAAAACACTTGGGAAACATACCCATTGCCCTGCCAAACACTGACAAGACTGAGTGTTGAACTGCGGAAGACCAAGGACTGAGAGCTACAGACCCCCCCCCTCCATCCCAGGACCACCAGGGTCCCGGCGCTAAGCCAGCCCTCACCCAGCCCGGGGTCTGCACACACTGCAAGCTGATGCTGCAGCACTGACTCACACCCCCGCAGGCCAGCGTGTGTGGAAGGCAGTCACTGCAGAATCCCTCACATTCTTTTTACCCAATCTATGAAGAAGAGCACACAGGTCCCCAAAACAGCTGCTTCTGTGGGCTGCAAAAGAACAGAAAGAACCAAGTGCTCCCACACAGGATAGTGCTGGGGCACTGGCCACCAAGAGCAGAGGAAGGGCACTCAGCAAGACAGTGGCCAATACTTTGGGCTGTATCGTGTGAAAAAAACAAAAAACAAAACAAAAAATGGGCCTTTTTACATCGTGCAAAACAAACTGAGTTATGAACACAGAGCACCTCCACCCTCAGCCCCCACTCTGTGGAAAAGTAGCTACATACTGTCCCTTTAAACAAACAGTGAAAACCAGACAATCACAGCTCACCCACCACCCAGGGCTCCTCTTAGGGCAGCAGACCTCTCAGGAAACAGCTCCCTGGCTCAATAAGTAAGACTGAGGCAGGGGCAGTGAGACCACACAGGGGAGGGCAACTTGGACGGCTGCTGTATAGACACTTGTGATAAAAGACCAACACTGGAGAATAAACACAGGCCAGGGAAACAGAACAACTGCACCCCCAAGCACAGAGGAGACAGGACTGACAGCCAGCACTGGCTCCCTAGAGCAGGGCTGGCTAACAATGGCTGTGCGCCCTCACTCTTGGCTGAAGCAGACCTGGTGCTCAGTCTGCCTCCAACTCAGAGAACACAGCTGGAGCAGCAGCTCTGACGTTTTAACTGCTCACTAGCTATGTACAGTTCTATCTGGACGGCTTGTCCTTTGCTTAGGCACCTGAGTGGCAGGGTCTGCCCGCACCAGAGCTGGGAGTTCTGTGTTCAACTGAGGAGGCCACAGAGCCCAGGTCCTTCCAGTCCCGCCTGTCTCCTCGCCAGCTCCGATCAGTCCAGGAACAGCTTCCGGGAGCCCATTCTGGAGCGATTTGAACGACGGATATCAAACTTGGAGTCCCGGCACTTCTGGCAGACAAACACCTCGGGAACGTTGGACTTGCGGATCTTCGCGCAGGACAGGTGAATCCAGGTGTGGCACTCGTTACACTCGATCATGGGGCGACCGGCAAACGGCTTCATGCAGAAGCAGGTGACGAGATCCCAGGAGTCATCATCTGGAAGGCAGCGAACATTTGAGATGTGGGGACCCCGGAGCCTTTCTCCCCTGGGGAGCTGTACATCCGGGAGACATAGCGGCTACATATGATCGAACCATCACTCCAGCTAACTAGCTGAGCTGCTGTTTCTCTCTGAACACAGTGACAACACCCCAGAGGGGGCTGAGGTCCCTGTGGGGGTCCAGCTACCACTTAAGAGCCACATCATTTCCCCACCCAGGCTTGTGGAGAATCTGGGCTATCTCCAGGCGCTCACAGGTCTTTCAGGAGCGCCCATCTGCCCCTTCTTCTGCCTTCTCCTCTCAACCCCTAAGCGACCCTGACCCCCTAGGGGCCTGGACCCCCTGCTCCAACACTCACCTGAATCTACCATGATGTCCTCATCGTTGCCAGTGCTGTCCTCATCTCGGAACACCACCTGCTTTCCCTGCCGGACAATAGTCCGCTTTCCCTCAGTTTTTATTTCTTTGACCTGATCAGGTGACACAGTAGTACAAGAGCCACTGGAGGGAGTATCAGAGTCCCAGCCTGAGCAGGGGTCAGCGGAGGCCTGGGGAATGTGCTGCATGGTGGGACTTGTGGGCGCCTCCACATCCGGGTCTGCAGCGTCCAGCTTCAGCAAGCTTTCCCGGTACCCCTCCTTCACAGGCATGTCGCTGTCCCTTCGCTTCCTCCTCTTCTTCTTCTTCAGCTTGTCAGTTTTCTTCCTGTCCAGCAGGAAGTTACTGGGCTTTGCTCGCTGCAAGAGGGAAGGCTGCAGGTGGCTGAAGCATCGGTCAGACACTGGCAAGGGCACTGAAGATGAGATGTCAGAGAAACCAGCGTCCCAGCCATCACTGTCAACGGTGCCAGCAGTGCTGTTGGCCGGGCTGGGGCTGCTTCTCAAGGGGAGCTCCTGAGAGAGAAAAGAGGGCGTGGTTGGTAGTTTGGTCCCCAGGGATAGAAGCCCCACCCCCAGCAGTCTGTCCTTCCCTACTGCACAAGCACAACCAGAACCCCTAGGCTCTTACTCAGCACCCACTGCTACAAGCTCACTAGCGCACTACTGTGTCCAGGAAGCTCATTAGCGCACTACTGTGTCCAGGCAGGCTCACCTCCCTTCTCTGCATCTTCATTTTCTGCCCCAGAGCCAGGACTAAGTAAGCTCATGGCTACATCTGGGAGGCAGACCAGGGTGCAATGGGGGCAGAGTGGCAGAGCGCTTGAGGGGAGGCGGCTGAGAGTTTACCCCACCCTCCCACACCCTACGGGACTGCTACACACGCCTCATCCTGCTGCTCTTCCCTCAGGAAGGAGAGTCCTTCTCTTACATTTCTTCTCCCAATGAGTATTTCCTCACAAGATAAGGTTTCTCTGTGTGTAGCCCTGCGGGTCCTGGAACTCACTCTGTACACCAGGCTAACCTCGAACTCACAGAGATCCACGTGCCTCTGCCTCCCACCAACCAGTTACTTTTTAGTTAAGTGAATTTAAGTTAGTTTCAAAAAATTTTTTGTTTTTTTGTTTGTATTTCAAGACAGGGTTTCTCTATATAGCCTTGGCTGTCCTAGAACTCACAGCAGATCCGCCTGCCTCTGCCTCCCTGAATGCCTGGGATTAAAGGCATGCTCCACCACACCCAGCCAGTTTCAAATTTTTGACCTTCTTTAAAATCAAAACACACAAACCCAAAAGCAGCACAACCTGAACCCTGGGCTCTATGAACCATGAGCAAAGTGGCTCATGCCTTCAAGGCAGCGAGGCAGATCAGAGTTCAAGGCCATCCTAACCTACAGGACAGAGAAACTGTCGGAAAAAGTAAGAAACAGAAGCCATCACACCATCCCAAAACTTAGCAATCACCGCCAGGCACTCCTTTAATCCCAACACTAGGGGGAGGGGTGGGCAGAAAGCTTTGAGTTTGAGGCCAGTCTGGTCTACAAAGTGAGTCTATGGTAGCCAAGGCGACCAGGAAATGGGGGGGGGGGGTTTGACCCTAAAAGACCAAAACTTAGCAATCTAAGCGCTGCAGTTTGTGTCCTCTGCTGTCTGTCAAGACTTGGTATTCTATGTGGTATAAAGTGTGCATTGTACAGCAAGTAATAATGCATCCCCAAATAACAGGCTGTGATTGAGCTTTGTGTGATATACACAGGACCCCAGCAGTCTGAGCCCCACAGCAGCTGACATCTCCCCCCCCCCCCACACACACACGTGTGCCTTTTCCTTGGCAAAGGAAAAACAAGAACAAAACAAACTTCCATCCACATGGTATTTGGGGCACAGGCACAAGTACTGTTTTTGGTATTTCCAACAACCAGGCAAGACCTGAATCCTCTGGCAAAAAAAATGTGTGCCCACCATGGCCAGGGTATCATCTTCACACAAGAGGCAGAAAGAACAGTGCTTATTCACAGTTTCTAAAGACTGGTCTGGCCACTCAAGTTACTGGGCCTTTTCCAAGAAAAACAAAAAACACAAAAACAAAACAAAACAACAACAAAAAAACCCCCAGACAAACACCAAGTAAAGTTTCGGCAAATACGCTTTGCTTTCTACTTTTTTGTTGTTGCTATTAACTATTTTCTTAAGACAGGATCTCATTCTTAGGCCATGCTAGCTTGGAATTCACTGTGTAGTCCAGGCTAGCCTCAAACCTCAGTGTGATGACTACAAGAGTGACTGGAAATGAACATTTAAGTTTGTTAAAAATCAACTACAGAGGGGGGAAAAAGCTGGGCGGTGGTGACAAACACCAGAGGCAGATGGATCACTGAGTTTGAGGTCAGCCTGGGCTACAGAGTGAGTTCCAGGATAGCCAGGGCTACACAGAGAAACACTATCTAAAGAAACAGATAAGAGTTGAATCATTTCTAGACCAGCCTAGTAAAGTTTTGGGAACCACTTCCCTGCCTGGGCTGATGATGTAAATCCCAAAGAAAACGATTCCTGCCAGAGTGCTGCCCAGGGCTGGCCCCAAGTGCCTCCAGAGCCAGCGCTGGAGAGGCACCTGCAGCAGGAAGGCCGGAATTACCTCCTTGGGGTAGGGGATGTAGCCAGCATAGGCCAAGACGAAGGTGCAGAATTTGTTGAAGTCCTCCACAGTCCGGCGCCTCTTGCAACTGGGGGAGTACTCCTGCGGAGGGGAACAAAGGCTGTGTGAAGGGGGCTCCCGGAGAGCAGGTCTGACCAAAACAAAGCAAGCTGCAACTTTTATTGCCAACTCACAAAATACTGCAGGATTTACAGGCATAACACAAGATAAGGTAAATTGAGGGTCAAGAAACAACAGTTTTAAGGTGCAAAAAGAAGAGTTTTAAGATTCTGTGCCAAGAACCCTGGCAAACTGGCTAGGAGATAAAAGCCTGTGGTCTACAGTCCACCTCTTGGCACTCGCCTTATCTGTTCGTCCCTGCAAACCTATCAGGAGCTCCAACATCTACATTTTTTGCTACAGATTTTCCACTTTGAAAACAAACAGCAGCTGTGGGTCTAAACAAATATATTTCCACTGATTTCAAGATTCACGGGCTTGACTCCCTCGAAGCTAAGGCAGGGAGGGGGGCCCAGTGTCTACCGCTCTGGGGCACCGTCCACTCCTGGTTTAGGGGCGGAATGCCGACACCCAAGTGTTCCGCGGACTGAGTCGGAGAGGAAACACTGCCGGGGCTAGGTGCGCACGTTAAAAAAATGCAGGATCAACCGGCTCAGGGACCATTCCCAACGGCTGGCCGCCCAGCCGACAGTCACCCACCACAAAAAGGGATTTTTCTCCCAAGAAGGCGGAGCATCGGCGGCTCCTGCTCCGGGAACATTCCCTGCGGCTGCTCCACGCACCCTGGCGCCACCTCTACCCGCGCTCAGGTACTCGGCCAGCTGGGAGGTGGACACACCAGGCCGACCTCCGAAAGCTTCCCGCAAAGCGGCGCGCAACACGGCACTTTCAAACACCGTCCCAACTTGCTCCAGCAGGCCGCTCGCTCCCGCCCCTCGGCCATCCCCGCAGGCTACCGGCAGCCGCGGAGCAGTCCAACCCGGCCCCAACTCCGGGAAAACTTTAATTTCGCCTGGGGGGACATCGCGGGGAGGGGGGTGGGGGGAGGTCGGAGACCGCGGACTCGAGTGCGGGGCGGCGCCGCGGAGGCCAAGGACCCGCCCTCCCTCCCAGAGCAGATGGCGCGCGCCGCCCGCCTGCCCGCGCAGGCCCCGGAAGGTGCGGGGCCCACCCGTGGGGTGCGGGACGCCCGCGGGACGTGGGTGGGTGCCCCGGCGGCCGCGCAGGCCGGGGAGCCTCCTGCCCACAGCTACGACACCGCGGACCCCCGCGCCCCGCCCCACCCCCGCCGCACACCCCGCACACCGACCCTACCCCGGAGGCGCTGCGCGGGGGCCGCTCCCCGGAAGGGGGGGAGGGGCGGGCGCGGGAGACGGGCCCCGGAGTGCGGACCCCCGGACGCGGGCGCCGTGGGGGCGGGGCGCGGCCTGGCCGGTGGAGGGGGGCGGCGGGACCGCGCGCGGGCAGCCGTTCCGAGGGGGCCGGGCCGCACCGGGGAAGTGGGGAGGAGACCCGGGGACCCCGAGCCAGGGCGGCCGAGGGCCGTGTCCTAGGGGCGAAGGGTGGGCGCGGCGCCCGGGAGGACCAGCGGGGGAGCATCGGCGCGGGCCCGAGCTGGGGGCGCCGGGCGAACGTGGGGGAGGGAGGCCGAGCTCGAGACGGCTTCCCGGGGTCCGGCTCGGCGGGGAGCGCAGCGGAGGCCGGGGAGGGGGCGGCGAGGCGACGCTCGCACTCACCTCGGGGTGGAAGGCGGCGGCGCAGGAGTCGGAGTCCATGTTCCGGGTGGGGGGCGGCGGCTGTGGGAGTGCCGAGGCCGGAGTGCGGGAGCGGGCCCGCGGGGCGCTCAGGGCCAGGGGGCTCCGGCACCGCGGAGGGTGAGGGCGGACCGGACCGGGGAGGGGTCCCCCCGGGCTGGAGGTGATGGGGGGCGTCGGGGTGTCGCGTCGCTGGCTCGCTGATCCCGAACTGGAGTGTCCACAGCGAACTGAGAGGAGGATGCAGCTCCCACGGCCGGCGCTGTGGAGAGGCGGGAGAGGCACTGTAGGGGGCGGCGGCGGCGGAGACAGCGAGCGGGAACCCGACCGGCTCCCCGACCTGACGCCCAGTTCGGCTCGTGTCTCGGGAGGGAGGGCGGGAGCGCCGGGAGGGTCGTCGGGAACTGTAGTCTGGGATGTCTGGGCTTCGTCAATGTGGGGCGGGGGTGTGGCGCGCGGGGCGCGCGGCATTGTGGGAGTCGTAGTCCCCAGCGCGGCGCCGCGGCGTCTAAAGGCGGTCTCAGAACTCCAACTCCCAGAAGGATCTGCGGCAGCGGACGGCCACGGAGGCGGTGCTGACAGGACTTCGGGCTCCTCCGAGCGGGGGAGGTGCGGGGGCTCGCACCGCCCGGCCGGTGGGGGAGGGGCGGCGGCCCGCGGGCTACGCGGGGCGGGGTCGAGCGGCGGCCTGGGTCTCGGAGGGCGGTGGCCGGGACTCCGCTTTCTCCCGTGGGGCCTCTGCTTCGGCTGTGGTGGGGCGGGGGTGTCCCGGCGGCCTGGGCAGGATGGGGGCGGGACGCTGACGTCCGCGAGGGCGGAGCGCACTTGTTTTCGCGGCCTGGGGCGTTTAGGCGAAGGTTCCCGGCGACCGGGGCGTTAGGCCCGGCGGGGTCACTTGTGGGCGCCCGGTGCGTTCGGCGGAAGATGGAGCCGACCTCCGGGCGAGCGCAGCGCCGGGCCAAGTCCGCTTTTTGTTTTCCTCCTTGGTGTCCTCCCGCGTCAGGCTCTTCCTGGGATGTGTGAGGCGGCGGCGGCGGAGCGCCTGAGGTGCGTGGTGCCCACGGGGACTCCTCCGAGGGCTGTGGATGGTTGAGTGGGCAGTGCTCGGAGAGCCAGAGCAGGATCCCCCGTGGGTGTGGAAGATCGGTCCGGGACTTGGTGCATGGAGTACCGTAAAGACTGCTGCTGTTATGTTAACGCTAGTAGTGGTTTAGGAGGAAACGTATACATAACCCAAAATACACATTTAGCAGTACGTTTGGTGGCTTTAGAAACTGTCAAAAGAGTGACGAGATTTTATACTCGAATGAAAACAACACGGTCTGACACAGGAGCAAGGCGAGATGGTTTGAAAGCCTGTGAATAGCTCATAGTCAGTGATTATTGCTGTTTCCGAGGTCCAGATAATTTTTATGTAAACAGTGATTAAGAGACTAGAAGTTGTGACCCACACCTGTACACCCAGCAGGCAGGAGCCATCGTGGTTTACACTGTGTGTTCTTGGCCAGTCAGGACTTTGTGAATTGAAAGGGGGGGAGGAAGGAGGAAGAAAGAACAAAAACTGGTTTGATCTCAGAAAAACTACCGGTTCCCTAAACCATAAATGTTTCTACCACAATGACTCAATAAAGGTAGTTTACTGTTGTTTTGTTGTTGTTATTTCTGCAGTCGTGACACCCTGTTGAGGGCTGAGGTGACACATTGAAAAAATGCACAGATGAAATGCAAGTAGTTGCAGAATTAGGGTATTCCCTGGTTTCTGCGGTCAGAGCAAAGTCTGGATGGAGATTGACTAGTTTTCCTCATGGTCAGAGTCCCCAGAAGTGACTTGGGTTTTCCTATATAAAAAAGGACTTCAAAGCCAGGTGTGGTGCCTGTAAACCCAGCGCTCAGAGGCTGAGGCAGGATTGCTGAAAGGTAAAAACCCCCTCCTGGGTTACAGAGACTCTAAGGTTGACATGAACAATTTAGGGAAACCCCATCTCAAAAAGGCTGGGAGCCTCCGGGTGCCCAGGTTCGTAGCTAAAGTCACTGCCCTTGCCTCACGGTGTGCATGGCTCTAGGTCAGGATATAGTATCTGTGTAGTTCAGGGGTACCAACAAGCAGTTAAGAGCGCTTCTTGCAGAAGACCTGCATTCAGTGGCAACACTCATGAGTTCCTAGGAACTTAACACCCTCGAAGTGCACACAGTGCACAGACAGACATGCTAGCAAAACACACACATCTAGAAAAGCGCAACGCCACAACTAGCATGGTAATGCATCTGAAAACACAGAGTCTGGGAGAAAAGAGGAAAAAGAGCTAGGCCTACAACAAGGCCAACATTGTTTACACAATAAGTTTAAGACCAGCCTGAGTGGCCCAAGACCCTATCTCAAGTCACAAATGCAACCCAAAAAAATAAGCCACCACACCTGATCTTTATTCCTTCTGGTAAAAACTTCACAGGAAGCATCAAATCATTCTCACATCAGGAAACTGGCCGAGCGCTCGCTTCAGCAGCACGTACACCAAAATTGGAAGGATACAAAGAAGGTTAGCGTGGCCCCTGCACAAGGAGGGCAGGCAAATTCCTGAAGTGATACATGTTTTTAATCTGTTCTGAAATATTTTCAATAAACCTGAAAACAAAAAGGCTGGGCACAGTGCTGTACTCAGGAGGCAGTGAGTTCCAGGCCAGCCTGGTCTACAAAGCAAGTCTAGGACAGCCAAGGCTACACAGAGAAACTCAAAAAACAAAAAAAAGAAAGGAGGCTGGAGAGATGGCCCAGGTTAAGAGCACTGGCTGCTCTTCCATAGGTCCTGAGTTCAATTCCCAGCAGCCACACAGTGTCTCAGCATCCGTCTAGAATGAGCTCTGGTGCCCTCTTGTGGTGTGCAAGTGTACATGTAGGCAGAACACTGTATACAGAAATCTTTTTTAAAAAAGAAACTGTCTGAAGGGCTACAGAGATGGCCCAGTGGTTAAGAGGAAACACCGTTCTTTCGGAGGACTTGAGCTAGTTTCCCAGCACCCACCTTGAGTGTAACTCCAGCTTTAGGGGACTTGATGCGTCTACAGCAGTGCATTCAGTGTGCTACAAACCCACACCCAGAAACACACAGACACACCTTTTTTTTTTTTTTTTAAGGTTTTCCCAGACGGTTTTCTGTGTAGTCCTGGCTGTCCTGGACTTGCTCTGAAGACCAGGCTGGCCTTGAACTCCAAGATCCACCTGCTTCTGCCTCCTGAGTGTTGGGATTAAAAGTGTGCACCTCCACACCTGACTTCACACATATGCACGTATTTTATTTTATTTTATTTACATTTATTTATTTATTTATTTATTTATTTATTTATTTATTTATTTATTTCCGAGACAGGGTTTCTCTGTGTAGCCATGGCTGTCCTGGACTCACTTTGTAGACCAGACTGGCCTCGAACTCACAGCGATCCACCTGCCTCTGCCTCCCAGAATGCTGGGATACACACGTATTTTAAAGTAGAAATAAGTAGAGGGTGTAACCGGAGTTTCTCTGAGCCAGACAGCAGATGGAATAATGACATGGAGACCTTTAATGTTTATTACAGATACGATTTTTTATAACAATAAACTTTAGGCAATATAGCTGGGAGGATTCTCAGTTCTTCTAGCCCAACAATCCTGGCCTTGCTTACCTCCTACCACGTGTGTGTCCCTTTATCTGTCCTCCTTAGTCTTGGCCTGTCACCTGTTTGTTCAGCCTGGTCTGATGACTACTCCCATCTCTCTGGTCCTCACGTGATACCCTCTGTCTGGGCTCAGAAGTCCCGCCTTCCTCTCCTGCACGGCTATTGGCTGGCCAGCTCTTTATTTAACCAATCAGAAGGTGATAGAGAACAGTGTTTAGAAATGCTGGGGCAAGAGATGCTTAACAAGACCGAGGTCAGGTCTGTATTCTGCTTTCTGCTGGTCAGAAAGCAGCGCGTGAATAACACAGAGACAATTTACACAGCATACAGAAACATCACTCCAACAGCGGGGTTTAGTGTTGCATTTAATCCCAGCAGCTGGGAGGCAGAGGCAGGCACTGTCTGGAAAAATAAAAAACAATAAAGTAAAAATAAATGGCAAACACCTCTAATCCCAGCTCTCATTACACAGAGGCAGGTTGCTCTCTGTAGTGTGAGCTACATTGTAAAAATGTGTCTAATAATAATAAAATAGAAACCAGGAGCCGGAGAGGTGGCGCGGTGGTTAAGACCACTTGTCGCTTTTACAGAGAACTGGGTTCGATTCTTGGCACCCACATGGTGCCTTCAGTCTCGTTAGTTCCTGTGTGCTTTTTCGACCCCCGTGGACACCAGGCATGAACACAAGCAAAGTACTCATACACATAATAACCCTAACAGTTAACAAAAAAGTTAGCCAGGCATGGTGGCGCACGCCTTTAATCCCAGCACAGGCGAATCACTGTGAGTTCGAGACAGCCAGGGCTACACAGAGAAACCGTGTCTCGGAAAACAAAAACAAAAAAGTTGAGGCCAGGAATGGTTGCTTCTGGCGATAATCCCAGCATCATTAGACAAACTGTGTCTGGGCTGTGGACAGAGTTCCGAGACAGCTTGGACGACATACATAATAAGGCTGTCTCAGGCCCCTCCAGAGGAAGAATAAACAGTCATCATCTATTCTGTGGCAGTGTAGCATGCAGAAAGCCCTTTATTTATCCCCAGCACTGCTCAAACATAAATAAAAAACTGGGCGGTGGTGGTGCATGCCTTTAATCCCAGCATTCAGGAGGCAGAGGTAGGCAGATCTCTTGAGTTTGAGACCAGCCAGATCTATAGAGAGAGTACCAAGACAGCCAGGATTATATAGAGAAACTCTGTCTCGAAAAAACAAACAAGGGCTGGAGAGATGGCTCAGTGGTTAAGAGCACCGTCTGCTCTTCCAAAGGACCCGGGGCCAATCCCCAGCACCCACATGGCAGCTCACAACTGTCTGTAACTCCAGTTCCAAGGCAACTGACACATACCCATGCACATAAAATAAAACTAAAAATTGTAAAAAAAAAAAAAAAGAAAGAAAGAAAGAAAGAAAGAAAGAAAAAACAACAACAACAGACTGGGTATAGTGACACACCCAGAACTCAGGAAGACCAAGGCAGGCAGATCTCTGTGAGTTCGAAGCCAGCCTGGTCTATAAAGCAAGCCCAGAGGGGCTGGAGAGATGGCTCAGAGGTTAAGAGCACTGGCTGCTCTTCTAGAGGTCCTGAGTTCAATTCCCAGCAACCACAGGATGGCTCACAACCATCTAAAATGAGATCTGGTGCCCTCTTCTGGTCTGTGGGTATATAATATATAAATATATCTTTAAAAAAAATAAAAGTAAGTTCAGGACAGCCAAGGCTACACATGTTTCTGTGAAACCTGTTTCAAAGAAAAAAGTAGATTAAACAATGATTCTCAGCTAGTCATGGTGGCTCACCCAAGTACTAGCACTCAGAAGGCCAATGCAGGAGAATGTCCATGGTTCCAAGGCAACCTAAAGGACAAAGCAAAATCCTGTCTCAAAACACTGGTCTCAGCCAGGCGGTGGTAGTGCACGCCTTTACTCCTAGCACTTGGGAGGCAGAGGCAGGCAGATTACTGTGAGTTTGAGGCCAGCCTGATCTACAAAGCAAGTCCAGAATAGTCAAGGCTACACAGAGAAACCCTGTCTCAAAAAAAAAAAAACAAAAAAACAAAAAACAAAAAAAGAAAGAAAAAAAATCTACTGGTCTCTCTAGTTGGGATATAGGTCCCTGGTAGGGTACTTTCCTAGTATGTGTGAAAGGAGGTCCAATGTTCATACCAAAAAGCTACTTGAATTTTTCTTTTCTTTTTTTATTTTAATTTATGTGCATTGGTGTGGGGGTGTCAGATCTTGGAGTTACAGACAGTTGTGAGCCACCATGTGGGTGCTGGGAATTGAACCCGAGTCCTTTGGAAGAGCAGGCAGTGCTCTTAACCACTGAGCTGCTTGAATTTTTCAAGGCCACAGATCTAGAAGCTGGAAAGAAAGATGGCTCAGTGGTCAAGAGTAAGGATACACACACACACACACACACACACACACACACACACACACACGACAATAAGTTTGTTTATTTATTTACTTATTTATTTTGGGTTTTCGAGACAGAGTTTCTCTGTGTAACAGCTCTGGTTCTGGCTGTCCTGGAACTCGCTCTGTAGTCCAGGCTGGCCTTGAACGGAGATCCGCCTATCTCTGCCTCCCAACTGCTGGAACTAAAGGCCTGTGCCACCGTGCAGACGGGCTGAAATTTATTTGTATAGGTTTTTTTCCTTGTTTGTTTGTTTGTTTTGTTGCCCTCCTGGACATCTATGCCGTATGTGTGCAATGCCCTTGGAGGTCGGGAGGGGGTGCAGGTCACATGGTGGCTGGGAACCTAACCTGGAACCTACTTCCAAGCACAAGAAGAGCTCTCGACTGCTCCCTAAATTTACTTGAAGTGTTTTAACCCAAACTGCCTCATTGTGTGCAGTAAAGGCTCACTGTAGGAAGCAGTCTCCTGCTTTCCATGCCTGTTTTTCGGATGTACTGTAGTACTCCTTGCTCTCCGGGGGATTGTCCTAGAACTCCCTGAGTAACAGTGCTAGTCACCGCCCAGGTCCTGGGAGTCACCAGTTTTTTGCTTCTCCTGGGCGGGGAAACCACGCATACGAGTACGTGTACGCGCTGGATGCTGACTCTCAGACAGTTGTGATTGCTGGGGAAGGAGGAGGGAAGAAACCCAACATTAGCCCAGGTTGTGACAAGTTAAAAATACTAAGAATACCATGGTTTCCGAGTACGTAATATGAGAATGTGGTTATTTTAGTTGAGTTGCCAAATATAGCCTCACCTACCTACGTCTCACTCACTCTGCTCCCTTCACTCGGGGGACGTTTGAGGAACTCTCTCTGCCTCCTGTTTTCACTGTGCGACTGGAGTGTGGGGGCGAACAAGCATCTGCCCAGCGTGGCTATCTGACGCCACCTCACAGGGTCCAGCTAAAGGCTGTTCTTAGGAGTCCTCCTGCCCTGCTTGTTCAGGAGACTGTGTGCACACGTGTGTGTGCATGTATGTATGTCTGTGTGCTTCTGTTCACATCTCTATGTGTGCGTGCGTGCCTGTGTGTGTCCTGTGAGTGTGTGTGTGTATGCTTGTGTTCATGTGTCTTCGAGCGTGGGTACATGCGTGTTTGTGTGTGTGTGTGTGTGTCTGTGTGCTTGTGTTCATGTCTCTGTACGTGCATGCGTACATGCATGCGTGAGTGCGTGTGTAGATTCCTCAGAATCAGTGTGTGGTACCTGTATACAGCATGAACACACGTGTGAATGTATAATTTATCAGGGCTTTGCAGATTGTTCCATCAGCGGGTTCAAGTCAGCCTCTTATGATAGGTTCATGCTGCTAGGTCACAAAGCTATAGCAAAGCCGGACAGGCGACTCGGCAGTGGCTGCACTTGCAGTTGGCTGGAGTTCAGTTCCCACGACCCACGTCAGACAGCTCACGGTACCTGTAACTCCAGCTCCAGGGACTCGGCTGTTCTCTTCTGGCCCGGAACCCACACCAGTGTGCGCACACAAAGGCATAAAACTTTTTTTTTTGTATGTGTATTTACAAATGTCCTGTCTGTGGGGCCTGGAAAGATTGCTCAGAGGTTAAGAGCACTGACTGCTCCTCCAGTGGTCCTGAGTTCAATTCCCAGCAACCACATGGTGGCTCACAACCATCTATAATGTGATCTGATGCCTTCTTCTGGACTTCAGGTGTAAATGCAGGCCGAGTGCTGTATACA
The DNA here is from genome assembly GCF_964271855.1 of Acomys minous. Lineage (NCBI taxonomy): Eukaryota > Metazoa > Chordata > Mammalia > Rodentia > Muridae > Acomys > Acomys minous. The sequence goes on from NC_140487.1 coordinate 125,573,398, forward strand.
TAATAATAAATAAATCTAAACAAACAAACAAACAAAGCTGGGCGGTGGTGGCACACACCTTTAATCCCAGCACTTGGGAGGCAGAGGCAGGCAGATCTCTGTGAGTTCGAGGCCAGCCTGGTCTACAGAGCCTGTTCCAGGACAGCCAGGCCTACACAAAGAAACCCTGTCTCGAAAAACCAAAAAAAAATTAAATAATAAAACAAAAGACAAGTGTTGTGTCTGTGTAGGTCTGTGCACCACATGTGAGGTGTGGCACCTAGAGGCCAGAAAAGGGCATCAGATCACCGGAAACTGGAGTAACTGCCCTGTGTGTGCTGGCTATCAAGCCTGGGTTCTCAAAGGGCAGCCAGTGCTCTAACCACTGAGCAATCTCTCTAGCCATTTAAAAAAACAAAAGAGCTGATAACAGCTATCACAATGATCCAGGTTACATCTTTCCTGTTTAAAATTAGAATTTGGGGCCGAGTGTGGTGGCACATGCCTTTAATCCCAGCAGTCGGGAGGCAGACCAGGCTGGTCTCCAAAGTGAGTCCAGGACAGCCAAGGCTAACACAGAGAGACCCTGTTTCGAAAAACCAAAAATAAATAAATTAATTAATTAATTAAATTTAATTTAATTAGAATTTGAACACGGAAATGGAGTAGTTTATTTTTCTTTCTTTCTTTAGTTTTTCTAGACAAGGTTTCTCTGTGTAGCCTTGTCTGTCCTAGACTCGCTTTGTAGACCAGGCTGGCCTGGGAGTCACAGTGATCCACCTGCCTCTGTCTCCCGCGTGCTGGGATTAAAGGCGTGTGCCACCACGCCCAGCTCCTTTATTTTTCTTTCAGTAGGGATTGCCAGGCAAGCCAGTTGCCCTGAGTTTGGAGTATGAACGGATGTGTGTTTGGGACGGTTTCGCTGTGGAGCGCCACCTGGCCCCCGGTCTTGTTGATTTAGACTCCTGAATGCTGTCATTGTCAGCCTGTACCACACACCCCGTGCAAGTTGTTTCTTAGTTTAGTTTTTTTTTTTTTTTGACTTATTTAGTGTGGGTGGGCTTGAGTGTCATGGCCACGGTGGGGTGCAGAGGACTTGTGTGAGATGGTTTTCTTCTTCCACAGTGTGTTCGGAGGACTAAACCTCCAGGTCATTAGGCTTGGCAGCATCTTACACTGGGCCCCCACCTCACAGGTCCAGTTTTTTGTTTTTGTTGCTCGGTTTGGGTTTTTGTTTTGTTTTGTTTTTGTTTTTGTTTTCTTTTTGGTTTTCCAAGACAGGGTCTCTCTGTGTAGCCTTGGCTGTCCTGGAGTCACTTTGTAGACCAGGCTGTCCTCGAACTCACAGCGATCCTCCTACCTCTGCCTCCCGAGTGCTGGGATTAAAGGCATGCGCCACCACACCCGGCTTGTTTGGTTTTTTTTTTAATATTTTATTTAATTTTAATTTATGTGCATTGGTGTGAGGGTATCAGATCTTGGAGTTACAGACAGTTGACTGCCATGTAGGTGCTGGGAATTGAACCCTGGTCCTTTGGAAGAGCAGGCAGTGCTCTTAACCACTGAGCCATCTCTCCAGCCCTTTGTTTTGTTTTTATTTAAATAATATCACTGGTTATTAAGTTCACACTATCACAATCGAGTTCCTTGGACTAGATGTAGTGACACATGCCTACAATCTTAGCATTTCAGAGGCAGAGGCAGACAGATCTCTGTGAGTTCGAAGCTAGCCTGGTCTACAATAGCAAGTTTCCGGCCAGCCAGGGCTACGCAGTGGAACCCTGTCTCCAAAAAGAAAAAAGAAGCAGCTTAGGCAGACAGAACTGGGAGCTGAACTCAGGGCCTGAGCATGCTAAGTAACTGTTCTACCCACTGGGCTACACAACCCCAGCCCCCACCCCCTTTTTAGATAGGTCTCTCTGTGTTAGCTTTGGCTGTCCTGGACTCACTTTGTAGATCGGGCTGGCCTTGAACTCACAGCGATCCACCTGCCTCTGCCTCCCGAGTGCTGGGATTTAAGTCACGCACTACTATGCGTGCCAGCCCCATTTTTTTTTTTAATTTTAGAGGAGATGAACTAGAATTTTCCTGAAATATAAAATGTATAAACTCCTGCTTACCTGACAGTTTAACATCTCCCTCTCCAAAGAGAAGCCTGTGCCACACCAGGGTGTAGGCTAACCCAAGGGGTTACCTAGGGAAGCCCAAAATTTCCTCAAAGTCACTCCCATTGAGTAGGTGGCTCTGTCACCTCACATCTCACACCCCCGTTTTGAGCCCTTGAGACTCCCGAGTAGGAGGAGGAACCAGCTAGCATGCCTGGGTAGGTCAGCGGTTCAAAATTCCACACACAGCTGATAGGTCTAAATCCGGGCTTTTCCATTCTCACCACATTCCTACTGACTGCTGGATGGTCTCAAACGCCTGCCTGGTAGGTTGATAGTGTCATGATGAGTTTAATTGTTTTTTTTTTTAATTAAAAAGACAGATTTATTATTTTATTTGTATGAATGTTTGCCTGCATTCATGTGTGTGTGTGTGTGTGTGTGTGTGTGTGTGTGTGTGTGTGTGTGTGTGCATGTGCCTCACTGTGTGTTTGCCTGGCACCCTCGGAGGGCAGAAGAGGCCATAAGCTCCTCTGGGGTTGGAGTGAGAGACAGTTGGGAACCGTCAGGTGGGCCCCCTGCAAGAACAGTGGTCTTACCTTCCGAGCCATCTCTCCAGCCCCTGACATGTTAACAATTGAAAAAACAGACCTAAATACATTGAGAAAAATGTTAACTCCGGTCAACACAATGGCCGATGCCTAGAACCCTACCTACCTGATAGTCAGAGGCAGGAAACATACAAATTCTAGGCTAGCCTGAGCAACTCTGTGACTGCCTGCCGGAAAAAGTAACGGGGCTGTGGGGGAGCTCAATGGTTGGGTGAGTAGTGAAAGGTAAGGCTTAGAGACCAACTACTAGCATTGCACATCAAAAAAGAAAACCTAAGCCGGGTATGGTGGTGCACACCTTTAATCCCAGCACTTGGGAGGCAGAGGCAGGCAGATCGCTGTGAGTTCAAGGCTAGCCTGGTCTACAAAGTGAGTCCAGGACAGCTAAGGCTACACAGAGAAACCCTGTCTTGAAAAACAAAAACAAACAAACAAACAAAATCCAATATAATTTACGTAATTGTGCATATTTAGTAAAAAAAAAATTAAAGAAATTACTATTTTAATTTTATACATTGTTTTGTTTTTTGGTTTTTTTTTTCGAGACAAGGTTTCTCTGTGTAGCCTTGGCTGTCCTAGATTCCTTTTGTAGAACAGGCTGGACTCAAAACTCACAGCAATCCGCCTGCCTCTGCCTCTGGAGTTCTGGGATTAAAAGCATGCGCCACCACTGCCTGGCAACTTTATACATTGTTAATGAAAGTATAATTACATCACTTTCCCTTTCCTCCCCCACCCTCCCCTATGTCCCCTCCCTCCAACTCCCCCGAGGACCTCATCTTTTTTTTTTTTCCTTTTCAAAACAGGGTTTCTCTGTGTAGCTCTGGCTATCTTGAAACTAGCTCTGTAAACCAGGCTGGCGTCAAACTCACTGACATCTGCCTTTCTCTGCCTCTGAGAGCTGGGATTAAAGGCTTGTGCCAAGACTTCTAGCCTTGCCTAACAATCACCTTTAACACCTCCCCAGCTCTGGTTGTTTGTTTGTTTTTTGGTTTTGTTTTTTTGGGGGGGGGCTTTCCCTCCTTTTTTTTTTTTTTTTTTTTTTTTTTAAAGACAGAGTTTCTCTGTGTAGCACTGTCTTGAAAAACCAAAACCAGAACCTAAAATCTGGGGCTGCTGATATAGCTTTCTAATAAGTGAAGCACAAGCCAGGCCCTGGGTTCAAGCCTGAAAAACTTCTGAGAAAGAGAAGAGAGAAGGCCCGCTCTCCTCTTAGGTGATTTGTACAGTTGGGTCCTCTACGTGCAGCCTGACTTGACAGGGAATGCACGCGCATCCCACCTGGGTAACTACACCATCGTCCTTCAAGAGTGCGTTATGGGGCTGACACCATGTGCAAGTAACCCTGTGATGTTGGGAGCGCGGGGAGCTGAGGGCGGAGAACAGAACTCAATCGGTAAAGCTCTTGCCTTGTGTGCCTGAGGCCCTGAATGAATTCCAGCTCCAGCAGAAACCAACAAAATACACCCTCAGTTCTCAGCTGTGGCGTTTAATCCCTAGGCTTCTTGCTGAGGGGAACCGGCTCCGCGACGCTGTAGTGCTTTCCTCTGTAGGCACCCACCTCCTGGCTGCTCAGATTGTCAGAAGGGCTGTGTGGAAGCTATTGGCCAGGCTGCTGGGCCCAGGAATGCTGCCCTGCCTTTAATAGCTGTGTGAACAGTCCTTCTATGGGCAACAGGCGGTTGCCTGGGTACCTGCATGTTTCTTCCTTAGAACCTGTGCTGACCATGCTGACCCTGAAATTTAGCCCGGTTGCATTCCAGGGGAAAGGACGTGAGGTTCCTTGAGTGGAAGAGAAAGCCTGGGAGGTTTTAAAAATGGAATAAAACTAAATGTCTCCTGCCAAGGCCGTGTCAACTAGCCATCACCGACGTCTCTTGCTCCATGGCTTCCAAGTGTGTGTGTGTGTGGGGTCCTTTCCCGAGAGTCGTGTGTACATACATCGATACATGCATACGAGCAGTTCCTATTGCATCACCTCTCAAAAGAACTGTGGCTGCTGAATGCCTCTCTCCCCAGCTTTTTAAGGTGCTCCCCTGACCGGCCTTGAGCTGAACCCAAGGAACCACCCAGAGGGCTGTAAACCTGAGCTCTCCCGGCCGACCTGCCCCTACGCCTAACTCGGAAAGTAAAGCTACAACTTCTATGCTGACTAAATTTGACTGTAGATGCGCTTGAAACTCAGGCTTGAACACAGCAGAGCGCATCCCTAGAATCTGGCCCGGTTTCGCTTTAACATGCCAATTAAAAAAAAAAAGGCAACGAAAACTCTTAGACTCGTCCGTACTTTGGCGTTGGAGTGTGAGAATACAACAGTTTGAAAGCTGACGGGGTTAAGTAGAATCGGTGAAACTAAAACGGGGTCATCGCACCCAGATGTTCTGGGGTTCCCTGGGACGCAATAGTGAATCTGGGACCAAAGAGGTGACTGCAGATTCGGGCGCCTAGCTCGCCTCTCCCGGCCTGGCTCTGCAAACCGCTGGTCTGTAGGAGGGTTAGCCGTCACTCCTCACCCGCCTTCCCCAGCTGAGCGTCAGGCGGAGGCGGTTGGAAGCCCCGGAAGAGCGGATAGGGAACGGCGTAGGCGGTGGGGCTTCTGCCAGCCGCGCTGGGGACCAAGGGGTTAAACGGGCGTGGCCAAGGGCGCCCCGCCCCTACGCACCCCGCCCACGGAGGCCGCGGCTAGCCTGCGTATTTATAGAGGCGGTGCCGGGCGCGCCGCGGCGTCCCTGTGCCCCGCAGCCCCGCATCATGGAGCGGCCGGCGCCCTTGGCCGTGCTGCCCTTCTCCGATCCCGCGCACGCCCTGAGCCTGCTGCGCGGGTTGAGCCAGCTGCGCGCCGAGCGCAAGTTCCTGGACGTGACCTTGGAGGCGGCGGGCGGCCGCGACTTCCCCGCGCACCGCGCTGTGCTGGCGGCCGCCAGTCCCTACTTCCGCGCCATGTTCGCGGGCCAGCTGCGCGAGAGCCGCGCCGAGCGCGTGCGCCTGCACGGGGTGCCGCCCGACATGCTGCAGCTGCTGCTGGACTTCAGCTACACCGGCCGAGTGGCGGTGAGCGGCGACAACGCCGAGCCGCTGCTGCGCGCCGCGGACCTGCTGCAGTTCCCCGCCGTGAAGGAGGCGTGCGGCGCCTTCCTGCAGCAGCAGCTCGACCTGGCCAACTGCCTGGACATGCAGGACTTCGCCGAGGCCTTCAGCTGCTCGGGGCTGGCGAGCGCAGCGCAGCGCTTCATCCTGCGCCACGTGGGCGAACTGGGCGCCGAGCAGCTGGAGAGGCTGCCGCTGGCGCGCCTGCTGCGCTACCTGCGCGACGACGGACTGTGCGTGCCCAAGGAGGAGGCGGCCTACCAGCTGGCGCTGCGCTGGGTGCGCGCGGACCCGCCGCGCCGCGCGGCGCACTGGCCGCAATTGCTGGAGGCTGTGCGCCTACCCTTCGTGCGCCGCTTCTACCTGCTGGCACACGTGGAGGCCGAGCCGCTGGTGGCGCGCTGCCCACCTTGCCTGCGTCTGCTGCGCGAGGCCCGCGACTTCCAGGCGGCTCGCTACGACCGGCACGACCGCGGGCCCTGCCCCCGCATGCGTCCTCGCCCGTCCACCGGCCTGGCGGAGATCCTGGTGCTGGTGGGAGGTTGCGACCAGGACTGCGACGAGCTGGTCACCGTCGACTGCTACAACCCGCAGACGGGCCAGTGGCGCTACCTGGCCGAGTTCCCTGACCACTTAGGTGGGGGCTACAGCATCGTGGCGCTGGGCAACGACATCTACGTGACGGGTGAGTTCGCTGGGGGATTACCAAGAGAGACACGCAGGACCTGGAATTCTAAGGCCTGACCAAGCCCTTGGCAGGGCGACCGCGTTAGTTTCTCTATTTGTTTTCAGGCTAGAAGAGCCCCCTTGTGCGAGCAGAAACATAGCTGCTTTGTGAGTTTCCGTGCCCTGTGTGGCACAGCCTGCCTTGCTTAGCCAACTCCTTGCCCCGGAGGTGCCCCCCCCCTTTGGTTTGGAAAAGACCGGGCATTGACCTGGCACAATGGGTGCTTTCTTTTAATCCCCAAGGAATGCGGGGAAAGGATGCTGGCTGGCGCCTGGTGAGGCATCTCTTCCCTCCCTGCTAAGCCACAGGGGCCTCCTGACTCACTGGCTTTGTCACCAGTGACAAGGTTTCTTAGATCCTGCACCTAAGCGGATCGGATCACATGGTGTTTATGCTGCACCAGTCTACGACTGTAAACATGGTCACATGTCGAGAGATTTTCTTCCAGTTACTTGGCTGAAAACCCAAAACACTGCCTAGTCACGGTAGGCGGGTCCCGGCCTGCCCCAGTGCTGGCTTCTTCCACCTTTTCCAAGGGATGACTCCTTGATCAAACTGGAAGGCGGCTACCCCCTGCTATAGACCAACAGGGATGGCCTCTGGAACTACTATATAAGGAAGGCCACTGAAGCCTCTGGCCCTCTTATCAGAGTAGCCTGCAGGAGGCTGGATTGTCACCGGGGCCGTTGCCCAGCGAGGTACGTTCCACATAAAGCCCACCCTTATCTTGCTGTGGAGTGCTGTGCAGAAGAGGGCACAGTGTCAGGGACAGTGTCCGCTCTGGCCTCAGCATCGTCCCTGGCCAGCCACCCCAATCCAGTAGCCTTCTGCCAGAAATATACCCCTCTTTAAAGACAACCTGAGCCCGTGTTGTTTGAGGCGCCTCCCTTGCCACCCTGCCCCCATCGCCTCTGAAGTCTGGCTGGTGAGTTTTGAGCAGACTCGCCCTTGGATAAATGTCACAGCTGAACGGCTAATCAGGTTTAGGCAGGTGGCTCTTTCCTTCCATTCAGCTGCTGGTGGGGGATTTTCCTGAGAGTCAGGAAACCACTTCAGCTGCTTTGCATCGTCCCTGTAAAAGACCCAAGAGACCTCGGACAGAGTGTCTCTGCCCTGTTCAGGGCGCCAGCCGGAAAGCCAGCAGGCACAGCCCTCGGGGTCCCTGGAGTCTCCTGATAGCAGAGTTTCCAAGTTTTAAACCTGCTTTATGCCTTTTTTTTTTTTTTTTAACTTCAAGATAGGGTTTCTCTGTATCTCTGGCTGTTCTGGAATTCACTCTGTAGACCAGGCTGTTGTCAAACTCAAAGAGATCTTGCCTCTGCCTCCTGAGTAGTCTTTTTTTTTTTTTTTTTTGACTTTTGTTCACACACACACACACAAATAAATCACTGTCCGTCATACTTGTGTAACTTGATAAGAGTTTCAAGTGAAACATACCCCTGTGTCCTCCAGTAAAGACAAAACTAGAACCCTAGAGGGGTAGGACAGTGTGGCTTTCTTGTCTTGGCCTGGCCTTGTTTGAAAGTCCCCAGGAAGTCTAGGATTTGGTGGCCAAGTCCCATGTTTGGTGTCTGCCCAGAGCCAAGGCTGGGTGTTTGAGTTAATTAAGAGTGTGGTGGGCCGGGTGTGGTGGTGCACACCTGTAATCCCAGCACTCCAGAGGCAGAGGCTGGAGGATTGCTGTGAGTTCCGAGGCCAACCTGGTCTCGAAAAATCAAATAAATAAAGAAAACAACCCCCCCTCCCAAAATAAAGATGTTGGGTGGGAAAACTTAAGGCTGGGGGGGGGCTACATTTGTATTGCATTTTGTTTTTTATGTTTATGGATGTTTTGCCAGCACACCTGGTACCCACAGAGAAGAGGGCGTCGAATCCCCTGGGACTGGAGTCATGGATGGTCATGAGCTGACCATAACCATGATGGGGTGCTCAGAGTCGAACCCAGGTCCTCCGAAAGGGTAGCCAGTGCCCTCTGCCCTCATTTTGTTTCTTGGGTTGGGGTCTCACCTAGCCCAGGGTAACTAGAGCTACTGAGGGCTGGGATTACAGATCTGAGGAGGCTGCCCAGGCTTCATGCGTGCTTAGTGGTCAGTGCTACCAGCTCATCTCCCGCCGTTGTCCATGACTGATGAGAGAGGCATCTTCTGGCCTTGGCTTGATGGCAATTAGTAGGCCTGTGCACTGCCTCAGTGACAGCTTGGTGAGGCCCTCAGAAGAGGACAGATATATTTCGGGTGACGGGGGTGAGGCTAATTCCTCTGCTGGGAGAGGCCAACCCGGAAGTCCAAGAAGGCACAGGTGGGTGACTCGCTGCACGTGGGCTGACCATCTGCCCTTTGTATGCCCTGGCAGGCGGGTCTGATGGCTCCCGGCTCTATGACTGCGTGTGGAGATACAACTCAAGTGTGAACGAGTGGACAGAGGTGGCACCTATGCTCAAGGCCCGAGAGTACCACAGCTCCTCTGTACTGGACGGGCTGCTGTACGTGGTGGCAGCTGACAGCACAGAACGCTATGACCATGCCACCGACTCCTGGGAGGCCCTGCAGCCCATGACCTACCCAATGGACAACTGTTCTACCACTGCCTGCCGAGGCCGGCTCTATGCCATCGGCTCCCTGTCAGGCAAGGAGACCATGGTGATACAATGCTATGACCCAGACACCGACCTGTGGTCACTGGTGGACTGTGGCCAGCTCCCACCATGGTCCTTTGCGCCCAAGACTGTGACTCTGAATGGACTCATGTACTTTGTCAGGTGAGCCCACGTCGCACTAGTTTTGGCTGGGCATCCCTGTGCCGCCCATTTCGTAGGTGAGGAATGGGGACCAGGCCGGGATCAGAGGCTACGGCTTGTCCCAGCCCTTAGACCATTTCCACGGGCTTTAGGTTTTTTCCATAATCAAGTCTCCTCAAGGATAGTGGAGTCTTGGCAGCATCTAGCTAAGCAGCTGGTGGGGCACTGTGCACCGCAGGCCACATGTGCAGGCACATGCATGTGTCTCAGTGAGACAGACGAATGTCTCGGCTCTACCCTGTCCCATACATGTTTTGATGACCTGTTCTGGTCATGGCCATGTACACCTTGTACTGAGCATGAGGTGCGTGTGTGTGTGTGTGTGTGTGTGTGTGTGTGTGTGTGTGTGTGTGTGTTACCCGTGAATATTCACTGCTCTCCTTCCTGATCCAGAGTCTGCCCAAAGCTGTGGGGCTAGAAGTGAAGGAAAGGAATAAATGTCATTCCCCTCTGTCCCCTCTTGGTCATGGGACTTTGCTGGGGGAGCCCCAAGGTGTATGCCCTTGGCTTCTGGGTCTGCATTTTCTTTGGCTGAGCAAGGCTGACCTTTGTCTTGCTCCCCCCCCCAACCCCTCCCCCCAAACAGGAGGCAGAGTGAGCTCTGAGGTGTCTAAAGGGAACACAAGTGTTTTGTTTATCATCTAAGTGGCTGAGGGGCCTGGTGTCTTTAAATACCAGGAACTGAAGCTCTGTTTTGAGAATGCTGTGGAACCTTCCTGGGTCCTGTTATAAAACTGCCTGGCCCTTCCCTAGTGCTCCCCACCTCCTGCGCTGTCTTTAAGGAGGGGGAGGGGCTGGCTATAAATACCACTTTGAAGAGTGCCAGGTCTCTGCTTCAGCCCCTCCGTGGTGGCTGCTGGCCCAGCACCTCTGAGACTGCCCTCCCTGTCCTAAGGTCCTAGGGCAGGGTGTTGCCCGTGGCTGCTCTGGGTCCTGCGACCTGCTGGCTCTCAGCCTCTGGGATAGGAGTCAGTGTTGACTGCTAGCCCTCCAAGGGGAAATGGGAGGGTTTGCTTATATGCGGTCCACACAGGGAGCCGCTTCAACCCCACCTGAACGCCGGGGTAAAGGAAGACAAGGTTGGATGAGCCATGAAATATAACTCTATGCTCAGGGTGCCACCTGTGTCTTGATAGCCCCGTCAGGGACATAGCCAGTGCTCTGTGAAGGCCATAGCTATCATCAGTGGCCAGTAAGAGCAGATGCTGCTCTGGGCAAGGGTACCAACTCTGCCTGGGAGGGAGCAGACTTGGAGAGAGAAGATGAGGAGCCTGTTCTGCCTGCCGTCTTCCAGCCGTGGCTCCAGTGTGTAGGGTTACCTGGTGGGTTCAAAGCCAGCCTGGACTAGAAGTTAAGACCCTGTCTCAAAAAATGTATACTCAGGATCACAAGAAGGTTCAGCAAGTTTAAGGACTGAGGCCCTTCACACCTAGGGTGCGAATTCTGCCTGACTGTGTCTGTCCCTTGCTTCCTTCCACAGGGACGACTCTGCCGAGGTGGACGTCTACAACCCCACAAAGAATGAATGGGACAAGATCCCATCTATGAATCAGGTAAATCCGCAGGCGTGGCGGCCTTTGTAAGCTCAGGCTAGCCCTGCCTTTGCAACTCACCTGTCATTAGATTGTTTGGGAGACAGTCATGGTGGGTGGGGCCGCTATTAAGTCCTGTGCAGATGTTTCCTGAGTTCCTCTCATTACCTCTGAAACTTGCCAATAGCAGGTGCTTATTAACTAGGCTCTGGTGGCCGGCTGCACCCTTACTGTGAGCCTCTGGGGACGGGAGGGGTCAGATGGGTTCTCCACAGAGTGACACTAAGTACGGAGGCCCCGGGGCTGGTGTGCTTGTGTGAACACCAACCGCCATTGTGGCTAGAAGGAGTGGGCTGGGACAGGTCTCTGGGAACTCCGTAGCCCCAGCTGCTTCCTGGGGAATTGACCTCAGGAGTACGTTCGAGTACGTTCGTTGGACGTGTGTGCTGTGAACACGGATGCTGGTGTGAGGTCAGGGCCTCTTCTCTCTGCTTGCTGAGAATAAAGATCTACTGAGGCTGATGGGGTGATGATACTGGAAGGCTTCGTATCGTCTGACCAGGCTCAATTCCCAGCCGTCGCTGCTGGCCGAAGCAGCGTGCTTTCTGCCCTAATGCGGGGCAGCTAGTGTGGCCCCGCCTGGAGACCATGCTGCCCACATAGGGAGCCCCATTTTCTGCCTGGAGAGCAGGAGGCCATTGGCCTATTCTGTCTATACAACCTAGAAAGCTGGCTCAAGATGGTTCTCAGTGCTGTGGTTATGATGTGTTGGACTGCTCCCTGGAAGTTACTAGAACATTCAGGGAGGGAGGTCCGCCCTGCCACAGGTGCCTGCCTTTCTCACTCCTCCACCTTGATCCGCAGGTACATGTCGGGGGCAGCCTGGCCGTCCTGGGAGGCAAGCTCTATGTCTCTGGGGGATATGACAATACGTTTGAACTCTCGGATGTGGTGGAGGCATACGACCCAGAGACCCGGGCGTGGAGCGTGGTGGGGCGGCTCCCAGAGCCGACCTTCTGGCATGGCAGCGTGAGCATCTTCCGCCAGTTCATGCCACAGACACCGGCGGGGGGCCGTGGCTTCGAGCTGAACAGTGGCAGCAGTGACATGGATGCAGGCCACCGCAGGCTGCCACAGAACCCTGAGGAGCTACACTAGCCCAGGCCTGGCCCAGGGGAGGGCCTTGGTGCAAGGGGCCTGGCACCTGCAGAGGAGGGGCCCCTCCTTTTTGCACAGGATGGGGTCACCAAGCAGAGAAGTGGTTTATGGGTGCTGAGTGAGCCCCTGGAGGCATCGTGTGGAGCCTATGTGATAGCTTCTTGGGACAAAGCTGATGGTGACCGCTTGTGTGGTCAAGACCCAGTGGCTTCTCCACCATCTTGTATCTCAGCCTTCAGAAGTTCCCTCCAGCTTGTAGCGTCCAACTCACCATTCAGTGTGCCTCTCCTTGCTTCCATCTCCTGGGCCTGCTTGCTCCCAGAGCAGAGAGCAAGGGCCCCTGTGACAGTCAGAAAGTAGCCTGGCCTGGAGCATTGGACTCCAGGACAAAGGCTACAGTAGAGTGATAAACCTCACACACACGTAGTACCAAAGATCCCTGTGGCCAGTGCTGGAGGCAGAGGGGTGTCGGCCCACCCAGCTTCATGCCTCTCTTGGGGTCTCACCTTACCATACAGGGTGAGCCCAGCTGCAGTGTGAGCCTAAAGGGGTCTGTTTGCCAGAGGCAAGACTGGAGGCGATGACCAGCTCTCACAAAGCTGGCTCACTGTGGCTCCTCCTCCTTGGGAATCTGACACTTGGCCGAGTAGGCAGATGCTAGACCTGGGAGTGGAGATCCCTGCTTCTGAAGGCAGCCGAGTGGGGCAGCCGCAGTGCTTGCTTGTAGTTTGGAAATGCTTGTGGTTAGACCTCGAGGAGGAGGAGAGAGCTGGCAGCGGTAGGGGACAAGGTGGCTTGGTCTGAGTTTAAGATGCACAAGCCAGTGCCGGGCGTGGTGGCGCACGCCTTTAATCCCAGCACTCGGGAGGCAGAGGCAGGCGGATCGCTGTGAGTTCGAGGCCAGCCTGGTCTATAAAGTGAGTCCAGGACAGCGAAGGTTACACGGAGAAAACCTGTCTCAAAAAACAAGCAAACAAACAAAAAAGGTGCACAAGCCGTCATTGTGAGAATTTTTCTGTGCCACTGTGTGGAGAACCTAGGGTTTGTTAGGCCCAGGGCACCTGAACCGCAGCTGAGAGGATCTCCGGGCTTCTCTGTGACTTTGGTTTCCTCTCTGGAGTTTGTCCTTCATGCCTCTTTCTGGGGAAGAGGGCGTTAAGCCAGAGCCAAAGCTCGGTGTTGCTTTTTCCTGGTGGCTGAGTGAGGCCTTGGAAACAAGAGTCTGCCCCATCACACACCTCTAGCTCCCTTGGCCTTAATTCTCCAGGTACCTACCAGCTTCCTTCCTGTTTGAAGCCACGCACTACAGATGTCATCGTGCTGGGTTTGACAACCATGTTTTACAATGCTCCGCTGGGCACGTGGCCCTGGGAAAGACGGAGTATGCATGGGGCAGTGCTGTCCCTAACTGGACCCACTGGTGCCCTAGGGTTGATTCCCTTGGGGATGGGTGGCTCTGGCTTGTTTTGTTCCCTAGTGCAGCCCATCCCTCCAGTGCCTCTCTTCCCTCTTAGCCTACTAAACTCTTCCAGAGAGCCTTAAAGAGCTGCCTCCCAGCGCCACCCAGGGTGGGGGTGGGAGAGCTGGTGCTCCATGGGGTGCCTTCCTGTCTGTATCGGACTACGTGCTGGGGACAGTGTGCTCTTCGGTCTTCTTAGGGACAGGCTGGGGGGCTATCCAGAAGAACACTCCTGTGACCTGCACTGGTTCCGGCATTATAGTGCACGCTTGCGCAGGACTCTGCTGCCTGCCTGAAGTCCTCCGGTTTCCACACCAGGGCCCATGAAAACTAAGGATAGTGGCATAGGCACTGACTGGGTCCACTCCGTCTGCTTCACCTTTGCCACTGGCTCTGGGCTGTACCCCCAGCACTCAACACACATTTCTACACTAACAGGGATTGAAGCTGGGCCATCTGGGTATGAGATGGGCCCTGTTACATGTATAAAGCTCTTAGTATGTCAGGACAAAATTAAGGAAAGTTCTGTGCCTGTATTTGATGCTGATCTATAAGGGATTTCTTGTATTTATGACTTCAGAGACTTATGCTGCCTTTCTTAGGTGACTAGCACTCAGTTACCAGTGGCTGGGGCAGATTTGTATATTTATTTTTGTCATTTCTGTAGGCTTCTATATCCAGCATCCTAAGGTTTTTAGGATGCTCCCCTACTTTTTGAAATAAAATGTTTCCTATATGCTGGGTGTCATGTCATGACCTTCATCTTTTTTTCTTTTCAAGACAGGTTATCTCTCTGTAACCCTGGCTCTCACTCTATAGACCAGGGTGGCCTCAAACTCAAAAAGATCTACCTGCAAGCCTGGGGTGGTGGCACGGACCTTTAATCCCAGCATTTGGGAGGCAGAAGCAGGTGGATCTCTTTGAGTTCAAGGACAGCCTGGTCTACAAACTGAGTCCGGGACAACCAGGGCTACATACAGGGAAACCCTGTCTCCAAAAAACAAAAGAGCTTGCCTTCACAGAGCCTTTCAGGACCTTCTCTAGGTGAAACACACAGGATGTAGTGCAAAGGTAGGTCTCCTACCCAAACAGATGTGCCCTAAGTTAGGGCCCTTGTCCTCAACCTGTATGTAGGCTGAGACCCACAAAAGACCATGGAAAACATAGATATTGACATTAATTACAGTTACAAGTAACAATGAAAACAATTTTATGGCTGGGGGTCACAAGAGGAGGGAACTGTGTTAAAGGGTCACAGCATTAGGAAGATTAAGAACCACTGCTTTATTAGAAGGTTCCCCAAGAGGCTGTGAACCCACATTCCTGGCACACGCACCCTAAGCCTTGAAGCAGAATTCCTCTCCCTCAAGAGTCTGTCCAAAACCAGGGGAGACCAGTGCCTGGGCTGGAAAGGGAACAGTGTAGCACCCCTGAGGATTGTGCTTTACCACTGAGCCCCATTCCAGCCCTGTGGCCCTTGGTTACCCCCAGAACGGTTCTGAAGCAGCATGTGGCAAACCTGGGATGCAGATGGCTGCTCACTGCCTCTGCCTCAGCGGCTTCAAGGAATGAAAGGGAGCTGGGGGGGGGGGGGTTCTCAGTGAAACCCACTTTCCTAGCCGCCTAACTTCAGGGGTGTGGGGTGGCGCATCAGGCAAGCCCAGCTCCAGCTAGTGTGGCCATGGGCACCGCAGATCATGCCTATTCTAATAAGGAAGTACTGGCGACAGCCTCAACTATATGGCAGAGATGACATCACTACTTACCCAGCTACCATGCTGTGAGGAAGCCCTAGCAGCCAGGCAGGAGACCCAGGAGTCCCTCCTGCACTAATAGGCCAGGCAGACATGCTATCTTCAGAGCAGGTCTCCTACCGTCGACGTCTCAGCTCTTGTCTGGGAAACACGAGCATGCCCTGCCCCACGGAAGTGTGGAAAAAGCCTCACTCCAGTTCATAGGGACACAGGGAGTTGGCACCCCACTCTGTAAAAGGTGGGGCCACCTATGCCCCTTCCCACTCAAGTCTGCCCTTCCAAGGTTGGGTCCCTCTGCGGGCATGCAGTCTCCAAGGCCAGCCTGCTTAGCTTCACTGGACTGGCTTAACTCTGGCAACGAAGCCATCACCATGGACCCTTGCCACTCAGGACGTTACCCACTGGTGGGCGAGAGGGAAGGACAGGATCTATATGGCAAGTGGGTGCCACCTCCACTCCCTCCACGTGACTCAGCTTTCCTGAGGTCAGCAGAGCTGGGAAAGCAGCTGCTCTCAGGCCTGGCCGGGGGCTGGGAGGGCGCACTTCCGTCAGCCCAGGCCTGCAGCCGCAGATCATCAACAATAGACCGCTCAACAGGCGGATCCAAAGTCAGGTGTTTATTGGTCAGTGGGGCTGGGGCTGGGGCTGGGGCGGGGCTGGGTGGGTGGGGGTCTATGTGTCACAGTCCTCGGGGACAGCGGCTGTGATGATGAGCGAGGGCTCCAGGACACTGGGGCTGGCAAAGCTCTCCTCTGAACACAGTCTCTGGCTAGGGAGTTGGGCGGTCAGGCCACCCTGGGTCAGCGACTCCACAATGACCTCTGCAGAGCCCACCTCCAGGTCTGCAGGAGGCTGGAGAGCCACCAGCACCGTCTTGTCGTCCTCGATGACGAGGTTCCGGAGCTTGCGCTGCCGTGGGTTGTAGTTCTCCACCCTGTCGTGGATCTCCATGTGCCTCCGTAGGTGAGCCTGGGGGAAAGCGGGGCTCAGGGCTGCGACAGGACGACTCGGCACGAGGGGGAGCAGGCTCAGGGCCTGGCCTACCTGCCGAGTGAACCTGTAGCCACATTCGGTGCACTCAAACTTCCTCACGCCCTTGTGTCGTCTGACGTGCACTCGTAACTGCTCTACGGCTGCAGAAGGAACGGGGCCATGGGCATTAGGAGCAAGAACACGGCAGAGACGAGCTGAGGTGGGAGACAAGGCATCCCAGAGCCTGAGGCCCAGGAGGCGGCCCCCAGCAGCGTCTACCCCTGTCCTGCTCTACAGTACCACACTGAGGCCACCACTGCCCAAATCCATGGCACCCTGCCCCCACCTCCACTGTCACAGAACTCCAGTCTCATCTCTTAGCACATGGAAAACAGACAGAACTCTGCTGGCTGGAAGGTTCTACGGAGTACTTGGAAGCCACTGTTGCTCAGGCAGGAAATACAAGCCAGGCCCTCTGCTCTCCCACGGCTTGCCCATTACCTTTGAAGGTCTTGCCACAGATCTGGCAGAAGTGGGGCCTGCCCTCCTGGTGGCGACTGGCCACATGCCTCAGAAGAGGCCCCTTCTCAGTGAAGCGCTGCTCACAGAATTCACAGCTGAAAGGCCTCTCACCCGTGTGGGTGCGGTTGTGCTTGTCCAGACTGGCTGTGGGGGACAAGGTGGGGCTCAGTTGCTGCCTCAGCCCTGGGTCAAGGAGGGGACAGGCCTGCCTCACCTTGGGTGCGGAATGTCTTGCCACAGAGGTGGCACTGGAAAGGCTTCTCGCCCGTGTGCGTCCGGAGGTGCATGTTGAGATTGGCCTTCTGGGTGAAAGCATGGCTGCAGAACTCGCAGACATAAGGCCTTTCATTCCTGCTCAGATGGGGACACAAGGCAGAGGCCGTCACTGAGGGAAACCATCCCCTTTCATTTACTCTGTTGGAGCTGGGGCACGCTAAGCAGTAAGGCTTGGGTGGTACCAGGCAGGAGACAGCATCACTATTCCCAGAAGCAAAAGAGAAATCTACACAGCAGAGTCAGGAGGCTGAGTGATAAGAGTTGGCCCCAGGAGGCAGACTCACCTCAGCCTGGGCCCTCCCCACTAGCCTAACAAACCTGCCTGCCTCACCCCCCACCCCGGAAGGGCTGCCGGTCTGACTCAGGAAGAAAGCCTTTGTCCCCGTCAGTGCAGATGCTGCTTCCTGCCGCAGCAAGCAGGGCCACACTCTGGAGGAGGGGACTCATACCTGTGCTTGGCCTTGATGTGCATCTGCAGTCCATTGCGGCTCGAGGCCCTGTGCCCGCACTCCTCACACACAAACAGCTTTTCTCCACGATGCTTAAAAGCCTCGTGCAGCTGTAGTTCCGTCCTTGACAGGAAGCACTTGGCACAAGTGGGGCACTGCAGGGGGGTGAGACAGGAGGAACGGGCAGTGCCAGGCGAGGGCAGGGTTGAGCGCCCAGGAGTCACAGGTGCTCCAGTGCTGTCTGGCACTTACTGCGTGGGGCTTAGGGGCTCCATGCAGCTTGATCATGTGGCTTTGTAAGTCCTTCTTCTGCATGAACTGCTGGGAGCAGGAGGAACACTGAAAAGAGAGGCCAGTGAGCCTCAGTGTAGCCCGCCACCAGCGCCCTGCATGGTGAACAGGGGCCTACCCCTCCCTGATCGGCTGATGGGTGGCTCCTAGAGGGGTCAGTGTTCAGCCATCTAGACCATGCCAGAGACACGCTCAATAAGTAAGGCTATCCACAGAGGCCCTGCCTACAGAAACGGTGTCACTAGATGGGCAACAAAGGCAGGCTTTAAGGGACAGGTGTCAGATACCACCCCACACACATCCTGGGACAAGCTGGGCCTGACCTTGTAGGGCATTTCCCCGGTGTGAGACACCATATGCGCCCGCAGCTCCGTCCTCCGCCGGAAGGTCTCCTGGCATACGGAGCATGTGAAGACCTGGCAGTGTGAGGGGCAAGCAGGGCCAGCATCAGGGAGGGCCTCTGCCTGCGTCGGCAGCCTCTGCAGGGGCTTCCACACGCTGCTGGGAAGTGTCTGCCTGGGGCAGGGGGTGCTGGGGTGGGAGAGGGCGACATGTAACCTGCCTGCCTCAACCATCAGAGCACTGCACACCACCACACGCCAGACCCTTCTCAGCTCCAGACAGCCTAGAGACAGGGGCCAGCTGCAACTGGCCAGTCTCTGGGAAGAGAGGGGTGGGGTTTAGCCAAACACTGCCCCCTGGGGCAGGGAGCAGGCAAGGCGGCCCTTCCCCGCAGCCACCCCCCACAGACACTTCCCTTGCTCCAAAGCCTGGGCTGGAACTGGACCAGGACAGTCAGACAAACCCCAAATATCCCTTGTGCTGTCTCCACTCCTGTGTCCTGACTGGTGCTCGGGCATGGACATGATGACCCCCAAGGCCCTGCAGCTCTATACCACGGTGCTGCTGCCCACAAATACTTGGACCTGCCCAAGTACCTGTTCTGAGCGGCTCATGCAATTCCGGGCTTCATGCTCCAAGAGGTTCTCCTTGCGAAAGTAACACTTCCCACACTTGGGACACTCAAAGGGTTTCTCCCCAGTGTGTTTCCTGCCGGGAAGAGAGGCCTCAGGTGTGGGTGCTGAGAGTTTCCCAGCTCTCTAGGACTCAGGAACCCCTCCAGTCTGCAGAGGAGGAGGCGGTGTCCTGAGAATCCCAGGAGGAAAAGGAACAGTAGCCATAAGTCCAAGAGGCTCTGTGCTGGGAAGGACAGCCGGGAGATAGGAACCAGCCCCTCTAAGTGACCGCTTCAGACTGACCGCACAGCCTGGGTGACAGCCTCCTCTCTGTGGGCTCTACCTTCAACACTGTGGGCAGATGGCATGGCTCTGTGAACAAAAGCACTTGCTGCCAAGCCAGAGGACCCAAATTCAATCCCTGAGACACACATGGCAGAAGAAAGCCAACTCCCACAAGCTGTACTCTGAGAACTACATTGCCCGCCACCCACACCCAATAAATAAGTAAAGGTGACATTCCACAGCCAAATTCTACCCACTCATCTCACTGATACCAGCAAATGTCCCTGCAGCAGTTGACGGAGTCCCATGAGTCCCCGCTGGTTCCTGCTCCTTAACTATCACTCCAGCAGGTGCCATTCAGTCCACAGTCTCTGAAGATAAGGCAGCCCTCATTACCTTGGGGCTCACAGCCCTCACATGCTGCCTATTTCATACCAAGAGGAACCAGAGGACACAGGAGGACACGGTGGCCTGGGCGAATTAGCCTGGCCTGCCTCAGCCCTCACACAGCCAGAAGGCTCTGCACAGTGAATGGCTTCCTTACGGGCCCCAAGGCTCACCTTCTAGCCTAGCTGGGCGGCAGGGTCTGTAATGTTACCACAGCTACTTGGTCTTGGATCTTTTCCCCCAGCACTGGACACTGAGCCCAGGGTCTCATGTCAGGCAGGCACACTGACACTGAGCTGTGACCCAGCCCATTCCCAGCTACTCCAAGCTGAGGCGGAAGGATCACAGCCTGGGTGATTTAGTAAGGCCTGTCCCACTGAAAAAGGGCTGGGGAACGTAGCTCAGTAGTGGAGGCCCTGGGTTCAATCCCTAGCACTGAAGGCCACAGGGTGCAGGGGAGGCTCCCATCTTCTTAATCTCCCAGGCCAGTGAGTGGAAACTGACCCTATCTAGGCAGTAGAGTCCAATTCCTGAGCCCTACTCTCCTACCCGTCCCCAAGCAGGATCCCACCCTCTGCAGCCCCAGCTGGCCTGAACTACAGGAAGTGCAAGACTGCAGGCTCAATCTGTTCTAAAACAGCTTCCTTCCTTTACTTTTTCTTTATGTGAGTGCTCTATCTGCAAGTACACTGCACGCCAGGAGAGGGCACCAGATCACATTATAGGTGGTTGTGAGCACCCTGTGTTTGCTGGGAATTGAACTCAGGACCTCTGGAGGAGCCATCAGTGCTCTTAACCTCTGAGCCATCTCTCCAGCCCAGTGCTTCCTTTCTTACAAGACTCAAGTCTTTCTGTATCCTGTGCTGCATTCAAGTGCCATAAAGACCATCACATGTACTCTGATTGGCTACATCAGTCGTCGCAAATCAAGCAGCTTGCTGAAAGAACTACACAAGCCCTGACCTCAGAGCCACGGGTAACACTGAGAGCTCTCCCATACGTCCAGAAGCCAACGTACTCTCGTCCTCTTCACTGCACGTGTCCGTGTCCCCTCAGTCCCTGCCATTGCAAGGACCTCATTTTCTATTTTTCTTTTGAGACAGGGTCTTCCCAGATCTGGCTGGCCTGAAACTCACTACACAGACTCAAACTTGCAGTAATCCTCCTGCCTCTACTTTCCAAGTGCTGGGATTATAGACAAGTGCCAGCACACCTAGATACACTAATCCCCCTGACACTGTTCCTTCCCCCTTCTTAGGGACATCAGCAAACCACAGACCAAAGAAGAAACGGACTGCGCATGAGCGGAACCCTGTACCACCTTAACCACCCCACAGGCAAACCACAGGGAGGGCAAACAGCTCTCAAGCCTACTGCAAGTGAACACTACCAGACAGTGGTACCTGACAGCACAGCATGGCACAGAGTTTTAAGTAATTTGAACTCCAAACAAGACAGGTGTGGTGGTGACACACACCTTTTATCCCAGCACTCGGGAGGCAGTGGCAAGTGGATCTCTGTAAGTTCGAAGCCAGCTTGGTCTACAGAGTGTTGTTTCAGGACAGTCAGGGCATTTACACAGAGAAACCCTGTCTGGAGGGTTGGGAGAACAGTCCTATGGCTACATATGGTGGGGCATGCCTTGAATACCAGTACTTAGGAGGCAGAGACAGGTAGATCTCTAAATTCAAGGCCAGTTTGATCTACATAGTATTTGTATTAAAAAAAAATACACACAAACAAACAAACAAAAAACCTCCAAAAACCCTGGTGGTAGTGGTGTACACCTTTAATCCCAGCTCAGGAAGCAGAGGCACGCTGATCTCTGTGAGTTTGAGGCCAACCTGGTCTACCGAATGAGTTCCATAGCCAGGATTACACAGAGAAACCCCATCTGGAAAAACAAACTACCCCACAGCACTAACAAAAGGAAAAACCTCCACCGTCCTATGGGGGTCCCAGGTAGATAGATGGGCTTTTTCTACTGACTTCCAGAGCAACTATCCCAACAAACACAAGCAGCCTCAGCCCATAGGGTTAGCCTCTTGTCAACGCCTACACTGTCAGACCTCAGAAGTTCCCTTATGTCCAAAGCCTGCCCACAGCCAAAGTCCAAAGTAGGTAGAAGCCACAGCTCACAGGAAGACAGGAAGAAAAGGAGGTATGCCAATCAGACACTATCTCGGCCTGACAGTCTCCAGCCCCACAGAGCCCAGAGCAGGGGTGTACAGGACGCCTCTGCCAACATGGAAGGAAAGATGGGAAAATAGGAAAACAGTGTTTACCTGTTGTGTACCTTTAGGTAGTATTTACTGAGGAACTTTTTATGACATGTGGGACATTCAACTGGCACTGCTGCGCCTTTTCTGCTCTCAGGGGGCTCCGCTGTCAGGGAACCCGCACCCAGGTCTGGCTCCGAAGCACAGGGCTTTCTGGTCACTTTTGACTTCCTCCTTGTCAGCACAGTCTCAGGCTCAGACGCATAATCACCATCCCCATCGTCCTCAACTTGAACCACCACTTCCCACTAGAGTAGAGGAGGCAGCAGGGAGGGTTAGGGTCACCTACACGTCAGCAGGCACCCAGCTTTAGTTCCAACCCAAGCCCCCCAGCGCCCCATGGTCCCTTCACCAGAGACAGTTTCCTTCAGGGCCCAGGGTAGACCATGTGAATCTTGGCCTCAAAGCAAAGTGGCTCTGTTAGCAGGGAGCCGGCCAGGTTTCCTACTCTTAGGAAACACATGTAACCCTGAAACTCACTCCATCCCAAGGAAACTGGCAACCCTGGACAAGTGTAGCTCCTAGAGGGGTCAGCTGAGGCCACTGGCTTCCTATGCTTACTCCAGAAGTGTCCATTTTTACCCTTATGCCTCCCCAGTTCCAGCACCCTGTAAACAGTACCTCACTGCTCTCGCCCTGCAGCGGGGCACCTTCAGCCTCGAAGGGCCTTGGGGGCTCTTTGCAGTCCTCGGACTCTTTGTCCTCTGAGGGACAAGGCTTCATCATCGGCTTGAGTTTCCCACAGAGGAAGGAGGGGCTGCCCTGAGGGTTGAGCTGAGGCTGTGGACTGTCTCTGGGCTCCTGATCCACCGGAGCCAGGCTCAGAGTCCTGAAAACTTCCTCCTCGTCCAAGTCTGTTGGCTCCTTGAGGTGGCTTTTCACATCCTGGGAGGCAGGTTGCCCGGGGCCGCTGTGTGTCTGTCCCACTGAGGTTTTAGGCTGGAAACTCTGGCATAACTCCACAGCCTCTGGCACCCGCAACTCCTTGGCTGCCAAAAGAACCTGATCCCTGTTCCCTGAGGTGAGGGCGAGGTGACCAGTATAGAAAAAGTCCAACAGGAGGCCAAAAATCTCAGCAAAACCCGCAGGGAGGACAACGCTGCCCGCTGAGCCATCCCCATAGATTCTCTGGAAGAAATGGCTGCAACAGGCCAGGACACTCCAGTGCGCCTTGAACACCAAGCCCCCTACGTCCAGCGTGGCGTCGCAATACTGTCCCATCTCGCGCTGTTTGTTGAGTCCCTGCAGGACCCTCACACTGTGCTGTACGAAGGAACCGTCCATAATCTGGAAAGGGAAGGCAAACATGACATTCTGGCCAACGCAATCGGGAAAGCCCTTTCAGTCTGAAAGGTGAGTTGAACACTTTGACCGACAGCCACCTACGCCGGGAGGAAGGGCTGGGGTCAAGGTTAGAAAGTGCACGCGGGGAACACACACACACACAGCCAGAGTAGAGTGACAGCCTCTCGGGGCCGGGGAGTGGCCTGGGTTGGCCAGAGGGGAAGAGAGCGGGAGTGGAAGAGCATGGTGCAAGACAGGACAGGGCCGGGATTGGGCGCTGGTGGGGGAAAAAAAAAACTCGAAAATGTAAGTTTGGGCATAGACCAGAGTGAGCGCCTACTGATCCGCAGCGCACCCAAGGAAGCGCAGGGCGGCGGCTGCGCACAGGTGACCCAAGCCCACGCCGCGCTTGCAAGTCGCGAGCGGCAAGCGGAAGGCGGCGGCCACACCCTCGTCAGCGCCCCAGGGCGGCTCGCCGCCTCCCTCCCGCGCCCTCCTCACCCGGCCGGTCCTGCCCGCTCGCACCGGACTCGCTGCTGAGGGATAGACCGCTTTCACCGCCCACAAGACTTAACTACAGCCCGGCCCACCGCGCGGAGACGCCGCCGTCGCCGCGCCGGATGTGACGTTGAGGCGCCCAAGCAAGAACCGGACGCCTCGGAGGCGTAAGACTCTTAGGTCCTCCCCCCCGGAGGCGGAGCCTCAGAGGAAGACCAATGGGCCGTCTGGAGGGCGGGGCCAGGCCTGATTCCATCTGCGCTGGGTCTCACTGCTGGAGTCGCCTAGCAACTTCAAACCCGGCGCTCGGCTCTGGCTACCGCTACGTGCTGCGCTGTCCCAAACTCTCACCAGACCGGAAGAGCTGCCAAGAAGCCACACACACACTTCCCATCTTTATTGCATTAGATTCTTCTGTGGACTTATACATCGCAAGCCGTGGCTGAGCTTCCCCAGACACCCCAGACTCTCCGCCCCGCTGGATCTGCCACCTTTAGGACAAGAGAGGCTTCTCGTCTGCCCCGCCCCGACAGTCCCCATGGATCAGGTAGAGCCGCTTCGCCTCGTATACTCCTGGATAGAGGCCTGAAAGTGTTCTGTATTGTTGAGTTCTGGACGGCAGAGAATCACATAGCACTTGGGGAGGAAATAACCGCTGAAGCTGCCACTCAGAGTGGTCAGCCCCGCCAGCACATTGACCGCAGGGAGGTAGCTGCCCTGGTAAATACTGGACATGGTGAAGAAGGCGACCCAGGATACGAAGTTGAGGAGCAGGCTGAAAGTGACACATTTGGCTTCGTTATAGTTCTCCGGCAGTTCCTTACCCAGGTAGCTGCAGGCAAAGGTGCTGATGGAGAGGAGGGTATTGTGGGTAAAAGCCAAAAGGAAGCCCACAGAGTTGATCTCTGTGCACTCAAGAATCACCAGATGAGGGAAGCGCTGGTATTCCCTGGTGGGCAGTGGGGTCCACACGGTAAGCCACATGAGACAGATGAGCAAATGGACCGCGGAGCTAACAATGACAAACAGACCCGCGCCATGGTTTTGGGCCCAAGTGTGGTAGAACGTGGGTACCTTGGTAGAAAACTTGAAGATGAGGACCAGTTGGAAGGAGCGGATTGTCAGGCAGGAGAGGAAGATAGCGAGCCCGAGAGAAAAGAGGGGCTGACGCAGCAAGCATGTAGGCACCGTGGGCTCCCCAAAGAAGCTGTAGAAGCTGCAGCTGCCCATAGCCAGGGAACCCAGCATGAGGAAGCACAGCCGGCCCCCGGCGGACCTAACAACAGGCGTGTGAAGGTGGCAGGCAAACAGGCCGGCAGTCCCGACCAGCAGCAGCAGCAACAGTGTGTTGGCTGCCAGCAGCACCAAAGAGATGGGTTCGCACCAAGCCAGGAACTCCACAGTGCGTGAGAAGCAGCTGGCACTTCCCTCGGGAGCCCATTCTTCTTTTCCACAGGGCTGGCAGAGGTGAAGATCTGAAAGGGAAGACAAGGTTCCTCAGAGCCAGGTGAGCAGCAGGAACGGGGAGGACCGGGGAAGGGAGGCCCTTCCTGATGCTGGGAGAGCTGCACACGGACAGGCGTTTAGAGTCTTAGTGAGAGGGAGGAGCTTAGCAAGCCACAGGCTAAGCGCACCCTCAGAAGGTCTGTGCTGTGTAAGGCTGGGGAATCCCACAGAGAGTCCGCAGACACAGAGAGCTTTATGCTAGTAGCTCTGCCTGCAGGCCAGCGAGGCTGTGAGTTGCTAAGAGCAGCCAGCTTTAAAGATAAGGCCCTTTTGTCTCTCTGAAGGCATTCCCATTAGCCAGATCCTCCTGAGCCTCACTTCAAGATATAAATCCTGGAGCCGGGCGTGGTGGCGCACCCCTTTAATCCCAGCACTCTGGAGGCAGAGGCAGGCAGATTGTTGTGAATTTGAGGCCAGCCTGGTCTATAAAGAGAGTCCAGGACAGCCAAGGCTACACAGAGAAACCCTGCCTTGAAAAACCAAATAAATAAATAAATAAATAAATAAAATAATAAATAAATAAATAAATAAAAGATAGGAATCCTGGGGCCTGGTGTGGTGAGGCACGCCTTTTAATTCCAGCCTCCCCAGGAGGGAGAGGCAGACGGATCACTGTGAGTTTGGGGCCAGCCTGGTCCACAAAGTGAGTCCAGGACAGCCAGGGCTACACAGAGCCCTGATTCTCTGGTGATGGACAGCACACATTCCCATCACCACAGAGGTATTAAAAGGAAAGAAGTGTGCCCTGCTGCATAAGCCCTAAGCTGAGGTCATTGCTCTCCACTTGGAGTCAATGAATGATGCACACTGGCTGCTTCTCTGCAGACATACTAGTATCCACATTTAATCCAAACTATTCATGTGCTGAGTGCTTGGCACAGGGGGTGGCTTCACAAGAGTGGAACGGCACAGAGGAGCTCTTGTATCTCTTTGGATAAAGAGGTTGCATTCAGGGCCAGATTTATCTGTGGGAGCTGGTGAGGGATGGGGGACGGGTGTGTGTGTGTGTGTGTGTGTGTGTGTGTGTCTGTGTGTCTGTGTGGGTGTGTGTGTGCTCTGACAGAGGGCACACCAAGGCTTCCAGATGGCTGTTTCTGCCCAATCAGAATCCAGCCTAGTGGCAAGTGTCCTCCAACCTGTGCCTAACTGACAGGCCAGGGAACCAGAGCTGGGGTTCTAGGGCCTTTGGGTCCCTGATCCCCCACCCACTCACCACTCTTGTTGAGAAAGGTCCCAGGGTCACAGGGCATGCACTCGAAGCAACAGTGGTGGGAGCCCAAAACCACTCTGTGGTGCCCTTCCAGACAGTCTCTGGTACACACAGACATGGGCACCTGTAAGAAGCCACAGTGATTTGCAATCACAGAGAGAAGCCCAAGTCAAGGGACAGCTCATGGCGGGGTGGGGGGGCGGGGTAGAAAGGAGATGTCTGTGCCTCTGCCCCCCAGATTCACTCTCAGAGCAGATCCCCTGGGTCAGAGAAGCTGTCCAGCAGGACGCCTGCTTGATAACACATGGCAAGACTGAGCAGACCTCAGGCAGCCTGGCATCTGGGACAGGCATCACACCACCCCAGGCTCCCCAGGTGAGCGACCATGTCCCCGTTACCTGACTGCTGTTCCCGTGCCACTGGATTTTTGTCTTATTTATGTCTAGGTGAACTGGGGAGAGTGAGGCGGAGCCAATGACCTCAAAGACCCACTCAGGCCCATTCCAGCCCCAGGCAATGATGTTGTAGTACCCCAGAGGGTCCCCGTTGTCATCAAAGGCCACAGTATCCTTATGCAGGAGAAAATTCACCTTGTAGATCTGCTGAAGAAGCTGGGACAGACAGATGTCCTGAAGCCACCATAGGTCGCACAGACCCAAGCAGCCCAGGGAGCGAGCAGGGCTCGCCTGTGCTTCTGTCCCGGGTGGTTCCAACCCACCCTCCTCAGAAATCTGTGCTCCTTGTTGGAATTCCCTTGACCCCTGACCGGCCTCCTGAGAGGAAACCTCTAATAAAGGACTCTTTTGTAAGCATTTTTAGCCTTGGACATCTCTGGGGCATGGTGGGTGGGAGAAGAGAGAGATGTACCTAACAGGAGAGCAGATAGTAGATAGCATACCCCTAACAGGAGAGCAGATATTGTACCCCCACTGCCGGGATTTAATGTTCTGGATGCAGACCCGTTGGCTGGAATCTCTTACCTGCCAGGGGTAGATTGGGCCCCTGGAACAGGTCTCAGAGGCACATCCCAGGAGCTGGTGGAGGCCATGCGCCACAGCGTACACAGCCTGGTACACGTTGTAGGCAGCACTCATGGAGAAGGCTCCGAGCGTGGGCATGCGGTGTGTGGTGAAACCATGGCACTCTCGGCACAGCTGGTTAGCGCTGCACCAGGAGCCCTTGGGACAGGCCCTGGGAGCACCTGTTCCTGCCCTGACGTAAGACTCCTCAAACTCCCTCAGGCCAGGGACACTTCTCTGCTGGATGGTCACACCCAGCACTGTCCCAATGCCCTGGATCCCAGGCACGTTGGTGATGTATGAGGAGATGGCCCAGTCTTCTGAGGCAATCCACACCTTGCCAGTCAGCTTGGCCAGCACCACGGACCTGAAGAAGACTCTAGCCAGGTGCCGGTTAGAGAAGACCACAATTACGGTGGTCCTGGCTTGGGCCAAGTGATGCATTAGGCGCTGCATTCTTGGGTCACCTACCTGGGCGGAGAAAGGCACGATGTCCTTGAAGGCAATGCAGATGCCCCGTGGTGTGGCCAGTTCCTCCAGTGCCTTCATGCCCAGCTGCCCATAATCACCATAGCTGCCGATGAGCGAGATCCAGACCCACCCAAAAGTCTGCAGCAGCCGAACCATCACCTCCACCTGGTGCTTATCGCTGGGGATGGTACGGAGAAAAGACGGGTACTGCCGCTTTGCACTGAGGGTCACGCTGCTGGCCTCATAGCTGATCTGCGGGGAGGGGGTCCGTTCAGTGGGGTCAGCAGCAGCAACCATGACTGAAGTCTGCCCCTCCTCACAGCGCCCACCCGTGTAGGAAGGATGTAGACCAGGATGGCCCGCCTCTCTAGAGAGTTTCAGAGGTGTGGGGAGTCGGCTTGATAGGCCAGGTGTTTCAGACCGCCTGATAGGCAGCGTGCTTTAAACATGGCCCACGGCCATGCTCTCTTGGCCAACTGGTCCTTGGCATGAGCAGGACAGGGCTAGGGACCTTAACTCTCACTGTGGGGAGTCCTAAGGTTCACCCTGAGAAATGACATATTCAGAGCTGGGCATGGTGGTGCACACCTGTAATCCCAGCACAGCACGGCAGGGATCTCTGTGAGGTCGAGGCCAGCCTGGTCTACAAAGGACAGCAAAGGCTACATACACAGAGAAACCCTGTCTTGAAAAACCAAAAAAAGGAAAAGAAATGACACGTTCAGATCAAGTTTGAGGAGTCTGTCTCTAATTCAAGTGAAGAACGTGCTGGAAAGGCTCAAGATTAGAGCAAGGGCTGAGGGATGCTGGTGTTCTGTAAAAGGTGAACGATTTGACCAGCACTTAGGCGGTACAGGTGGGAGTATCCGGAGTTCAAAGCTACCCTGGACTGTAATGTAAGTCCAGGGACAATCTGCGACCCTGTCTCAGAAAGCCAAAGGAAAAAAGATGAAAGACAACTCTGGGTTTTTTGTTTGTTTGTGTTTTTGTTTTTCGAGACAGGGTTTCTCTGTGTAGCCTTGGCTGTCCTGCACTCACTTTGTAGACCAGGCTGGCCTTGAACTCACAGTGATCTGCTTGCCTCTGCATCCCAACTGCTGGGATTAAAAGGTGTGCGCCACCACGCCTAGCTTGGTTTGGTTTTTTGAGGCTGGGTTTCTCAGTGTAGCCTTGGCTGTTCTGGACTTTTTGTACACCAGGCTGACTTCGAACTCATAGAGATCCGCCTGCCTCTGCCTCCCACCTCCCAGCCAAAAGACAGGCTCTGAAATGAAACTAGACTTTGATAGTGATGATCCAAACACTGGCAGTGAAAGCCTGGGTGGGTCGTGTGGGCCGTGACAAGGCTTAAAGGGAAGTAGGCTTAGCACATGGTGGGGGACATGGGTGAGGGACACATGGTCAGCAGTCAGAATGCGGGTCTCGGGCCTGCCAGGAGTGGGAGGGAAGACAGGACATGGGAAATACCAGATGCCTCAGGGGCAGGAGGCAAAGGGCCCCTCCCCAGAGACCCAGGGAGAGGACCAGTGGTGGTGGGGGGAACATGAATGCCAAGGACAGTGCCATACAAGGAGTGGCCGGGCATGTCACAAGGGTCACGTGGCGTCCAGGGCTGACAAGTGGGCATTTGGAGATCTAGACGGCACAGGTGAAGACAGAGACTAAGGCGGAGGCACTAGCGGGAGCGTGAAACAAGCTAGACTAGGAAGCTCAAGAGGTTCAGGGACAAGGGGGACATGAGGACAGGGACCCAGAAGAGGGGTCCCTCTATAGAGGAGACCTGCTTAGACAGACTGCTGAGCACAGCAGGGCCAGGCTTGGGGCAGCACAGAGCCACCACTGAAGAGCAAGGAAGAACGCATGCCCGCCGGCAGGTGATTGGGCATCTGGGGTGGGAGGCAAAGGCTGCTGGGTACAAAAGGCAATGGAGGCTTTGGATGGATGGCAGGCACAGAGAATGCACAACTGGGTGGCAACACTTTCAAAGGGACAGGGAGCCTGGCATGGTGATGTGGACCTTAAGCCCAGCACTCGGGAGGCAGAGGCAAGCAGATCACTGTGAGTTCGAGGCCAGCCTGGTCTACAAAGTGAGTACAGGACAGCCAAAGCTACACAGAGAAACCCTGTCTCAAAAATCCAAACAACGACAGGGGCTGGAGAGATGGCTCAGCGGTTAAGAGCACCATCTGTTCTTCCAGAGGTCCTGAGTTCAATTCCCAGCAACAGCATGGCGGCTCATAACCATCTACCATAAGATCTGGTTCCCTCTTCTGGTGTGCAGGTGTACATGCAAGCAGAACACTGTATATGTAATAAATAAATAAACCTTAAAAAATTTCAAACAACAAATCAAAACAAAAAACACAAAGACAACAAACAAACAAAAATTAAAAAGGCAGGGTTTCCCAAAGATACCTGAGGTAAGAAGACTGGGCAGGTAGCAATGGTGGACAGGATGCCTGCACCTGACTAGAGGGCAGGGATGAGATGAAGGGGGCAGCCCAGCCTCAGACAGGACAGCAGCTCCCGTTGCCTTCCACCCTAGACTTGTATGAGGGGATCCCTGAGGCTCAGCTTACCAAGGGCATCAGAAAGGGGCCCAGCAGGGCGGCAGCAGTGACAGCGTGGTCCGTGTTGTCAGGCCCGATGAGTGCCACCACCTTGGAGGAATGGTTGTGAAGATCTCTCTGCATCTCTATGTGGCTAGTCCCCTGCAGGGCAAGCACCCTCAGGGTGGCATACACGTTGGCAGACTCTGAGCACACGTCGTACAGTTCATACCCCAGGGTGACGTTGGGAAGCAGGACTGTGGAGTTGTTTATCTCCTCAACGCTGAACCGCATGGCCTGGAAGAGGTGGTAGCCATGGCCATTGAAGCTGTCAGGCCTGTAGGGAAAGCCCAGTGAGAAGGTTAAAGCTCCCAGGACCCTCTGCCCCCTGCATCCCAGGCTTTGGGGGCAGAAGGGAACCGCTGAGGTCTCTGTCCAAGCCTGCACCAGCCTGAAAGACCTCAGCTCGGGGTCTCAGAATTGCGACTATCACACATTACCAAGCACAGGGTCTTTGTTGTTGTATGTACAAAGTTGTCTGCTCTCACGGGAACATGATGGTTTAAGAAAGGAAAGCAAGAACCTTTCATTCTTGGCCGCTGTGGTTCTGTAGCACGTAAGTGTCCAATCAGCATCTCTTCAACTGGATCGCAGAGGATGCTGCGTTAACTAAAGGGCTGTTTGAGCTGCTGCATTAAGTTTCTAATAAGTTGGCCAGGTGGTGGTGGCACACGCCTTTAATCCCCGCACTTGGGAGGCAGAGGCAGGTGGATCCCTCCCTGTGAGTTCGAGGCCAGCCTGGTCTACAAATAGAGTCCAGGACAGTCAAGGCTACACAGAGAAACCCTGTCTCAAAAAGCAAAACAAAATTCCTAATAAGTTGTTCAGTGAATTTTTGGTGTGGAATTGGCACGGAATTTCCAATAATTTCTGAAATGGCTCTAAGCATAGTTTCATCATTTATACTATATATTTGAAGTAGCGTTCTCAGCAATCAACATATCAATTAACTCTGAAAAAAAATTCTGGGCCAGAAATGCCAAATATTGAGCTGAGATTTATGTAAAAATAAACAAATGCATTTGTTTTATTAATATGCAATGTTTTAGTCTTTTTTTGTTTTGTTTTTCTTTTTTTAATTAATTTATTTATTGTATATGAGGGCTTTATCTGCAGAAGAGGGTATCAGATCACATTATAGATGGCTGTGAGCCACCATGTAGTTGCTGGGAATTGAACTCAGAACCTTTGGAAGAGCAGGCGGCACTCTTAACCACTGAGCCATCTCTCTAGCCCCTTGTTTTGTTTTTCTTTCTGTTTTTATTTTGTTTTGTTTTATAAGACATGGTTTCTCTTTGTACCATTGGTTGTCCTGGACTTGCTTTGTAGACCATGCTGGCCTTGAACTCATAGCGATCCACTTGCCTCTGCCTCCCGAGTGCTGGGATTGCGTGCGCCACTACGCTCGGCTCTTTCTTCTTTTTATTTTTTTTAAAAGATTTATTTATTAGTATGCATATAGTGCTCTGTCTGCATGTACATCTGCAGGCCAGAAGAGGGCATCAGATCACATTATAGATGGTAGTGAGCCACCATGTGGTTGCTGGGAATTGAACTCAAGACCTCTGGAAGAGTAATCAGTGAGCTTAACCTCTGAGCCATCTCTCCAGCCCCTCTTTCTTCTTTTGAGACAGAGTCTCACTACATATCCCTGACTGGCCTGGGACTATATAAATCAGGCCTAGAACTCAACAAGAGATCCTCCAGTCTGTGCCTTCTGAGTGCTAGTACTAAAGGTGTGCACCACCAAGCCCAAATATCTACCTATTTTGAATACCTAAAGTCAAGTTAAAATTTTGAGGGAAAAGCTGTGTGGTGGTGGCGCACACCTTCAATCCCAGCATTTAGGGAGGCAGAGGCAGGTGGATCGCTGTGAGTTCGAGGCCAGCCTGGTCTCCACAGTGAGTCCAGGACAGGCAAGGCTACACAGAGAAACCCTGTCTTCGGGGTGGGAGTAGAGGAGAGACCACTAACTGCTCTCCCAGGGGTCCAGGGTTCAGTTCCCAGCATCCAAGTGGCAATCCACAACCATCTGTAACTCCAGAGGACCTGATGCCCTCTTTTGGCCTCTGTGGGAACCAGGCATGTTTGTAGGCAGAATACCCACACATAGTAAAAAATAAAATAAATCTTTAAAAATATTTTTCAGGTAAAATTTGGCATGAATGCAAAAATTTAAGAAGCCCACCCTAAAGAAACAAGGTTCACATACTTAAACATTCTCTCTGTCTCTATCTCTGCCTTTGTCTGTCTGTCTGTCTGTCTGTCTCTCTCTCTCTCTCTCTCTCTCTCTCTCTCTCACACACACACACACACACACACACACACACACACACACACACGGCAGTTTACTTTATGGAACTAGCCCACATGACTGTGGGAGTTCTTCAGTTCAAAGCTCGTAGGGCTAACCAGGAGGCTGGACAGTGTGCTGCACCCTAGGGCGCCTGGGTACTGTAATCCTTTCCAGGACCTCAGTCTTATCTCTGAAGGCCTTAAATGGATTGTCTGAGACCCATTTGCTGTCCATGGGCAACCTCTTTTAGTCAGCCTATGGATTTAAATGTTAATTACATGGAAACCTTACTTCATAGCACCGTCTAAGCTGACATTTGAGACGCTACTCTAGGCGCCATCTCTTGGCCAAACTGACATGTAAAATTAACCATTCCACCTGCCTCACATGTTTCCACCTAGGCTGAGTTCTCTGTGTTGCTAACGGCTGTCAGCAGAGACACAGTGCTGAGGACATGGCTCAACCTGTCGTGAAGATCTCTGCCTTCGGAAGCCCCCCCCTTCTCCCCCTGGCATTGCTTGGGTCACTCATGCCCTCCTCCGGCCATATGCAGAGGCTCAGTACCCTTGAACATGGACAGACCTTCAGTTTTCTATATCCCGCAAACCTGGCTTCCAAGCCGAAGTTTTCCCTCCTCTCTGCAGCTCTTGGGCCTAGTCCTCACAGGCCAGCATCCTACGTCCTGGCCAACAGTCAGGTGGTCACCATGTGCAGGATATCTCAGAGCCCAGTGTGCTAGCACTCTGGACCTCCCTTCCCAGTATGAGACCTGCATAGACGGCAAGCAGCCATCTTTAAAAGTAAAGCCAAGGGGACTCCACTTGCCAGCTGGAGAAAAGCCAGGAGACTCAAGTGGAGTCACAACCCCCTCTAACAGCAAAAACAGAAGAACACAGTGGGGCTGGAGAGATGGCTCAGTAGTTAAGAGCACTGACTGCTCTTCCAGAGGACCCGGGTTCGATTCCCAGCACCCACAAGGCAGCTCACAACTGTCTATAGCTCCAAGATCTGACACCCACAGACATACATGCAGGCAAAACACCAATGCATATAAAATAAAAATGATAATTAAAAAAAAAAGAATACACTGAGGTATAAATAATGATATACAGAACAAAATAGCACACTGCAATATAAATAAGCAAGAAGATTAGAGTAGATGGCCATGGAGTAGAGACAGATGGCCTTGCTCAGCCATCAGCTTGACTTCAGTCCTTGGAGATTGGTAGAGAATGCTCTGGCTAGCCTAGAAATAAACAGAAGAGCCCTTGTGCTCCACTAAGTGAGAGTCTCTCTCTTTGACAGGGTTTCTAGCCTAGGCTGGCCTCAAACTCGCTATGTAGCTGAGGATGACCTTGAACTTCTGACAGGGACTAAGGTATT
The DNA here is from genome assembly GCF_964271855.1 of Acomys minous. Classification (NCBI taxonomy): domain Eukaryota; kingdom Metazoa; phylum Chordata; class Mammalia; order Rodentia; family Muridae; genus Acomys; species Acomys minous. Next base: position 125,607,300 of record NC_140487.1, read on the forward strand.
AAGTCACCAAATCCAGCAGGTGTGGTGCTGGAGGTTAGACCCAAGGCCTCATGTACTCTCGCACCAAACTGACACATCCCCAACCCAGCAGGTGATGGCCATGTGTCCCCTACTCACCTGTCACAACTTGTCACCTGGGGTCTGTGTCTCACCTGCAGACAGTCAGCATGGAGAGAGAACAGGCCTGCAAGGAGGAAGTCCCCTGGCAGGCTGAAACCCTCAGAGGACGCTGCCCTGTAGCAGCTGGAAGCCCAGCAGTAGGCAATGGGGAGCTGCAGGCTGACCAGGTGAGCTGTCCAGAAAAACATGCTGGCCAGATGTCCCCTCGCCCAGCATGGCTGAGCTCGCTTCTGACAAGGCGGCCTGCTTCAATACAGCGAACCAACGGCAGCTGCCCCAACGCTTCATAACTGCACGCCCATGAAAGGGGTGGGACTGGAGCCCAGTTGTGTGAAAGGCTGTTGGCCTTCCTGGCCCGTGGTCTCTCTCAGGAACTGGGCAGGGCCAGGACATGGATGCAAACCAGGTGGTCCACTGAGATACCTCACTCCCCCCTCAACCCCCCCACCCCCACCCTCGTCCGCCTCTGGACAGTTGTGGTTTCTGTTCTGCTCTGGCGCCATGGCTTCACCTGGCTCAGGAAGGGAGCTGACTTTGGCTTCTTTTGTTTGTTTTTGTTTTTGAGGCAGTCTCTTGCCCTGTTGCCCAGGCTGGCTTTGAACTCCAAAGCTCTGTCACAGTCACCGGAGGCACTGACAGTACAGCTTGCCTCAGCAGAGTTACAGAACGTAGCAAACCTCATTTAGTAAACCTCGGGCCAAGCTTTGAGCTGGTGGCCTCAGTTTTCAGATCGTCCAAGTGTGAGCTAATCATGGTATACAACCTTGTCATCCAGGGTTGCTCCCGTCAGCCAGAAGACAAATGTATGCAAACCCAGCTTAGACAAATGGACCGAATTTGTTTTTAATGCCAATCCTGGACGTTTTTTTTGGGCAGGAAGGAAAAAAAAGATCCCAGGTGGATTTCCTGAGAGGTAGCCTTGCGGTTAAATCCAAGGGTTTCGGCTCCCCCTCTCCAACGGGTGGGCTTTTGCATAATGTAAATGGGGCCCTGGTTGGCATCACAAAGTTTCCCTGAGCCAGCCTGAGCCTGCCTTCGGGCTGAAGTCTCTGCTAACGTGCTGCAGGAGCCAGCCGGGAGAGGACGCCAGCAGCTGTCCGCGTCTTCCTCTGGGGGCGGGGCGCCGTAACCTCGCGAGATTCTCACGCCGGAAGTGTCCCGGGCTAAAGCATGGCGGACTCGGACGTGCCGCTCAAGCGGGTCGCGGGCCGCTCCTCTTGGCAGCGGGTCCGCAAGGCCCGGCCCCACCTCCTCCTCAGCCGCCGGGGCCGTCGGCGGTTTGGGGTCCTGACCCGCGGCGAGCTGCGGCGGCTGCGGAGGCGGCTGCTGCGGGCTCACGCGCTGGGCGGGGACTGGAAGCTCGGTGTCACCGCCGCGGGCGCGCACGTGGCGGTGAAGTGCAAAGCGCGGACCCGCAGCCGCTCCGCGTCCCGCAGCCTGCCCACGCCCCGCAGCCTGCCCACGCCCGGCCGCCGCCAGCCCCCGCCCCGCGGCCAGCCCCCGCCCCGCAGCTGGCCGGAGCGCCACGTCCAGACGCAGTCGTTGAATATCTCCCAGCTCACGCGGGACCTAGGCTCGGGCCGTGTGCTGTTCCTGCTGCCGGGATGGGAGGTGAGTCGCCCGCGGGGAGCTGTTGGTGACCGGACTGTTGCGCTTGGCCGCCCCTGTCACTCCGGACGCAGGTCGGATGCGAGATCGTCCTCATCCTCCTGCGCCGGAGTCCACTAGCTAGGCTGTACTAGCAAATGAGTCGGATTCACTAGCGCTTAGCACTCCCAGCTCCCACGGGAGTGCCGATTGCCGCCTCTTTCTTGTGTTTATGGGCCGAAAAACACGGTAGGTAGCTCGCACGAAGTTAGACAGCAGCAAGGCCGAGCCAAACCTGAGGCAGTCTGACGTGGACCCTGGTGCGGGAGATTGCCCCTCTTAGGCCAGGAGTTGGAGACTTACTTGGGGCTGCTGTGCGCCTATGTAAGCACGGGGCGGTAGAGTGTGTGAGCCTGTTGGGAGCCGCAGTGGGGGTATGGTGTTTAGAATCAGGCTGAAAACCTGACGGATGTTGGCTACTTAGTACCGTGTACTGTTACTGTTTTTAATGTGCGTTTGTGTTTTGCCCGCACGCTGTACACAATTGTGCGTGCAGTATTTGCAGAGGCCACAAGAGGGCGTCGGATCCTCTAAAACTGCAGTTACAGAAGCTTGTGAGCTGCCATATGGGTGTTTGGAGCCAAACCCGGCTTCTCTGGTAGAGCAGCCAGGGCTCCTACACAAGGACCACTTGTGTCGCCTGCTTTTGCAAACCCCACTGCTGTGGCATGTGGTACTTAGAGATGGATTTCCTTGTCTGGTGTGGGAACATACAGTTTGAATGCAAGCATGGGTTGCATGAGTTGAAGAAGCAGCCTCTTTTTTGTGTGTGTGTAATAATTTATTTAATTTTACGTGCATTGATGTGAGGTTGTCAGATCACCTGGAACTGGAGTTACAGACAGTGATGAGCTGCCATGTGGTTGCTGGGAATTGAACTCAGGTCGTTTGGAAGAGCAGACAGTGCTCTTAACCACTGAGCCATCTCTCCAGTCCCGAAGCAGCCTCTTTTACACAGCCAGTTCTAGGGATACTAGGGCTACATCATGAGGTCCTGTCTCAAGGAATTAAAAAAAAAAAAAAAAAGATCCTATTGATTGGCAAATACCAAGTTAAGATTTTAGGCTTTTCCTGTCTTTGGTAGCAGTATCCATAATGTTTGTTTTTCTGTCCCTGCTAGGGTTTTACTTTCAGTGGGATCTGCCGTGTGACTTGCATCTACGGCCAGGTGGAAATATACGGGCATATCATCAAACAAGGCCAGCCTCCCCAGGACGTCTTCTCTGCCTATACCCATTCTTTCCTGACCATCAATGGGATTCAGGTCTCCGAACCGGAGAAAAGCGAGAAGGAGATAAGAAGGGAGATCCGGGCCCTGCTCAAGCCTCACACGAAACTTGGTAACTGCCCTCAGCTTCCCGCTTCCCGACTGGCGGTGTTAAGCGTGTGTCTGAGGTGGGCCTTGCCCCCTGCCTACGTCCTCACAGGGAGTCTTAGGTGTTAAAGTACAATTATTCCCACCGTTTCACACTAAAAGTTTTCCCAGACCGTGGAGCTAGTGCGTGGCAGACTTTTGGATCGTGTGTCTCCACCAGAGGTGGAAAAGCAGCTCTGCTCCACACCCTGGGGAAGCCTGTGTAGTTCAGCCACTGGGCCAAAGCGCTGCGGATCTAGAGTTGTTACTACCCCTGAGGTGGCCTGCTCTTCTCTTCGCAGAGGACAGAAACTGGGCTCTAAGGTATTTATCTCACCTGGGCTCCATTCTGTTGCTGGAGCGGCTGAGGACCCCCGCTGTGGACTTCATGAGCTCCTATAAGTGCGCATCCTACGTCTTCCGGCAGGAGGTAAGGCCAGCGCTTACTGTTCCTTTGCCGTGTAGCAGTCAGCCGAGTGGCTGTGTAGGGAGCTCTCTCAGCTCCATCATGGCTGTGTCACGAGAGTGGGGTGGTGGTAGAGGTATCACATGTGCGAACAGTTAGAAAGTCTGAACAGTCCTGACTGATGTGTGGGTTCCGTCCCAGGTACTCGCGGTAGGAGAGGGGCTCTCACTGATGTGCCCTCTGGCCCCACTCACAGGCGTAGCGTGTGCTCACATGAGCACTTACAGAACAGTTGTCATGAACATTTCCTTCTTCCTCAGTCTCATTGCCCAGCAGAAGCCACCTCTTTGTCAGCTATGGTGGGGCACCCAGGAGGATAAGGAGTTAGTCAGGGTCAGCTGGGCGCGGTGGTGCACACACACCTTTAATCCCAACACTCGGGAGGCAGAGGCAGGAGGATCACTGTGAGTTCGAGGCCAGCCTGGTCTACAATGCGAGTCCAGGACAGTCAAGGCTACACAGAGAAACCCTGCCTTGAAAAAAAAAAAAAACCAAGAAGTCAGAGTCGTCTCCCCAGCTACATAGTGGTTTGAAGGCTACCCTGAGCTACATGGCACCATGTTTCCAAAACACGGGAAAAGAAAGACCTCCAGTCGGAGGTGTCAGGTAGACAGTGGAGTATGCGAGTCTGCAGAGAAAAGGGGAGGGCTGTGAAATTGGGAGCCTGAAACAGAGAAAGTATCTGAGAACAGAAATTAGGTGACAGAAGCTGGGCATGCTGGCTCGTGCCTGTGACCTCAGCACTCAGAGGGGCAGAGTTAGGAGGATCTCTGTTGAGTTCGAGGCCAGCCTGGTCTATAGAGTGAGACCAGGACAGCCAAGGCTACACAGAGAGACCCTGGGGGCGGTGTGGGGGCGATTAGGTGACAGAGCGAGCACAAGCACACTGAGAGGAGACAGTATGAGGTCTGGGCCACGTCGCTCCAGAGGGAGTTAAGCTCTGGAAGCCACAAAGGCACCTGAGGAGTGACCAGGGTTGGGGGCGTTGCCAGGATAAGGCAGACTGAGAAAGGTAGGTGCGGAGATGAGCTGGACCGGTCTGGATTTAGCAGATTGCTGAGGGACAGCCTCGTGATGGGGAAGAGAAACACCAGAGGATTCAGAAGTAAAAGACTTTGTTTTAAAGGGAAAGGAAAGGGAAAAAAAAGCGGTGGTTACTGGGCTAGGTGTAATGGAGAGGCTGTTGTTGTTGTTGTTGTTGTTAAAGGGAATTAGGAAACACCACACATTGGGTGGCAAATGAAAGACAAAGAGGAGAGGTGACAACAGTATTGTAGAGGGGAGGCCAGCTGGAGCCACCCTCGAGCCCCTGACGAATGAGTTAGATTATAAGGCTGTGTGTGTGTGTGTGTGTGTGTGTGTGTGTGTGTTTTTTTACAAACACATGCACAAGGATGGTCATGCATATAGTAGCCAGAGGACACCATGAGTTTTGTTTCTCAGGAGCTCCCTGTCTTTTGAGACAGAGTACCTTGCCAAGTAGGCTAGGCTGAACGGCAGTCACAGCCTTTGTCTGCACCTCACAGGTGGCAGGTAACAAGTTCTTCTGGCCTCAAACTCAGGTCCTGGAGAGCTAAGCTGTTGCCCACCACTTACAGGCATTTGTTTTGTTTAAAAACTTTTTTTGGGTGTGGAGGTACATGCCTTTAAACCAGCACTCAGAGGGACAGAGTTCTGTGAGTTAGAAGCCAACCTGGTCTACAAAGCTACACGGAGAAGCCTTGTCTCCAAAAAACAAACAACTTTTTTTGATTTTTATTTTACTTAAATATTTATTTTGGTTTTTTTAAACAGGGTTTCTCTGTGTAGCCTGGCCATCCTGGAATTAGCTCTATAGACCAGGCTGCTTCTCAAGTGCTCGTGTTAAAGGAGTGCCACCACTGCCAGGCTTTACATAATTAAAACATTTTTATTTTATTATTTTGTGTGCGAGTGTTTTGCTTGTATGTGCCTGTGCAGCATGTGTGCCTGGTGCCTGAGGAGGTGGAGAACTTGTATGTGGTGCAGAGAATCACCCCAGTCCCTTCAGGAGCAGCAGGTGCTCTTAACCACTCAGCCTGTGGCGTTTGTTGTTGTGGAGGCTGTGTACCTGTCTCAGAACAAACAAAAAATAAACAAATGCTAAAATTCCAAGTGGGCAGCACCCCACCTGGCCACGCAGACCATTTATTTGCATAGCAGCAGAGGACAAATGTGGGAGAAGGGCAAGAGCGAACAGAAGATTCCTTCTCGTGGTTCCTTCACCTTGGGGAAGGGAGCAAGGCGTCTGCCATGGGGCAGACAGTGCATGGCTTAGGAATTGCTGTAAGGTGGTTGGTTATGGGGGAGCATTTATGGTTATTATTCCAATATTTAATTATGTGGGTATATGCATGTGTGTGCAAGGTTTCTGTGGGGGCCAGAGGTGTGGGATCCCTCTGGCACTGAAGTTACAGGGAGTTGGAAGCCACACGGCCCGGGAGCTCCAGTCTCTGGAAGAACTGGAAGTCCTTCTAGCCTCTGGGCCGACATTGCGAGCGCACCCACCTTTTTCTCACACATACCCCACTTAGAGACAGTGTTACTGCGTAGCCCACAGAGGCCTCAGATTTGTATTCCTCTTACCTTTAGAGGTGTAGGATCCCAGACACGTGCTACACCATAGTGTAGCTGGTGTAGCTAAATGCTTGTTTATTTGTGGGGTGTGTGCATGCATGTGAGGGTCAGAACGTGATATAGAATGCGCTCCTCACCCGTCCCCACCTCTGCGTTGTACAAGATCTCTTGCTGACCCTTGGCCCCTTCTGTTCCAGCTGCTTACCCCAGGGTCCCGTCTCTGCTTCCCAAGTCCTGGGCCCACAGCAGCAAAAGGTCCCTAGATTTACACACAGGTGCTGGGGATTTGAACTTGACCTTAGTAACTAGAGTTTTGTCCTCTGTGGCATGTCCCCAGCCCTTCATGTGATTGCATTTTGAGGTTTTTTTTGTTTTTGTTTGTTTGTTTGTTTGTTTTGTTGTTGTTGTTGGTTTTTTTTTTTTTTTGTTTCTTTGTTTTGTTTTGTTTTTTTGGTTTTTCAAGACAGGGTTTCTCTCTGTAGCCTTGGCTGTCCTGGACTCAATTTGTAGACCAGGCTGACCTCGAACTCACAGTGATCCACCTGCCTCTGCCTGTGCCAGGATTAAAGGCGTGCGCCACCACGCCCGGCGGAATGCCCTTTTTGATTTTTCAAACTGAGCTGCTGATTGCCTGAGAGTGTTTTTGGGCGTGTCCTCCCTTCGTGTGTGTGGTGGATGTTTTCACCTGGTCCTCCCCCGTCGGCGACTGCTGGCCTTCGCAGTTTCTCTGCTTCCCTGGGCACCTACCCTCTTCACCCTTCAGCTCAGTGTGCGTCTGTCCTGTGTTTTGTGTTTTCAGAGGTGGTCTTGACTTTATTTCAGATCACCAGGCTGTCCCGCTGTGGCTTCTGTTGAACTTTTCCACCTTTTTTTTCCCCCTTGAGACAGGGTTTCTCTGTGTAGCCTTGGCTGTTCTGGACTCGCTTTGTAGACCAGGCTGGCCTTGAACTTACAGTGATCCACCTGCCCCTGCCTCCTGAGTGCTGGGATTAAAGGCGTGCGCCACCATGCCTGGCATTTTTCCACATTTTCATGCCTTCTTTTTCTCCTGAGGCATGAGAGTGTGTGTAAGCTGTGAAAACAGACTTGTACTTGAGGAAGAGTGGGCAGGGCACACTGATGGGGCACTGAGAGGGGGGAGCCAGGGCTTTTTAATTTTGTAACTCAACTATATGAAGCTTATTAACTTAGAAGCAAGTGAGTGTACATTTTAAACCTCTCCTTACGTTTCTGTGTTGTGTTTCAGAACCCTCCTGTGAAGATTAACCCAGAGTATGTAACATTGAGGACAGTTGGCATCAGAAGGCAGAGGAGGAAGAAAGGCATTTGCTTGAGTGAGAGCGGGCTCTGTGCCCTGGAGGAGTTGGTCGACGTGTCCCGAGGTGAGGGTTGCCTCTTGTTCAAGCCGTGTCCCCAGGGCCTCATTCACTGCTAGAATCCCAAGGACCGGCTGGCACCAGGCCTCACTGTTTGTTTTACCTGCAAAAGTAGATGGCTGCCCTGTCATCCTGGTGTGTGGCGCTTGTGACATTGGAAAATCAACATTCAATAGAATACTGATTAACCAGTTATTAAACAGGTAAGCATGCTTGTGTTGTCTTTCTCATCTGAGCATGAAGTGAGAGTCAAGTGGAAAAATCTGGTTCTGTTTGATATTGGTGGCATGGTCTCCCTCGCTACACCAGGCTGTCCTCCTGTCTCAACCTTGCCCCCCTCCCCCCCCCCAGTGTTATGATTACAGGTGGTAGGTAACCCACCATGCCCAGCTTGTCAGAGAGACTTGAGGTAGGGATTGTGTACAGCTCTATGCACTGTCACCTGGGCAGTGGCACCGTTCCACAGGCTGACTCTGACCTATAGAGGAGAGGTGCTTGGCATTGGGTCTGTATTGGTCCAGGTATTACCCCAGGACTGAGCCCTGTTATGTTTTGGAGATGACCTTGCCTGTTGTAAGTGTACCGGGCCTTGCCTGCACGGGGGCCCTGGTCTTTGGAGTACAGCAGCTACAAGGCCACACAGGATGATGACATCTGTGTCACAAATCACTCCCACAGAGGAAGGCTGCTGAGATTTGTCTCTCTCTAACAACTTCCAGCATTCCCGTGGTTGATTATCTGGAGTGTGATCTGGGGCAGACGGAGTTCACTCCTCCTGGCTGCATCGCTTTACTGAACATCACAGAACCGATTCTGGGTATGTCCCTCCTGAAGAACTCCTCATGTAAAGCATGCAGAGTGGACTGCACTGCCTTGCATTAATTTTATTTTATGTGCATCAGTGTTTTGCCTGCATGTATGTTGGTGTGAGGCTGGTGATTGCTTGGAACCAGAGTTACAGTCAGTTACGAACTAAAAATTGAAGCCAGGTCCTATGGAAGAGCAGCCAGTGCCCTTGCCTGCTGCCCATCTCTCAGCACTGTTCTATGTAAGTGACAAACACATCTCTCCCTCACAGCATCTGAGGTGATCTGTATGTCTACAGAAGGACACAACCCTGACCCAGTGCTGCTGAACAGTGGGTAGATGCTGTCATATAAACAATAAATGTGATCATTTTAGCTATTCCTGGGTGTGTAGTTCATGGGTGTTAAATGTGCTTAGTACTGTAGTTCATTGCTACATCCAGATTTTTTTATTTTTGGTTGTGAGCCTAGCCTTTAGTGGCTGAGCCATCTCTCCAGCCACAGATTTGCGCCCCCCACACCCCACCCCCACAGGGTTTCTCTGTGTAGCCTTGGCTGTTCTGGACTTTCTTTGTAGACCAGGCTGGCCTTGAACTAAGAAAGGTCTGTCTGCCTCTGCCTCCCTGAGTGCTGGAATTAAAGGAGTGTGCCACCATGCCCAGCTCACTGTGTTGTTTCTTAAATGTTACCCTTACTTATTTTGAGTGGCAGTTGAGTACAAGTGTCTCTGCACACATACATAACATGTAGAAGTCAATGACAACTGCAGGAGTCAGTGTTTCCCCCGGGGAGGATCTGGGGCCTGAGCACTGGCCAGCAGCTTATAGAGTGAGCTGTGGCCTTTTTACTTATTTACCCTGTCTCGAAAAACAAAAACAAAAAAACAGATTTATTTAGCCTACATGTATACCTGCATAGAAGAGGGTATCAGATCACATTATAGATGGCTGTGAGCCACCACGTGGTTGCTGGGAATTGAACTGAGGACCTCTGGAAGAGCAGGCGGCGCTCTTAGCCTCTGAGCCATCTCTCCAGCCCCGAGCTTTAGCTTTTGTTAAAGATTTACTTTCAATTAATATGGGGAGAGTGGAGTGTGAGCACCTGAGTGCGGGTGTCCTTGGAGTGTGGAGTGTGAGCACCTGAGTGCGGGTGTCCTTGGAGAGTGGAGTGTGAGCACCTGAGTGCGGGTGTCCTTGGAGAGTGGAGTGTGAGCACCTGAGTGCGGGTGTCCTTGGAGTGTGGAGTGTGAGCACCTGAGTGCGGGTGTCCTTGGAGAGTGGAGTGTGAGCACTTGAGTGCGGGTGTCCTTGGAGTGTGGAGTGTGAGCACCTGAGTGCGGGTGTCCTTGGAGAGTGGAGTGTGAGCACCTGAGTGCGGGTGTCCTTGGAGAGTGGAGTGTGAGCACCTGAGTGCAGGTGTCCTTGGAGCCAGCTTTATGTTCCCCTGAAGCTGGGGCGAGAAGTGATTGTCAACCTCGGAACCCTGGGGACCAGACCCAGGCCTCTGCCAGAGCAGGGCGCGTGCTCCTGCCACCAAGCCCTTGCTTTGGTTTCTGTCTGGGTTGTTTGTTTTGTTTCGTTTCTTGGTTTTTTTCTCCTTTTGGGGGTGTTGGGGGGTGCTCTCACTATGTGGCTCTGGCTAACCTGGAACCTTCTGTCCTGGAGCTTACACAGTTCCACTTACTGTGCCTCCCAAACTCTGGGATCACAAGTATGTACCGCCACTCATAAGGGTCATTCCAGGTCATTGACTGAGTGTCCAAGAAGCCGGAGGCCAAAGGTGGGAGGCTTGTAGTTACAACCCAGGAATCTGGAGCTGTTGTAGCCATGTCAGAACATGATTGAAATTGAGTTACACACATGAAACTGGGAGTGCTCTTCTTTGTCAGGGTTGGCGGGGGACACAGAACCCTACCTGTTGTTTGGTGGCCGTGGCATAGTTGCTTTTGCTTGGCAGTGCTGTGGGTAGTACCTCATGAGCAGCGGTTGGTTCTCATCCTATGGGTCCTGACCCCCATGGTGCATATCAGACACACATGTTATTATTCTTAACAGCAGCAAAACTACAGTTCTGAAGTAGCACTGAAGTAATTTTATGGTGGGGCCACCACAGCACAAGGAACTGTATTAAAGGGCATGAGGAAGGTGGAGGCCGCTGCCCTGGAGCATGTATGTCCTGGGAAGGTGCTTGCCCACTGACTCCTGCTCTTCTTTCCTAGGACCGCCTTACACCCACCAGAGGAGGCCGCAGCGGATGGTGTATTACGGGAAGATGAACTGTCACAACGACCATGAAAACTACATCGAGATCATAAAGTATGTGATGAGGGATTACAGGAGAGAGGCCCCGCTTATCATCAACACCATGGGCTGGGTGACCGGTAAGCCTGGGTGCACATGTTGCACGTTGACGGGGTGCCCTGTGCTGTCCCATACATGTGTAGGTAATGCTCAGATGAGGGTGAACGTCTGGCCCTCCTACCACCGCCTCCCCAATGCAGAGAGTACAGGCATTCGTCTTTGAGGCCCATTTTATGTGGTGCCGAGGGCCTCCTGCATAGTGAGCAAATGTCCTACCAAGTGAGCCACAATTGTAGGTTCTGGGCTTTTGGGCTGTCCTGGAGACCGCTCTGTAGACGAGGCTGGCCTTGAACTCAGAGATCTGCCTGCTTCTGGTGTGCACCATCACTGCCTGGCTTTTGTTGGTTGTCGTTGGTTTTGTTTGTTTTTTGGTTTTTTGAGACAGGGTTTCTGTGTTGCCTTGGCTGTCCTGGACTCACTTTGTAGACCTTGAACTCACAATGATCCGCCTGCCTCTGGCTCCTGAGTGCTGGCATTAAAGGCGCACACTACCTTGCCTGGTTGTTGGTTATTTTTTAATTAATTGACTGATTTTTCTGTTCTTCCTTTTTTTTTTGCAGGGGGGTGGCGGTGTTTGAGACAGGGTTTATATATGTAGCCTTGGCTGTCCTGGACTGTAGACCAGGCTGGCCTCGAACTTGCTGAGATTAAAGGCTTGCACCATTGCACCTGGCCTGATTTTTCTGTTTTGTCAAACACTGTATGCAGTGTCCTTGGAAGCCAGAAGGGGGCAGTGGATTTTGTGAGGTGTGCACAGTCTGCCCGGGCATGACTTCTTGTCTGACAGGGTTTCTTCCTTCACAGATGAAGGGCTGCTGCTGCTTGTTGACCTGATCCGACTGCTGTCCCCCAACTATGTCGTTCAGCTGTCTTCCGGCCGGGGTAAAATAATGCCGGCTCTCACCCCCGAGTACGTGGATTTCACAGATGGCCTATATACAAAGAGCAAGATCAAAAGGCGATACCGACCTTTTGAAATTCAAGAATTTGGAAACAATTTGGAATTTGCTGATGACGAGAAAGACTCTAGTTCATTTTCCATCTTTACTGGACATAAACTGATCTCTGTTCACTCAGAGTTTATATGTAGTAAAAATGAAAAAAATAGGTAGGTAAAGTATGGCTGGGGTAAGGGGTGGTGCGTCCTGTTGCTGAGCAGCGTTTGTGTTCTCATTCAGAGAGACTGAGTCCTGAAGCTGGTCATGGCCTTATGTGCCACCCACCACCTAGGAAGTAGAGGCGGGCATCATGAGGTCAAGGCCCTGTAAGTGGAAAGGAGAAAGTAGTTCTGTAAGGTTTCAGGTTTACCACAGCTGCACATTTAAAGGAAACTGATTCCTAGTGGGAACACAGATGGGGCAGGGTTCTGGTTCTGTTGCCCAGGGCCAAGGCGTCCTTAGGCTTCCTGCTGTTGGGAGGATTACGTCAGGCCAGGGTTGTAGGTGGAGCGTGCAGGCGTGTGGGCTTGCTGGCAGGTCTAACCCAGAGCCACAGCTCGGCCCTTGGGTTTGAGGATCTCTTGAAAGAGCAAGTATTGCTGGGCATGGTGGCGCACGCGTTTAATCCCAGCACTCGGGAGGCAGAGGCAGGCGGGTCGCTGTGAGTTCAAGGCCAGCTTGGTCTACAAAGTGAGTTCAGGACAGCCCAGGCTAAACGGAGAAACCCTGTCTGGGGGCGGAGGGGTGGGGGAGAGCACATCTAGTGTGCCTGCTTGGTCAGGCGTTGCTGTTCCGGGTGTGGTGTCGCTCTCTACTCACCTTGCTCTGCTCTACTTTTCAGGGCCAAATACAACAGAATTTTCCGCGATCTGGCAGTGCTAGGCTACCTTAGCCAGCTGATGCTGCCGCTGCCAGAGCCACTTAGTCCTTTGCACAGCCTGACGCCCTATCAGGTAATCAGAGCTGGTGGGAGAAATTGTCTGATGCTGATAAGATGCTTGAGGCTTCCCGGTGTCCTGGGCACTCTTGTCTACTCCTTTGTAACTCTTTGCTTGCCTAGTTCTTGAAACAGCCCTGTGCTGTGGGTTGTTATATTATCCCCACTTTTCAGATGTAAAGACTAAGGGACAGTGAGGCTGGGTCACCTAGCAGAAGATGCACAGCTGCCAGGCACATGGTCCTTGGCAGGCAAGCCCAGTGTCTGTTGTGGACTGTAGCTTCATGTCAGCTGTAAGTTACCCGACTAGTGGCCAGGCCATCCAGCTGGTGGGGTAGTACCTGATTCTCAGGATGCTCCTGGGCTGGAATCTAGAGCACCTCCTGGTACCTGGTTATTGCTGTTGGGTTTCAATACCAAAGCCGTTACAACCTGGAGTCCAGGCTGTTAGGAAATGCTTTGGGGAAACCACTATGCTGTTCTAGGGTGGTGGATGCTGAGCGTGACAGCAGGAGTGCTTGTTTACTGCAGGTGATTGAACCCAGAGCCTTTTCCATGCTGTGTGTGCATAAGACACATGCACACACAGTCTTAGGTTACTTTTCTGTTTCTGTGACAAAACACCATGACTAAGGCAGCTGATAAGAGAGAGATTGATTAGGTTGCTGCTGCTACGGAGAGCAAAGCAACAGCACAAGCAGCAGGGACAGCTGAGACCACTTTCTATTTTGGGGGGGAGGGGGATTTAGAGAAAGGGTTTCTCTGTGTAGCCTTGTAGCCTTGGCTGTTCCGGAACTCACTCTGTAGTGGCCTCGAACTCAGAGAGATCCGCCTGCCTCTGCCTCCTGAGTGCTGGGATTAAAGGTGTGCGCCACCTGTGCCCGCCTGAGACTACACATTTTGATTTACAAGTAGGAGGCAGAGGCACACTGAGAATTGCCCAGAGCTCAGCCCCACTCCAGTGCCACACCTCCTGATCCTTCCAAAGCAGTTCCACCAGCATTCAAACTTATGAACTTATTCAAACCACCAGACACACACACACTCAAGGACATATGCATATACGCACATGTACACGCATGGGTGTGCACACAGCAGCTTTTTTGGTTTGGTTTGGTTTGGTTTTTGAGACAGGGTTTCTGTAGCCTTGAATGTGCTGGACCTTGATCTGCAGACCAGGCTGGCCTCAAACTCAGATCTACCTGCCTCTGCCGCCATCCCCCCATTCCCCCAGAGTGCTGGGGTTACAAACAGGTGCCACCACTGTCCAGCTACCAATTTTGTTTTTTAAAACATTTTAAAGAAAAGCAGGGAGTGTCAACATACATCTCCACAGCAGAACAAGAGCGCCTTGTCCTTTATTACACAGGAGAAAACTGTTACAGCATGATTACCTGGATGTGTTCTTGGGTTTTGGAGTTTTGTTGTTTTTGTTTTTTTCCAAGATAGGGTCTCTCTGTGTAGCCTTGACTGTCCTGGACTCGCTTTGTAGACCAGGCTGGCCTCAAAAGGTTTTGGGCTTTTTGTTTTGGTCTTGTTTTGGGTTTTGTTGTTTTTGTTGTTGTTGGTTGGTTGGTTGGTTTGGTTTGGTTTGGTTTTCTTTTTTTTCCCCGTTTTTTGAGACAGGGTCTCTCTGTGTTAGCCTTGGCTGTCCTGGACTTGCTTTGTAGACCAGACTGGCCTTGAACTCACAGCGATCTGCCTGCCTCTGCCTCTCCAGTGTTGGGAGTAAAGGTGTGTGCCACCATTCCCGGCTAGGATGTATTTTTTTAAAAAAGTCAAAGTGAGTCTAGGATAGCCAAGACTCCACAGAGAAACCTTGTCTTGAAAAACCAAAAAAAAATTTTTAAGTCACTTTATGTTTACGTCTAGGTGAAGTAACAGGTGGCTAAGCCCTAGAGCCCCCCGCTCTGGTCTACTTTCCGTTCTTATACTGTTGAGGATTAAAGTGGTCATGGCACATGTTTTGGAAAAAACCATAAAACACTCAAGATCATGTCTAAACATGAACATGATGGGCAATTTGCCGTGGGTTTGCTTTTTAAAAGAAAGAAAGCAAAATTCATATTCAACAAAACACAGGTGATAAATCCTGCAAGGACCCAGAAGAAAAGCTGAGCTAAGACTGGAGTGGTGGAACTGGCTGTCACTCTCCTGTGGCTGCCAACACCTCCTGGGCCATCCCTTACTGTCCTGTAAGCTGCTGGCTCTGGTTTTCTTTTTCTTTCTTTCTTTCTTTCTTTCCTTTTTTGTTTTGTTTTTTCGAGACGAGGTTTCTCTGTGTAGCCTTGGCTGACCTAGACTCTTGGTAGACCAGGCTGGCCTCGAACCCACAGCAATCTGCCTGCCTCTGCCTCCTGAGTGCTGGGATTAAAAATGTGCACCACCACGCCTGGCTGACTGGTTTTTTGGCTAATGTCTGAATAGCTTTTCCCTAATCAATCAATCTACAAAGAAATGTCCCGAAAGCCTACAGGCTGAAACTGGTGCTGGTGCTTTCACCCTGGTTTTGTTTTAAGTTGAGGGGAGAAAGGAAGGAAGACACAGTGGATAGAACACAGGAAGGAGGGGGTACGTGACCCTGCTGCCTCACACTTCTCAGCCTCGTGCCTCTGCCTGCCCCGTGCTGGGAGAATAGGCATGTGCCGCCACACCCAGTGTTTTGTGCTGTGAGGGAGTCAGCCCAGGGCCTCCTGCCTTGTAGGCCATTTCCTAATTTGTGCTTTCCGAACCTAGATTGTGGCTGGGTATGATGGAACGTGCCTGTAACTCCAGCACTGGGGAAAACAGGCAAGGAAATCCCTGGAGCTTGCCAGTCAGTCAGCCTGGCCCAATCAGCAAGCTTTGGGTTCAATGAGAGCCTTTTCTCAGAACAACAAAGTAGAGCCTGGTGTGGTGTCCTATTGGATCTCTGCTTTGAGGCAGCCTGGTCTACACATTGAATTCCAGACAAGCCTGGGTTACACAGTGAGACTTTCTTCAAGAAAACCCTGAAAATCAAACCAACATGGAGAGTGATGAAGAGAAGAGATCCCACATGCACACACACATGTGACCACATATGAACACATACAACACAATTAGGACATCTTTATGTTAGCCATGTAGTCCATGCCTGTTAATTCAGGGTTAGGAACCCAAGGCAGGCCTCACGTGGTGGCCTGTAATCCCAGCACTTTTGAGGTATAGCCAGGTAGATCTCTCTCTGAGTTCAAGGCCAGCCTGGCCTACAAAGTGAGTCCAGGACAGCCAAGACGACACAGTGAAGCCTTGTCTCAAAGGAAAAAAAGGGGGTGGGGGGGGCGGGAGGCACGACCTAAGGCAATAGCAGGCACATAGGAGGTCCCCCCGGACTATGCAGAGGCTGCGTCTCAGGAGACCTCTCAGATAGAGCTGATCAGAGACAATGCACACTTATGGTTTGTTCTCAGGTCCCCTTCAGTGCCGTCGCTGTCCGGGTCACTCATGCAGATGTCGCCCCTGCCCACATACTGTATGCCCTGAATGCAAACTGGGTTGGCCTCTGCAAGATTGTGGATGACATGAAAGGATACACTCGGGGTCCCATCCTGCTTGCCCAGAACCCCATATGTGACTGTTTGGGCTTTGGTGAGTTGAGAATAAACAATGCCTCTTGCCCTGTCCCCCCACTGTAGACAGCTGGGATTGACCTCGTACTTGTGTGTTGTAGATGAGTGTCTTTCCCTGTGCTCCTAGGTGACAAGTTCTGTTGCCTCCGTCAGTTACCCAGGCCTTTCTGTTAGCTCGTTTTGATCCTCACATGTGAACATGGGGATTCTTTGTGCAAATTCTTTGAATTGCACTGTAACATTTATTTTAGTTTGGCATTGTGGCTCATTCCAGGAGACCCAGGCAAGTAGACCTCTGTGAGCCTGAGGACAGTCTGCTCTACTTAGCAAGTTTTTGGATAAAACAAGGATTACATAGATGCTGTCTCAAAAAAAAAAAAAAAGAGAGAGAGAGAGAAAAGAAATTCTTTTTAATTATGTGGGGATGTGCACATGGGGTTAGAAGCACTGGAGTCAAGAGCTGGAGTCACAGTTGGTTGTGAGCTGCCTGCAGCTGGTGCCAAGAGCTGACCCTGGGTCCTGTGGGGGAGTAGCAAGCACCTTAACCCTGCCAAGCCTCCTCGTCAGCCCATGGGGGCAGAACTGAGTCACCATATGGGTTCTAGAAATAGAACTTGGGTCCTTGGCAAGAACAGCAAGTGTTCTTAACTGTTGAGTCATATGTTCACCCCCAAAATGAAAATTTAAAACTCTTCATGTCAAGGTTGACCTTACTTCCTGTGGTTGAAGTGTGTAGCATCTGCAGAATGGCTGCTCTTGCTCTGTATCTTGAAGGTATCTGCAGAGGCGTCGACATGGAGCAGCAGCTCTATTACATCCTCACCCCTTTGCCTCCAGAAGAGTTAAGAACTGTCAACTGTCTGCTGGTGGGCGCCATTTCCATTCCACATTGTGTTTTCAGGAAACAGGTAAGGCCACGAGGCCCTGTTGGTCCTTCAATGAGCCTGGGCAGGCGGGGCTTAGCTGAAGCTGTCAGCGGCCAAGGAGAATGGCACAAGATGGAGTGTTGGGATCCTCGAAGGTTCCAGTCAGGAGCCCAGGGTGTGAAGGCAGAGGAGCCTCCACAGGACCGCCCTTCTGTACGCAGTCTTGTTTGCTTATGTTGGAGTCTTGGTTGACCTGAAACTCCATTTGTAGATCAAGTTGGTCTCCCAAGTGCAGGGATTAAAGGGTGCTTGTTCTGAGGCAAACTGGGAAGGCACAGCGGCGCTCATCCGCATGGCCCAACGCCAGTGTTGGTTGAGTGGCCAGAGGTCGTGGTTGTATTTAGCTCTCATCTGATTTGAAAGAAGCACCCTGTATGTCCACCGTCTCTCATGGTATTTGGTGTATGTGTGGGACCGGGCGAGTGACAGGAAATGGAGGCATGCTTGTGGCTGGCTGGCTTATCTTTTAAAAGGCTGGAGTGGTTAAAAGCACTGACTGTTCTTCCAGAGGTCCTGAGTTGAATTCCCAGCAACCACATGCTGGCTCACAGCCATCTATAATGAGATCTGATGCCCTCTTGTGGTGTGCATGAAGACAGTGTACTCATATACATAAAATAAATAAATAAATAAATAAATAAAAGGCTAGAGAGATGACACAGTAGTAAGAACTGGCTGCTCTTGTAGAGGACCTGAGTTAAAGTCCCAGCATCCACATGACATTCACATTAAAGTTTAAAAAGGAGATGCTGGGCAGTGATGACACACTCCTTTAATCCCAGAACTCTATGAAGCAGAGGCAGGTGGATCTCTGTGAGTTTGAGGCCAGCCTGGTCTACAAAATGAGTTCTAGGACAGCCAGGTGGTTACGTGAGAAACCTTGTCTCAAAAAACAACAAAAAGAGGCCTTTTAGAAACATCCTGAGTGAGCTGGGCATGGTGGTACACATCTTTAATCTATGAGTTCGAGGCCAGCCTGGTCTACAGAGGGAGTCCGGGACAGCCAGGACACTATACAGAGAGACCCTGTCTTGAAAAACAAAACAACAACAACAAAACCATCCTAAGTGTCTCAAGCTTCAGGGACTTGCTGCCTCCCCGCTGGCTTCCACTTGAAGGGTCCCTCTGCTCCTCTAGACAGTCTCTAGACTGACTCTTTGTGTCTTCATTTCAGCCTGGGCCTGAAGGGACGGTTCCTTATGTCACCACCAGTTATAACTTTAAACTTCTTGGAGCAACAGAGAAAATTGGAGAAAGACAGTATGGAAATGCATTGCCCCGGTACAAACTCTATCAAAAACGGAAAATAAGGCGTTGATGCGGAGAAAGACTTTCCTACCTGGACACCTTGTCCCCGAGCCTCTGGTCAGCAGACTCAGTGGGGCTTTGTGACCGTGGACATCATGTTACTGGAAAATGTGCTACGTTAAAATAGTTCAAGCCCCTCCATTTTCTTTTTCCCTCTAAGACAGAGTCTAAGACAACTCAGACTGGCCTAAAGCTCTGGGTCCCCTGTGTCCACCATCCACGTGTGGCATTACAGGCCTATGCCCCACACTAGCTTTCCAGCATTTCTCTTAAGCCGGTTGATCTCAAGCTTGGCCCTGGACCTCCTTACAACTGGGTAAGTGGAGTGTCTGCTGCAGAGCGGCACAGCAGTGACGAAAGTTAGCATCACCGTGAACAGGAAGAGCAGGACATCTGAGAATTCTCCAAGGACCTGATGCTGGAACTGGGATCAAAGTAAGGAAATCATGGCCACAGTAATATGCCAAGAGATCCTCTGGGCAGTGCAAGGACTGCCTGGGGCGAGAGGGAGGGGCTGACTTTGAGCCAAGTGGACCTTACCAGTCAGGCGAGGTGACTCAAAATCCTGATCCTTTGTCATCGAATCTCCCAACTGTGGACTGTTACAGGGTTGTATGTGGTCTGTTGATGTCTGGGTCTTTTTGAATCATGAAGGTTTCTGTTGAAGACCTCTGACATCGTCAAAGCCTCCAGATGGTTCCTTAACATCTGAGTGTGCTCTGTCTCCTCCGTCAAGCTGAAGATACTGCCATGGGGCCCACGAGCTTGTGGATAGACACATTTGTGCCTGGCGTGGGCAAACCTTTGCTATCAGCACATTTCTTCTAGGGGCTGAGGCCACTGCAGGTGGCTTCTATAACCAGGAGTGACTGGGCCAGATCATTTTTATGGTTGCAGGACACTGAGGAGCTTTTCAAGCTGGTGTGACAGAAGTGTCAGGAGTTCCAACAGGATCATGTGGAAGGTTTAATGTTTACACTCACCTACACCACTGACCACCCCCATCTTGTCTGCTTGGCCCCGTCTTTGTGGTGGTCTTAGCGGCTGAAAACCTTATTAGGAGACAGAGCTGCAGTTGCCTGGTTGGACTGAATCCCTCTAGGCCACTTCAGGACTCACTTAGCTAGCTGTCCCTATTTGTATCTAACTTGAGCCTGTGTGGAGTCTTTGTGTTTGGAGCGGGGAGGCTCTTACTGTGCTACCCACGCAGGTCTCTGGGCTCCTTGTTCCTTCTCCCTCCACTCCTTGGCTGCTCAGGTCACAGGTATGCGCCGTCTTAGCCACCACATGCCCGGATCTTCCCTTCACATAAATAAACATCCTGTGATACAGCCCTCCCATTTGTTTTTTCTTTTTCTTTTTCTTTTTTTCCTCCCCCCCACCCCCGTTTTTTCGAAACAGGGTTTCTCTGTGTAGCCCTGGCAGTCCTGGACTTGCCTTGTAGACCAGGCTGCCCTCAAACTCACAGAGGTCAACCTACCTCTGCCTCCTGAGCGTTAGGATTACAGGCAACACTGTGCCCAGAGTTTGCATATTTTTCTTAAAAGGTATGATTTTAGCTTTTAAATGCTTGCCTTCACTTGATGGTCCTCAGCAGTAACAACCTCTGTCAGCAGTAGGGGGCGGAGCCGTGGGTACTGCTCAGGTCCTGTGGGGAGCAGGATGCCTGGAAGGGGGTCTTGTGGAAGCCTAGCTTTCAGAGACCTGCAGCAAAGTATCTGTGCATGTGATCATGTGATCGTGGTGTCAGGGCGTTAGGGCGCTTGGGCGGTCAACTCAGTCATCCTTCATGGGGTTTTCTGTTCTGAGGCAGGATCTTGCTGTGAGCAGGCTGACCTCACATTCATACATGAGCCTCCTGCCTCAGTTTCCCAAGTGTTCCGTGTATATGGTTTCTGTTTGAGAGTCTTAAGAGTATGGTTCATACAAACACTTGTTTTAAGATGACTACAGAACCCTGCGACAGTGAACCCCAAGTCTCCAGTTTCTGTGGGGCCTTAGAATCACATTCTAGGAGCTATTTCCTGTTTCGGGAAGAAGGGATCCTTAAGTGATCATTAGAGGCTCAAGACCCAAGGAACTGAAAGTAAAGAAGATATGAGGACAGGCCAGTGCCTTGATTGACCTTTCAGAGTCTGGGCAGAGGTGAGTGGAGTCAGTGAGGCCGGAAAGGGAGGCTGGGACCTCAGCCTGCATCTCTTTAATAAGAACTTGTGGCTGTAGGGTTCTGCCTGATCTGCTGTGTGGAGGTCAGATGGTGCAGGTAAAGGACCCAATCAATGCACTAGACACGTAGGTGTGAGAGATGCTGCTGGGGGCCCAGGCCTTGTGAGGGGAGTGAGAGATGCTGCTGCAGGCCCAGGCCTTGTGAGGGGAGTGAGGGATGCTTCTGCAGGCACAGGCCTTGTAAGGGGAGTGATGCTGCCAGGCAGATCGATTGCTGTGAGTTCGAGGCCAGCCTGGTCTACAAAGTGAGTCCAGGACAGCCAAGACTAACACACAGAGACCCTGCCTCAAAAAAACAAAAACAAAACAAAAAACTACATCCTCAAAAACCCCTACAAACTGCTTTTTAAATTGTCCGTACCCTTAAGTACCCACTGCCTAGGTGGCAATGGGAATCTTGTGAGCATCACACCTGACTCTGTGAGTTTATAAAATTATTTCCCACTATGTGCGGTTTCTAGCCATCTCTCTCGTTTGCTATGAATTTGATCATTAAAAATTTTTTAAACATGAATTTGTGTGCTTTCAGTGTGTAAGGAGATTTTGTTTCAGGTAATTATTTAAACACGTAAGAAAAACCATAGGACTCAATGGCTTTGAGGGGCTGGAGACACGGCTCAGCAGTTAGGAGCACTGACTGCTCTTCTAGAGAACCTGGAGTGAATTCCCAGCATCCACATGGCAGCTCACAACTGTAATTCCTGCCCAGGGATTCAGATTTCCTCACACAGACATACATGCAGTCAAAACACCGTGCTAGGCAAGAGGACACTGTGCATGAGTGGGTCTTACCTGGAAGGAGCTGTGTACCAAGGACAGTTGAGATGGGGTGCATTGCTTTGTTCCTTACTGACAGGATCTCACTGTGACCCTGGCTAGCCTGAGACTGGCTATGCAGACCAGACTGCCCTTGAACCCCAGGGCTGTAGACCTGGCGCAGTAGTTGGGGCGTTGTTGCATGTAGTGGCTCACGGCTTCTTCGGGTGCTATCTTCTGATCCCCACAGGCACAGGCCCCAGCATGGCGCACATGCATACAAAACACTTTTTAAATATGTTTGTTTTTTAAAACAGGATTTTTCTGTGTAGCCTTGTCTGTCACTTTATTTATTTATTTTTTTTTTAAGTACACATCTTTGAATCTGGACGGAGTTTGCAGGGTTTTGTTTTGGTTTTTTGAAAGATGGTTTCTCTGTGTAGCTTTGGCTTTGTAAAACCAGGCTGGCCTTGAACTCACAGACATCTGCCTGCCCCTGCCTCTGCCTCCCAGAGTGCTGGGATTACAGGTGTCTGCCACCGTGTCCAGCTGCTTTTTTTTTTTTAAATGCAAACAGTGTGCCTCAGTGAGAGCACAACCCAGGGCAGCTCTGATTTTCCCTTTCTTGGTGTGGCCTAGCAAAGGGAACTTGACTTTGCCCAGCCCAGCCTCAAAAGTATCTAAAATAAATAAGGGGTACATCTGTGCCATGGGAGAAAACCCATCCATGTGACCAGCAGGGCCTCTTTGGAAAGACCTCACACAGTTAAATACACACACACACACACACACACACACACACATTTTGCCAGGAAAGAGCAGCTGGTGGGCGGGTAAGATACAAACTGAAAGGAGGTGCCCCCCCCACACCCCCCGGGCGTAGGGCTGAACTGGACAGAGCAGGGGCTTATCTGGAAGTCTGGCATTGCCATGGTTTCCAGCCCAGTGGCATTAGACAGCCACCAGTTCTAATGCCTTTGAACTTGCTTAGAGTCTAGGGTGTGGCCAGCTCTGCGAAGTAAAGAAAAGACACCTAACTCTCAGGCTTCTCTCACCAAGGAGCCCAGCAGGGTGTCTGCTGCTGACCACAGGGGTCAGAGAGAGGGTTCCCTGCTATTGCTACCTGGGAAAGAAGGGGTGTCACCTAGGAGAGACCACAGCTCAGCCTGAGTATTAAATATATTCTGCCCAGGAGACCGTGTTGAAAGGTGGTAGATTGCCAGGGCAGAGCCTCTGGGGTTTCCTGTAGAGTGATCTGGAGAAGGGGAGACTGGTGTTTGGGGTAGCAGAGGTCCTTGAGTGTTGGCATTGCAGCTCGGCAGTGAGGCCAAGCGGTGGAGGGGCCCGCAGAGCGAAACTGCAGGCCCGCAAAGCCTGGGTCTCCACCTTGCAGTTGTCTCTTCATTCACAGCCTGGTGAGTCTATTTCTTTGAAAGAAGGGTTGAGGGAGTGGAGTGAGGAGGAGGAGGAGGTCCCAGAGGGGCCGCTAAGACCCCGTGCGAGCCTGCGAAAAGGACTGGAAAGTGTAGTCACTGGGGAGTCGGTGAGTCAAGAGTTTAGAAATCAGCCAGACATGGCACACGCCTTTAATCCCAGCACTCGGGAGGCAGAGGCAGGCGGTTTATCTGAGTTCCGGGGCAGCCAGAACTAGGGCTACACACACAGACAGACCTTGTCTATTTTTTTTTTTTTTTTTTTAGAGCTTGGAAATCAAGCCGGGCGTGGTGGCGCCCACGTTTAATCCCAGCACTCGGGAGGCAGAGGCAGGCGGATCGCTGTGAGTTCGAGGCCAGCCTGGTCTTCAGAGTGAGTCCAGGACAGCCAAGGCTACACAGAGAAACCCTGTCTCGCAAAAACCAAAAATAAATAAATAAATAAATAAATCTTGGAAATCAAAGGTCTTTGAACCCAGAATTTTTAGCCATGGACTCTTGATTTAACGGCTGAATAAGAAAAATGTCTAGCTGGGCGTGGTGGTGCACGCCTTTAATCCCAGCACTCGGGAGGCAGAGGCAGGCGGATCGCTGTGAGTTCGAGGCCAGCCTGGTCTACAAAGTGAGTCCAGGATGGCCAAGGCTACACAGAGAAACCTTGTCTCGAAAAACCAAAAAAAAAAAAAAGAAAAGAAAAGTCTAATGGGTAAGCTTGCCATGCAAACCTAGTGACCTGGGTTCAAGCCCCAACTACCACATAAAACTGGCAGGAGAAAATCAACCCCACAAGTGACCTGTGACCTGTGACCTCTTATGTATGTCATGTGCACACACATAAACACAATAACTTAACACCATTAAAATAAAATAGACTGGGGGCTGGAGAGATGGCTCAGCGGTTAAGAGCACTGATTGCTCTTCCAGAGGTCATGAGTTCAGTTCCCGGCAACCACATGGTGGCTCACAACCATCTGTGGTGTGATCTGATGCCCTTTTCAGCACTGTATGCATAATAATAAATATTTAGGGCTGGAGAGATAGCTCAGAGGTTAAAAGCACTGGCTGTTCTTCCAAAGGTCCTGAGTTCAAGTCAAGCAACCACATGGTGGCTCACAACCATCTACAATGAGATCTGGTGGTCTCTTCTGGTGTGCAAGTGTACACGCAGGCAAAAACACTGTATATATCATCAGCAAATAAAGCTTTAAAAAAATAAATATTTAAAGAAAAAAAAATAGGCTGAGGCCAGGCAGTGGTGGCACACACCTTTAATCCCAGCACTTGGGAGGCAGAGACAGGTGGATTGTTGTGAGTTCAAGGCCAGCCTGGTCTACAAATCGAGCCCAGGACAGCCAAGGCTACACAGAGAAACCCTGTCTCAAAAAAAGAAAAATAAAATAAAATAGATTGCCAAATTGTGTGTATTACAGTCGGGTCTGCACTGCTGGGACAGCTGGGACAGGTCCCCGCCCTGCTATTGCTCAGGAAGGGCCACACGACTTCTGTACCCCTCAGTAGTTTTCTCCCCCCCCCCTTTTTGGTACATTTGAACCTAGATCCCCACACACCAGGCAAGTGCTCTGCCACCTGCCCGCCGTTACTTTTTGCTTGCTTCGTGACGTTTACACGGTCACTTTGATTTTCATTTATGGTGTGAAGACGGACGCACACGGACAATGTTTGGACGTTTGCTGTCCCCCGCCGACAAGACATGGAACCAGGTCGTCTGTCTTGCTTTTACCAGTGGAGCCATCTCTCCAGCTTCTTCACCTTGAAGCCCTCTTCCAAGATGGACATCTGGGTCAGTCTTGTGAATGACGCCTTTGTGGACGCCTGGGCCTGTGTGTCTGCACCTGGGAAAGAGCAGCCACAGCGGAC
Organism: Acomys minous; assembly: GCF_964271855.1. Classification (NCBI taxonomy): domain Eukaryota; kingdom Metazoa; phylum Chordata; class Mammalia; order Rodentia; family Muridae; genus Acomys; species Acomys minous. The sequence continues at coordinate 125,632,016 of NC_140487.1, forward strand.
GTGACCAGAAACGGGGATTGCTGGGTAAGACTGTGATGCTGACACTGCTTGTTAGTATCTGGGCCCTGGCCCGCTTTCCAGGTCTGCTCAGCCGCGTGTTCCCAGCGCAGGAGGCAGGAGGCTGGGCAGGCGGGGTCCCCTTCACGCGGTCCCCAGCATCTTTCCTCATCCACTCCTGTCACTGACATGCTGTGGCTCTTAGCAGAAAGCTGGGGGCAGCTGCCACAGGATGACTTGGTGCTTGTACAAGTGAGGGTGGAGCCACCCCAGGCATAACTAATTTGTTTTTCCATATTCAAAGACATTTACACAGAACGCTTTTGAGACAGAGCCTTGCTAGGTAACCCAGGCTACCCTGGAACCCACTGTGTAGCCCAGGCTGGCCTCAAATTGCCTGCAGTCCTATAGTTCCTTGAGTGCTGTGCTTAACAGATGTGACCCAGCATACTCAGTCATGGATGGAGCTTGTCACAGCCTGGATAACAGGGGCAAAGAACCTGGGTAAAGGGTCCCTGTTCGTTGTTCTGTGACACCAGCAGGTGATGCCTGCTGAGCCATATTTTCACCGACCAGGACAGTAACAATGTCAGTCCCAGAATGCCTGTGGTAAAGTTTTAGTTACTGAAAATTTTAGAAACTCAAGGCTTCAATTTTTCTTTCATTTGTTTTTGTTTGTTTGTTTGTTTCTAGACAAGGTCTCTCTGTGTAGCCTTGGCTGTCCTGGAACTCTGTAGACCATAGTGTCCTCAAACTTACAGAGATTCACCTGCCTCTGCCTCTCAAGTGCTGGGATATCGTAAATTTTTTCTTCTCATTTCTTTGCGCACAACTACTGGACAAACAGCAACTAACAGCATCCAATCGCCAACACCAGCAAACCTGCCTATTAGGATCCTAGTATTTATATATACTCTGAAAAGTCCCCAGAATTTCAAACATCACACACTGACAGGAACTGTCTGCAGCTGGCAAAGCCACACCCCTGCCAGAAGGAGGCAAATCAGAGTCTCCTGCTATGAAGCAGCATTTTAGCTCCTACCTGGGATTAAAACAAAAACATACTCACATAACATTTTTGTGATTTTTGTTGTTGTTGTTTATTTGCTTTTTGTTTTTGTTTTTCAAGACAGAACTTCACTGTGTAATAGCCATGGCTGTCCTAGAACTCACTTTGTAGACCAGGCCGTCCTCAAACTCACAGAGATCTGCCTCTGCCTGCCTCTACTTCCCTAGTGCTGGGATTAAAGGCATGCGCCACCACACCTGTCCATCTCTCTCTCTCTCTCTCTCTCTCTCTCTCTCTCTCTCTCTCTCTCTCACTGTGGGTGTGGGTGTGTTTAAGATTTTTTAAAAAGATTTATTTATTATTTATACAGTATTCTGTCCACATATGCACATGCCTGCCACAAGAAAGCACCAGATCTTGCCGAGCAGTGGTGGCGCACACCTTTAATCCCAGCACTCGGGAGGCAGAGGCAGACAGATCTCTGTGAGTTCAAGGCTAGCCTGGTCTACAAAGTGAGTCCAGGACAGCTAAGGCTACACAGAGAAAACCTATCTCAAAAAAAAAAAGAAAGAAAGAAAGACAGAAAGAAAAGAAAAGAAAGAAAGAAAGAAAAGAAAAGAAAGAAAGCGCCAGATCTCATTACAGATGGTTGTGAGCCACCATGTTGTTGCTGGGAATTGAACTTGGGAGCTTTGAAAGAGCAGTCAGTGTTCTTAACCTCTGAGCCATCTCTACAGCCCTGTTTTTTGTTTGTTTGTTTGTTTGTTTGTTTGTTTGTTTTTTGAGAAAGAGTTTCACTATAGAGCCCTGACTGGCCTGGAACTCCATATGTAGACCAAGCTGCCCTCAAAGTCATGGAGAGCTGCCTGCCTCTGTCTACTGTGGACTGGTAGTAAAGGCCTACACTACCACATTCAGCTCAATATTACTGTATTTTTTAAATTATCTGTAAAAAATAATTACCTGTAGAGGCTGGCTAGATGGCTCAGCAAATAAGGGGATTGATGCCAAGCTGATGGCCTGAGTTCCATCTCCAGGACCCACATGGCAAGAGGGAATTGACTTTTTTTTAAAGATTTATTTTATTTATTATATATACAGTGTTCTGCCTGCATGTATGTTTGCACAGATCTTATTATAGATGGTTGTAAGCCATCATAGTTGCTGGGAATTGAACTCAGGACCTCTGGGAGAGCAGACAGTGCTCTTAAGTGTCGAGCCATCTCTCCAGCCTCGTGGTTGACTCTTAGAAGTTGTCTTCTGAGGCAGCTGGGCATAGTGGTGCTCACTTTTAATGCCAGCACTCGGGAGGCAGAGGCAGGTGAATTGCTGTGAGTTCGAGGCCAGCCTGGTCTACATAGAGAGTTCTGGCCAGTCAGGGCTATGTAATGAGACTCTGTCTCAAAAATTTTTTTGTTTTGTTTTGTTTTAATTATTTACAAGATGGGGGATGGAGAGATGGCTCAGAGGTTAAGAGCACTGGATGTTCTTCCAAAGGTTCCAAATTCAATTCCCAGCAACCACATGGTGGATCACAACTATCTATAATGAGATCTAGTGTCCTCTTCTGGTGTGCAGGTGGACATGCAGGCAGAACACTGTATATATAGTAAATAATTCTTTTTAAAAATTATTTGCAAGATGACCTTAATCCATCTGTGAGGCTTGTGGTCCCCTAGAGCCTGTCTCCAGCCCTGTGATCCCACTGGAAGGGAAGCCCAGCAGGCCACGGTAGTAATCATCTGTAGTCCCAGCACTTAGAGACAAGCAGAAGGATACAAACTTAGAATCTACCTGCGCTATGCAGTGAGACCCCAACAAAACAAAATAGCTGGGTGTTTTGGCACAGGACTTGGGGTTGGGGTCAGGGCAAAAGCAGGTGGATCTCTGAGGTCCCAGCCAGCCAGGGCTACACATGGACACCCCAGAAGACAGAGGCAGGTGGATCTCTGTGAGTTCGAAGCCAGCCTGGTCTTCAAAGTGAGTTCAGGATAGCCAGGGCTACACAAGGAGACTCTGTTTCAAAAAAATAAAAAACAAATCTAAGGTTGATCAATAAATAAGAAAAAAATAATAAAATCTGAGTCTGTGTGCATCCATCTCCTATTGGCTTCCATTGGCACATGCCCACTCAGAACAAGAGTCAGGGTGAAAGTCCTTGGAGGCCCCAGGGGCAAGGGGCCCTTCTCCAGCTTCCCTCCCCACTTAAGACATGCATCCCCTCGAGGTTCCTATGACAGTAACCACTGTGTCACCACTTAGAAGCCGAAAGTCCCATCTGTGAGGCAGGGACAACTGGAAGAGCTGACCATCTTAGCTCAGCCACAGGACCTTCCCACTCAAGCATCGAGGCAGGCTGAACCCAGAGGCTGCCTCCTTGGGCTCCGCCCATGTCCTCCCCCTTGGGCAAAGAGGGGCTGTGGCCAACAGAAAGACACGGCCTGGGTCAGAGACAGCCTGGCCATGTTCTGGGCATGCCCACCAGACAGTGATGGTCATCCCCAACCACAGGGCCAGCGTTCCAACAATGGGTTTGAAATTCCAGCTGTCCTGGGAGTCTGACCTCTCTCTTTTGTGGTCGGAGACTCGCCTAGAAGCCTTTGTTCCCTGGACAGACACAGCCTCCAGAGGGCTCAGCCTTTTAGTCTGTCTGGCCAGGTTTGAAAGTCTGTGTGGCTAGCAGCCGGAATTCACTGGCATGTGGCCATTCTGCTGCTGCCATAGGCTCTGCAAACCTAGGCTTCTCCCATCCTAGCTGACAAGCTTCAGGCAGCCAGCCGCCTGGACAGCTGGAGCAGAGGGCAGCCGCTGCATCTTAGCTCCGTCTGCTGCGTGGCCAGGGTCTGGGTCCTTTGGAGCTCAGGGATTCCTGCTCCCTCTGCCTACACAGGTGAGGCAGAGGCCACCGGACCCGGCCTAGAGGGCTTGGGAAGCCAGTCCCTGACTGAGGACATTTAACTGTGAATTGACTCAAGTGCAGGTCAGTGCGAACCTGCCAGCACCTCCAGCTCTGGGCCATGCTGGGCATGCGCTCTGCAGCCAGAGGGAAAAGCTGACTCAGAGCGGGGCGTGGGGCTCCCTGTCAGAATGAGCAGGTTTGTAGGGCTGTCATCTGAAACGGGAGGGACCCTCCCACAAGTCAACAGGTGGTTGCTAGGAGGATCCTGAAGGTGAGGTCCTGGGGTCTGTGGCCACCTCTGGGTATGTGACCATGTCCCTAGGTAGTAGTGTTTAGTCAGAGAAGTGACACATTGAGGTTTGCATTCTGTGCTGTTTGTTGGCTACTGTATATAAATCCAACGATACTGGGGCTGGAGAGATGGCTCGGTGGTTAAGAGCACTGGCTGCTCTTCCAGAGGTCCTGAGTTCAATTCCCAGCAACCACATGGTGGTTTATCTGTAATGGGATCTGAGTCCTTCTGCTGGTGTGCATGAAGGCAGCGCTCATATACATAAAATGCATGAATAAATAAATCCTCCGTCAAGACACCCAGACACAAATGTATAGGTCACTCTTGAAAATTGGCTCAATCCCTGGAGGCACCCTGAGGCAGGAAAGTAAATATCCCATACAGCAAGGAAGCTAAGACCCAGAGAGATCAAGCCACTTGCCCAAGATGACACAGCCAACAGGAGTTTGAATCCAGATACCCTGGCTGGGTCTGAAAGAGAAAGCAAAGGTGAGGCTGGGGCCTATGGCCCCACAGTCATGGCTTAAGCCTGGCCAAGCCAGGGCAGGGGCTGAACGCTGACACATTCCGGAAGCAAAGTGGAGTGGGCAGCTGGTGTATGGCCAGCCAGCCCCAGGCTGCATTTGTCCCCAGGCTGTGGTGGGTGGATGGTGGGTGACAATGGTGGCGGCAATGACTGGGCCTCTCACAGGAATAGGCCTGTTATCTGCACTGCCCTCATATTCTTGAGTGCCCAGGGAAGACCCCACTTTGAGGCCCATAGCTCAGTGGCTATAAGGTCTTGGAGGTTGTTTAAGGACCCTACAGTGTGCTCAGTGGCAAGAAATGTATCCAGGAGAGCCTGCCTGTGCCCCATGACCTCTGGGCTTAGAGAACTGAGGGGCAGGGTGGGCTGGCTGAACCCGAGGTGGAGGACTGAAGGCACCCATCCAGCCCCCTAGCTGGCCTGGGCAAATCTTTCTGCCACCCCCACCCTCAGTTTTCCCTTCCATAAAGTGGGGCCAACTGTGATAACAATCACACAGCTCTTAGGGGAAGTGGTAGAGATTCCCATACTGGCTGAGGCATTGACCCACGGGCACTCAGCAAATATTGGTGTCTGGCATGTGCAAGTTAGGAAGCGGGGACAAAAGAGGGAGCAATTGCGGGGAGTCTTGTAGGAATGCATGAAAAAGCACAGCCATGGTGGCCGTGGTCAGCCTTACTGGGTACCCTCTCCTAGGGCCAGGTGGCCGTGGTCAGCCTTCCTGGGTGCCCTCTCCCAGGGCCAGGGGGCCGGGCATCCTGGGTGCCCTCTCCCAAGGGCCAGGTGGTCAGGCATCCTGGGTGCCCTCTCCCAGGGCCAGGGGGCCGGGCATCCTGGGTGCCCTCTCCCAGGGCCAGGGGGCCGGGCATCCTGGGTGCCCTCTCCCAGGGCCAGGGGGCCGGGCATCCTGGGTGCCCTCTCCCAGGGCACCCAGGGGGCCGGGCATCCTGGGTGCCCTCTCCCAGGGCCAGGTGGTTGGGCATCCTGGGTGCCCTCTCCCAGGGCCAGGAGCAGCCCTCTACACAGAGGCCCTGCAATCCAAGTTCTGATCCCTCTGGCCATGAGCTCCATTTACTCACTGTAATCCCAGGATTAGGGGAAGAGCTGTGTGCTCAGGACAGGAAGGGGGGCTCTCAACCCCTGTTGGAGTCCATCAGTGTCACTGCCCTCAGGCTAGGTCCTTCATCACACACAGTTGAATGTCACTGCTCTGGTCTAGACACCTCAGGATGGGAGAGAGGAGGAAAGTGAGGTTTGAGGAACTAGTGACCATCCCTGGCACTTATTCTTCCTTGTCCATCTACTTCAACAGTGCCATGAGGCCTGTCCAAGGCTGATGGGGGTGGGGCTGAGGCTACAGAGATGGGCTGGCTAGAGACCCGGTGGTTATCCACAAAGAGGCTAAGGCCTCAGCCACACATCTGGCCTTCAGAATTAATACTGAGGGGAGGTGTCTGTGCCGCCCACACCGGGCTCTGCCATTTGCCCCTCCTGCAGGAACCAGTGCAGCCAAAGCAGGAAGGCTGGGAAGCAGCTAGCACCCCCTCCTTGCCAGGTGATGTAACAGAACCCTGGTGCAACTTAATTTTCAGCAGGCTCTGTGGCAGACCTGAGAGGGCCCACCTTGCATGTAAGCTGGGCAGCTGGCACACAGCTGGCTCTACGCAGCTGTCCTGGCATGCAGATGGGCCTCAGACACAGTGCGGGGGGGTGGGGAGGTTGTGAAGAAAGAAACAGTGGTCACTTGCCTCTGGGCATCCCAGGGAACCATACTAAGTCCTAGCTGGTGAATGGCAGGGGTGGAGCCCATGGGGCCTGAGAGATGGCTCAGAGGTTAAGATTACTTGTTACTCTTGCGGAGGACCAGGGTTCAATTCCTAGCACCCACATGGCAGCTCAGCTGTCTGTGGCTCCAGTCCCAGAGGACCTAACACCCTCACACACCCACTCATGCAGGCAAAACACCAGTGCACATAAAAGCAAATAAATCTTTTCTTTAAAATCCCCTCAGGGCCAGTACTGTCCCTCTGCCAGAGTCCCTGGGGCTCTCCCTCATCTAGTGCAGGAGCAGGGGCAGCTAAGGCTCTCTCAACCCATTTTTCAAAGTGTGTGTGTTAGCTGAGCGCAGGGTGACACACACCTTTAATCCCAGCACTTGGAAGGCAGAGGCAGGTGGATTCTCTGTGACTTTGAGGCTAGCCTGGTCTACAAAGTGAGTTCAGGACAGCCAGGCCTATGCATAGAGAAAGAGAAACCCTGTCAGCGGCTGGGCATGGTGGTACGCGCCTTTAATCCCAGCGCTCAGAAGGCAGAGGCAGGAGGATCACTGTGAGTTCAAGGCCAGCCTGGTCTATAAAGTGAGTCCAGAACAGCCAAGGCTAACACAGAGAGACCCTATCTCAAAAACCAAAATAAATAAATAAATAAATAAATAAATAAATAAATAAATAAATAAAAACCCAAAAGTGTGTGTGTATGTGTGCATGTAGAGTCTCTGAAAGCACCAAAAGAGGGTATTTGGTTCCCTGGGTCTGGAGTTAAAAGCAGTTGTGAATGTGGGTGCTGGGAAATGAGTTCTAGCCTTCTGCAAGAGCAACCAGCACTCTGAAACTGTAAGACGCCTCTCTGTCCCCTCTGAACCCACTCTGTAGATGTAGAGCCTGAGACTCGAGTCTAGCTGCTACTGCAGCAGGGGCTGGACTCAGAGCCAAGTGTTGCAGTATATTTGATCCCATTGTGAACCCTAGGATTGTGAACTGTAAAAACCTGTCTTTTGTTTGTCGTGGCTCAGGCCTAGCACACACCTTTAATCCAAGAGCTTTCTGTACAGAGGATTTTTTTAAAGGTTGTTTTAAAAAATATATTTATTTTATGTATATGAGTGCTCTATCTTCATGTATACCTGAATGACAGAAGAGGGCATCAGATGTCAGTATAGGTGGTTGTGAGGCACCATGTGGTTCCTGGGAATTGAACTCAGGACCTCTGGAAGAGCAGGCAGTGCTCTTAACAGCTTAGCTGTCTCTCCAGCCCCCTGTACATAGGATTTAGTAGTTATCCCTAGGCTAAGAAGTGGAGCAAGAAACCAGCTGACAGGGATTAAAGAGTAGGAGGGACTTTGAGTTGTAGGGTATTTAAGACAGTGTGAATAAGAAGAAGGGGCCGGGGCTGGAGAGATGGCTCAGAGGTTAAGAGCACTGGCTGCTCTTCCAAAGGTCCTGAGTTCAATTCCCAGCAACTACTAGGTGGCTCACAACCATCTATGATGTGATCTGAGCGTCCAGGTGTACATGCAGGTAGAACATTGTATACATAATAAATAAAATCTTTTAAAAAGAAGGAAGAGGAGGCGGTGGCAGCATCTTGGGGCTGGAGAGATGGCTCGGTGGTTAAGAGCACTGGCTGTTCTCCCAGAGGTCCTGAGTTCAATTCTCAAAAGCATTTGTTTTATATTTGTTGTTGTTTGTTTTTTATTTTGTTTGGTTTTTGGAGACAGAGTTTCTCTGTGTAGCCTTGGCTGTCCTGGACTCCCTTTTTTATTTTTTAAGATTTCTTTATTATTATGTATACAGTGTTCTGCCTGCATGCACATCCGCAGGCCAGAAGAGGGAATCACATCACATTACAGTCGGTTGTGAACCAAGATGTGGTTGCTGAGAATTGAACTCAGGACCTTTGGAAGAGCAGGTGGCGCTCTTAACCACTGAGCCATCTCTCCAGCCCCCTGGACTCACTTTGTAGACCAGGCTGGCCTTAAACTTACAGCGATCTGCCTGCCTCTGCCTCCCTGAGTGTTGGGATTAAAGGCTTGCACCACCATGCCTGGCTCTCACAGCATTTGTAATGGAATCTGATCCCCTCTTCTGGTGTGCATGAAGAAAAAGCACTCCTATACATAAAATAAATAAATAAATATTGACGAAGAAGAGGAGGAGGAGGAAGTTCTTTCTGCTATAAAGCCTTTGGTCCTGGGTTTTTGTTTGTTTTTTTTTTATTTGTTTGTTTGTTTTTGTTTTTGCCTTTCCTCCTGGGCTGTCAGCTAAGCTAGTGAGCCTTTTGGGCTTTTTCCTCTGAGACATGAACTGAGTAGGAAGTTCAGCTCGGGGTGCTTTCTCTGTCTCTCTGAGCTGGCAGGTTTTCACCCCACCATCTGGCTCCTGAGTCTTCTTTGGTAAAATCAAACAGTTGGGGTTTTCATTTTTTAAAACAACAGGCAAGTCCGTCCAACCCAGAGAGACCTGCCTCCAGTGGCCCAGTGTCGGGTCAGGGGTCATCCAGAATGACTGTATGAAAAGGTATGCTAAGTGCTGCCAAGGACCCTTGTGGCCTCATTCAGAAAAGGCAAAGTCGGTAACAGCCGCCACTTCCGTGAGGGCATCGGCAAGCTCTGGCCACCTGCCTCTCTTCCTCTTTTGACCCCTTACTCAGCGAGACCTTGCAGGGTTCTGGTCCCCTGGCCAGGCCCTCAGAGGACACTTCCGCCGGAAAGGAAACAGCTGTAGTTGGCAGAGAATTCAACCTCTCCCTGCCCAAGGCCATCGCCAGGCAGTGGACCCACCAATTCCCTGTACTTCTGTTTGACCTGTCCCTGGCTCCCCGGCCAGCAGGTCCTCAGTGGAAATCAGAAGGGTCCAGAAATCTAGACAAAGGGCAAAGCCTTGGGTCCAAGAGGCCCAAGTGGAGAGTGTCTGCTGGCTGGTTTCCACACCACATGGAAACAGAGGTACTTAGAGGCCTGAAATTGAGGTAAGCCTGGGGCTGAAGGAATGGGCTTCCAGATCAGGGCCACCTGTTTTACTCTGACCTCCAGCTCTGTACCCTGTGGTGACCAAGAGGGCTCTTGTGCGTGGATAGGATGGATGACAAGAACCACTCCTAGCTTGGAACAGTGTGTACCAGGGTTCTCCCTCTCCCTAGCACTGTGTGGCCCCAGGACAAGTTACCCATCAGAGACATCGGCTTCTCCATCTCTGTCCTGGAAGTGAGCTGGGGACCAAAGATGACAGGTGGCTAGTAGTCAGCATGGTGCCAGGCCCTCCTGGGAGTAGCTGTCACTACCCTTGCTCTAGCTGTCGTAGGCACGAAGACCCTGAGAAAAAGCACAGGGGTCCGGCAGCTCCTGGCTGAAGCTTTTTCATGTTCAGGTTGGCCAAGGCAGTATGTGAGCCTTGGGGGGGGGGGCTGTTTCTCTAGCTGTGGGGAGCCAGTCCTGACCCACTGAGGCTGCCTCCTGCTGTCCTGCATGGAGAGGTGAGGCAAAGATGTGGAATGTTTTTGAGCACAGGCAGGGAGGTACAAGCCCAGAAAAGCAGGAGAGCCACTGAGCACCAGAGTGCGAGGGCACAGGGGATGAGGTCACATCTGTAGGGAGTTAGGCCTCTGTTTAGACTATAGAGAGGTAGGAAGAAAGCTTCACCCCATTTGGTGACTGCTCTAGGGTCCACCAGATGAAGTCTGGACGGGGTAACCAACAGGTCCAGGCCAGCTGCCAGTTCTGGAGTGGGTGCTGATGGGCGCTGGACAGTCTCATTTGCAAACACTCAGACCCACCTTGTCCTGAACATGAACCAGGACAACACGCCCAACATCCCACAGTCTCCTGTTCTGTCCACGTGGACTGTGATCAAGGCTGGGGTGGGGATGCGGCGCCGTGCTTGTCCACTACAGCCCTGTGAGGCTAGAGTTGGGCAAGGCAGGCATCTGCCTTGGCACCTCAGCCCTCAGCCAGGGATGTGTAGCTTGCTTAGATGGCCATCGCTGCCATTCCCCAGCCCCCTACCACCTGGGATGACTCTTCTGCCACCCCCTAGCAAAGCAGTTAGTCCCCTTTGTCTGTGCTCCTCTGCTGCAGGCATCTGATCTGGTTGGGGTTGGCTGGCTCTGTGGCACCCCAGCCAGCTCCCACAAACCTAGCAGGCTGAGGTAAGGGCAGGGTCAGACAAGGAATGGCTGGGAGGCCAGTGCAGGGCGCCCTTTACCACACTGAAGTGCAGGGCGCCTTTTACCACACTGAAATCTGTATCTTTTTTTTTCTTTTTTTCTTTTGTTTTTTCAGACAAGGTTTCTCTGTGTAGCCTTGACTGTCCTGGACTCACTTTGTAGTCCAGTCTGGCCTCAAACTCACAGTGATCCACCTGCCTCTGCCTCCCGAGTCTGAATCTCTTTTTATTTGTTTTATTTTATTTTATTTTATTTTATTTTTGAGACAGTGTCTCACTGTGTTAGCCTTGGCTGCCCTGGACTCGCTTTGTAGACCAGGCTGGCCTCGAACTCACAGCGATCCACCTGCCTCTGCCTCCCAAGTCCTAGGAGTAAAGGCGTGTGCCACCATGCCAGGCCTGAATCTCTTTTTACCTCCTTTTTGTGTTAAGGATTAAACCGAAGGTCTCATGTGTACCAGCATACCACCGAACTGTAGCCTCAGCCTTTTTGGGGGGCTGGGGAAGTAGTGTCTCACATAGCCATGAACTACGTAACTGAGAATGACATTAAACTTCTGGTCCTCCCATCTGTACCTCCCAAGACTGAGATTAGCGGCTGAGCCACCACACCCCACTTGTACACACTAGGCAACCGTTCTTTGCCAGTGGAACTGTGTATCTAACCTCCTCTTTGTATTTTTTACTTTGAAACTGGGCCTCACTAAGTTGCCCATGTTGGCCTGAACTTGGAGCAAGCCTCCTCCTTGGCTTCCTGAATAGCTGGGGTGCCAGACCTAGGCCTCCAGGCCTGCCTCAAGTCTGGATCCTTGAACAGCAACCTTGCTGCCTTGTCACCTGGCCTCCAGTTGGCTTCCAAGCTGGCCAGTCCTGTGTTCAGATCTAATTTCTACTTATTTAATTGTATGTTTGTTTCTCAAGACACAGTTTTTCTGTGTAGCCCTGGCTATCCTGGACTTGCTCCTTAGATCAAGCTAGGAGCTCACAGAGATCTGCCTGCTTCTGCCTCTCTAGGTGCTAGGATTAAAGGTGTGCGCCACCACACCAAGCTCTGTTTTTTTGTTTGTTTGTATGGTTGGTTGCTTTTTGCCTTTTTTTTTTTTTAAACAGGGTTTCTCTGTGTAGCTCTGGCTGTCCTGGAACTCACTTTGTAGACCAGGCTGGCCTTGAACAAACATCAGTCCCCCAGTCTCTGCCTCTCGAGTGTTGGGATTAAAGGTGTGCACCCCCACGCCCGGCTTTGCTGCTGTTTTAATATTTATTTTTGTGTGTGTGTCAGTAAACTGTTATGTGCACACGAATGCAGGTGCCTGCAGAGGCCAGAGGCATAGGATCCCCTGGAGCTGGAATTACAGAAAGCTGTGACCTGCCTGGCATGGGACTGGGAATCAAATTCAGGTCCCCTGGAAGAGCAGCCAGAGCTGTCTTCTCCAGCTCCAGTCTTGGTTTTGTTTTTTCTCTTTTGTTTTTCAAGACAGTTTCTCTGTGTAGCTCTGGCTGTCTTGGAACTCGATTTGTAGACCAGGCTGTCCTTGAACTCACAGAGATCTGCTTGCCTCTGCCTCTGGAGTCCTGGAACTAAAAGTGTGCACCATCACACCCTGCTTTTTGTTGTTGTTGTTGTTTGTGTTTTTCGAGACAAGGTTTCTCTGTGTAGCCTTGGCTGTCCTGGACTCACTTTGTAGACCAGGCTGGCCTTGAACTCACAGCGATCCGCCTGCCTCTGCCTCCCGAGTGCTGGGATTAAAGGCGTGGGCCACCACGCCCGGCCTTGTTGTTTTTTTTAAGACAGGGTCTTGCCATCCAGTCCCAGTTGTATGGAGTCCTATGCTCTCCTGTCCCATCCTCCCAACCGCTGGGATTTCACACTTGAGTCACCATGCCCAGCTTTGCGGTTGTCTGGTCCGGAACTTTCTATTTTCCAACCTATACTGTTGGTTCTTCATTCCTCCCATGGTTCATGTCACACACACACACACACACACACACACACACACACACACACACACACACACACACACCCCTGCTTAGGTGGAAGCTAGGCGATATTCTTGCCAGCCAGGCTCCTCCTCACATGCCTCCGCACTCTGTACCCGGACCCTCTCGCTTCCCCTCAGCCCCGGTGCTTAAGCTACAGGGAACAGTGAGGCTACCTCATGAGCCAGAGGTCCTCAGCCCAGGCTCATGCCCCCCGGAGCACATCCCGGGCTATGTGGGCCATGGGCTGAGGAAGGAGATGATGACTGGGCCGACTGGTGAAGGAGAAACTCTCAGAAGAGTCCAGCTGGCATAGCGGGCCTCATAAGTGTAGGTGAGGGCTTGGGACCTCCGAGAAGCTCTTAGCCCACAGAGTTGGGAGACACACCTGGGCTTCCTAGAACATGCTCTCAGAGCACCCCCTGGCATTCTCACAGGCGCCTACGTCTCTCATTGAGAACCTGTGAGCTAGCTGAGGCTGTTCCGGGTCATAGGTCATGGTGGGGACCTGAAATTGCTCCTGGAGCAGCACATTTTTCTCCTCTGAAAACGTATCTTAGCAAAGAGACCAGGAAACAATTGCACTTTTTTCCAGGCCTCTGCATCCCCAGACGGACAGCCCATCTCCCAGGCGGGGGCTCTGAGGGGGCTGGGAAGGCAAAATGTGTAAAATGTCTGTAGGAGGGGAAGAAAGGCGCTTTGTGTGGGGCAGGGGCCCTGGCCATTGGTCAGATGTAAGGCCCCTGGCCACTCCCAGAATGCTCCTTTCCCTCCCTGGGGAGGGCCACGATGGCCCGCCTGAAGCCTGCCCCAGTGGTCCCTGCCGCCCCTCTGCACCCTGGCACCACCACCGTGTCCAGGCCTCGGGACTGAGGTCCCTGGAGGCAAGGAGCTTGTGAAGGAGCAGGCCACACAGGGGGCACCCCAGTTCTCAACATGTTTCTCTACTGGAGGAAACGGGGCACCTATGAGCTGGAGACCCTGCCTGGCGACCTAGCCCAGCTGGAGCTGGGGGCCGTGGAGCGCTTCTCCTGGAGCTCGGCTCTGGACATGATCGAGGATGTGGGGGGTAGGTGCCGCCATTTCCCCAGAGGACTTTCAGGAGGCGTGGGCACCTGATCTGCCTAGCCACTCCTGCTGGCCAAAGCCTACTGCCTGCTTGCTGTATGTATATTGCTGAAGGTCACTTGCTTGTGGTGGTGTGGGGTCCCTAGCCCCTCTGGAGAGCCACAGCAGGAGGGACAGGAGCCCAAATATGGTGGCCAGAGGTAATGAGCACTTCAAGGTGCCCTTCTCCTTCTGTGTGGCCAGCTGGGCATGGCTGCCCTCACTAACCTTAGAGCCTCCTCTGAAGACCAGTGGCAGCAGTGACCATCACCTCTCCTGTCCAGGCCAAGCCTGGCTCTTCCTTATCCCTTCCTCCAAGACAAGGCACAGGGCTGAGCCTTTCTAGAATATTTCTCATCTAATCTTGGAATGTGGGTCACTTCCTATACTGTTCTCTACTTTATAAACGTGCAAACGCAAGCTTGGCGAGATGTGGCCCTCAAAGGGCAATGACAAAATATTGGGGTGCTCAGCTCTGAGACCTGTGGCACAGCTAGGGATCACGGTATCTCTGGTGTTATCATGAGAGGCTGAGAGCACTTCCTGGGGTGACTCAGTAGAACACCCTCCACAGTGGCAAGCAGGGCCCAATGTGGGCAAACTATCCTTGTTACTATTGCTGGTCTCAGTTCAGCTGAGTTGATCCGCTCTGGACCGGTGCTGTGGGCCTGGCCTGTGCTCTGCTCTGGCATATTGCTGGAAAACAATCCCTGGTCCACAGAAGCCAAGCCGAGCACGATGGCCAGCTCACAGAATGGCTGGGTCCCAGCTCTGGTTTGCTTGTTTCCAACCTCACACTCTGGCCTTTCCAGGCCACAGGGATAGACAGGGAGCGGGAGTCTCACCAGGGACAGAAATTCCCCAGCTTGGCTTGAGGCCTTTCAGGAGCCTGTCCTGTGGCCAAAGGGCTGGAGAGGGCTGGTTAGGCCTGGGGTCGGCCGTGAGAAGTTGGGGGCGCTCTTGGAGGCTTTGAAGAGTGTGTTGGACAACAATCCCCAGCTGTGGTGCTCTGGAGACTCAGGTAGCTGCTGGGAAGAGAAGGGCTAATGGCCACTTTGGCCACAGAGCTCTGGGTTCCGTTTGTCTTCAGGAGGAGCAGCCCTGCTGCCTTAAACATGGATCCGAGAGCAGCACGGACAAGTGGCAGAGGAGAAAGGATGCTAGTACAGACAGGGGTTGGGGGTAAAATGACCCGCTTTCCCTCCACCAGAGAGCATCTGCAGTCAGAGGTTGGGATGGAGCCAGCTGCAGGAGGTCGGTCTGCGTCACTGCCCCACTTATTGTGAGGTTCCTGCCAGCTGGAGGTCTTACACGTTACCCTGTCTCAGCAACAACCAGGGAGACTCAGCAGGAAAGGGACTGAGTTTCATGGGCAAATCAGTGACAATTGCAACACGCAGAGCCCCGGTCTCTCCATGGTTCCCCTTGCCTCTTTACCTGGCATGTTCTATAATGACCAGCTGCCTGCAGCTTTGGGGTCCCTCGGTCACACAGGCCCCAGCTAACGTTCACCGGAGCTTGAGCCCTGGTCCTGAACCTTCATCCCTGCCCCCTGAGGCAGCGCTATTCTTCTGTGCCCTTTATTCCGCTGAGGCTTGGTGAGGTCATATGGGGCAGCACTTGGACACCCACTTGTGCCCAGGTCCGGCTCTCCGAGGGGTGGGCAGGCCTGGTGGGCCACTTTGCAGCTGGAAAATGGCACGTGAGCAGATCCCAAGAGACGCTGAGGCGGCTGGGTGGGTGAGCCTGTGTGGGCTCAGTCCTTTGCCGTGAGCCAGGCCCTGGCCTAGACCCATATGGGTGGGTGTTGGGCCCCAGAACCAGCCCAGTCTGGCAGGGGGTGGGGCCCCTGTATGGAACATGACTGTCCAGAATCGGAATAATTTTTGTTTTGTTTTGCTTTCTTTTTTTTGGGGGGGGGTTGGAGACAGGGTCTCTCTGTGTAGCCTTGGCTGTCCTAGACTCACTTTGTAGATCAGGCTGACCTCGAACTCACAGAGATCCACCTGCCTCTGCCTCCTGAGTGCTGGGATTAGAGGGATGCGCCACCACACCAGGCCAGAGTTGGCATCTTAAACCCTTTCTGCAGCCTTTCTTTCTGTTCCTCTCTCGGTTCCTCCATGGGACCTCAGAAGGAAGGCTGAGGCGGGCAGATGGACAGATGAGGAGAGACCCACAGCAGCCGCAGGCAGAGGAAGTGGCCAGCTGGTCAGTTTTTCTGGCCCCAGGAAGGAATTCTGGATGTGTCTTCCCACCTCCGAGCCTGCGGGGTGTGTGTGTGGTGGCGGGGGAGGGTGTTGGTTACACTCCACAGCACAGGCAGTGCGTCTGCGTTGTAGGCAGGAACTGCATTAGGGGTCTCCACTTAACTAACCCACATTCCAGATTCCCATAGCACTTTGGGAAGGGGGCTCAAGCCTTTTCTTTTTTTCTGACAGGGTTTCATGTTGCAGCCATTGGCCTCTGTCTTAGGGTTTCTACTGCTGTGATAAGACACCATGTCAAAAAAAAAAAAAAAAAGACACCATGGTCAAAAGCAACTCAGGGAGGAAAGGGTTTATTTGACTTATGGATCATAGTCCATGACCAAGGGAGGCCGAGGCAGAAGCAGAAGTAGAGGCCATGGTTGCTCTCCGTAGCTTGTTCAGCTAGCTGTCTTTATACCCTAGGACCACCTGCCTGGTGGTGCTGCTGCCCAAGGTGGGCTGGGCCCTCCTACATCAATTGTTTAAATGCTCCACAGACTTGTCTACTGACCAGTCTGATGGAGGCAGTTCCTCAGTGGACCAGTCTGATGGAGGCAGTTTCTCAGTGCCCCAGTCTGATGGAGGCAGTTCCTCAGTGCCCCAGTCTGATGGAGGCAGTTTCTCAGTGCCCCAGTCTGATGGAGGCAGTTTCTCAGTGCACCAGTCTGATGGAGGCAGTTCCTCAGTGCCCCAGTCTGATGGAGGCAGTTCCTCAGTGCACCAGTCTGATGGAGGCAGTTCCTCAGTGCCCCAGTCTGATGGAGGCAGTTCCTCAGTGCCCCAGTCTGATGGAGGCAGTTCCTCAGTGCCCCAGTCTGATGGAGGCAGTTCCTCAGTGCCCCAGTCTGATGGAGGCAGTTCCTCAGTGCCCCAGTCTGATGGAGGCAGTTCCTCAGTGGAGATTCCCTCTTCCCAGATCCGTCTAAGTTTGTGTCAAGTTGACAAGAAAACCAACCAGCACAGCAGCAAACACCTTATGTAGATGGGGATGCCTCTGACTTCCTCCTCCACCTCAGAGTGTTGGGACAGGCATGCACTACCACACCTCTCACGCAGGCTGGGAGCAAACCCAGGACGTCCTGCGCGCTAGGTGAGCACTCGGTCCACTCAGCCCCAGCCCCAGCCCCAGCCCTGTGCCACTTCCTCCTTGGGCTGTCTGGAGTGCTCTGACCAGAGTCCACTCTAGGGAATAGCAGCTATCTCGGGGACTAACACTTGCCCAGGGCACAGCCCTCTGGTTTCAGGCCCGTTATAAGCCAAATTCTGCCTTCTCCAGCCATTTCAATCAGAATGTAGTGTGTGTGTGTGTGTGTGTGTGTGTGTGTGTGTGTGTGTGTGTGCACGTGTTGCAGGGTGTGCTGTATCCCAACAAGGACTGGCACAGTTGCTCAAGAGTGGACAGGCTCCCAGCAGGGCTGGGCTAGCGTGGGAGGGGGCATTCAAGGCCACAGCTGTTTCCTGGGAGGGACAGCCTTTTGGTAGCCTGGCCTCAGGCTGAGAGGTGGTGGGCAGGGAGGTTCGCCTGTGTGCCAGCCCCGAGATGTGGGGCCTTCTGGGGAATCTGAGAGCAGGTGCGTTTGCGTTAGCCTGAGGCCCTCAGGGGGAGAAGGAAGGCACTTCATGCTGGACATGGCATTTCTTTTTGCTTAACACTTACTTGTGCCAGGCACTATGGTAGCTCTGTAGGGACACAGGCTTTGAGTCCCTACAGACGAATACTCGGGTCCCAGTCTCATCACTGACTGCCTTTGTAACCTCAGGGAAGTTTGTTCGGAGTGACTCAGTTTCCTCATCTACAAACACAGCAATGGTCAGGTCATACTTCCTCTCTCAAGTGTTTAAAAACAATTTTATCCAACAGAACTGTTGTACACCAGGCTGGCCTCGAAATCAGAGACAACTTGCCTCTGTCTCCCCAGTGCTGGGACTAAAGACATGTGCCGCCACCACCTGGGTTCATTTTCTTTCTTTCTTTCTTTCTTTCTTTCTTTCTTTCTTTCTTTCTTTCTTTTCCCAAGACAAGGTCTCTCTGTGTAGCCTTGGCTGTCCTGGACTCACTTTGTAGACAGGCTAGCCTTGAACTCACAATGATCCACCTGCCTCTGCCTCCCAAGTGCTCAGATTAAAGGTGTGCGCGACCACGCCTGGCTTTCATTGTATTTTCTTAATGTTTTTGAATAGTTATTACTGGTCATTTTATTTTTTTATTTTCAGCTTAATTTTAAAATTATTTTCTATGTACCTAGGTGTTTTGCTTTCATGTACGTCTGTGTTTCTGGTGCCTGCAGAAGTCAGAAGAGGGTGGCGGATTCCCTGGGAATGGAGTTACAGAGACTGTTTTGAGCTAGCCTGTGGTACTCAGAAGGAACCCAGGTCCTCTGGAATAGCAGCCAGTGCATGGAGCCCCACCCCCCTGTCTCCATCTGCTTCCTTAACTTCTTTTGTGTGTGGTTTATGAAATGACTTTGTGCACATCTGCATGTAGACGTCAGAATGTGAATATAGGGTGTTTTCTTCAATCACTATTATTTGAGACAGGATCTTTCAGTTACATAGCTCTGACTGTCCTGGAACTTGCTATGTAGACCAGACTGGCTTCGAACTTCTACAGTCTGCCTGCCTCTGTCTCCTAAGTGCTGGGATTAAAGGTCTGGGTCACCATGCCTGGCCCATATTATTTTTTGAGACAGGGTCTCTCACTGACCTTGGAGCTCACTTGTTATACCAGACAGTCTGGCCTGCAAGCTGCAGGGATCCGGTTGGCCTCCACCTGCCCAGTGCTGGGGTCACAGAGGTGGGCTGGCAGTCCCACTCAGGTCCTCATGCCTGGACCATGTCCCCAGCTCCTTAACATTATTATCTTTTTAAAAAGAAAGACATTGATTTAGCTAGGCATAGTGGAGTTCCAGGGCACCACCTGGAGTGAGAGAGCGAGAGAGAGAGAGAGAGAGAGAGAGAGAGAGAGAGAGAGAGAGAGAGAATATGACTTAAAAAAACAAAAAACAAAAAAAACCAAAAGTGAGCCAGGCATGGTGGCACACTCCAGAGGCAGAGGCTGGTGGATTGCTGTGAGTTCGAGTCCAGTATAGCCAAGGCTACACAGAGAAACCCTGTCTTGGAAAACAAAACAAAACAAAACCAAAAACCTGAACAAACAAAACATCATTGAAATATTTCACTGTCACACCAGGCGTGGTGGCGCACGCCTTTAATCCCCCCACTCGGGAGGCAGAGGCAGGTGGATCACTGTGAGTTCGAGGCCAGCCTGGTCTACAAAGGGAGTCCAGGACAGCCAAGGCTAACACAGAAAGACCCTGTCTCGAAAAACCAAAAAATAAATAAATAAATAAATAAATAAATAAAATTTCACTGTCTTCCCCCCACCCCCTACTAAGTCTTCAAGAGCTGGGTTGAGGGGCTGGAGGGGCGTGTAAAGTGGCAAAGAGTAGGCGCTGCTCCTGCAGAGGACCTGACCGCAGTTTGGAGCACCCAGGCCAGGAGAGTCACACCCTCTTCTGGCCTCCCCAGGTACTTGCAGACATATGCACAAATACCACGTGCATATACATACACATCCAATAGCAAACTATTCCTCACAAGATCTGGTTTGGGTCTCACACACACACAGCACACCTGAGTGTTGACTTGCCTCCCCTCTGAGGGGGTCCATCACCGCGGCGACTGGTGGCTCCCATCTGGGACCAGCAGATGCCACACAGGTTTGCCTGGTGAAATGAGACCTTCACCGGCGCAGAGAGAATTCCCTACAGGTGCTCGACATGTGAGGGCTGCTCTGGGAGCCATCTGGAGAGGATAGGGAGGAAATAATAGGTTACTTCAAAGGTGCAGCCCAGGACAGGGGGGAGCCAAGCAGGGAGATCCACCTGGAATCAGGATGTGTTGCAACAGGGCAGAAGGCGGCGGTCCTGAGCCAAGAAAAAAGGGAAGACATTGGTGGGCAGTGCTGAGGAGGGTGGTGAAGGAAGGAAACCCTGGAAGAGGCCTGAATAGCCCAGGGAGGGGTTGCTGTGAGCCACTGGGTGTAAGCAAGGAGCGTGGACGGCGGCAGTTTGAGCAGGTCTCAGACAAGCACGACCGGAGAACTGGAACATTCTGGAACGCGGGTCTAGAGCTGCCAGGCTCCTCTGTGTTTGTCAAGAGGAGCCAACAATCTGGATTTTTATGTAAAATCTACTGACTTTTCAAAGTTGGCAACCAACTGAGATTCTTTTGAAACACCGTGCTCAGCCAAACAAAACACGTCTGCCGCCTGGCTTCTGCCTAGTCCTGGTGGGGATCGTGCTAGGGGAGGCGCCAAAGCCGGGTGTCCTGTGACTAACGCAGGGGTGAGGTGCCTGCCGGCTGGCAAGTGGGCTTGTTTCCCAGCTGAGGGACCCTGGTTTTTCTGAGGCTAGCAGGAGGCTAGCAGAAGCCAGAGGAGCAGGAGGCCAGCAGAGACCATTTCAGACCCAGGGAGACAATCGTGTCCCCACCCAGGCCTACCCTTTCTGTCTAGGTTGCAGGGACAACAGACTGGCTGGAAGGGAGGCTCACGCTTCCCGGGGCAAGGTTGGGGGGAACTGTCTGTCTCTTTGTCTGCTCCCTCAACATCACTTTGGTCCACCAGACATTTCAAGAGCCTTCTCCCATGAGGCTTCATGGTTTGAAAGTGAGCCCAGGAGTCAAAGGCTGGAGGCTAGTAGATAATAGTACCCAGAAGTCTAGGGGGTGGGGTGAGGGTGGGGTGAAGCACCCCAGAGATGCAGCTGGATGTCCATCCTCAGGCATTGGCCACCACAGGCCATCTGGGCTCATGGTGGCTGTGGCCCGGAACAAGTGTGGCAGAACTTATAGGGGTCGCTGAGGCAAATGGTTGCTGGTGGCAGATTCTGGAGTCTGCTGAGTAGGGACAGGACCTGCAAGTGCGCACCGGGAGTCCCGGCACTTAGGATGTGGAGGCAGGAAAATCAGAAAGGCCAGGGCGTCTTCAGCCATTTCATGACTTGGAGACTGAGCGACATGAAACCTTGGGAGGGGCTGGGAGGGAAGAGGGGGGCAGAGAAAAAAAAAAGGAGTAAGAACTCTGAGGCCAGCTACCTACTGGGAGGCCAAGCTGCTAGGGCCAGCAGGACAGGTGACCCAGGTAGCCTGGTCAGGGTCTTCTGAGTGTCAGCTCCCACCTTGCGCAGCAGGAAGAGTTTTTCCTCTCAGCACTGAAGCCTCAGGACGCTGGCCATGTCCTTAGCTAAGACACGCTACACCACACCCCTTTTCCTTGCAGCCCTCTCCTCATTACACAGAAGTGGCGTTGCCCCCCAAAAGTCTCCCCTGCCAGACCCAGTGTGAGCTCCCCAAGGCCTATCAGAGTCCTCACTGGGTCTCTAATACCCAGCACAGGGTTTGATTCGTGTTTGGTGGACGCACCCAGCAGAAAACTCAGGACCTTTCCACGCTGCTCACAAGCACTGGGTTCTCAGAGGCAGGGTCCATGTGGGCCACCCTGCAGGGCCAGGGAGCCTCCTCTCTGACTCGGCAGGGCTCTCCCTCCCACCAAGCTCGTTCTCCTGCACTTAGCAGCCCAGAGCCTGCAGTCACCAGTGAAGAAAGAGGGTCTGCAGCCGGGCGGTGGTGGCACACCCCAGCACTCGGGAGGCAGAGGCAGGTGGATCGCTGTGAGTTCGAGGCCAACCTGGTCTACAAAGTTAGTCCAGGACAGCCAAGGCTATGCAGAGAAACCCTGTCTTGGAAAACCAAAGGAAAAAAAAAAAAAAAAGAAAGAAAGAAAGAAAAAAAGGAGGGTCTGCAGTCTGACTTAGGAGCTTTGAGTCTCTTGGTGGAATCTGGCTCAGCTGAGTTTTTTAAAAAATTAATAATAATAATTATTATTATTATTGTTTTATTTATTTATTTATTTATGGTTTTTCGAGACAGGATTTCTCTCTGTAGCCCTGGCTGTCCTGGACTTGCTTTGTAGACCAGGCTGGCCTCAAACTCACAGCAATCCACCTGCCTCTGCCTCCCGAGTGTTGGAATTAAAGGCGTGCACCACCACTGCCCCGGCCAATTAATATTTTTATTTTGAGTGTGTTTGCCTGCATGTATGTGCGCCTTGTGTGTGCCTGGTGCTCTAAGAGGCCACCACATCCCCTGGAACTGCATGCAGTGCTGCATGGTTGTGAACCCTGCCGTGTGGGTGCTGGGAACTGAACCTGGGTCCTCTCCAAGAGCAGCAAGTGCTCTTAACCACTGAACCATCTCTCCAGCCTCAAATATTAATTTTAGTGTGTATGTGTATGTATGCTAAAACATGCATGTAGAGAGGTCAGAGGACAGTTGGATTTCTCCTGCCATCTTTTATCCTGAGCCATCTTCAGGTGCTTCTCGGAAAAGGGTTTAAAGTGCTGTTCACATCCATCGGGGTGCACACCTTTAATCCCAGCACTCTCGAGATAGAGGCAGGTGGATCTCTTTGAGTTCAAGGTTAGTTACACAGTGAGATCCTGAGTCAAAAACGACAAAACAAACCAACAACAAAAAGCTGTCTACCTATTGATAATTCCATTTCCATAAACGATTGGGGGAAATTCCTCAAAGCATATTAACCAGGCTGCTCCTGAGGAAACCGAGGGCGTGGGGCCTGCCGTGCAGCCGGGGTGGGGTGGGGTGGGGGTGGGGGTGGGGGTGGTAGAGGGGGTGGGTGTCTCTGGGTGCAGGGCTGTCAGGCCTGGATGCTGGTGATTTTGCGAAAAGTTAAGTTTTGTGCGCGTGCTGAGCTGGGCTCACAGAAACCACAGCAGCAGCCATTCAGAGAGGCCACCCCTCCTCCCCTGGTCCGCCCACCTCCACCTCCACCGCGTCCAGAACCCTGGAACTGCGGGTGGCCGTCATTCCAAAATGAGTGGGGTAGCCGCACTGAGCGGAGGGGGTGCGTGTGTCGCCGACCCGCGTGTCTGGGTGCAGGAGGCGCCTACTCCTTGGAGGCACTTCCGGCCTGAGCGGCTGCCGTGTGGCCCACCGTGCAGGAGGCCGCCAGGAGTAGGGGCGCAGCGCGCGCGCTTGGCCATCCCTGGAGGGGCCTGAGGGGCGGGGAGCAGGGCTGGGTGGGACCCCTGGGTGGGACCCCACCTGGGACACACCCCGTCTCCCGGGGAGGCGCCGTCGGTGGCGGTGGTCGGGTGCTGCGGGCTCCCCGCCCCCCGCGGGCCGCCCCGCGCTCCTCCCACCGCCCACCTGCCCCGCCCCGCCTCGCGCGCCAGGCGGCGGCGGCGCTCGGTTCCCCCGCACCCGAGCTCGGTTCTGGGCTCCCGCGCTCGGTTCTTGGTGGCTCGGCGCCATGGGTGAGTGCGACCCCGAGGACGTCTGCTCCCGCCCCGCAGGCCTGCTGGCTGCCCGGGAGGCTCGGAGGGCGTCGCGCAGAGCGGGGGCCGGGCCTGCCCCGGGGAGGGCCTTGCTGGAGCCGGGTGGACGCCGGCCTCTGCACTTGGGACTAGCTGCAGCTGCCCTGTCCTCGCCCCTGCCCCCTCGCTGCGGCGCCCAAGCCTCCGGGAAGAAAAGGCATCAGCTTAAAGGGGGGCAAACTCACGGTCAGAGACGGACAGCAGCGAACAGAGGTCGCCCCAGGCCTCTGGAAAGGGGTGTTTGGCTTCAAAGAGTCTGAGTTGGAGAACTGGGCTAGGAAGGGCATCTTGGACCCCTGGAGGTCCTCCTTTCTCCTAGCAGCCGTGCCCCGGATTGCTTAGAAAGTCTGGGGCCCTAGGAGGTTACTGAGGCTCCCGTGTCCCCCACCCCCAACCCTGCTAGTGGGACTGAGGGAAGGAATAGCTGATTTTCAAAGACTCCCCCCTGGAATCTGGACAATTTCCCTGGGGAAACTGCACAGAAAAGGGCTCTGCAAACAGATCCCCCTGCAGATAAGTTGGCTTTTAAAAAAAGAAAAGGACACTGACTTCCTTTGAAGGCAGGATTGAGGCGCCCGCCCCATCAGTCCCCTGGCCTGGAAGCTACAAGGGCCCAGGGGGAGTGTGGGTGCTCCCCACCCCCCACCCCTGACCCTGAACTGATGCCCTCTGCTTCTCCACAGAAGACCAGAGCCCAGTGGAGGAGAAGGGACTGCGCTGCCAGAACCCAGCCTGCATGGACAAGGGCCGGGCTGCCAAGGTAGGGGACTGGCCCACAAGTTCTCACTTCACGGGATCTGCTAGGAGCCCTTGCCAGGCACAGGGTGGCTGGTTTAGGAGGCAGAGAGTGTGCTTATGGAGGAGTGGGGGGATATATCTGTGAAAACAAGGACCAGCCCGGCAAGGTCCTTACCACTGCTTGAGGGGGTGGGAGCCACAGCTCCTTGTCAGAATCTGAGGAAGTGGCTTCCATGGTTTGGTTTGGGACCTGGCCACTCTTCAGACCCGGCCATAGTTCTGGGGTACGGTGGGGCCTGAGCACAGCTGTGGAAATGACCAAGGGGCAACTGGCCTTAACGTTTGAGCAATTGGAGCAAACTGAAGAGAAGGGAGCCATGGAGAGAGGTCAACAGCGAGAGTATCACTTGGGCGCTTCTGTCTGTGAGGCACTGGGCTTTGTGCCACATGCTTTCTGTGCCTTGCCGGTGGCTGTGGCAGCTCAGCAGGGAAAGGTATTGTCACCTGCTTTCCAGATGAAGATAACCAAAGTTCAGAGAGGGCGTGTGACTGGACAGGGCCCCACAGTTCATAAGGAGGCAGCTCCCTCCCAGCACACATCTGTGTGACAGTGGCCTGTCAAGTGTTGGTTTCTCCCTCCTGGGAGAGGTCCCGGGCCCCATTCCCACTTACAGGTGAGGAAGCTGAGGCTCAGAGGGATGGAATGGTTGGCAAGTGGTGGTGGACCAGGGACCCGAACCTGGGATTCAGTTCTGTAAAACCAGAGCTCATGTTCCTAACTTCCGCACAGCTTGGCCCTGCCAGCTGCGTGAGAGTTGAAACGCATCCCCCACCCCCCCCCACCCCCCCATCCATCCGGCACAGGAGGCCCTTGGTCAGGAGGAACATGCCGACTGTTCTGGGGGTGGATTTAGGAGGGGGCGGCCTCCAGTTGCCGTGGTCACCAGGCAAGGGGGCGGCTGTGATGTCAGATACAATCTGCTGGCACGGGTGGTGCCTGGCTTTGGGCTCTGGTGTTGGCTGGCTGCCTTCTCCCCCAGATTGGCAAGCAAGCCGGCCTCAGCTCCCTCAACACATCTGCTAGGAAACTGAAGCATGGCCCGACCTAAAGGGGTGACCAACGGCTGAGACGCATTGTCTCACGCCTCCCGGGGGGGGGGCTGGGCTGGGGCCCCAAGCTGCTGTGGACAGGTCTTGTGGCATGAGGAGACGGCTGGTCTCTAAGCGGCTGACCCTCTGTAGCCTTCAGACCCGCCCTGGTCTGATGGGGGCCACAGGATCACCTATCCTGCCGGGAAAGGATATCCTGAAGGAGGTGGCCTCTGGCGGAAGTGGAGATACGGGTAACAGGAAGGAAGCAGTAGACCATGGAAGGGGATGAGCTATAGGCAGGAGTGCAGAGGCAGAGAGGAGAGGGACGGTGAAGGTTTGGTGAGAAAGAGTGACAGAAGTCATTGCTGGTGCCTTGACTTATCACCATGGTGATGCGTGAGGTGCTGTGGGGAAACTGAGCTTAGAGAGGCCAAGAGACCTGCTTACATCACAGAGAGTGCCTGGAGGAGCTCGCCCCAGGGTGGGACTCTCTGAGAACAGGGCCTGTTCTTTCCTCTGTTTGTTTGTTTTTGAGGTTGTCCAGGACTCACTTTGTAGACCAGGCTGGCCTCGAACTCACAGAGATCCAACTGCCTGTGCCTCCCAGGGCTGGGATTACAGGCGTGGACCCTGTTCTTAATCTCTTGCTGTTAGCAGGAAAGACCATCAGCAAACAGGGCTGCTCCTGATTCTGGAGGGCGCCCTTGGGTGCTGAGGTCTGCCTCACCCCTGTGTTCTGTTTCTGGACCTCGCTAGGGTCAGGGTAACCGTGACGGAGTTGCTGACGGAACAGGAGATGTGCAGTTGGAGAGCAGAGTAGGCCAGGGGAGGGCATTGGAGCCATGAGCCGGGAGGATGTGTGTCCTGCATGTCAGGATTGTATGCCGGGAGACTCAAGAGAAGTGATGAAAATGTATAGGTCATACCGTTCCGAGATTGTGTCCACCTCTTTGCAGTCCTGTGATCCTGAGCAGCCTCTGCGCCTCTCTCAATTGCTCTGAGGATTAAAAGCGGCCCTCTGTGTAGAATGTTTTGAAGCGTCTAGCATGCCGCTGTGTCGGGTGCTTGCTGCGATCAGATCATAGAATTCATCTGCAGTGTGGGAATAGTCAGGCCTCTCTCCTGGGCCCTCGACTGTGCTCTCTGTGTCTCCCTGAGAGAGAGAGGCTTTACAGGGCTCCACTCCAGGCTCTGCCCAGCAAATGTGTATTGCACACTGGGAGGGGGCTGGGGTGTGACAGCGGCAGGTGAGTGTCATGGGTGTCCTCGGCTCTCCCACAAAATAGCCATACGGCAGTGGGCAGTGGGTGACCCCAGCTCTGTGCTGGGGTGGGGGGCCTCCTTGTGGCAGGCATTCTGGTCAAAGTCTGCTCCGCACTTTGGGCCACGAGGGGACATGGTGGAGGGCTGGTGCTGGACCACAGGCCTCCCTACTGATGGGTTTGGGAATCCTCAAACCAAGGGAGCAATCGTAGCAGTTGTGTTTGGCAGGAGTGTGCCAGCCCCAGTACGTGTCTTGTGCCAGCAGCCCACCCTACTCCATCCCTGTGGGATGACAGATGACTTCCTGTGATTAGGGATCCCATTCCCAAGCAGCCCCCAGGAAGAGAGGGAGGCAAGTTTCGATTTCATAGAAGTTTCCCACGTCGGACTAGTCCTCCCTCCACTGTTCAGCCGTGAGCTCTTCGTCCTTTTACTCAAGGCTGGGGGTCTGTAGGAGTGATGGACTGGGTGGGCATTAGACACGGTACCCTCGGGTGTTATGGAGGGAGAGAGGAGGAGTCTGGGGTCGTGCCAAGATGAAGGCCAGTGGACTCAGGGCCAAGGGAGGCCGGCACCCTCTGCTGTCCCTGAGTCAGGATGCCATGAGCACAGGGACTGGCCTGTTTTCTGGGGCAATGCTTTGGTAATAAGAGACCAGGAGAGGTGGATGTGGGGGCACACACCTGTAATCTCAGCACTCGGGAGGCACAGACAGGTGGATCGCTGTGAGTTTGAGGCCCACCTGGTCTACAAAGTGAGTCCAGGACAGCCAATACTACACAAAGAAACCCTGTCCTGGAAAAGCAAAAAACAAACAAACAAACAAACAAACGGGTCGGGGAGGGAGGTTTGGAGGTCTTTGGAGGTGACTGGTCCCTTTAGAAGCTAGTCAGCTGTAAACAGGCAGTGGCCCTGCCTACTCCTGAGGAAGGCAGAGGAACAGTGTGTGTGGATCACTTAGGTTGTGCTAAATAATTTGGAGGGAGCAATTGAAAACTTGGGGCACCTGCCCAGCAAATAAGATTAGAGGAGAGGAGCTGCCTGGTGGGGCCCAGCTCGACAGAGCTGAACCCCAGATCTGCCCTTCTGGGGTAAGGGAAGAGGGGCGGGGTTGTTTGGCCCACTGTGCCTCCCTGCCTCCCAGTCCTGAGTACAGTTACAGGTTTCTGAGAGAGGAGAGTCCATATAGAGAGTTCCAGGCCAGTTAGGGTTACACAGTGAAACCCTCTGTGTGTGTGTGTGTGTGTGTGTGTGTGTGTGTGTGTGTGTACACGCCCGCGCGTGTACACGAGCCCTCTTGCAGAGGACGTGGGTTCAGTTCCCAGCACCCACACGTCAACTCACAACTGTCTGTAACTCCAGTTCTGAGGGATCTGGCACCCTCTTTTGACCTCTGTGGGCACCGAAGCACACATGTGGTGCGCAGACATACACGCTGACAAAATACTCAGATACATCAAATAAAAATAAATACATCTTTATTTTGTTAAAGGGAGCCTGAGGAAGGCAGGCAGTTTCTGGGACACCCTGTTTAGAAGCAAGCGGTCAGCCTGGTTTGAGGCACAGGCCCCGTGTCCCCTGGCTGCTCCTCCAGCCAGGACAGTTTCTTGTCACAGCTCCTCCTCTCCCTTGGGCCCAGGAGAATGACCAGGGACTTGGAATACGCTATGGAATATGGCCCTGTCACATACACTGATGCCTACACTTCATTTCCTGTAGCCAAGATCCTAGCTTATCCCCCCCAAAGCCACCGCTTGGCTTCCTGCCCCCTTCTGGTTCACGGTCAGGACTTTTCCTGGGACCCTTTATGCTTCCGTCCAGTGGGCAGTAGGTGATGGCACCCCCCGCACCTAAGCCATATCTGCTGTTTCCCTCACTCTGTACACTCTGGGGTGTGACATGTATAGCTCGAGCCTGGGCTGTAAGGAGACATGTGTCCCTAGGTGAGTCTAACTAGAGTGAAGACTGCGCAGGCATGGGATATCTGAGTTAAAGGTAAGAATTCTAAGTTAGGGAGCCTCGTCATAAGGCCTGCAGTTCCTTACTAAGGGTCCCGTTGACGCTACCTCGTTTAGTTAATGATGGAATGTGCCCAAACACTACAGGGACCATGAGGCATCTGTGGTTGTGGTGTGGGGGCTGCTGGTTAGTGAGGGTAAGGATTGAGGGAGCAAGTCCACAGGGGCCTAGGCCAGTGGGGTACTTAGGAGGCAGTTCCAACCCTGCCCCATCTGAAAGTCCCAAGTGACCTGAAAAGAAAAGGTCCCAGGGGTTGGGGGGGGGGAGGGGTGGGCCAGCAGGGGACATAAGAGGCTGTGCCTCCTGCTGCCTGGGGAAGGGGAGAAGCTGATGAGAGGCCCTGGCCAGTCTTGGTGGGAGACAGGAGATAGAGCACAGAGGGTTCCTAGGCCCTAAGCACGCCCTAATGACCTTCCTCAGTGATCTTGAGGCTACGTAGTTGCTGTGTCCAGGTCCCACATCAAGGTTATGGTAGGATACAGTAGCCATCCTCAGACAGCTCGGTCCAGTGGTGCCAGAGCTCTTCTCATGCAGGTGAGGAGATTGTGGAAAAGGGCCGAGGTAGGCGGGGCACAGAACCTCCTCAGAGTTTTCCCAAGAGCCTTCGCTGTACAGCTGGGGGAGCCGGTACCTGGAGTCCAGGGGCTGCATTCAAGGAGCAAGATTCACAGACTGCAGCCCCTTCCTCCCGCCGAGCTCTGCCTCTCAGCCGGTCCTCTCAAGAGGAAGGAGCCTGTAGCTAGGTTCTGGTCCTGTGCCCTCTGTCCTAGATCAGGCTCTGCCTCCACATAGGGCCTGGAGACCCACAGGACAAAAGGGTGAGGCTAAGGGTAAGGAGGGGCCCTCGAGCTGCCCGCAGCTCTGAGAGCTGCCTGGCAGAGCCACCCCACCCCAGCTGGCCTGCCCACGCATGCAGGCCCCACCCTTGGATATCTGAGGTGATGGGTAGAGCCCTGGGCCATCTCTCAAGGGAGCCAAGCCCTGCTAGAAAAGCCGAGGGCAAGTGTTCTTTCAGACTAGAAGCCTGGCTGTCATCCCCAGCCCGTCCATCTGCTGTGGGCTGAGCGCTGGGCTCGCTCTGGATCTTTCCCCGGGTCTGTAGTTCCTGCTGTACCCCGAACCCCCCTCATTCCAGGCTGGCCCTGTGTAGACTGTGGGAGTCCACAGAATCTTCTGATTTTCTGGGGTTGGGGAAAAGGTCCTTGGGGGGGAGGTAAAACACCTGGTTGGGGGGGGGCGCCTCAGAGACTCCATTATTCATCAGGCTCAGCATCTAGTTTCTAGGTATTAGTTTCAACAAGGCAGGCCTGACTCACCCTGGAGCCAGGCTAGTCTG
The DNA here is from genome assembly GCF_964271855.1 of Acomys minous. NCBI lineage: Eukaryota > Metazoa > Chordata > Mammalia > Rodentia > Muridae > Acomys > Acomys minous. The sequence continues at coordinate 125,661,853 of NC_140487.1, forward strand.
GAACGGGGGCCCCCTCCCCAGAGAGTCAAGGGCTGAGACCTCAGGTCTGCTTCTTAGTTCCTTGTTGTCCGTTAGGTGGGAGGCCTTTCCCGTCCTCGTGCCCACTCTGTCGTGTGTCCTTGACCTTACACTCTGGCCTGGGGCAGCAGGGCCCTGGTCCCCTAAGCAGCAGCCTCCACCCCCTCGTGAATATCCCACACATAGGGTGACCAGAGCCCAAGCTCTCAAAAGACCTTTTTAGGAAAATGTCCTGGCCCAGTGATCATTGCTTGCTGGGACTTAGTTACCCATACCAATGGGATTCCTTCCGAGCTGTCTTTGAGCTCTGCCCTCTCCTCAAGAAGTGGTCTTCAAGACCGTCTTGTCCAGACCACTGTCGGCCTGTGCCCGTGCCCCACCCTCACACCGCAACTGAGCCACGGGCAACGGTTCCACTCCAGGCCTTAGCTTCTTCCTGTTAAGCTGGAGGCAATCACTGTCTCCTGGGCCTCACTGGGGAGAGCAGGACTTGTCACTCAGCCTCCTGGGACAGGAAGCTGGGAGGTCCCAGTGAGACGTAATAGCTATCCAACTGTGGGACTAGGACAGGCAGAGGGCTGGGACGAGACCACCGGAATGTGAATGGAAACTCACCTGCCGTAGGTCGGCGGGCACAAGGCTACACACAAGGTCACATGCAGGCTCCAGCGGGAGGGAGAAACAGCATCGGGGAAGGCTGTGCTGGCCGTTGGCCACAGGGAAGATGTCCTCCCTGAGGGCTTTTCTGTTCCAAGTTCCTCAACGGCGGCAGACCCTTCCTGTGCTTTCGTTTGTTCATCCATCGCTCTTGCTTGTGACAGTGTGCCAGAGCCATCCTGAAGATGGAGGATACAGGGAGCCAGACACCGAGGCCACTGGCCTCTGGCAACAATGTCACGTGATAAGAAAGCTAAGACCGGGCTGGAGAGGTGGCTCAGAGGTTAAGAGCACTGTCTGTTCTTCCAAAAGGTCCTGAGTTCAATTCCCGGAAACCACCTGGTGGCTCACAACCATCTATAATGGGATCTGGTGCCCTCTTCTGAAGGGCAGGCAAACATGTGGGCAGAATACTGTATAAATGATAAATAGAATAAATAAATCTTAAAAAAAGAAAGAAAGAAAGAAAGAAAGCTAAGACCGGAATTAATTCAACATCGGGCACTCAGAGAAGGAGACTGAGGGGGTGTTTTGAGAGTTCTTTGGGGGAGGTAGGGCTTGGGGCCCCCTGCCAACCATTTGAAAGTTGAGCACATACAGTTCTAGACAGAGCGTGAGGGGTGCGGACTCTGAGCTTGGGAGCCGTAGGGATATCAGTCAGAAGGCCAGGGGACAACGGCTCCATGAGGCCACCTGGGAGATAAAGGGGGAACCAGGCCGTGGTGGGAAGATGGGAAATTTGTTTTCAAGGGAGTCGCTTGTACTGTCCATGGTGAGTGACCTAGCCTTTGGAGTGAAAGTAGCCCTTGAAGTCAAGGCTCCATTCGAAGAGGGCTTGCCGAGCACCCAGGCCCCAGAGTGTAAGCCGGGAGTGGTGTGTTAGGGTTCTCTGGGGTAACACAACGTACAGAGTGAATCTCCTCCCACAGAAGTGGATTTACTAGGATGACTTACAGGCAGTGGTCCAGCTAATCCAACACTGGCTGCCTGTGAACAGAAAGTGCAATGGACGTCTCAGCTGGGTCTCCGGTAGACGCTAAAAGAAGTAGGTTCTAATGCCAGCGAAGGAGTGGGCTTGCTGGCAAGGCCAAAGCTTCCTCTTCCGGTCCTTACATAGGCTACCAGCAGAAGGCGTGGCCCGAGTTAAAGGTGTGTCTTGCCACCTCAAGATCCAGACCAAAGATGTGTGTCGTTCTGCCTCAAAGGTCGGGACTAGAAGTGGACTGACCCACTTCAAACCAGGTGTGCCCTCTGTTTCTGGATTTTAGTTCATTCCAGATGTAGTCAAGTTGACAGGAGTAGCCATCCTACTGGGCGAGGTGGCTCCCGCCCTTTGGTCCCAGCATAGGCAGGGGGATCACTGTGAGTTCAAAGCCAGAGCGAATCCAGAACAGCCAGGGCTACACTGAGAAACCCTGTCTCGAAAAACCAGTAGATAGATTGATAGATAGATAGATAGATAGATAGATAGATGGATGACAGATAGATACAGAGGAAACGACTGAGTAGCTGTCACAGTGGTGATCACAACTTTCGGGGGTGCATGCAGATCAGAAGTTTAAGGCCATTCTGAACTACATGGTGAGTTCTGTGAGACGGTCACAAAGCAGTCTGGGTTTAACCATACCCGTGCACTTGTCTCTTTATGTCTGCCTTAACCCTAGGTGATGGAAGGGAGTTATAATCGCTACCTCCACTTCCTCCACTTCCCCCTGCCCGAGTGTGAAAGCCATTTGATAACCAGAACGCAGACAGCCCCACCCCATCTTGGGACCAGAGGCTTGTCAGGTTGTGTAGAGCTCCCTCTGGCGGCAGGGACCCAGCCTACCGATACCAGTGACCTCCCGCAAAGGCCTGCCAGGCTGAGGGGTTTCCCTGGCCCAACTCCCAGGGGACGGCGGCTGGCGACTGCCCAGCTTCTCCGTGCTTTCCCGCTTCTCTCTCTCTCTCTCAGGTCGTGGGTCCCGTTGGAGCCCCTGCTGCTGCGTGCGATATGGGGGTGGGGGTCCGTAAGGCTTTGCATGGGGCTGAAGTGGGCCTCAACACAGGATGCTGGAGACCCAGCAAAGAGAGCCGTTCACGGGTGAAGGGCAAGCAGTGTCTTAGGATCGCGAGGGAGTTGGCCCTTAGACCAGCTGCACCCCTCGTGTGTGGTGTCTGGAGCCCCTGGGGTGGAGAAACACTGGACTGAGTCCCTGAGGCGGGGACTCCAGCCCGTATTCCAGCCTGAGTAGCCCTGGCTGGGAGTGGCTGGGGTTCCACGGGGTGTCACCAGCCCAGCCCCCTGGGCCTGACAGCACAATGGCAGGAAGCCGGCCTCTGTGCTTTGTCCCGAGCACAGCACAGACCGTCGCTTCCTCAGGCCACCATGGGGACAGGACCCGGCGTCTCCGGGCGCCGAGCAGCAGCCAGGCCCAGCTCCGAGCTGCCCTCCCCAGACTCCCAGTCCCCCTGGGTTGGGGGTTACACCCGCAGCAGCGAGAGCCAGGTAGGGGGGTGTGGGTGGGCCAAAGCCTAGCGGGTGGGTATAACTCAGCTCTTCTCTGTCCCTCTCCGCATGGAGTCGGGGTGGCTGAGCCCCTGTCTGGACTGCACACTGCTAGGTTGTGGGGGTGAGGCTTGGGAGGGGGTCCCCACCCTGGGGCTTAGAGGCTGGAGAACAGAGATGCTCCCAAGCCCTGGCCCTTTCGTGTCCGAAGCCTCCGGACACACCTGTGGCACAAACGCCACCCCTCCCCCTTTCCTTCCTCTGTTCCACGCCCTCCTTTGCCACTCAGCCCCTGCTTCTCCGGCGAGGGGAGAGCCTGTCTTCCAGCGCTCCTTGACCTGACCTGAGGGTGAGGTGGCCGGGGATGGCTGTGCCCAAGCTTCTGTCTTAGTATTTGCGAGGAGCTTGTTCCACTGACATGCTGGGCTTCTCCCAGGGAGGTGGGCTTGGTGGACAGTAGGGAAGTGGAGGGAGAGAGGCCGGAGAGTCTAGCTGTGTGAGTGAGTCTGCTTTAGTGATGGGGACACCCTGTAGCCTTGGGGACATAAGGAAGGCGAGGGCTGCCCAAGAGGGCTTTGCTCTCATCTGAGCTTGTGATCTTCTCTCTGGGGATTCCAGAAGGTCATCCTTGCTTCACATGGGAACTCTGGTTCTGTCTCTGCGACTGACCCTCGTGGGTCCCCTGAAGCTGACCAGGGCAGGATGGAGTTTGCAGCTGCTGTCATGGTAGGAGGGCTGATGAAAGTCTCAAGGCTGGAAAGTGAATCCCTTGAGGAGGAATAGAATGAATTGTCTGTCTCTCTGTCTCTGTCTGTCTGTCTTGGTGTGTGTATGTGTCTTTCTCTCTCTCTCTGGGCTGAAACTCAGAGATCTCCCAGACTCTGCCTCTGGAGTCCTGGGATTAAAGGTGCCCAAATCTGCTGTCTTTATGTTGACAAATGTGGCCCTGAATTGGGAGCCCCTCTCAGGAACATACAAAGTGTCTCCACTGTGAGACCGACCCTGGCCTTGGCTGGTATATAGCTACACTTGGCATTGATGCCTGAAGCTAGCCTAGGTAGCAGCAGGGAGCCCAGGCCAGGCTCATGGACCTGGGGGAAGGAATTGGAGTTGGGTAGGTGCCTCCCCAGAGGAGCAGGTGCCTCCCCAGATCATGTCAGGAGGAGGCACTTCTGGGAGCCCCACCCCCACCCCTCATCAACAAAGCCAGGGCATTGTCAGTGTGCTCTGGGACTGCTCGTAGGTACATGTTTTCCTGCCTTTATTAGCAGTGGATTAAAACAGGAACTGGAACCATTTCCAAGCCCTGACCACCCGCTGTGAGGAATCTGGGCCATGATGTCCACTGCGCCGGCATCTCAGGGCCCAGTTCCTGTCATCCCCCCTCGGGCAGTTGCTACGTCCCTATCTGGAGTAACAGAGAGACACAAGAGCCTAATCATCAAGCATCGAACTAAGTTTGGTTACTTTCCGGAAACTACCTCTTCAAGGCTGACAGGCCCCCGTGCGTGCACACACACACACTCACACACACGCTCTTCTCTCCGTGGTTTGATAACCTGGCGGTGGCGTGAAGGTGTATAATTGGGGGTCCGGCATCACGCACCCTGGCTTCAAGCCCTGGCTCGACTGGGCGTGCGACCTTTGGTGATTCACTTTCATGAGCTTCACACTCTTCTTGTGTAAAACAAGGATGAGAGGAAATGACACAGAAATGACTTCAGTGCAGCCCTTATGGACTGAGCTTGGACGGTCCCCTGCCTCTGCCTCCCCGCCACCCCCCGGAAACACACACACACACACACACACACACACACACACACACACACACACACTTCAGTCGCTTTCTCTGCTGTCTGGGCCATCTTCCTCTTGTCTGTCATTGTGGACGTCTCTGTTGAGGCTCTCTCAGCCAGACACTCTCCAGTGCCTCTCCACTTGCCTAATTAATAAATTATACAAGTATTGAGCTGGCAAGATGGCTCCGTGGGTGTAAAGGCTCTTGCCGCGAAAGCCGACAGATTGTCTAGGCCTGGAGATAGGGCTCTGAGTCAGTCCTGGGGGCTCACTATGTGTTGTGGGGACCAGGCTGGAATATTGAGTAGAGGAAGGAAGCGCAATTGAAAGCCTGGACCATTGAGGAAAGGCCTGCCGGGTGTTAGCATTGCAGGCCAGGCACCAGCAGGTGGCAGAGGTGGGGACCTCCCGCTTTTACACAGTGACACAGAGTCCCTGGAGGGTTCTGGGTGGATATAGTGCGAGTCCTCCTGGAACAGGGCTCCCTCTGACCGCCCACGGGGCAGCTGACCAGATAGGGGGTGGGGAGGCCAGTTAGCACGTTAGTGACGTCATCTATCTGAGAAGCCATCAGGACAGCAGGTACTGGCTCAGCTCTTAGGAGCAGTGGCTGCTTTTTACAAAGGACACAGGTTTGATTCCCAGCACCCGTGTGGCGGCTCACGGCCAACTGTATAACTCCATTTCCAAGGGATCTGGCCCCCTCTTCTGGCCTCTGTGGACACTGCATGCTTGTGGTGCACACACGTACATGCAGGCAGGCAAAAGAAGTCACGTATTTGATATAAAACAAGTGTACAAAAACAAAAGCCAACAAAAATAAATCTAAAGCAAAAGGGGAAATAAAACAGACCAGTGCAGTTTAAGGTCATCCTCATCTACATAGTAAGTTGGAGGCCAGCTTGGGACCTTCTTTCATTTATATTTATTTATTCACTTTCTATCCCGGTCATAGCCCCCTCCCACCTCTCCTCCCGGGCCCAACCTCCCTCCCTCTTTCCCCACTTGGGGCCATCTCAAAACTCCCTTTCCTGCCCAGAAAAAAAGAAAAAAGAGGGCTGGAGAGATGGCTCAGAGGTTAAGAGCACTGTCTGTTCTCCCAAAGGTCCTGAGTTCAATTCCGAGCACCCACATGGTGGCTCACAACCATCTACAGTGAGATCTGGTGCCCTCTTCTGGTGTGCGGGCACACATGTAGACAGAATGCTGTATATATAGTAAATAAATAAATCTTAGGGGAAAAAATCCCTACGCCCACTGCCCATCATGGCAGGAGTTATTGATTGAGGCACAAACCACCAATGTTTGTGGAAGCCCTTGAGCTGACTGGGGAAGATAACAACCCAAGTGTTGGCCAGGACTCTTTGTTACCCACCAAGTGGGGCTAGGAGGACAGCGCAGGGGTTAGGAGCACTTACTGCTCTTCTGGAGGACCTCACATTGGGAGCCTTGAAACTACCAATCTGAAACTCTGTTCTAGCCTCTATTCGTGCCCATACACAGATGCACACAGAGACACACGCACACATACACCCCCACACACACATACCACCACCACCACCACCATGGGGAGAAGGGGTTTTACGGAGAGTCCCCAAGTGATCTGCTATATCCCGTACGCTGACGGAAAGAATCAGTTATGTCCTGTCCTGGTCAAACATTCAGACACTCCAAAAAGCCAATGTTATTAAGGAAAAAAAGGGAAGAAGAAGAGGCTGGAGAGATGGGTCAGAGGTTAAGAGCACTGCTTGCTCTTTCAAAGGTCCTGAGTTCAATTCCTAGCAACTACATGGTGGTTCACAACCATCTATAGTGCGATCTGGTGCCCTCTTCTGGCCTGCAGGTGTACATGCAGGCAGAACACTCTATACATAATAAATACACAGATCTTTAAAAAAAAAAAAAAGAGGTGGCGCACTTGAGAGGCAGAGGCAGGCAGATCTCTGTGAGTTCAAGGCCAGCCTGGTCTACAAAAGCGAGTCCAGGACAGCCAGGACTGTTACACAGAGAAACCCTGTCTCAAAAAACCTAGGGAAAAGAGGGGGGCGGGGGCGGAGAGAGACAGAGACAGACACACAGACAGAGAGAGAGACACACACACACACAGAGAGAGAGAGACAAGAGAAATTCATGTGTGGATTTTGTATCGGATTCAGGATGGGAGGGTTAGACACACATGCATATGTATGTATATACACAGAGAGAGAGAGACAGACAGACAGACAGAGAGACAGAGACAGTGTACCAGATACTTCAGCAGGTAAAAGTGCTTGTATAGTCAGGCTGATGGTCTGTCTTCAGTTCCTGAAACCCACACTGGGGATAGATCATTTGTTCTCTGATGTACACACACACATATACAGAGTAATTATTTTTAAAGCTGGGCCAGAGAGATGGCTCAGTGGTTAAGAGCACTCACTGAGTGCTCTTGCAGAGGACCCAGGTTCAGTTCCCAGCACCCACATGGTAGCTGTCATAGCCATCTGTATGTAACTCCAGTTCCAGGAGACCTGCTGATGTCTTCTGGCCTCCCCAGGCACTACACTTACATGGTATGCATACATGCAGGCCATCATTAAAAACTTTTAAAATCGGGCTGGAGAGATGGCTCAGCAGTTAAGAGCACTGTCTGCTCTTCCAGAGGTCCTGAGTTCAATTCCCAGCAACTGCATGGTGGCTCACACCCATCTATCCTGAGATCTGGTGCCCTCTTCTGGTGTGTAGGTGTACATGCATGCAGAACACTGTCTATGTAATAAATAAATAAATCTTTTTAAAAACTGGGGCTGGAGAGATGGCTCAGTGGTTAAGAGCACCACCTGCTCTTCCAGAGGTCCTGAGTTCAGTTCCCCAGCAACCATATGTGATCTGTATACATAATAATAAATAAATCTTTAAAAAAATATTTTTGGGAGGCGGGCATGGCTCAAGGCAGGGTTACTCTGAATAGCCCTGGCTGTTCTGGAACTTGCTCTGTAAACCAGGTTGGTATTGAATTCACCTGCCTCCTAACTGCTGGACTAAAGGTGTGCACTACCACCACTTAACAGCCTTTTTTGTTTGTTTGTTTGTTTGTTTGTTTGTTTGAGACAGAGTTTCACCATGTAGCCTTGGCTGTCCTGGACTTACTATGTAGACCAGGCTGGCCTCCAACCCACAGTGATCTGCCTGCCTCTGCCTCCCAAGTGCTGGGATTAAATGTATGTGGCACCACTCCCGGCTAAACTTTACAAATCTTAAAGAAAAAAAAAAATCTGGACAGTGGTGTTGCAGCCTTGAATCCCAGCACTTGGGAGGCAGAGGAAGGTGCATCCCTGAGTTCGGGACCAGCCTGGTCTACATAGTGAGCAAATTCCGGGAGGTACAGGCCTGTAATTGTAGATACTCTAGGGCCAGAGGCAGGAGGATCACCAATTCAAAACAACTTAGTGAGACACTGACTGACTGAGGAGAGTGGAGAAGAGAGATTCGCAGTGGTTGAAGGCTTAGGAGCCCTTGTTCACTCAGGCCGTGTGAGGGTTCTGCGCCAGAGCGGGAGTGAGAGGAGGCAGATGGGACGTGGCTGAGTATCAGAGTCCTGAAGGGTGAAGTGTGTCAGTTCGCTATTCTTTTTTTTTTTTTTTAAATGTACATTTGACATTTGCTATACATGAATATCTGTGAGGGGGCCGGAACCACTGAAACTTGAGTTACAGACAGTTGTGAGCTGCCATGTGGGTGCTGGGAATTGAACCTGGGTCCTCTAGAAGAGCAGCCAGTGCTCTTAGCCACTAAGCCATAAGCCATCTCTCCAGCCCCAGCTCGCTATTCTTTTTTTTTTTCTTTTTCTTTTTCAGCTCGCTATTCTTATAACTCTCTGTAGGCTCCAAGTATTTAAAGATGAAAACAGTGGACCGCCGGGCACGGCGGCTCACGCCTGGACCACACTAGAGAGGCTGGGGCAGGATTCCTTTGAGTTTGAGGCCTGCCTGAACTATAGAGTGAGATCCCGTTTGGCACTACCACCACCCCAAAATGGGAAAACTCTTGGAACCCCAGCCTGTCGGGAGGCCAGGCAGGGAGCGCGGAGACAGAGGCTGCAGTCCTCCCTGGAAGGAAGGGAAAGAGAGGAACAGGTGCCAGAGGGCCCGAGTGAGCCCGGGACTCCAGTGTCAGATGGAGGGCTAGCGTGCGGACGGACGGACGGACGGACGGACGGAGGGGAAACCTGACCCTGCAGGAAGTGAGAGAGTGGGAGTGAAAGTGTGTGGGCAGACCTGGGTGGAAGAGCTGGCTGCAGATTGGATCGAGGCCAACCATGGGAAGTCCCAGCTGCCCTGGGTGTGCAGCACGCAGGGAGGTGGGAGCCTCTGGGCTTCTTAGCTTTTGTTTTTGTTTTTCTGTTTTTTGTTTTTAATGGAAAAAGCAGGGAGCAGGGTGGGACTGCATTAGGGCTAGGCCCTTGGCTGCTGGAAGGTTAAGAAGCTGACAGCCCTCCAGGAAAGGGAGGTACAGATAAATATGGTAAATATAAGCTCAAGTCACCAGGCAGGGTTGGTGCGTGCCTGTGTGCGTCAGTGACAGCCACAACACATGCTTTGTACACTTCAAGGCTCAGGCAAGCCATAGGGCCTGAGAGCAGAGGGCCCAGGCAGCCAGGCTAGAACAGTTATCACAAGTTCAAGGTGTTCAGTGCCTACTGCAGGACACGTCCAGGCTTCCTTTGGGGGGCTCTTCTGCCAGAAAAGCCTGGGTAATTACCCCACCCCCCACCCCGCACACACACACTGAAGTCTCAAAGGATCAACGAAGGGTTTGTTTTTCTCTGTATACCTTGGAAACCTGCAGTGGGCAGGCCGTCCTGTGAGTGACTGAGGGAGGCAGAAGGGAGCCGGTGCATGGCTGCAGCAGTGGTCTGTCTGTTAGGTGTGTCTGTCTGTCTAGAGCCCGTCCTGACCCGTCCTCCCCACCCTTTGCCCACAGGTATGCCATCATGCCGACTGCCAGCAGCTGCACCACCGGGGGCCCCTCAACCTGTGTGAGGCCTGCGACAGCAAGTTCCACAACACCATGCATTATGATGGGCACGTTCGCTTTGACCTGCCCCCACAAGGTAAGCCCCCAGGACCCAGCCTGGCCTGGGAAGCTCCAAACTCCCTGCCTTGGTGGTAACAGCGCTTGGGGGTGGCTTTTGGAACCTTGGTGGGTCCCTGTGAGGAACAGGAGAATTGAATGCAAATCTGTAGATAAACCTGCCCACGCTGCCCACGCTGCCCACGCTGCCCACGCTGTCCCTGCTCCGGCCAGGTCAGCACAGAAGCCCCTTATTTCCCGATTTTTTTTTTGCCTACCCTTGTGGCCAGCAACTTTGAGGCAAACTCCCCTCCCTGCCGCTGCTGCCCTAGGAGAGCAGGTGTGGTGGCTCTCACGTTTGTAAGGAGCTTGGAGGAGGGATTTAGAAAGCCCTCTAGGGCGCTGGAGAGATGGCTCAGATGGTTAAGAGCATTGGCTGCTCTTCCAGAGGTCCTGAGTTCAATTTCCCAGCAACCATCTATAATGAGATCTGGTGCCCTTTTCTGATATGCGTGGTGGTGTCTGCTCTTCCAGAGGTCCTAAGTTCAATTCACAGAAACCACATGGTGGATCATGACCATCTATAGTGAGATCTGGTGCCCTCTTCTGGTGTGTGTATATATATATATATATATATATATAATTTATATGGCAGAACGCTGTATATGTCATAAATAGATAAATCTAGCTGTGTAGGGGCTAGCTCTGAAAGACCCGCAGAGCCATGATCACCTTTCCGGGTAAGAGAGGCAAACGGATCCTGGGACTTCAGGTGTTGTCAAGACAGAAGGGGAGGGTGCCTGCCTGGGACAGCCCCCGAGGCACGGCCTTCTTGCCCTCATACTATAGAGGTATCTAAGGCCACAGGTGTGTGTGTGTTCAGGGTGGGGCACCACCTGGGCATCATCACTGAGCCTATGGTCCTTTTGGGGTCTGGAGGGCGTAGATTACAATGAGGGATCCCATTCTTGGCAGATCAGTGGGGAGATCCAGGCGCTGTGGCTCTGCAGGAGGCCGTGTTTAAGGGATAAGGGTGGAGACCTGAAGGGGGAGGGGCAGGTTCACCATCCCTGCTCCCTTTCTCCAAAGGCTCTGTCCTGGCCCGGAATGTTTCCACGCGCTCCTGCCCCCCACGCACCAGCCCTGCTGCAGACCTGGAGGAAGACGAGGAAAGCTGTTTGGATGGAAAAGGGTAGGTGTGGTCCATGGGCAGAGCAGCCCCTGTAGGTTGGAGGCCAGGGACCACATGCTTCAGTGGCCTACTCCCGTGGACTGGTGGCTGACCCCCCTGCTAGCCAGCCTTGCTCTGCTTTCCACAGGAAACTGCCCCAGCTCAGGCCAACAGGCCTGGGTGGCGCCTATCTAAACTAGTTAACCGTTCTGTGTGACTCCAGTGTTGGCCACCAGGGGGCGGACAGCCCCACACAGGCCGCAGGTAGAATGCATCCAAGTGGCTTCGGCTTGATGAGGGGTGGCAGCCATCCCGCACTGGTGTGGACCCACCCACCAGCCCTCAGCAGCTGCTTCCCTACAGGGACCGGAAGAGCACAGGCCTAAAGATCTCCAAGAAGAAAGCAAGAAGGAGACACACGGATGTAAGGACGCAGGAGGGCTGACCACTTCAGGTCCCAAACCACGCCCACCCACCCCCTTTTCTTTCCCTGATCCTAGTCCCCCTGCGCTGAGCTCTAGGGCTGGGGGTGAGCACACCCCCTCCCTACAGGAACTTCTCAGGCAGGTGGGCTGGGGAGGTCTTCATCTGGACCACAGGGTGTGGCGGGGGGGGGGGGGGGGACATGATGGGTGACAGTGAAGCTAACAGACCCTCGTCCTCTCAGGACCCAAGCAAGGAGTGCTTCACCTTGAAGTTTGACCTGAATGTGGACATTGAGACGGAGATTGTGCCAGCCATGAAGAAGAAGTCACTCGGGTAAGGACGTGGGGAGCACAGATACAGCTGCATTGTCAGGGCGCTCAGTCTCTGCAGCTGTGTGTGTGCTCAAGCGAGAGCACGCGCGTTTAATGGTGTGTCGTATGTGTGCGTGTGTGAGTGCGTGAGTGCGTGTGTGTGTGTGTGTGTGTGTGTGTGTGTGTGTATCTGTGTGTGTGTTTGTGGGACAGGTGGGGTGAGCTCTTAAGCCTCAGAGTCTCACAGGGATTGTCGTGTGTGTGTGTGTGTGTGTGTGTGTGTGTGTGTGTATCTGTGTGTGTGTTTGTGGGACAGGTGGGGTGAGCTCTTAAGCCTCAGAGTCTCACAGGGATTGTCGTGTGTGTGTGTGTGTGTGTGTGTGTGTGTGTGTGTGTGTGCCCGCGCGCGCTCCCATGCATCTGTGCACTGCTCCTGTGGGCACTGTGTGGCTGACTGAAAGGGGCCTATAAAACTCTGGGGACAGGTGACAGGTGTCTGTGTACCTGTGAGTGATGCTGTGCATGCTCTTTTTTTTTTTTTTTTTTTTTGTAGTCAAGGAGGTGGCTGGAGCTATGTGGGTGGGTTGGGGAGCTATGTGATTGTCCCCCCTAAAACACATATTCCTTCCCGGGGTGCAGGGAGGTGCTGCTGCCTGTGTTCGAAAGGAAGGGCATTGCACTGGGCAAAGTGGACATCTACCTAGATCAATCCAACACACCCCTGTCCCTCACCTTTGAGGCCTACAGGTTTGGAGGACACTACCTGCGGGTCAAAGGTGAGCAGCGCAGCAGGATGCAGGGGCCAGCCATCTGGGCGAGGTGGCATCCTGGATCGGGAGCCCTTCGTGGGCTCCCATTGGCCACAGTCCTGAGCAGGCTCATTAACATACAGGTGTCTCTGCTGGGCGCTGGTGGCTGGGGTTGGCAGGGCGGAGCTCCCACGGAGGGTAACTCGGCCTAGACTCCCGAATCCTCCGGAGAGAGAGGGCTGGGGCCCCTATGTCTCCCAGACCTGGGCACTGAGGACTCCATGTACCCCAACATGCAACCCTAGCCAAGCCCGGGGACGAGGGCAAAGTGGAGCAGGGAGTGAAGGATTCCAAGTCCCTGAGTCTGCCTGTCCTGAGGCCCCCCCTGTCGGAGCGCGTCGACCCTCAGAGCCGCCGAGAGAACAGTCTGGACATCTTGGTGAGAAGGAGGGATTCTTTGTGTGGTGGTGGTGGGGGTGTTAGGGTGCCCCTCAAGGAAGAGTCATCCTGGGTTCTTCACCACTACGCTCTTGGGGCTTAGTCCCCACTTGTGCGGGGTGTGGTTGGCTGTGAGGACAGCGGCCTCCGTATGTGACTGCTCTAAGCTGACTGCGTTTGTCTCGAGTGCCCAGGCTGTGCTTCTCTGGGAGCAGGAAACGAGCACATTTGTGTTGGGAAGGGACAATATGTCACCTACTAGATGTGAGTGCTTCATGGGTGTGCCCCTTTTTTTATTTAAGTTTTTTGTTTGTTTTGTTTTTGCAAGACAGGGTTTCTCTGTGTAGCCTTGGCTGTCCTGGACGCTGCTTTGTAGACCAGGCTGGCCTGGAACTCATAGAGATCCATCTGCCTCTGCCTCCCAAATCCTGGGATTAAAGGTGTGTGCCACCATGCCCGGCTTAGCTCTTTTTTTTGTTTTCTCTTTCTCTTCTTTAATTTTTGAGCATTTAATTTTCTTTAATGCTTTGCCTGCATGAATATATGTGCCACATACGTGCAGTGCCTTTGGAGGCTATAACAGAGCCTCAGATGGAACTGGTGTCATTTAGACAGTTGTGAGTCCCATGTCAATGATGGAAACCAAACCCTGGTCCTCTGCTAGAGCAGCCAGTGCCCTTTGCTCTTGCTCATAACCACTGAGCCATCTCTCCAGCCCCAATGGGACTATTTGAAATTCTGTTTGTGGGTGGCACTGTGTGTGTGTGTGTGTGTGTGTATCTCTTGAGTTCTTCCTGCTTGTAGCCAGGTGGCCTGGCGCAGTAGTCCAGTTGAGCCTGTGTGGACCCTTGGGTCTCAGGGGAGGTGGTGCTCTGGGTCAAGGATGCAGAAACTCTTTTGCATGCTCGGTTGATCTGTGGTTCTGGAGACCCCTGGTGTGGAGCTGTGGGGCTGGTGGGAACCGCACTTGACCGTACCTGTTCCTCCCTGGTCAGGCCCCTGGCCGCCGTCGCAAGAACATGTCTGAGTTCCTGGGAGAGGCCAGCATCCCTGGGCAGGAGCCCCTCACGCCTTCCAGCTGTTCTCTGCCTGTTGGCAGCAGCGGGGGCACCAGCAGCGGGGGCAGCGAGAGCTGGAAGAACCGGGCAGCCAGTCGCTTCAGCGGTTTCTTCAGCTCTAGCCCCAGCACCGGTGCCTTCAGTCGGGTATGTGGCCCTATGGGCTCGGGGCAAGAGCCCTGGTCCCAGCCCTGGCCCCAGCCCTGGCCTTGGCTCTGCCCCTACCCCCCTGTCCTGCCCTGACCCTGGCCCTTGCCCTGGGTCTCCTTCCAGGAAGTGGACAAGATGGACCAGCTGGAGAGCAAGCTCCACGCCTACAGCCTCTTCGGGCTACCCCGTATGCCCCGGAGGCTGCGCTTTGACCAGGACTCCTGGGAGGAGGAAGGAGAGGATGATGAAGAGGATGAAGACAGCAGGAGCCTGAGGCTGGAGGACAGCTGGACGGAGCTCATTGACGGGCATGAGGTGGGTGTGGCTGTTTTAGGTAGAGGCCTACTGCAGCAGTGGCGTTATTATCTGGGATCTCAGACTGTCACAATCCACATGCTGGGGAGGGCTGTCCGTCCCCCCCCCCCAGATCTCCCTGTTCCTAACAAGCAAATGGGGAGGTTGCATGCGGGTTGCTTGTTCTTCCCCCCCACACATCCTAGGCTACCGGCTGACCTGCTCTGCCCTCCCTCTAGAAGCTGACCCGGCGGCAGTGCCACCAACAGGAGGCAGTGTGGGAACTCCTGCACACAGAGGTCTCCTACATCCGGAAACTGCGCGTCATCACCAACGTGAGTTGTGAGACGGAAGCCTCAGCTAAGTTGGGCCTTTGCCTGTCAGCGGTTGACTGCAGGAAGAGTCAAACAAGGGCAGCACCTGGGGAGGAGCTCGTCCCTACAGGTGCCTGGGCGGGGCCTTCAGGCTTCTTGGCTGGGTGAAGCTGATTTAACAACCTGGTGAAGCCTCCGTTGCTCAACGGCTATTTCTGAACACCTGCTGTGTGTCAGGTTCCCAGGATCGGCCACCCTGGGCGGGACAGAATGGATAGGCACTTAAGGGATTCAACTGGGCTTCCTGGAGGCTGAACCAGGCCAGAGGTGACCCAGAGCATGCCCGGTGTGCCGAGAAGCCATTCTCCCCAGCTCTCCTCCTGGTGGGACCAGTCAGGGTGACCATGGGTGGGTTGGAGCAGAGCCTTCCCCGAAGGGAGTAACGAAGAGTCTGGGTAGGACCTCAGGGCCGGGACACGACCCCCACATGTCCCTGCTGCAGCGTCCCCTCCCCCTACAGCTGTTCCTGTGCTGCCTTCTTAACCTGCAAGAGTCGGGGCTCCTGTGTGAGGTGCGACCTGGCCTGGGGCGGCGGCGGGGGAGGTACTAGGAAAGAGGCGGGGCCTTGGCTGGGGGGGAGGGAGAAGGGAAGGTGTAAGATGCCTGTCCCGGGGCGGCGGGCGGCGGGGGAGGTACCAGGGGCTTGGGCGGGGCTAGCCTGGAGGAGAGGGTGGGCGGGGGCGGAGCCGACCGGCTGCTCTGTTCGCCCAGGTGGAGGCTGAGCGCTTGTTCAGCAACATCCCTGAGATCGCGCGGCTGCACCGCGGGCTGTGGGGCAGCGTGATGGTGCCGGTGCTGCAGAAGGCGCGGCGGACGCGGGCGCTGCTGCAGCCGGGGGACTTTCTCAAAGGCTTCAAGATGGTACGGGCAGGGACGCGGAGAAACCCTCATGGGTGTGGTAGATCTTGTCTGCCCATCCGTTCCCTGCTGGGGTGGTACCGGAAGCCCCCGGGACCCCTGGAATCCGGATGTAACTGGTAGCATCGTTTGTCCCTGGCCAGTTCGGCTCACTCTTCAAGCCGTACATCCGATACTGTATGGAGGAGGAGGGCTGCATGGAGTACATGCGCGGCCTGCTGCGTGACAACGACCTGTTCCGCGCGTATGTCACGGTGAGGGCCTGGAGCTTTGGGGTACAGGAACTTAGGCACAGCTGGGAAGGCCGGGCCTGGGCGGGGGGGGGGGGGAGCCGGTGAGGTTAGACCTGAGCTCCGCCCCACCCCTACAGTGGGCGGAGAAACACCAGCAGTGCCAGCGGCTGAAGCTGAGCGACATGCTAGCCAAGCCCCACCAGCGGCTCACCAAATACCCACTGCTGCTCAAGTCAGTCCTGAGGAAGACAGATGAGCCCCGCGCCAAGGAAGCCGTCATCACCATGGTAACCTGGACGGGCTGCAAGAGCGTCCTAGGCTCCGCCTCTTCCCCCCGATCCTGGCCCTGAACCCCTTCGCCTTTCCTCAGATCGGCTCTGTGGAACACTTCATACACCATGTGAACACGTGCATGCGGCAGCGCCAGGAGCGCCAGCGGCTGGCAGGGGTGGTGAGCCGCATCGATGCCTACGAGGTGGTGGAGGGCAGCAACGACGAGGTGGATAAGGTGCGCACTGAGTCTCTGGGGGCCTTCTGGAAGCACGGGGTTGTCAGCGCTCACTTGGGGGCCCCCCCCCGACCTCTCTGATATGTGCACCCCTTTCCAAAGCTCTTAAAGGAGTTTCTACACCTGGACCTGACAGCACCCATGCTTGGCGCCTCCCCTGAAGAGACTCGACAGCTGCTGCTGGAGGGGAGCTTGAGAATGAAAGAAGGGAAGGACAGCAAGGTGACCGTAGGCCCAGCCCACACCCGGAGCCCCTGTCCCCACACTTTTACCCTGTAGGTCTTCTGTCCTTCCTGGGCTGAGTTAGTGGATCCTGGCTGCCTGGTTAGTTCTGGCGAATACCCTGGTTCGCTTTCCGTTGATGTGATTAAATCCCCGCACTCAATCATTTGGGTAGGAACCCAGAGGGCATCAGAGCCCATTACAGACGGTTGTGAGCCACCATGTGGTGCTGGGGATTGAACTCAGGGACCTCTGGAAGAGCAGCCAGTGCTCGCTTATTTATTGATTTATTTAAGATTTATTTATTTTGTGTGTGCCTGCCCACCAGGAGAGGGCACCAGATCTCATTATAGATGACCGTGAGCCACCATGTGGTTATCGGAAATTCAGCTCAGGACCTTTGGAAGACAGCAGTTAGTGCTCTTAACCTCTGAGCCATCTCCTCAGCCTCTCTCTCTCTTCCTTCTCCCTTTCTTAAAAACTTAGTTTTATTTAATTAATTAATTTATTTTAGGTTTTTCAAGACAGGGTTTCTCTGTGTTAGCTTTGGCTGGCCTGGACTCACTCTGGCCTTGAACTCAGAGTGATGCACCTGCCTTTGTCTCCCGAAGTGCTGGGGCGCCCAGCCTTCTTCCTTTTCCTTTTATGGTGGATTGAGCCCAGGTCCTCAGGAGTGCTAAACAGACCTGCTAGTGTGGTGCCACACTCCTAGCATGCTTTTCTCTTCTCCATTATTTGTTTTAAAATAGGGTTTCTCTCTCTCTCTCTCTCTCTCTCTCTCTCTCTCTCTCTCTCTATCTCTATCTCTCTCTCTCCTCTCTCTCTCATGGTTGAGGCTGGCCTTTGATCCATTTTGTTGTTGTTTTGAGACAAGGCTTCACTATGTAACCTTGGGTGGCCTGGGACTCCCTGTGTAGACCAGACTGGTCTCAGACTCAGAATTCTCTGCCTCCCAAGTGCTTAGAGTACAGGTGTAGGACAGCCTACCTAACCACTTATTTGTTTTGTTTTTCTCTCCTGAGACAGGGTTCCTCTGTGTAACCCTGGCTATCTGGGAAGTGGACCTCCAATTCAGAGATCCACCTGCCTCTGCCTCCCAAGTACTGGGATTAAAGGTGTGCACCACCACCACCCAGCTCACTGTTTTGTTGTATTTTTGTTTTTGTTTTGACGTACTGTGATTGAGATAAATCATAAATATGTATGTCTTTTTTTTTCCCGTTATTTATTTTTTAGGCAGAGTCTCACTATGTAGCTCTGATGACCTTGAATTCACAGGGATCTGCGTGCCTCTGCCACCATGTAGCTCATAAATATGTATCTCTTATTTAAAAAAAAAATCATCTCAGAGGCAGGTGGATTGTTATGAGTAAGAGGCCAGCCTGGTCCGCAGAGTGAGCCTAGGACAGCCAAGGCTACACAGAGAAACCCTGTCTTAGAAAAACAAAAAACAAAAAACCAATCACCTTTTAATTTTGAGGCTCAGGGCCAGAGAGATGGCTCAGTGACCAAGAGCACTCACTGCTCTTTCAAAGGTCCTGAGTTCAATTCCCAGCACCCACGTGGCAGCTCACAAGGGTCTGATGCTGTCTCCTGATGTGCATGCAGACAAAGTATCCATATACATAAACTATATAAATAAAATGCACTTCATTAAAAACAACTTATGGCTTGTGACTTGATAAGAAGGGAGAAGGTACCTGGCAGAGAGTGCGTTCCTGGGGTCCACGGGGCTCAGACGGTAAAGGCAGGTGCCTTTTAGTGAAGATCAAGGCACAGTCTGTTGATCTGAGTTTGGTCCCGGGGTGGAAGGAGAGAACTGACCGATCCTGCGTGCCCCACAGATGCACACTGTGGCTGGAGCTGGAGAGATTGCTGAGTAGTTACGAGCACTTCCTGGCTTCATTCCCACCGTCTGCGTGGTGCCTCCTAACCAACTCTAGTTCCACAGGGTCCCTCAGGCACCAGGCGTCCACACGGAACACACACAGAACAATGAAGGTTAAAAAAAAAACTTCAACTGGGCTTACTCAGGTCTACAAAGCGAGTCCAGGACAGCCAAGGCTACACGGGGGAAAATAAAGCTTCCAAGTAAAACACAGATCTTTACAAACAAAACCACAGAGGTTCGCAGCAAACCCCGGGCTCCTGTCCATGCCCCTGCCACCCCTGCTTCCCACCACAGATGGATGTGTACTGCTTCCTGTTCACTGATCTGTTCGTGGTGACCAAGGCCGTGAAGAAAGCAGAGAGGACGAAGGTCATCCGGCCACCACTGCTGGTGGACAAGATCGTGTGCCGGGAGCTTCGGGACCCTGGTGAGGAATTCTGGGCCCCTGCTCCTGGTCTTGAGGGCTGCCGTAGGCAGGGGCCAATGCTGAGCCGGCATTTCCATGACCAGGTTCCTTCCTGCTCATCTACCTGAATGAATTCCACAGTGCCGTGGGGGCCTACACGTTTCAGGCCAGCAGCCAGGCCTTGTGCCGGAGCTGGATGGACAGTATATACAACGCACAGGTGAGACCGGAGTGATGCCGGGGGTGGGGTGGGGGCGGGGTGCAGGGCTAATAGGGTCTGCTGCTCACAGCTCATCCTGCGTCTGTGCCCACCCAACCTGCAGAACCAACTGCAGCAGCTGCGTGCACAGCTGTGTGCACAGGAGCAGCCAGGCAGCCAGCACCTGCAGAGCCTGGAAGAGGAGGAGGACGAGCAGGAGGAGGAAGAGGAGGGTGAGGAGAGCAGCACCTCGGCTGCCAGCTCCCCCACCATCCTTCGAAAGAGCAGCAACAGCCTCGCCTCGCAGCAGCGCAGGTATGTTTACCCATGACTTCATGGTAAGCCTGGGCCTCCTGCCTGTGACACCAGCACCTGACAGCTGAGGCAGGAAGATTACCTCAAGTTTTTGGCCAGCCTGGGCAACAAAGTGAGACAAGAGAGGCAGGCAGGCAGATGTATAATCTACCCAGCAAGCTAAGGAACATAGCCATGATCCTAGCACTTGGCGAGGGGGAGGTAGGAGGATTGCCAAAAGTTTGAAGCACGTGTGGTCTTTGTAGTGAGTTCCAGGACTACACAGCCAGACCAGGTCACACACAGAAACATTCACCAGGGCCCATCGGAACAAGTACCCCAGGGCAGGACACAGGGATAACACCCTCTGAATACTGTCATGTTGTGAACCCAGTGGGAGTTCACAGCTCTGGCTCCTACTAGAGTCCAGGCGTGGAGGCCAGTTCTCAACGTGATCCACTACATGTGGTTGCCTGCAGCCTGTCTTAGGTGGGTGGGGGAGGGAGAGGGTCCTGATATCTGTGGCTGCAGGAACAGGAAGGTCTGAGCTCCTAGGGCTCCGGGCTGTTGAGGGTTTTGGGTATCTTCCGGCTGGCTGACTCTCCTTCTGGCTCCCACAGTGCCTCTGATGGCTCCACTGAGACCCTGGCCATGGTCGTGGTAGAGCCCGGGGAGACCCTGTCGTCCCCAGAGTTTGACCCTGGTCCCTTCGGCTCCCAGTCGGACGAGACCTCTCTTAGCAACACTGCTTCATCCGTCACGCCCACCAGCGAGCTGCTGCCCCTGGGCCCTGTGGACGGCCGCTCCTGCTCTATGGATTCTGCCTATGGCACCCTGTCCCCTACTTCTCTGCAAGACTTTGTGGCTCCACCCCCTGTGGTCGAGCCGGTGCCCCTGCCTCAGCCCCTAGAGTTATCAAAGACCCCTTCGCCCCCGCCCTCGCCCCGCCTCCGCCGCCGCACTCCTGTCCAGCTGCTCCCTCGGCTGCCCCGCCTGCTCAAGTCCAAATCTGAGGCTAGCCTCCTACAGCTGCTGTCAGGAAGTGCCACCCGAATAGTGTCCCCAACTCCTAGTCGCAGCTTGTCTGAACTGTGCCTGATCACTGTGGCCCCTGGTGTTAGGACTCGGAGCTCCCTTCAGGAAGGCGGGCCTGCCTGGAATTGCCCAGGGGCCTGCGGCCATGGCCCTGAGTTGTCAGAACCTGAGAGCAGAGCCAGCCGCTTGACCTGGGGGCCTGCGGATTCTGCCAGCAGGGGATGCAGAGAAATGCCTTCTGGAGCTGCTCCCAGGGTACAGCCTGAGCCTGCCCCTCCCCCAGGGATCTCTGCTCAACATAGGAAGCTGACCCTGGCCCAGCTCTATCGGATCAGGACCACCCTGCTGCTCAACTCCACGCTCACTGCCTCGTGAGTGGCCCAGCTCGGGGAGGGACAGATGGCTCTGTGACATAGCCATGACCGCAAGCGTCAGTGGTTGGGGATGGAGCGTGAGGGGGGCCTTAGACCAGTGTCAGGTGGAGGTATCTGTGGCAGGCAGCAGTAAGGGGGACAGGACCACCATGGCGAGAGGGGAGGCTAACTAGAACCATTTTGTGAACCGCATCAACCAAGGATGGGCTTTCTCCCCAACTCCTTGCAGGGAGGTATGAGCAGAAGACCCCCCCCCCAGGGTGCCACTGACACAGGACAGCAGAGAGCCTGCCTCCTGGGGGGACTTGGCACCTGCTTCGCTGCTGCCTCAGGTGTGCATGGAGACCAATGAGACCTCCCCCAAAGGTGCCACTGACACAGGACAGCAGAGAACGTGCCTCCTGGGGGACTTGGCAGCAGTTTCACTGCTGCCTCGTATGTGTGTGTGTGCCAGAATGCCAAGCAGGATGGCCACCTACCACCCCAAGGCCAATTTGCACTTTGCCAGACTGGATGGAGCAGATAAGGGCTCTGTGGAGTTCCAGGCCCTGGCTCCAATGCTCCACCCCCTTGCCCAGGCAGCCCCTTGACATCTGCTCTTGACATGGCCAGCCCTAATCCTCTGGGCTGGGCTCCCAGGCTGCCCTCCCACTGCCAGCCTCATCTGGACTCATGGAATGAGTCCCTACCCCAGCCTAGACGTCCCCCACCCCCACCCCTTCCTGGTCATGTTGGCCTCTGAGGCTCGGTCTGGGCTCTGTCAAGCTGCGTATTTATTGAGTTTGGCTCTTCTATAAAGACTTGTATATACTTCTATCAAGAGTCCTGCACTTTCTGAATCCCCTCTGTTTCTTGCACTAGGGGCTGGGCTGGGGGTTGCGGGGAGGCTGTGTGTCTCACCAGCTGTAGTGGGGCCCCTGTGGAAGACTTAGGCCCATACCCAAGACCAAACTTGTTTCCCCGCCACCACTGACAAGAGGCCACTATTAGTTGGAACCCCCAGGAGATGCTTTCTTGGTCCTGCCCTTGCTGAATCTTCAAGACTCTAGAATCTAGAGGTTATTAGAACTCAAGGCTGTGTCTACATATGTTGCCCCACCCCATCCCAAGTACTTGAGACCCGGACAAAAGTTGCTTTCCCTGGACTCACCTCAAGGCTGTGGTTCTCAGGGCTGGACCTAGGACTCAGTGTGCAGTTTTGTCCCATAAGAGCTTAGTCAAAGCTTGTGTCACCCTCCAGTGTGGAATGTGCACCACACCAGCGGGGAGGGTCTGGGTGTGGTAGAGGGGCCGTACCCCCTCAGCTTCAAAAGAGGGACAGACCCTACCCTGGCCATCCTCTGAAGCGGGCTGTTTTGGATGGCGCGGGCGGGCGGCTACGGGCGGGCCCGGCTCTGGGAACACAGGGGCTGGGCTAGCGGGGAAGCCCCGGTCTGCACGACCAGAGAGCGGCACCCGCTGGGCCCAGGCGGTGCAGACCGTCATGGAGCCACGGCAGCAGGGCTGCCTGATGCTGGTGAGCAGGGTCGCGGGCGGCCAGGAAACAGCCTGGAACCTTAACTGCAGCCTTGGAGCTAAGCCTCGCAGGGAGGGCGGGGGGGGGGGGGGGGAGGGGAACGGCGGGTGGTGGGGGGGTGCTCTCAACTCCGACCTCCCTGAGGGCTGGGTTGTCTTCACCGCCCGACCTAGTTAGAGCCTCGGCGCGCCCTTCCGCTGAGAGGAAGCGCAGGCTCCCGGGGAAAGTGGGGTCTGTGGGCCTCCACCTCTCAGAAGTCATGGCTGGGGGCAGGGTAGGCCAGTCTCCCTGGGTGGAGGGGAACCAGGCAAAAGACTGGCAAGGGGCCTCCCTCGCCTGTAGACGGGGAGAAGGAGACTGGTCCCACTTCCTGAACCCATGGGCACCGTGTTTCTGCCCAGGAGCCTGAGCAATGAATTTACTCAGGCACAGGGTAGGGCCTCTGGAATGGAAGAGGAGCCTGGGAGGGAGAGGTCGCCTTGCGGGGCAGCCACACCCGGGTCAGCAGCACCTGTTCCCCAGGCTCTATTTCTGCAGCTGCTGCTGCTGCTGTTTGGTGCCCAGGGCCAGGGCAGCACTCCTGGCAGGTGTGACTGTGCCCGTGACTCACAGAGGAGGTATGGCCCGTTTTGTTGCAGGGGCTGCCCAATGGGTAAGTGGCTGGAAGGGCAAAGGGTAAAGGAGGGTGGGTCGAGGGTGGGAGATGGTGGGACCAGGCTGGGGAGGAGGTCCAGGGAGGCAGGGGTGACAGCCACATGTGGGACAGGAGGGAGAAAAGCCAGGGAGCAGGTAGGAAGGGGTCCAGGAGCCTTCGACTCTTAACTCTTGCCCGGGGTTCCACAGGACACTACATGAAGGACCCCTGCACGGAGCCCTGTGGCGACTCCACCTGCCTGCCTTGTCCTCGGGGCACCTTCCTGAACTGGGAAAACCACTCTAAGACCGACTGTACCCGCTGCCAAGTCTGTGACGAAGAGGGTGAGGGGCCGCCTAGGGCTCAAAGGGGGTCTGGAGGACGCTCATGGCCACGCCCTTTCAGAAGGTTGGCTTGGGCCTGGGTAGTCAGTCTGCTTCAGTATGCCTTTCCTGACACCCCCACCCCCACCCTGCATAACCCTCCTCCCAAGCCCTCCCCACATGCCTTGGTCTCTGCAGAGCCAGCCAGTGCCTCCTCTTCCGGGAGGGTCAGCAGTCCTGACATGTCCTGTGTGCCCATATTCCCACACTCCCGACAGCCTTTCAAGTGACGCTGGAGAACTGTTCCGCGGTCTCGGACACTCTGTGTGGCTGCCCGCCAGGCTGGTTTCCCGACTGCTCCACCGAGCCATGTAGGAATGGTTCACCTTTTACCTGCTCATGCCCAGACCGTGAGACCACGACACCTCGTGAGTGCCCTGTTCTGTGCTGTCTGCCCCTGAGCCATGGCCTTTCAGCTCCTGTCCTGACACAAACCATCTCTCTTGCTCTGCAGGCTCCTGCCCACCTGGCTCCTACCAACACGGCCGTGGCTGCTTGCTCTGCCCCACGTAACTTCCCAGCTGTCCTGGGCCAGAGGGAGGGGGAGGCTGGGAGCAGCAGTGTGGGGACTTTGGGTGATACGGAGTTAGAGGTGGAAAAGATGTAGGCAGCTTGGCTGTGCCAAGCAATGGGCATTTCAGACAAACAAGATGGTGAGGGGTTATGCAGACACACAAAGGGGCACACCTTCACTTTCTGCCAGAATTTCCCGTCCACCCCCATATTTAGGGTGGATTTTTTTTTTTAATCATTTATTTGGTCACACTGACAGAGCTTTGAAACTCAGGCTCAGAGTGGATTTGCTGCTAGTCCTCGGCAAGTTCAGATTTCAGGTTTTCCCTCTGAACATGGGGTGTTACAATATTCTTCCCAGGGCTGCAACGGGGAGGGGGCCGGGGAAGGTACCATATTTGCTCATCCAACCAAGCCCTTGAGTGTCTGCTACTTCCCAGAGGCTTACTAGGTGCTAGGACAGCCCAGGAACTAAAGATAGACAGTTCTAGTGGGCTCCAGCTAGAATAGTACTGAGGGTCAGTATTAGTCACCCAAATGACATTTCAGCAAGACTCGATAGAAGCCCACCCCCTACAAGATGGGAAAGCTGGGGAGGGGGGAGGGGAAGTGAGGGGGGCAGTCTGGGTCGCCTTCAGCCCCGCCCCCCCCCACTCCTTTGCAGGAGCTTTAGTGGCGTTTGTCCTGATGCTTGCACTGCAGTCTGTGGCAGGAAGCAAAGTAGGTGATAGTAGTGGGAATTCATTGTGTGTGTGTGTGTGTGTGTGTGTGTGTGTGTGTGTGTGTGTGTGTTGGAGGGCAGCTGGGATGGGCCAGTGGGGGGCAGGGGTGGCCGAGAGCCGGCACTCACCAGTTACTGTTCTTTCAGTGTTTTGGGTCCAGGTGCTTCTAGGGGCGTCCTTCCTCCTTGGGGCCACCCTAATCTGTACATACTGTCGGCGGCAGCCTTGTAAGCCTGTGGCCCCTGGTAAGTCCATACGTGCCCTGTCCATACATGCCCTACCTACGTACTGCATTACAAGCGGCCTGGTCTAAGGATGGGTGCCCTAGAGTGCCCCGTGCAGAAGGGGACACTGAGGGGGAGTGTGAGGTGCAAAAGAGCTCAAGAGGCCGGGCGGTGGCAGGTGGGGGTGGGGGTGGGGGTGTCGCACACCTTTAATCCCAGCACTTGGGAGGCAGAGGCAGGCAGATCGCTGTGAGTTCGAGGCCAGCCTGGTCTATAAAGCAAGTCCAGGACAGCCAAGGCTACACAGAAAAACCATCTCAAAAAACCAAAAAATAAAAACATAAAAAATAAAAATAGCTCAAGAGGCCCTGGACCAGCACTCAGTGCAGGGGCCTTGCCTTGCTGCTGACTGGGCCCTCTCTGTCCCTAGTAGCAGATGCAGCTGGAACGGAGACCCTGACCTCACCGCAGGTAATTAACTTAATACTAGGAAGAATTCTGGCTCTGGAACTAGGGGAGTTATAGTCCCTAGTGCTCAGTATGATTGCTAGCACAGGTTAGACCCAACAGCCAGATGTGCTGAGAGCTACCGTTGGAAAGGACCAGCCGTAGCACCTGCTCTCTGTCTGTTGCGGTCAGACAAGGACTGCAGGCCTGACATTCACAGGGATGAACACCCAGAGGTCTTGGGGACAGACTTCCAAACACAGTGGCCCTTCTGCTGGGCCGCAGGGGTGTGTCCACACAGAGCCTGCGGGAGGGGATTCTGCTGCTTGAGCCAGGGACTGGCCACCCCTGGCCAGAGACTAGCAAAGGGGCCTCTCTGGTCTGACTAGAGAGACACAGCTGACCTGGAGCCTCTCACCTTTCAGACTACAGACAGCACACCCCCCCTCCTGGCCCCTCCAGCCAGTACCGGGACAGTCTGCACCACCGTCCAGTTGGTAGGCAACAGCTGGACCACTGGTTTGTCCCAGACTCAGGAGGTGGCCTGCCGCCAGGCCTCACAACCCTGGAATCAGCTGCCAGACAGAACTCTTGGTAAGGGATGGTAGTGGCAGAGCTTTGCCCTTGTCTTCCCAAATCCAAGGTGGGGGGGGGCTTCCTATCCTCACTGGGTAGTATCTGCCTTGCCCAGAGAGGTTCCTTAGCCCTCTGGAGGAAAGCATCCTCAAGTCCTTGACCTTCTCCCCGCCCCCCCTCCCCCCCCCAGGCCCTCCGCTCTCGCCAGCGCCCCCTGCAGGCTCGCCGGCTGCTGTGCTCCAGCCTGGCCCACAGATCTACGACGTGATGGATGCCGTCCCCGCAAGAAGGTGGAAGGAATTCGTGCGCACGCTGGGGCTGCGCGAGGCGGAAATTGAGGCTGTGGAAGTGGAGATCTGCCGCTTCCGAGACCAGCAGTATGAGATGCTCAAGCGCTGGCGCCAGCAGCAGCCTGCAGGTCTGGGTGCCATCTATGCGGCCCTGGAGCGTATGGGGCTGGAAGGCTGTGCTGAGGACCTGCGCAGCCGCCTGCAGCGTGGCCCGTAATGTGACAGTGACCTTTGAAGGAGCCTTAAGTATTGTTACTTATGCGTGTAGACATTTTATGTCACTTACTAACCCCCCTGGCATGGTCCTGCGTAGCAGGGCCGCCTGCCTCGTCCCTTCTTACCTGCAGCGCGGAGTACCAGCTAAGGGAAGCATCTTGGAGAACTAACCAGAAGGGGCCAAGTGATTGTTTGCTCAGCTGCTAATTAGCCTGAGTTTGGACTTGGTATTAAATATCTTAAGAAAAGCAGCTTCTTGGTGGTTTGAGTGGGGGTTAGGGGTATTAAGCGGCGCCCTGGTTCCCTTTGTTCCCCGAGGTATTGACATGTCAGGACCTGAGGTGCACAGTGGAAACCAGTGTCCTCCTTGACTCCCACGCCAGCCCCTCCCTTGTCCCCCACAACCAAGTGGCTTTAGAAGGAGAAAGTCACTAGGACGGCGAGTGAGAGTGAATGACAGCCACAGTTGGCGGATAGAGGTTTAATGGGGAAGGAAGGAGGTGGGGGAATGGGGTTAGGTGCAGAGGTCCCTGCCCTCCACTCACACCACTGGGGCAGTGAAAGGGTCAGGGGAGCAAAGGTCCTGGCTGGGGACTTAGAAGGCTTAATTGGGGGCGTGGATGGGGGCGCGGTGTAAAAGAGGGGCCTCTCGGGAGCGGCAGCTCCGCCCCATAGGCAAGTTTCAACCTTTCTGGTAAACAAATGACTGAGAGGAAACCCTCACTGGGGATGAGAAATGCAGCGCGACGTTGGCCAGCACAGATCTGGGTCGCGGAGGGAGGAAAACCCCTTCCCCGAGCTCAGGGTCTGCCTCCACCCAGGATGCGCCGGCAATGCGGGTTCCGGGCTGCGGGGGAGGGGGCTGCAGAAGGGCGTGCGCCCTGCAGGGAAAGTCACCACCCACGGGGCCCGGGGAGAGCTCAGCACTGGGTTAATGAACATGCAAATATATGTAAGTGAGCATGCAAATAAGCATTTTTTCTTTCTTTCTTTTTTTTTCTTTTCTTTTTTTTTTTTTTTTTTTTGCGTCAGCAGCTTGGGCACTTTTTTCCAGGCGACAGCAAGAGTACTCCAGCAGCTGGGCTGGGGATATGAGGCCAGGGAAGGGGTGTAGGGAGGGTTCCGGCACCGAAGGGAAGAGCCTCATGGTTCCCAGGCCTTCTGCACCAACCAGACGGGATGGGTGGGTGAGGGGGCTGGGGACCGCTCCCCATCTCTCAGAACTTGTGAGGTTACACCAGAGGCCGAGACTCACTCCTATTACTTTGGAATCTCCCCCTTCTTCAAGATGACCTGTCGCTGCCAGGGCGCGAGCTTGGCCTCGTCGTAGCCTAGCGTCCGCAGCTTCTCTGACTGTTCTTTCGCCCTCTGAATTTCCTCCTGCTTTTGTCGCTCCTCCTCTTTTCTGTTTATGGGTGGCAAGACTCAGTGATGCCTGGCGCCAGGCAGGGAGGGAGCTCATGAGGGCAGGGCAGGGCCTACTCTACCTAGGACCCAGGGCTCGTATTGGAGGAAGAGGGCTAAGTGGACGCTGAAGTTGGTCTGTTTTGTGGAAGAGTGTTACTGGAAAGAGGCGCGGGGTCATTAGGTGGCCCTGTGAGAGGATTGAATGTTACATAGTTCAGGGGATCAGTGACAGGAGGCCTGTCATTGGAGACAGGACTTGAGTTGTTAGGGAGCTGTCAATCTAAACGGCCAGGGAATAGGGTTGAGATGCTGGGGATCTCATTACTGGGGAGCAGGCCATCGAGCTAGCTAGGGACAGGTGTTCAGAACACGAGGCTAGGGACTGGCGGTTAGCTCTGCGGCAGAGTGCGTGCCTACAACACTCAAGGTTTAACTCCCAACTCTGGGAAACCGTAAGGGCTGATCTGCTCTGTTGACAGGGCCACCACTCGTCCTATTTGGTTACGGAGCAATCGAAACGTTCAACTCCATGGCGATGATATGTTGAGAACTAAATTTGTTGCTGTTGTTTTTTTTTTTTTTTTCCAGACAGGGTTTCTCTGTGTAGCCTTGGCTGTGCTGGACTCACTCTGTAGACCAGGCTGGCCTCGAACTCACATCGATGCCCTTAATCTGCCTCCCCGAGTGCTGGGATTAAAGGCGTGAGCCACCATGTCCAGCTAAAATTGTTTTTATTAAAGGTGTGTGCCACCACTGCCCAGCTGAGGCAAAGGCAGACAGATCTATGTAACTTCGAGGCCAGCCTGATCTACAAACCGAGCCAGGGCTACACAGAGAAATCCTATCTCAAAAACAAAAACAAACAAAAATCTCATATATATATACACACACACACACCATATATACATACATACGTGTGTGTGTGTGAAATATATGAGGGAGCTGGGCATGGTAGCGCACGCCTTTAATCCTAGCACTTGGGAGGCAGAGGCAGGCGGATCGCTGTGAGTTCGAGGCCAGCCTGGTCTACAAAGGGAGTCTAGGACAGCCAGGGCTACACAGGGAAACCCTGTCTTGAAAAACCAACCAACCAAACAAACAAACAAAAAAGAAATCTATGGGGGAGATGTCTTGATGTATGGCAGGCTAGTCTCAAACTTGCTGCGCTGACAAGGCTGGCCTCCAACTTCACATCACATCGTCCTGCCTGCTGGAACCACACTCCTGTGCCATCACTCTAGGGTTGTTGTTGTTGTTTTAATTCCATTTAGTTGGATATGTTGGGGGTATTTTGCCTGCATGCAGGTCTGTACACTACATGTGTGCATGGGGCCCAAGGAGGATCCTGGTGCCACGGGATCCTTTGGAACTTAAGTTACAAAAAAAAAAAAAAAAAAAAAAAAAAAAAAAAGAAAAAGAAAAAAAAAAGAACTTGAGTTACAGATGGTTTTCAGCTGCCTTGTAGGTGGGAGTTGAACCTGGGTCCTCTGAAAGAGCAGCAAATGTTTTAACCACTGAGCCATCTCTCCAGGCCCAGGACTCGGACAGGAGCTTGGGCTTCCTATATGCTGGGCAAGCAGTCTACTGACAGCTCTTTAACAGCGCTCATGAAATGCCTAGCCCAGTTAAAGTATTAAAATGAAGTTCACCTATATTTTAAAACATTTTCTCGGTGTGGCGACTACAAAATTTAAAATTGAGTATGGGGTACACATTATGTTCCTAGTTGACAGCATAGGACTAGATTTCTGGGGTGCAGAAATTAAGTTGAAGGGAGCGCATGTGTGGGTGACTGAGGTTATTGGTCCTGGGATTAAAATAAGTGTTCTTGGGCCTAGAGAGATGGCTCAGCAGTTAAGATCCTGTGCTGCTCTTTCAGAGGACTCAAGCTCAATTCCCAGAACCCACATCGGGTGACTCATAACCACTTGTAACTCCGGCTCCAGGGGACTGGCTAACCCTGACCTCCACAGATGCCTGCTGCATTCATGTTTCCCCTCCACACACATGATTTAAAAAGAAAAAAAAAACAGTACTGTATGATAGGATGGGCAAGGTTGTTGTTGTTGTTGTTTTGAGACAAGGTCACATGTAGGTCAGGTTGGCCTTGAACTCCTGATCTTCCTGCCTACACCTACCATTGGTATGTGCTAACACACGTGGTGAAAGGCTATGATAAAAGGAGATGGGGTCTAGGTAACTTAAGAGGGTAATCAGAGCATCGGAGCTAGACTTTGAGGGGTAGGTGCTAAATAATTAAGAGTCTTGGGTCATTATTGGGAACTGAAAAGTTATGGGCAAGGACTGAAGTAATGGGCTGCGTGAAGCAGCAGAGGGGGCCCTGGGGTGGGAAGAGGTTGGCCGGGCCGGGCCAGCGCCGTACTTACCGCTTCTGCTCCCTGCAATGAGAAAGAGACAGTGTTAGGAGGCCCCATGGCCTCAGCGGTGGTCAAGACACATGCCAAGCAGCCTCCTGCGGACACTCACCTCTCCTCTTCCAGCCTCTTCCGGAGAATGTCTCGCCTCCAGGCAGGCAGGCTGGCCAGCCGGGCCTCCTCCTCTTCCTCCTAAAAAGAACACAACCACACCGCATCAGGAGCAGCTTGGCCTGAGATTCCCAGGTCAGGGGCATGCACATCTTAACCAGGGGACATGGAGATTTCAGGGACAGCAGAATAGAGCTGTGTTTGCAAGAGGCACTCAGAAGAGGCCTCCTGCTCACCAGTGACCCAACCAGTCTCTGAGAGGTAAAGTTGCTTAGATCAGGGGAGGTAAAAAGGAACAGGCAGAAAGGTAGCTGGGTCCCGACTCCCCCCCCAAAAAAAACCAAAAACAACAACAACAACAAAAACAGGACGCTAGATGGCCCCGAGTCTGTCTTCAGTATTTTCAGGTGGATGTACACTTGCGACCACACACACCTGGTCAGCTCAGGAAGGCACAGGCTGCCTCTGGCTCCCATGTGGAAGACCTGCTGGCCCATGTGTGCTCTTTTCTTAGTGGGACCAGGAAGGCTCCACAACTATGGGGCTATAGAGGGGTACCAACACATCCCATGACAGTGTTTTATTCCTTGGATGTTACAGAGGCGAAGGGTCTGTGCACATCACACACCACACAGAACATTGCACAGGTGGCCCAAGGAGGTAGCTGCAAACTCCAGTGAAAAACCAGAGATGACGGAGAGGCAGACCCTCACTGCCTCGGGGAGCCCAGAGTCCCTTAACTCAGGATGCTTCTGCTGCCTGGCTTCAGTGAAACACCTGACTTGCCCTGTGCTGAGCCCCTCCAATCTCACAAACGCCTGCCTCACTTCCTCACTCCCAGGGACCTCAAAGATCCCAGAGAGCAGGCTCCTTGAAATCCTGGTTTTCTCTGATTCTGGCCTCTAGGTATCAGACAGGCATCCAGGCACAAAACAAACTCTACATTTGTTGTCAGATGTCAAAGAGTTCTGCCTCCTTCTCCTTCCAGAAGGAGAAGCTGCGATCAATATAGCGGCAGATGTCCTCGTTGCTGAATTCGCCCATCTCGGTCACCAGTTCCAAGGGTTCTTCAGTTAGGGGTTCTGAGCTAGGCAGGTCTGAGGTTGGGGGAGGTGCAGTGGGAGGCAGGGTCTTTGCAGGGGTTGGGTCCTCTGACTGCCCCCATGCAGGGGCTGGGTCCTCTGACTGCCCCAGTGCAGGGGTTGGGTCCTCTGATTGCCCCAGTGCAGGGGTTGGGTCCTCTGACTGCCCCAGTGCAGGGGTTGGGTCCTCTGACTGCCCCAGTGCAGGGGTTGGGTCCTCTGACTGCCCTGGTGCAGGGGTTGGGTCCACTGACTGCCCCAGTGCAGGGGTTGGGTCCTCTGATTGCCCCAGTGCAGGGGTTGGGTCCTCTGACTGCCCCAGTGCAGGGGTTGGGTCCTCTGACTGCCCCGGTGCAGGGGTTGGGTCCTCTGATTGCTCTGGTGCAGGGGTTGGGTCCTCTGACTGCCCCAGTGTGGAGGTTGGGTCCTCTGACTGCCCCAGTGCAGGGGCTGGGTCCTCTGACAGCTCTGGTGCAGGGGCTGGATCCTCTGACTGCCCGTGTGGAGGACCCTGTGATTGAGCAAGAGCAGATTCTTCTTCGGTGGGCTCCTCTCTCTCCTCCTCTTTCTTCTCCTTTTCTTTCTCTGCCTCTCTCTTCTCTTCTTCCTCTAGTTTTTCCTCCTTCTCTTCCTCCAGTTTTTCCTCCTCCTTTTCCTCCCCTTCTTTTTTCCCCTCTAGGTCCTCTTCTAGAAGCGGCTCAGATTCAGGGCTGTCTCCAAAGAACTGTCGCCTGAGGTCTTCAAAGCCATCTTCCCAGCTTCGCGTACCAGCCTCCACCTCCTCAAGCACTGCGCGGTGGAACTGGCGGATAAGCTCCCACGGGTGGCTGCCCAGACGGTCGAACATCTCGTAGCACAGTAGGTGGCGAAATTTCCGTTCCTCGCGGCTCAGGCCCATATCCAGCAACTGGAAGTAGCCTAACATGAAGAGATCCAGGGTAAGACTGTCGTAGCTCCGAGGAGCGCCACCATCGAGGGGTGGCAGGAAGTGCTCAGGCCAGTACAGACCATGTGTAAGCCTGGAGCTGGGTGCCTGGTGCGCCGGCACCTGCCTTAGTAGGCTCCTCCAGTGGCCCAGCAGCTTTCCCACCACCTGTCGCTGCTTCAGCAGCTGTAGCAGCCGCTCTTCAGGGCCACTGTCCTCACCAGCTGGTTGTTGCTGGAGAGTGCTTTCTGCCTCTGGGAGGGGGCCGGCTCCAGAGGCCACCACCCGGGGCAGCAGTCTGCGCAGGCGCGCTTGGGCGTGCCGCCCAGGTCCTTGGAAGGTCCATTTGCGCCAGTGCTCCAGGAAGAGATAGACGATACGCTCCTTGCGCATGTCGATGTAGTCCTGGACGCCAGGCAGCTCGGTGGAGAGCGGTAGCCTGCTAGCCAGCTGCTCAGGCTCCGGAAGAGATTCCTCCTGGTGCCATGGCTCCTGTGGGTCCAGAGTGTCCAGGGGCTCCTCTGTAGCCCACAGGCCATTGGTGATGGCGGCTCTCGGTTCACTGGAGCCGATAGCCACATAGTCCTCCTCGAGGATGGGCTCCCGGTCCGGGGTGCTGGCGGGCTGAGGGAGCTTGCGGCGCAGGCTATGAGTGGGTGCTGCGCCCTGAGTGCGTAGTTCATAAGCCGCGCGGAGGTCCTGCACCGAGACGCCACATTCGAGGATCTCCCGTGCCACGGCCTCCCGGCACCAGCTGAGCGAATGAGAGCGTCCCAAACAGAGTGGCCCGGGCCTTGAGGGTGCGTCCGGCAGCGGCGTCAGCGGTTGGCCAGTGTCTGCAGCCAGCAGCTCTGCCAGGTGCGCAGGCCGGCCGCCCAGCGCGGCCAGCAGCGTGGCCATGCTCTTTAGCAGCGTGGAGATCTTGTTGCACCAAGCGGGCAGGTTGGCTGCGCGGCCGTGCATGCGGCGCGGGTCGACCGTGAAGCGTGGTGCCGACAGGGCGGCCGAGATCGGTAGCAGCTGCTCCAACTCCAGTTCCAGCTGCTCCAGGCGCGCCTCCAGTTTCTTTGCCTTGTGCAGCACTTGTAGGTTCTCAATTTGCTGTTCGATGCGGAGGATGTCAGCCTCGGTCATGAGCTCGCCAAAGGGCCCCAGGATGGCGTTGTGTTCGCGGGAGTACCTCCAGCCCTCCGGGGGGTAGCAACAGGAGCTGGCAGCGGTCAGCTAAGGCGGGGGGAAGACAAGAGAGGGGAGGGGGGCGCGTCTCCCTCTGGCCCAGCTTCCGCAGCCGAGCCGGCGGCGCCTTTTGCAAGTCCTGGGTGGTGTAATGGCTCCGCTGGGCAGAGTTTTCAGGGACCAGCCGCCTGGATGGCGGGGAGAGTGCACTGCAGTAAGGCTTCGGCTCAGCAGAGTTCGCTTTGGTCGCTGGGAGAGGCCACTGGTTGGGGCTGCGGTGCTGCCTGAGGCAGGGAAGGCAGGCCTACAGACCCGGTCTCCACGCCTGACTTGGTCGCTCATTACACCACCCAAAGAACATGCGAAAGGCGTTGAAGCTGAGAGAAACAGAGACGCCTCCCCCTACCCAATCCATAGCCTGCTCTTCCCAAGCCAGACTCCAGCGTTCCTCTCCTGTCACCACATCACAGACCCTTTGTCAACCTTCTTACGGTTCTAGTCTCAGTGGTCACAGATGAAAGACTACTTCGCTTTTTCTCTGCCCCCCACCCCACCCTGCCTCCACTCCACTCCACTTTTTTTAGTTTTTTGGAGACAGGGTTTTTCTGTGTAGCCTTGGCTGTCCTGGACTCGCTCTGTAGACCAGGCTGGCCTCGAACTCACAGGGATCCACCTGCGAGTGCTGGGATTAAAGGCGTGTGCCAACACCGCCCAGCCACTCTACTCTTCTTGTTTGTTTGTTTGTCTTGAAACAAGGTTTCTCTGTGTAGCCTTGGCTGTCCTGGACTCACTCTGTAGACCAGGCTAGCTTCAAACTCACAGAGATCTGCCTGCCTCTGCCTCCCCAGTGCTGGGATTAAAGGTGAGCATCACTCCCCCCCACCCCACCCCCTTCTTACTCTACTCTTAAAGAGGATAAAGTTACAGTGTCCTGCCTCATAAAACATATGGGGCCCAGCTCCACCTCCTGGACCAGATCTATGTAGACCCGTTATGGTTCACCTCCAAGTATGGTGATCCCACTTCCCCAATTAACTGCACCCCAGGCTTCCCATGCCCCAGGGCCTATTTTCTTCTAGGCCCCTGGCCTGGCTATCCTCAGTCATCACACACACTAAAGATGGCCCCAGGGACACATCCCCTGTGACTTCCAGACCAACCATTCTGCCTGTCTTTCTCCTCATCCCACTCTTTTCCTAGTCAGCTGTCCTGTGCCTCCCACTCCAGGCTCACCTCAGGCCATGTATCACCACCGTCCCCTCAGCCCAAAGTGCTCCTGACCACCCAGTGTATTATAAAGATCAGTTGTCTGATACCTCAAGTTGTCACTCTCTAGTCATCACCTCTTAGGGACACTTTTTTGCTTATTGATACACACACACACACACACACACACACACACACACCTTCCACAGCTACCTTGATAGCAGGCTTTGTTACGCTCACTGCGAACCCTCAGAGGACACAACCGTGAGCACAGTACATAGACAGCAGTCAGGGACATTTGTTCAATAACCAAATCGTCTTGCAGACGTGGGGACTGAGGCTGAACAAGTCTCAGAACAGCAGCAGCTGGAGAGTGGCCGTGCCAGGTCAGAGCTCAAGTCAGGCTGGACACACAAAAGGGCTCTCTTGGCCTCTCAGTGTGGTGCGCCCAGGAACTTGTTGGAAACGCCCCCCCACCCAGAGCAACACATATCCTTTAATAAGGCCCCAGGTGACGGGAAGGCTCACTAGAGTGAGATAAACACTGACAGGTCACGGCAGGGGACAGCATGTAAGGTGTCCTGTATTCCTGCTTTGCCCCCAAGGGGAATGGGCTTTGCTGGTAGTTGAAGAGTCAAAAAAAAGGTTGAGAGGTGACACAGGGGACAGGCTGTGGGCTTCTAGGAAGCCACGCCCCACCCACCTTCCTCCTCTGCTCTTCTTCCTCCTGCACTTTCTGCTGCAGCTTCCGAACCATCACCTGGCGCTTCCACTCTGGGATGGGCCGGCCCTGCTCATCAAGTGTGGGGACCAGGGCCTCCACATCCAGCTGTACTCCCGGTGCCGGGGTGGCGGGTGGTGCCGGCACGATGCTGCCATTGAGCAGAGGCTGAGGCCCAGAGGCTGGCGGGGTGGGGCTCCTGGCCCGAGATGGCCCCGGTGACACCGATGGCTGTGGTGATGGCTGCGGTGACTCAGGCTGCCGGGAGAAGCAGTAAGGCTGAGCACTGGGCAGGCATCGGGAGCCCGGGCGGGGCACCCGTCCAGCGCCTACCTGGGAGGCTGGCTGCCCACTGCCCGAGAACACTGTGGTCAGCCCCTTGCTCTGCGGTGTGGGCTTCAGGCTCTTGCCTGCCTTTATCTCGGCCAGCAGCTCCGAGTTATCACCCGTTGGGGACATCATGTTGAAAGACTTGGTGCCTGCCCATGGGAGAAGAGGAGCTCAGCTGTGGGCAGGATAGCATCCCGGTTTTCCTCCACCCCCAGACCCCCACTCCAAGCCAAATGGGCGGGGACCCACCTTTGGGCCCAGAGGGAGCTAACTCTCCAGATCCTGGGATACCAAAGGTAGCTCTCAGGGTACCCAAAGGTGGTCCATCAGCTCCCAGGCCATGGTGACCCCACCAGGTCTTACTCACTGGGCATACGGCCTCCCCCTGGAGGCCCCTGGGAGTTCATGGTGGCTCTCGGGCCAGCCCTGGGGACTCCGGCGTATCTCTGCCCACCATGGACTGCCCAGCTGCAAAGCTCTACCTGGCTAGCCACCCAACCTTTGTCCCAGGTTTCCTGGCTCAGCCCCACTAGGGCGGAGCCTCCCTATGGCACTCTCCCTTCATCAGCAAAGCCCAGTGACCCTTGGACTGAGCCGACTGGAGCCTCCATGGCCATAAGACTCAGGACCCTGGAGTGCCACCCAGCTGGACCCTCCCGGCCCCACGCCCATGGACGGACAGCAGACACACTGACTGTGAGCGAGCGGAGCATACATTTATGGCAAAGCGCTGTGTGGCCCTGGGGGACCTTGGAAGGAGGAGCTTCCTGAGGACATGGGAGAGGGCATGCAGGAAGATGGGCCAGGCCAGCGGCATGCAAAATACCTGGGCCTGGAGTTTGCATTTTCCAGCAGGGCTGGCTGGAGGTGATTGAGTGCTTGGGGAGGGCTGTCTTTGGTGCCCCGGATGGGGGCAGGAACAAAGTGGTATTAAAGGTCCCTAGATGCCAGTGCTGGTGATCCGGAGCACATACCAGAGGGAAGGAAGGCATGCCGGCTCATTTACTTAAGCAAAACTGCAAGCCAGGCACTGGGTGCTGAGATACTGTAGGTGTTGGGGGGGGCAGTGGTACCAGGTCCTCTCACCTGCTGGCCCTAGCAAGCCCTTTCCTCAGTCCCAGGCCCATTCTGCTTCATTTTCTGGGCAAGCCACCTCCCCCACCCCACGCCTCAGCCTCAGCCGTGAGCCCGCGCGGCTACTCACTCTTCCTGTGTCTCAGGACTCTCACTTCTAGGAACCGAGAGGAGAGAATTGACAGCGAAGTTAGAAGAAGGGGGGCTGGGGTGAAACAAGGACAGCAAGAGGGCCAGGGAGGGCAGGAGGGGGAGCAGGGGGGAGGAGCTCCCCTGCCCTTGTGACCCTGGCTCAGGCCACACTGGGGCCCCACAAGGGTGGTCCATCCAAGGGCGGCCATCTTGACATTCGAGTTGGCTGGGGCAGCCTAAGTCTAGGGAGGAGAGTTGACTGACAGGCTGGGGATGGTCTGAGGGCTTTCCAGATGCTCAGCCAGGAGCGGGCACACTACCACAGGCTCCACGGGAACTGCTCAGCTAGTCTGGTCAGAGGAACAAAGCTTGGGCTGGAACCACCGAGTGTGGTTTCTGCACTGAGCTCTGCTCACCAGGATGGGAGAACCAGAACCTTCCAGGGTCTCTGGCAGAAGGAACTGTCCAGCAATCATGGTCTCCAGTTTAACTTGTAAGCAAGGATGCCCTGAGTTGCCTTTCATGGTCACCATCATCATCAAACACACACACACACACACACACACACACACACACACACACACACACACAGAGCCTAAGGAAAGGAAAACGTGATAAGTTGCTAGGACATTGTCTTCGTCCTTCCCCGCCAAGCACAGCTGATCGATAAGAGTCCTGTCATAGCTGAGAAAAGATCAGGGCTGTGCTTAGCGTGAAGGAACAAGGGTCAGAGATTGGGAAGCGCCGAGATGGAAGATGCAGGGTGCAGGAAAAGAGTGGGCAGCCACTCAGACCCCCCCCCAGTAGGCTGCTCAGAAACACCAGCCACCAGAGCAGGGAGCTCTCCTTAGCTAAAAAAAGAAGGCGGCCCAAGAGACGGCAGGTGCCTCGCCGAAAGCTACACTCAGCTCAGTCCTGCCGCGGGACCCGAGCAACTCAAAACTTTCTTCCTTTTATCACCAAAAGGGTAGGGTCTGGAAAGAAGAGCCGGGAAGGAGGAAGAAGGACCTAGGAAGTCGCAGCTGGGGAGGGGGCGGTCTCTAGGTTTCCCTCCCCTTTGCAGCTGGCGCCGCCCCCACCCCTCATCCCGCCCCTACTCACTGCCCGCCGACGACGAAGAGCGGCGCTGCCCGCACCCTGCGCCCGCGCCCTCGATGGGCAGAGGTGGGGCGGGTGGCGGCGAACTCAGAGCCTCAGGCAGCGGCGGTGGTGGTGGCGGCGGCGGCGGCGGTGGCGGTGGTGGCGGCAGGTCCCTGGACGCCTTGGGGTCCGCTGAGCAGCCGTTGTGCACGTGGTTCCCGGGGAGCAGCGCCGCCTGCGGGGGAGCGGAGTGGCCAGAGAGTGACGGGCGTGCGACAGGACCCGGTCCCGGGCGGCCCGCGGGTGCAGACTCGTGGGCACGCACCTCCTCGCTATGGGCCATGCCCCGGCGTGCGGCCAGCGGCTCCCCGGGGCAGCGGCCCAGCTGGCGGTAATAGTCCCCCGTGCTGGGCTGTTTGCTGAACGAGCGCTGTTTGCGGCTGGAGTCCTGCCTGCGCAGCCCCTTGTCCAGCCTGCGCAGCCCGGGGTGGCCGTCGCTGGAGCTGGGCTGAGAGAAGACAGTGACGGATGATACCCTTGGCCCAGATGCCCCTCGCACCTCCCTCCCAACCCTTTGCCCGGGGGGGGGGGGGCTCGCGGCTGCGTCCCTGGACCCCCAGATCTCCGTGCAAAAATGGGACAGGGGGCGTGAGGACCTTGGTGAATGGGCCGGCTCACAAGGAGAGGTCTGGGTTAGGGCCAAGGGCACAGGGGGCCCCCTCTGAGGCCAGAAGGGGCGGACCCAAGGGCGGGGTGGCCCAGCCTGGACGACAGGGGGAGCCTGAGCTGGGACAGCTCCCACTTAGCCTGCCCCGAGGGCTCGGCTGCACCCTACTAGCTGCTCCACCAACCGCACGTGAACGCGCAAGGCTCCTCAAACCCTCTTGGTGGGGGTCGCGGCCTTCAGGGGGCCCCTGTCTAGAGCTGGTACAAAGGAACGCTTCTGCTTGCTCAGGGAGCCCACAGCTTAGGGCTGCTCCTACCTGCGGCTGTTCCGGTGGCCCCCGCTGTGCACCTGGCGGCGGGGGCGGCACGGACCCGACACCTGCGTTACCTGATCCCTTGGTCTCAGGTTACAGCGCGGCCCGCCTACGAGCTCAGTCGGCCTGACATCACCCAGGTCCGCCAATCCCAGGCTTAACCCCCTAAGCAAGGCAGGGATGTCACGGAGCCCCACTGCTCTGCCACCCTCCAGGGGCGGCTCCGCCCCCTGCGCGTCTCTTTCCACTAGAGCCCTGAGTACCCTACCTTCCTCCCCCACCTCCCGCCCCCGCCGCTCCCCAGTCATTTGCCAGGACCGCAAGAGGGCCTGACCTCGGGCGGTGAAACTGCTTGTTTTTGTCCACCCCTCCTATATTCCAGGTCGCGCCCTGCCCTTCCCCTCCCGCATCTGGAACTCATCGCTATCCATGTAAATGACACCACACCCGGGCCCAGGCTTCAAGTTTCAAGGGTGGCCAGGTGGGCTCGGGTGACAAAACCACTCCTCGCTCCATTGCTCCCCGCTAAGGCCTGCACTGGGCGAGGGAGAAGAGGCAGTGTGGCCAAAGACCAGAGGACCAGGTGGGGGCTGTCGCCTGACCGAGACCCAAGTTTGTGCGGCCTCAGACTCTCTGTACCCCACTGGACCAGGTTCACGTGACAGGAAACACGACACGCTGGATTTGTTTTCTGGGTCAGCCAGCCCCTTCGGCACCCACTACAGCCACGGAGGCGCACACCCCTCAACCCAGTTCTAGCCGACAGTTTAGGCTCCCGCGCCTGAGGGGGCAAGAGATGCAAGTGGCACACAAAGGACCCTTTGTGGAGCCTATGAGCGCCTGCACTTCTGCACGAACACACCACAGAGGGGCACGGGGAAATCCTGGCAGTCAGGCGTTGTGGTCCGGACAAGGGGGCCCCATCCCCACCCCCAACCTCTGCCCAGTGGAAAAAAATATCTGGGAGAGCTTGGTGCACCAGGAGGGAGTGGAGGAGTCCGTGTGGAGGCTGTGTCCCTCCCGTGCCGCCTCCGCCCCAGGGCCTTGGGACCCGGCTCACCTGTGCAAACTGATCACTCAGCTCCACCTTGGGGTGGCATGCCTTGGGCTGGGGAGAGAATTGCAAGTCTGGGCTCTGGCACGACTCTATGCTATGGGTTTGCCACCCTGCACCTGGCCACCTGTAGTCTGAGGTTGTGCTCTCACCTGTCCAGCTGACTAGCCTTGCTTTGGGTCTCCCTGATAGCACATTGGCCTCTTTTCTGGTCCCCAGCTTCAGCCAAAAGTCCAATGGCCGGCCTTGGATGTTCTAGCCCCGCACATGCGCCCTCGTTTCCAAAGGCCTCCCTTCTCACATCCTGCCCCTCCTCCACCCACCCAGAGGTTGTGGAGCCTGAGAGGGAATCAGCATTGCTGCACACCACTTTCTTTTTTCTTTTTTCTTTTTTTGGTTTTTTGAGACAAGTTTTCTCTGTGTAACCTTGACTGTCCTATACTCTCTTTGTAGACCAGGCTGGTCTCAAACTCACAGAGATCCACCTCCCAAGTGCTGGGATTAAAGGCCTGTGCTGCCACTATGCCTGGCTGGTGCAAGCCTTTTTTTTTTTAACCCTGGTGGAAAGAGGAGCCAGCCTCACCCTCTACACCCCTAGCTAGCCAGCAAGCAGGGAGCAGGGCCCCCTAGTGTTTGCTCACCTTCCTCACCCACCTCCTGGCCCTCACTTTCTAGTCAGACTTCCAGAGTGCCTCACCTGGAAGACACCTCAAGTGTCGTTCTTTTCTTTCTTTCTTTTCTGTTCTCTCTCTCTCTCTTTTTTTTTTTTTAGAGAGAGGGTCTCTCTGTGTATCCCCCGGCTGTCCTGGAACTGTATAAACCAGGCTGGCCTTGAACTAAGAGATCTGCCTGCCTCGGCCTTTCAAGCGCTGGGATTAAAAGCGGCACCACCTCCCAGCACTCTGGAGGCAGAGGCAGGTGGATCGCTGTGAGTTCGAGGCCAGCCTGGTCTACAAAGTGAGTCCAGGACAGCCAAGGCTACACAAGAGAAACCCTGTCTCGGGGGGGGGGGGGGGGGAAAGAATGGCTTTGTCCCCCCCACCAGCCCATCCCCCAGTGTTCAGCCCTGAGCTCTCATGGACTTGCCTAGGACCTTCAGTTCTTGAGCTTGCCCTGGGCCCACCAAGCCCCATTTGTGACCACAAGTCAACCAGGCCAGGTCCCATTGGCCCAGTCCCCCGTCCTACTGGCAGCCCACCAGACGACAGGGTGCCCTGTCTTCATACCTCCTTCTTGTGTGAGGCCACCTCCACGTGGCGAAGCTTGCTCTTGGTCTGTATGTAGATGTTATCTGCGTGCAGCCCCACAGGGGGGTTGGGAGCTGGGTAGCCTGGTGGAGGTGGGGGCAGCTGGGTGCCTGGGGGTGGCGGGGGTGGGGGGAAGCTTGGTGGTGGAGGTGGAGGTGGAGGTGGAGGTGGAGGTGGTGGTGACGGTGCCGGCTTCCTTATTTTGCCCCGAGGCAGGCTCAGCTCTGGGTTCAGCATATCCATGTAGCTCTGTAAGTCTGCAGCTCTTGCACTGGCAAGCCCTGGGGGAGGGGGTGGGATGGGGGGCGGGTGGAAGTTTGCACAAGGTACCCCAGATCCAAGGCGCCCCAGCAGTGCTAACAGCTTAACCAGCAGCAAGGCTAACTGGGGTGGTCGCTGCTCGGGATGGCTTGCTGTGGCCTCCCTAGGAGGCAGGAGGGTGATGCTCTCAGATTTCAAGGGGAACCTTCAGGAAGTTTTGGGTTCCAGGGTCCTGGAGAGTAGGACCACCTGGCAGGGGCCAAGCAGAACAGGAGCGTGGATGGCTTCACTCAGTCAGCTCTGCAGGCCACCTGGTGGTGGCAACCAGACACTGCAGGGGGTTGGACTCCAGCTCAGGGTGTGGTCAGTGTGTGCACAGGCTCGCCCGGCTCTGTCTGAGAGCTTTTATATTCTGTGTGTATTTAACCCTGTCCCTATGCATTTTAGTGTTATCTGTGTTGGTCTGGGGGAGGGGACTTGATATGCGGGTGGCCATGTGTGTAACAGGGAAAAGAGGGTTTTGGTTGTGTAATAGAGGTGCATGTATGTATATTACCTGCATAAGTGTGTATGTGTACTTGTGCATGCTTACCTGTGCACTACACGCACTTGTCCATATGTGCACCTTTGAGTTTCACAGCTTAGAACAGAAAACAATAATCGTGTGTGGGGGTCCATGCAGGCTTTGTGGCGGGGGGTATCCTGGGATGTAAGAGCGTGATTGCTTCCAAGGCCCACTGAGTGATGAGTGCCTGCTTTGTCTCCCCTCCCCCTTCCCACGAGTCCACTCACCTCGAGTGGAGCGCTGGCCCTTGATGCTGGAATGGCTGGAGGAGCCGGAGTCATAGTT
The DNA here is from genome assembly GCF_964271855.1 of Acomys minous. Lineage (NCBI taxonomy): Eukaryota > Metazoa > Chordata > Mammalia > Rodentia > Muridae > Acomys > Acomys minous. Next base: position 125,704,388 of record NC_140487.1, read on the forward strand.
GGAGAGGGTGCTGGTGGGCGAGCCAAGGTCAAAGTTCAGAGGCTGGACCGACATGGTGGTGTTGGGCGAGGACATGCCGGAGTCAGGCTGCTTTGCCTCCAGGTCCATGGATGGATCCCGGGACAGGACTCGGTGTTCCACGCTCTGAGGGGAAAGGCGGGAAGCTGTGAGGTGAGGCCTCCCAGACCGGGGGATCCGGCCACAAGTCCTCACTGAGAAACCCCGCCAAGCCACTACCAGCTTTCCCCATCACGTCTGCTGCATCTTCTCGGAATGGGAGTCAAGAGAAGTCCCTCCCAGCAGCACTTCAGGCCTCAGAGAACACCCCCAACCCCCTCTACTCCCTCCCCCCCACCCCCCCATCCTCCCCCCTGCTCAGGGAAGCAGTGACTTAGGAGGAGGGTCGGGGCTGCACTTTTCAAGGGGACGCAGCCCTGCATGCGGCCCTACTCGTGGCTGGGCAGAGGCCTTGGCTCTGTGCACCTGTGGGCAGAGGGCCTCGGGGCCGCTACAGCAGGAGGAAGGGGTTACTCAACTTCCATGGCCTGCAGCCCCATCTTAACTTGCATGACCTGCCAGCTCCCTACCCTAGGCCAGTCCACCTCCTGATGGGATGCTGTGGGTCAAGGCTGGGCCCGAATGGGATGCCCAAGCCGAGGCTGCCAACTCTCTGATCCTCCCTCCCACCAGCAGGGCCTCTGACTGCAGGCCTGCCCCCTTGCTGCTGGGAGTAGATTAGGGTGAGGGACCTACTTACATTACCCATGCTGTCCCTGCGACCGACGGACCAGCAAGCCTCTGTTACCTTCTAACCAAAGCTACTCCTCCCTGCCCCTTGCCCCTCCCTGCCTGAGAAGTGTCACAGGCCCCCTGGGAAAGAGAGGCAGGCTGGCACCAGGTAACAGCTCAGCAGCCACACTCATTGGCCCTGTAATTAGTGTTTGCCTTTTCTGGGCCAGTTACTACGGTGGCTTGGATCTGTCATTGCTGCTGCTGGGCCTGCTTGGGTGAGGGGACCAAATCCCGCTGCCTACAGGGGTTCAGGCCCTGTTGCCTATGCTGTGAAGGAAAGGGGAGCCCCAGAAGATATGACTGGGGGGTTTAGAGGGGAGACAACCTGGAGGTGCTCTTTTCTTGACTAACACTGGTGGGCAGCACAGGGACTCAGCCCTGACCTCTGTAGACCACAGTAGAAGCTGGGAACACAGGCTTTGCAGCCTGGAGCAATACCTTTACTCTCCCCTGCTCTCCTCACTAGCTATGGGGTTGTGAGCAGCTTATAGTCCATTATTTTCTGCACCTGAGTTTCTTCATGGGATAACAGTATTTGCTGCATGGGGGCAAAGCACATGCCCTAAGTGTAAAGTGCCAGTAAGATAGCAAAGATGAACTGGGGCACACCTGTAATGCACTGCCCGTGTCAGCATTCACCAACCAATGGTGCTGACGGCTGAGCCAGCATCAGCAGCTGCAGCCCGGCAGGGAGCTGCACACTCAGCTGGAGGGAACTTACCCCTGGCACAGTGTCCACCCTGCTTGTGTCCCCCCAGTGCCGGGATACCCCATGACCTGTCGCTTACTCTGGGAGGTCCCTTCAGGGAAGTTCATCACCCAACCTTACAGCCATCCTTGACCCCTAGGCCCTGCTGTGCCGTTCAGATCCTGGCCAGGTCACCCCCACATGCCAGCAAACACAGCAGGGCCTTGGGTCGCCTTGTCTCATCAAGACTTCATCTGGAAGCCTATCTCATAGCGTCCCCCTGAGGGGCCCGTGAGACCTACTCTCTTCCTCCTCTACTGCCTCAGAGTAGGCATTTTACTGGGGTGGGGAGGCAGAGCCCTGGGCTTGGAGACACCCACATCTGAGGCTGAGTCCCACTGGGTCACCTCATGGCTTTGTAAGCATATTTTAAAATAATTTACAGGAGTCACATTGGTTTTTGTTTGTTTGTTTGGTGTGGGTCTTTTTGGTTATGAATTAACTAAAAAGTGAGCATAACTGTACTAGTCAAAAGAGAGATGGCTCCTGGCAGGTTCTATAGTGCATGGCTGTAATCTTAGCTACTTAGGAGGGTACAGGTGGAGGGTCACAAGTTCCAGCCCAGCCTGGGCAACTTAGCAACATCCTATCTCAAAGTAAATTTACAAGGCAGATGGGGAGAGACCTGGAGGTGTAACTTAGTGGTAAATCTGTTGCCTAGCACCCCCAAGGACCTAGGTTCAACCCTCAGCACAGGAGGGGGGAAAAGGGACCCCATCCTTTACTGAGTGTGTGATCTTTTCAGCTTCTGGAGACTCAGTTTATCCATCTGTGAGATGGGACCATGACCACACCTTACAAGGGAGGGTCTGTAAGCTTTAACGGCTTCCTTCTTGGTAAAAGGGCAAGACACTTATTCTTGGGGTTAACCGGTGATGTAAGATAACGCCACACCTGCCACTCCTGGGTCATACCAGGGTTTCCACGGTTCGTAGGTAGCGGGAGCAGTGGAAGTGGCCATTGAAATCAGACAGGTCGGCGGCCTTGTACCCATCGTGGTCGCGGACATCCAGCCCCGCACCATTCACCACTAGGATCTGGCAGCACTGTAGAGGGGCGGGGTGGGGTTCATGAGGCGGGGCACCACTGAGAGCAGGATCCTCCCTCCCCCTCTTCCTCCTCTTCCTCCTCTTCCTCCTCTTCCCCTTCCTCCTCCTCCTCTCCCTCCTCCTCCTCCCGCACTCCGAAGAGGCTGGGAGCACGCAGCCGCCACAGGGCGACCGCGGCCCAGCCCCGCCCCGTCCCGCCCCCTCGGGCCGGCCTGACCTCCAGTTCCCCGTTCTCCGCAGCGTCGTGCAGCGGGGTCCCGCCCCACAGGTCCTGCGAGATCTCTGCGCCGTGCAGCAGGAGCCAGCTGAGCACTTTGGAGTGGCCGCGACTGGCAGCAAAGTGCATGGCTGTGGCGCCGTCGTGGTCCTGCTCCGACAAACTCACGTCTGCAGAGCTCGCCTGGTGGGAGGGGCGGGGGGCAGAGGGCGGGGCTCGCGATAGACCCCGCCTCGGTCCCAGGCAGGCCCCGCCCACCCCCAGCGCCGTCCCGCCGGGTCCCCAGCTCACCAGCCACACCAGGACTGGGTTATGGCCCATCTGCGCCGCGGCGTGTAGTGGGGTCATGCCGTCTTGTGCGCGCACGTGAGGATCTGCGTTGCACTCCTGCACTAGGTACTTCGTCACCTCCAGGTGGCCCTCCTGGCACGCCAGGTACAGGGGCGTGGCACCGTTGTTGGTTTGGACATTCACTCCCCTGTGAATAGGCAACACCCAGCGTGGGCTCTGGATGCCCACTGCACACTCGTCAAAACTTCCTTCCACCCCTAGCCTGGCTCTCTGGAGTGCTGAAAGTGAGCTTTGTCACACGTTGTACCCGTCTTACATTGCTGTCCCTCAGAGCGCCTCTCCACTTCAGTCCTTTTTTTTTTTTTTTTGACAGGGATTTTTCTGCAGCCCTGGCTGGCCTTCATTATGTAGACCAGGCTGGCCTTGAACTCACAGAGAATTGCTTGCCTCTGACTCCTTTTGTTTGTTTCTTGGCACAGGGTTTCTCTGTGTAGCCTTGGCTGTCCTGGACTTGCATTGTAGACCAGGCTGGCCTCGAACTCACAGCGATCTGCCTGCCTCTGCCTCCCGAGTGTTGGGATTAAAGGCGTGCAGCACCACCGCCCGGCATTGCTTCTGACTCTTGAGTGTTGAAATTAAAGGTGGGCAGCACCATGCCCACCTAAAAGTGATTTTAAGTTGTATTTTATTTATCTTTTTACTGATTTTATTTTTTCCCCTTTATTGAAAATAGACTCTTTTCTACTGGGCTACACAGAGAAACTCTGTCTCAAAAAAAAACCTAACCAAAACAAACAAACAAAAAAAAGCCACTGAAGCTGCCCTGGCCACTAGCCACTAGGCTGACATGGGTTTGGACTGTCCACGGTGCAGTTACCAACAAGGGACGCTGGGTGGAGCCACAAGCTACTCCGGACTCATCAGCTGCCCATTCAAGTCTATAAACTCAAGCTGGGGAGGGGGTGTGGGGGTGTGGTTCATCCTGTTACTCTGTGAATTATTCTCCCTAGCTAAAAACCCACAGGCCCCTCCCCCAGCCATCCCACCCCACGCCTCTCCCCTAACACCACCTCTCTTTTAGTTAGGTCCCTGCTCCTACCCAGACAAGCGAGCCTTCCTCTCTCCCTACCTGTATCTTTTAGCAGCTCTGCTTCTCTATCCCTTACCTTGGACCCTCTTTCCTCAGGTTGTGTGCATCCTCAACTTATGTCTCATTACTTGTCTCTCCTGAGTCCTTGGTGTGGGCGCCCTTTCCGGACCCAAACACAAGGCTGTCACTTGCTGATCTCATATTGAATCTGGTCCTTTAGTTGCCTTGGGAAAATGGGTACCACACCAGGTTGTCCTTCAGCATCCCACCCATGTCAAGAGCGAAGTGAGGTCTGGGGATGTACGTCAGCATTAGCCGGCCTTTGTAGCACGTGAAATGCTCTGGGTTCCAGCCTCAGCATCCACGCACACGTACACACACACACACACACACACACACACACACACACACACACACCGAGCATCCTGGCACATTTGTATCATCCTAGCACTTGGAAGGCTAAGGCAGAGGGACCACTGAGAATCCGTACTACATAGTAAAACTCTGTATCTAAAAACCTAGAATAAAATGAAATGGAAAAATTTTAAAGCTAGGCGCTACCTAGACAAGGCAGGGCAGGCCTTTACCCAGCCATCAGTCACACACCTTTCCTCAGAACCCTGCTGGCTCGTGGCCCCAGTCTGCAATCCCAGTGCCACGTTGCCCCCACACACCGGTGTGTCGGGAACAGCCTGCTGAATATTTCATGACCGACACTCAGTGGCCTGAATTATTCACCCCGTAACCAAGGCACAGTGAGTGCCGGGGTCCTGGGGATTGGAGGCCAGAAAAGGCAACCCCCAGGGTTTGCTAGGTTGTCAGTGTAGGGACTAAGCAGTTTACACAACAAAGAAAGCCAGACTCACTATGCGCCTTGCTCTTCCAGCACCTTCTATTTGGCAAGTAGCCAGGGGTATCCAGCCTAGAAGGAACTGGGAGCAGGGGTGGGGGGTGGGGTGGGGGTGCGGGGGGGGCATCGGTGCCCACATCCTTATGTCAGCCGCTGAAGGTCTCCATTATTACTAACATGTCAATTCCTACCCTTAAGGTTACTATTGAGGAGTGGGAGGCCCAGGACTGGGGACAGTTTGCTGATGAGCTCTGAGAAAGGGGCAGCCAACTCTCTTCTCACTTAGTATGGAGGTAAAAGCTCAGGCTCCCTCGGACTCGCTGGAAAAGAAATCACAACGCTATGGATAAACATAAGGAAAAGGGGCCAGCCTGGTCTACATGGTGAGTTCTAGGCCAGCCTGGTCTACATGGTGAGTTCCAGGCCAGCCAGAGCCACACAGAGAGACCCTGTCTTAAATATAAATATATAAATATACATATATACACATATGCATATATATGTATGATATATACACATACATGTATACACACACACACACACACACACACACACACACACACACACATATATATAAAGGATTACTGACTGATAACAGCTACTCCCCCCCCCCCACATCCCCGCCCTCTGGCAAGATTTTTCTGTGTAGTCCTGGCTGTCCTGGACTCGCTTTGTAGACCAGGCTGGCCTTGAACTCACAACCATCTGCCTGCCTCTGTCTCTGTCTCTTTAATCTTTGCTGGGATTAAAGGCGTGCGCTACCATGCCCGGTCCATCCAGTCCTTTTTATGGTCTTAGGGGTGGATTTTATTACTGTTCCCCTTTCTAATGAGGAAACTGAGGCAAGGAAGGCTAAGATCATTTGGTACAAAACAGGCAAAGCTATATGAACCTGAGTCTGTGTGTGTGTGTGTGTGTGTGTGTGTGTGTGTGTGTGTGTGTGTGTGTGAGAGAGAGAGAGAGAGAGAGAGAGAGAGAGAGAGAGAGACTGCAACTGCAGCTCTGTTGTGTTCCCCCCCCTTTCTTATCTGTCAGATTGTCTGCCTGTCACCCTCTGCACACAGACCTCTGCCCATCTCTCAAGAACCCCCTTCCTAGTGAATTCAAGTACGCATGGGCCTGGGGAGGCCTGGGGAGGACCTGGGGCAAGTCAGTCCCACCTCCCTCTAGCGGGGTCACAGTGTCCCTTGTCTGAATTCTCAACATTTCAGTCATGTTGGGAAAGAACAGCCTGTCCGTCCCCTCTGCCTCTCCTGAGACAAGTTCTCGTGCAGTCCAGGCTGACGTAGGACTCACCACGCAGCCAAGGATGGCCAGTGAACGGTCGACCCTCCTCCCGTACCTGCTGCGTTCCGGGACCACAGGCCTGTTCCAGCATCAGTTATGTATGTCGTGCTGGGGATGGAACCGAGGTTTCGTGCGTGCTGGGCAAGCACGCTCCCACTGAGCCCCACTATGGCCCCTACTCTCTCATTTTTTAAAAGATTCATTATTTTTATTTTATGCATATATAGGAGGACCCAGTTGTTTGTATGTGCGCCAGGTGCATGCAGGTACCCACAGAGGGCATCAGATGTGTGGGTGGTTGTGAGCCACCGTGTGGGTTCTGGGAACTGAAGGCAGGTCCTTTGCAAGAGCAGCCTGTCCTCTTAACCGCCGAGCCCTCGCCACAGCTCCCTGAACTCTGGAGTCTGAAAACCGTGCTCCAGGACACCCCCACACCCCCACACCCCCACACCCCCCGCTGATGTGAGGCGCCCTAATCAATGCCCTTACATCATAGGTAGTTTCTCCTTTGGGGGGGTGCTTGGGGTAATATGAACAAACAATGCGGTTCCTGGAAGGCAACTCTGTTACAAAAAGGAATGTAGTCTACTTGTGACTACGTTCTTAGAAATCTGCTCAAATTTATGCCAGCTTACAGCTAACAAGGGGTGATCTGTCCCCCACGGTGTCAGGCTGTGGCCAGAGGGTCAAAGTTCTTACTCTCCTGGGGCTCAGAACATCTTCCCTAAGGGAGGTCAGGAGGACGCCTCCCACACAAGGTATCTGTCAATCACAACTCCTATTTATGCTAAGAGTTTGGCCCAGGGAGGAGGAAAACAACAACAACAACAACAACAACAACAACAAAACAAAACAAACAAACCAAACCCACAGCATTGTTTTAAGGAAGGGTTTAGAGCAGATGGCTGACATCCTAGTCCACCAGCAAGCCTAGTCCACCTTCAGGCTGACTGCATTAGAATCGCCTAGTTGATGTGAGGCGTGAGGACAGTTACAGACAGATTCCACTGAGGGAAGGCCCATCCTGGTGGGGGAAGTCACCCCGTGGTGGTCTGGGGGCCTGGGCTGTTTGAAATGGGAAGAAAAGAGGCAGCCAGCTAGGAACCCACGCAACTCTCTCTGCTTCCTGCCTATGGATACAATGTTGCCGCCTGTTGCTACTGACCTTGCTTTCCCCCCAGGAACAGACTGTATCGCTTATTCTAACCCAGTCAATTCCTTCTGTAAGTGGCTTTGTCAGGTATTTTGGATCAGCAATAGAAAGGATGCATACACCTGTGACATGTCCAGCACTTGCTCGCATCTCTCCCAACCTCCGCCCCGACTCCCAACTCGATTTGACACGCCCCAGCTGTGAGGGCGTGGCCCAGCAAGCTGCAGCCACGCCCTCACAGCGTAGACCCCCTCGCAGAGCAGATGGTCGCTTCTTAGGAATCATCAGAGAAACCTCTCCCTTAACTTACAGGACACGCCATGGCGTCCCACCAAGCAGTCCTGTTTTACTACACAGCAGTTCTCACTTGTATGCTCTCGGTCTTTGGTTTAGTTCATTCTGTGACCACGTATGCAAATGGCAGAGCTGCTACCTGGGAGAACTCCCCACGGGTGGGAACCCACTCCCCAGGGGTGGGGGGCTGGGCAAAGAGTTTAGACCTATTTGTTGAGTGAGTGTAGACGTGAAAAGAGGGACATGCAGACAGAACACTCACGACTTAAAAATAAATAAATAAATAAATAAATAAATAAATAAATAATTTTGCCAGCTGTGGTGGCACAGGCATGTAACCCCAGAACTCAGGAGGCAGAGGCAGGAGGATCTCTGTGAGTTCGAGGCCAGCCTAGTCTACCAAAGTGAGTTTAGGACAGTCAGGGTTACACAGAGATACCCTGTCTTGGATAAGAAAAAAGAGAGGGAGGGAGGGAGAAAGAAAGAAAGAGAGAGAGAGAGAGAGAGAGAAAGAAAAGAGGTAGCCAGCCTAGAAGCTCTGTCCACCACGGCCTCAGCCTCTCAGGTAGAGTGGGTCCCTTCACCAAATAGGCACAGGGAGACGCAGAGAGGGAGTTCCATCTAAGGTCACAGGCAGTAGCCTGTCACCAGGCGCACCACCCGAGGCTCCAGACTCCTCATCAATCAGGGAACAAAGGCAGACACTGGGTGCACACAATGAGGAAGATAAAGCCTGTAGCTTCATTAGTCATGGCTCCAACAGTAAGAAAACACACAGAGACAAGTAGAAGGCTGTCCAGAGAAGATAAGGACAGCCTGAGACCAAAGACCCCGCCCCAGAGGCCCGCCCCCATCTCCAGTCTCAAAGCTCAAGTCAGGCTTGAGCCCAGGGCTCTCCTCCAGCAGCCCAAAGCACTCATGGTAGAGGCATGCCAGAAGCAGGGGTGGGGTGGGGTGGGGGTGGGGGGCAGGGGGTAGGGTCTTGGACTCAGGAACCCTGTTAGAAGCTGTTCAGAAGCAAAGAAGCAGCATCTACCACACCCCTGGCCTTCTCAGTTGCCCCAGCTGGAGATGCCAACACCATATTTACGGTGAGTTACTTGTGTTCCTATCCAGGATTGTTAGCCCACTAGTCTCCATCACTCTCAGACATAGCCCCCCCAGGCCTCCCAGATTAGGGGGGGTCCCTTTTCCGCAGGGTGCTTAGAGGAAAGCCCGCTCCCCCTCCAGCTGGAGGGAGGTGTTTCTGTGGCAAGTTGTTTCTGGAAAGACTCAGTCCAATGAACTGGGGTAGACTAAAGCAAAGATCGAGGACAGTGTGTGCCTGCAACCTCAAGCTCTGAGCAGCGCCCCGGGGCACAGGGCTGCGTTAGCAAGGCCTTCCCAAGGCTGCCCTGCCCTCCAGCTCCTCGGCAGCTTGTCAGCACCAGGGCCTATGGTCACCCACAGCCTCCCTGGGCAGGATCGAGTTTCCCACGGGTACGGATGGCACCCTTCCTCCCTCACCAACGCACCAGAGAGAGCTGAACCCTTGTGAATAATTCACAGTGCTTCACAGCAGGCCCAGGAGGGAGGCTGAAGACAGCAGGGAGCCACAGCTTCAGAGCTGGGCTGTAGGGACCTCTGATTGGACCCTGTGGCCCTGGAGGATCCCGCTCCCAAGGCCAGAGGTTACCTGGGCACACGAACCCCTGTCCTCAGTTTCTAATCTCCTCTCCTGCCCGAGCTCAGCCTGGCATGCACACAAAGGTAGCTTCTTATCAGCCTGGTCGCATCCCATGGCAGGGATCAGAGCCCAGGCCCTCTGTCTAACTCCCCGAGACTCATGGTGACGCCTGGTTGCTCTGGCAGCTCCTCAGTGAGGTCATATGGCACAGAGTCAGCACGAGGGCCCAGTCTTACTCAACACGTGGCACGGCCTGCGAGGGGGTCAGGGTACCCAACGGCGTTAACTCACAAGTGCGTTGCACGGCAGAGCTGGAGTGTTCCTACATACGGGACTCTTAGGCCATGGAAGACTCTAGGCTTGTCTACAGGGTGGGGCCATGGGGCCACCAGTTCTCAGTAGACCATGAGGAGCAGGCTTAGAGCCCTGTCTGTAATGCTGCCACCAGCCTGGACCTCCAGCTACACTGTGTTTGAAGGAGAGGTTGGTGAGAGCAGGACAATTTCCAAACCGTACGACCTATCATTTTAGGAACCCAGTGTCCTGTGCCTAGAGTAAGGCAGAGTGACAGGCACATCGGAACCTCGGCCTTGGAGACCGAGGACATGTCACAGGTATGGTCAGGCCTTAATCTGAAGGGTCCAACAAGAATCTGGGCCAAAGTTTCCTAGGGCTGCTGACAGTGGCAGGTCACAGCCCACACTCGAAGGTCATTGGGGCCATCTTCAGCCTTGCTCGTCAGAAAGCAAAGCCTCCACACCTCAGTGGCCTCCTAATGGTTATGCAGAAAAGGCACCCAGCCGAGCTCCTGCTGGCTCACCCACGCAATGCCAGACAGGGAAATCCTTGCCAGAGGCCAAACAGGCTCAGCCTGCCTGTCCAGAGCCAAGGAGACAACTGGTGCCTGGCCTTCTAGGTCTGAGAGATGTCCTATGTCCACACCAGTGTCTGCCCTATGCTATACGGACACAGTGGCCTCCAAGTCTGCTCCCTAGTGGACAGCGGCCCTGGGGCAGCTTCAGGAATGGATCAGTGAGGGGACTAGCCCTCTCAGCTTGCAGCTGTTCTCCTCCTCCTCCACATACTTAGATACTAATCCTAACCCTCACCACCCCCACCCTCAGGCCCTGGTGGCGGCCACTCACATCCTACACCTTTAGGAAGAATCCATGTCCTTCCCCGTGGCCCCCATCTCCAGCCCAGTACAACTAAAACCAGGCTTTCTCTTTCCCCAGACTCTATGTGTCACTGTAATCTGCTGTGCCCCTACCACGTCCCTGGAGCTCCCAGACATTTTGACTGGTGTCTCAGGAAGGTTTAGAAGCTGCTCCACCAGCGATAGGAGTCAGGTGAGAGGCCATGGGTTCTCTGGGGGTGGCCTGTTCATTGCTCTGGAGCTGGGAGGGCTTTTGGGGCTACAGGCAGCTCTCTCCGTACCTGCTTGATAACTGACATGACGCTTCCTCTACCTGCCTAAGTCATGTTTACGGGGTGCCCCTGACACATCACCCCCCATGCAGAGTAGTCTTAGAGATGGGCACAGATCAGAGCTGGGGAAGACGGTCTGCCGCACCAAGCAAGTGGCCTTGGCCGGCATGCCCAGTGTTCCAAATGCAACAAGAGGCTGCCGAAGGAGCTGAAGTGGGGAGCACCTATTTGTGGAGCCCGAGGCCCCTGTCGGGCTGTGTGAAGGGGAGATATTTCACTTTGGCCAAATCTGAAGCCCCAAGATGGTTACTGCTGGAGATTGTGGCTGCCTCCAGGTATTCCTCAGAGCACCGGTCTCTGAACCCAGAGACCTCCTTAAGAGAGAAGTCCTAAAGTCATGTGCGGTAGCGCATGCCTGTAATCTCAGCCCTTGGGAGGTGGTAGGCAGAAAGATCGAGGATCCTTAGGCTTGGCATGGCAGCCATTCAGGAGGTAGAGGCGGACAGATCTCTGTGAGTTCCAGGCCAGCCTGATCTACATAGTGAGTTCCAGGCCTATGTCATGAAAAAACAAACAAATAAATAAATGAAAGAAAAAAAGATTAAAAATATATAGACCCTTTACTTAGCTAGTTCAAGGCCAGCCTGAGCTACGTAAGATCCTGTTTCAAAAAATAAACAAAGAGCCGGGCATAGTGATGCACGCCTTTAATCCCAGCACTCAGGAGGCAGAGGCAAGTGTATGTATCCCTGTAAGTTCAAGGCCAGCCTGGTCTACACGGCGAGTCCAGGACAGCCAGGGCTAACACAGAGAGACTGACCTGGAAGTGTAGCTCCGTGGTGGAGTTCTTGCATGTGGAAGGTCCTGGATTTAATTCCCTGCACCAACACAAAACAATAGTGCAAAAAGAAGGTGCTTACTCAGGGTGCTGCTTGACAAGAAGCCTCACCGAGGGAAGGTCTCCTTTGGCGGCCGCGTAGTGGAGAGGCAGGGCACCCGTGTCTGTGGCGACGGCGGAGTTTGCGCTGCCCTGATGCAGCAGCCAGTCCACCATGTCCGAGTGGCCGAAGCGGGCAGCCAGATGCAGGACTGTGGCACCAGAGTTATCTTTTTCCTGCATCGAGAGAGCCAGTTAGAACCCTAGAGTCCGAAGCGGTTTTTTTCCCCAGGTGCTGCCCCGCTGCCAGCTTCCACTAGGCATGCACTCGAGGGAACAGCTTAGCCTCATGCTTTTGGGGTGAAGTAGGTGCTAAGAATTAGGCAACTCCTGGCTAGCTCCACAGCACCCCGCATCACAGCAGGAGTCTAGGCACAGCCCTGACACCCAGGGAACAGTTGAAGGAATATGGGTGCACTGCTGGACGGGGCTAGGTTCTCCCAGGCTGACGTTAGGATTCTTCTGCCTCTCTCCAACACTTCTTCCCCGTTCCCAGGTGTGCGCTGGGAGGGACAGAGGGTTCCATCTTGGTACACCTCAAACGACTCAACCCCCACACAAGAAGCTGCCCTCCTGTCGACTGCCCTGCGCACAGCTTCAGGAACAATCTGTGTCCTCGCCCTGTGGAGGAGGAGGTTCCTGGGCACTGGTGGGCAGGGCCTGGGGCAGCCAGCCAATGGTGTAGGTGTGTACTAGTGTCAGGCTCCTTGAGAGGCTAGGTAAAACCCCACAGACACCCTCTGGGCTCAGACTTGTTCCTCACATACACCTAGTGTGCCTCTCTTTGGGGAAGGGGCTGGGGAGGGGGGAGGTGTGCGTGGGCAGGGGGATAATCACAGAGATCTCACATCTCCAGGCTGAGGCTGCTGCCTTTGAGAGTAGGCACCATTCCAGAAGATGACAACCTCTCTCTCAGCATCAAGCACAGACACTAGGGATGGGAAGGCCTCAGAGAAAGCATGGGGCAGCTGTGAGAGGTGACTGGGAGAAACATGTGGCCAAGGCACAGAAACCCCATGGCATGTGAATCCCAGCGGGAAGACCTCGCAGCTTCCTGGAGCCTCTGGCTGTGGAGGTGGCGGGGGATCATGGGACAGAAAGCAAATGGCACATAAGGGACTAAGGAAGAAGACAGAGTTCCTCCACTGTGCACTGCAGGTGTGTGCATTGCAGGTGTGTGCGCTGCAGGTGTGTGCATTGCAGGTGTGTGCACTGCAGGTGTGTGCATTGCAGATGTGTGCACTGCAGGTGTGTGCACTACAGGTGTGTGCATTGCAAGTGTGTGCATTGCAGATGTGTGCGTGGCAGGTGTGAGCTCAGGGATCGGCTGGCCAGAGGTGACCTAAGTTAAGACCACAATCATGAACGTCTGGTACCTCGACTTTTGAGAGCTACATTCTGTCTCCACTCATCTTGGGAACATGGGCCTCAGACTCTGAGGCTCTAGGGCATCTCTGTGACTCAGGGCTTCTGGATAATGACGGAGATACAAGGGTACCCTAGCTGGGTTGGCCCTGGGAGCCTTGTGTGCTGGGGCCCACATCCTGAGAGCATTTATCTTTGGATAGGACCAGCGATTGAGGTCACTCTCCCCCAACTTCTGCCCCCAGCTTCCTGGGGGTGGAGGATAGGAGAACAAACTGGACACAGGGTTATTTGCTCCTTCTACCTCCTCCGCAGTGATAAGGGAAGCTTCCGGCCCGTGCTGGACTCGGAATGGGGAGGCAGGCACCTCCCAAAAGGGAGGAGGCATGGACAGAGTGGTTGTGTGCTACATGGTCAGGAACTCCTGATAACAAGGTCAGGAGATAAGGGAAGGAGAGAATCTCCCAGAAGGAGGGAAGGTGGGGCTTGCCCTCCAAGGACAGGAGGTGGGAGCTGTATTGGATTTTTCTAGGCCACAGCAGCATAGATTGGAGCTGACCCTCACCCCTTTGATGGGCAGTTACCCAGTGGTCTGTTTGTGTGGTTTTTTTTTTTGTTGTTGTTTTTCAAGACAGGGTCTCACTCTGTAGCCCAGGCTAACTTCAAACTCACAGCAATCCTCCTGCCTCAGTCTCCCAAATGCTGTGATTAGAGAGGCAAGCCACTGGGTGGTCTCTATCATCCAGTAATCAGACATGCTCGCTTCTCAATTGGCTGTTCAGACAACCAGAATATCATCCCAGCTCCTTACCTCAGCCTAGGAGACCCTAGCCCCGCCCCTTCCACCCCCACCCTCTCCACCACTCCGGGTCTCCTTCGCCATCACTAGAAGATGCGCCTCTCAGGGCGGTTCCCTTCTTGTGCTCTGTGCTGAGGACTCTGATCTAGTCACTAACCAGGACTACCTCTGGCAGGTCACTCCTCAAAGTCACCAGGTGGTTATTCCAGGCATAAAGATCCATGTTGGCCTGAGAAGGGACTTAGAGGTGGAAGGCCCAACCTTACCTAAAGCCCACCTTATCTAAAGCCAAGTGGAAAGAGAAGCGCGCAAGGCTCAGCTTCGGCACCATCCGCGAGGACTCGAGTCCTCTTTGGGCCCAAACTGACCGTTGGCGTGGACTCACCTGCACTCTGCAGCCACCCTGTGTGAGCAGCCACTGCAGGCAGGAGAGGTAGCCTGTGGCAGCGGCGTCGTGGGCTGGTGTGGCGCCGTTGAGCGCGCGGGCCACGGCGGGGAGGGCAGCCTCCTGCACCAGGTAACGCAGACAGTGCAACTTGCCAGAGCGGGCCGCATGGTGCACGGGCAGGGCGTCTAGCGGGTCGCGCAGAGAAGGCACCAGCAGGCCGGCGGCGTGCATGGACCTCAGCGTGTCCAGGTCGCCCAGCCGTGCCGCCTGCAGAGCCTGCTCCAGGGCCATGGTTGCGACCCTCGGCGCCGGGACCCGGCGCTCAGTGGGTTCCTGGGGGCGTCATGCGGGTGGCGTCAGGCTCCAGGAGCTGCACAGCCGTCGGAGGAGTGCGGACCAGGGAGGCAGAGCGGCTGCCAGCCGGCACCCGCTCTGCGAACCCTAGGACTCAACTCCAGCTCTGCCGTGCTCTGGGGCGGGGACCCCGAGAGTGCCCGCTTTAAGCCTGGGAGCCGCCCAGCCACGCCTCCTCTCTGCCCCGCCTCCCTTGCCCTGGGCCCTCCCCCAAGCCAGGCGATGTGCACACAAACCTGAATAGGATTCTAATAGCATCCAGGCACAGAACCGGTCATTCAGCTGCCCAGTGGCCATTATGTGTTGTTTCCGGTGCTGGGAACACAAGCCGGCAAGTGTCATTAGAACCTAGCCAGTGGCAGATAGGAAATGTTTTGTCATAGGCATCACGAAGGTGGCTGTTCCTGGGTCTGGTTGGTAAGAAGGGACGTTTGAGGCCAGGGAACAGGACGCCACCGCCCAGAAGCTTAAAAGTCCTACCAAGTGCAGAATGTCCCAGTGTCCAGTGTTCAGGACTCCAAGGTCCCTCTAGAGTCTAGATTCTAGACCCAGGAAAAAGAAGGGAGAAGGCAGGAAGAGAAAGCAAGGAGGGAGCCAGCAAAGTGATTGGGTAAAGCTGTTTGCTGCCAAGCCTGACAACCTAAGTTCGAGCCTAGGTACCCGCATGGTGGAAACCAGCTCCCACAGATGTCTTTTGACCACCGTAGCAATGGCCCCAGTAAATAAACAGAACGATTAAAGCAAACAAAACCCCTCATACAATTTCTCTTTTCTCTCTCTTTCTTTTTTCCCTTTTCTTTTTCTTTTTCTTTTCTTTCTTTTCTTTTCTTCTCTCTCTTTTTTTTTTTTTTGATTTTTTGAGACAGGGTTTCTCTGTGTAGCCTTGGCTGTCCTGGACTCACTTTGTAGACCAGGCTGGCCTCGAACTCACAGTGATCCACCTGCCTCTGCCTCCCGAGTGCTTGGATTAAAGGGCTGCGCCACCACCGCCTGGCTCTTTCTTTCTTTTTTCCAAGTCAGGGTTTCTCTGTGTAGCTGTCCTGGACTTGCTCTGTAGACCATGCTGGCCTAGAAATCACAGAGAGCTGCCTGCCTCTGCCTCTTCAAGTGCTGGCATGCTGGGATCACAGGCCTGTACACCTGGCTTGTGCTCTCTCCCTCTCCCTCTCCCTCTCCCTCTCCCTCTCCCTCTCCCTCTCCCTCTCTCTCTCTCTCTCTCTCTATATATATATATATATATATATAACTTATATTTATAAATTATATATATAATTTATATTTATAAATTATATAATTTATATTTATTTTATGTGTTTGGTGTTTTGTCTGCATGTTGTGAGTATGTCATATCCTGGAGTTATAGACAGTTGTGAGCTGCCATATGGGTGCTGGGAATTGAACCTAGATCTTCTGGGAGAGCAGTCAGTGCTCTTAATCACTGAGCCATCTCTCCAGTCCCACAATCTTTTTTTTTCTTTCTTCTCTTCTCTTCTTCTTCTTCTTCTTCTTCTTCTTCTTCTTCTTCTTCTTCTTTTCTCTCTCTCTCTCTCTCTGTTTTTTTTTGACACACAGTTTCTCTGTGTAATAACTCTGGCTGTCCTGGACTCCTTTTGTAGACTAGGCTGGCCTTGAACTCACAGCGATCCAGATCCACATGCCTCTGCCTCTTGAGTGCTGCCACGACCATGACCTATTTCTTCTTGTTTCTTTTTCTTTTTCTTTCTTTCTTTTTTAAGATTTATTGATTTATTATTATGTATATAGTGCTCTGCCTGCATGTACACCTACATGCCAGAAGAGAGCATCAGATCACATTATAGATGTTGTGAGCCACCATGTGGTGGCTGGGACTTGAACTCAGGACCTCTGGAGGAGCCGTCAGTGCTCTCAACCACTGACCTGTCTCTCCAGCCCCACGACCTATTTCTTAAGAGAAAGGAGGTTAGAGCAAGAGTGTCCTGGTGGGTTTAGAACTGTTTGGACCAGGATTTAGAAGATTCTGATTACCCAGGCTGGTGCTGGGGATGGGAGAGTGGACCAAGGCTGCCAAACCAAGGAAGCAGAATTTATTGTTGTTGTTGTTATTATTATGATGATGATGATGTTTTTTGTTTTTTGAGACAAAGTTTCTCTGTGTAGCCTTGGCTGTCCTGGACTCTCTTTGTAGAACAGGCTGGCCTCAAACTCACAGCTATCCTTCTGCCTCTGCCTCCTGAGTGCTGGGATTAAAGGTACGTGCCACCATGCCCGTCCGGTTTAAGGGAGCAAAACTGAAGGACGTGAGGGCTGAGGGACAGTGGGGAGATACTCCAGTGCCTTTGTCGGCAGAGAGGGCATCACCACCCTGAGCAGAGACACTCGGAAGTGCCGGAGGGTCCAGGCAGGTAAGCTTGGGCCAAACCACCTTAAGGGGCATAGCTGGAAGTAGGTCATGGGAACTGGAAGAGGCAGAGCCCAGGACCTGAGCAAAGGCTCCCAGAAAGGAGGGCGTGTGGGAGCGCAGCAAGCATATCGGGCAACCTTGAAACAGCTTGCGCTCTTCCTCTTCTTCTCCCACGCACAGCGGAGGTCTGTCAGAACCGAGCCCCATTCCCGGGAGTCTGTTTCAATCCGTTCCTACCTCCTACCAGCAAGGGCGGTGCTGGAAAAGTTGCAGACGGAAGCTGTTTGCAAATCGCAGAATCCTGGAGTGGGTCTCGGGGCAGGCTCAGATACCATTCCCTTTTTCGCCACATGGCGGCGCCATGTGTGGTGGCCGCCCGAGCTCCCCGGATGAGCTCAAACTTGGCTGCAGTTCACTGTGTGCTCAGTTGAGTTTCCAATCACTTCCGTCTAGCTGGTCCTAGGACCTGCGGTCACTGGGATCTGTGTCTTCTTTTCAGAGGTTTCCAGATTCCTTATAGTACCATAACTGTGGCCGCTTGGTCCTTCCTGAAGCAAAGAACATCAGTATGTTCAGTCGGAGAAGCAGGTGCCCCTGAAGGCCAGTTAAGTGGCAGAGATATCCAAACTAAGACGCCCGACTCGGCTTCTACTCCCCTGTGCCTCCTTCGTGATAAAAGTCCAGCAATTCTTCCACCCTGGGCCTTGGACGCCTCACACGGTTTTGTCATGCCTTGCTCCTGCCCTCAAAAGCCTCTGAGCCCCCCCCAGGTGTAGCTCGTGGGCATCCTTGCTGACCAACTTCTCGCATTCAGGCTGGGAGCGAGGCCCTTTCAGCTGCGCCTGTCTGTCCGTCCTACCTGCCTCTTCTAATCCATTGGGTCCTCCCCAGCAGTGGGGGCACCGTATGGAACCCTTAACACTAACCAGGCATGGCGCCAAGCTCCTCATTCATTGTTAATCCTCACAGGAGCCTCCGAACCCCTTCCCCCCCCCCCCCCCTCCCCGTCCCTGG
Source organism: Acomys minous (assembly GCF_964271855.1). Taxonomy (NCBI): domain Eukaryota; kingdom Metazoa; phylum Chordata; class Mammalia; order Rodentia; family Muridae; genus Acomys; species Acomys minous. The sequence continues at coordinate 125,722,493 of NC_140487.1, forward strand.
CTTGGCCTTGGACTCCCGAATCTCACTCTCTCTGCCACTAGAGATTCCAGGCAAGGATCGCCCTCAGAGAGGGGCTCAACCGTCGCTTTAAAGCTGTGGAAGCAGAGGAGATTTTTTTTGTTGTTGTTTGTATTTATTTGTGTGTGTGTGTGTGTGTGTGTGTGTGTGTGTGTCACAGTGCATGTGGTGGTGAGAGGGCCACATGTAGGAGTTGGTTCTCTCTGTGTGCATCATGGCGGCCGAAACTCGGGTCACCAGGTTAGTGGCAGGTGCCCTTACCCACCCCGCCATTTCACACGCTTTATTGTTGTTTTAAGCCTGAGGTAGCTCAGGTGGGAAGCGGCACATCTGACTGTCCAGCTGTGCCGTCTCCTTATGCATCCCGGGTTGGGTTTGCCGGCCCCCAGCTCCTCTCTGGCTCCTTCTCTCTGTGGGGGCTCCCTGCTCTGAAGGCCTCTTCTCACCCACGGCTGGGCCCACTGTAACCCCCACCCCCCTGTTTTCTTTTTTCTTTTTTTTTTTAAATTTTTTTAAAATTTATTCATTTTTTGGGTTTGTATGTAAAGAAGAGCCTTTCTTTCTTTCTTTCTTTCTTTCTTTTTTTTTTTTTACTATTTTATTTAATTTTAATTTATGTCCATTGGTGTGAGAGTGTCTCATCTTGGAGTTACAGACATTTGTGAGCTGCCATGTGGGTGCTGGGAATTGAACCAGGGTCCTTTGGAAGAGCAGGCAGTGCTCTTAACCACCGAGCCATCTCTCCAACCTCCCCCCACCCCTGTTTTCTTGAGATAAGGTTTTTCTGTGTAGCCTTGACTTTACTGGACTCTCTTTGTAGACCAGGCTGGCCTTGAACTCACAGCGATCCGCCTGCCTTTGCCTCCTGAGTGCTGGGATTAAAGGCGTGCGCCACCCGCCCGGCTCGTTTTATTTTTAATTTTTAGTACTTGGTCTCTGAAATCCAGTGTACATGTTTTACAATTACAGAACGTGTCCTCGTGGATGAGCCACATTTCAAAGGCTCAAAAGCCACCTTTGGTTGATGGTTACGGATCTACCTAGAAGGCCCTCCCATCATTTTGACCTCATTAAGCCCAGACCTGAGGACCGGCCTACATCCTTGGAAAGGACAAAGCAGCAGCAGAAGTTTGGGTTGTGAATTCCTCGCCTGTCAGGCAGGTGGTTAGGGTACAGACAGTCCTGCAGCACGCAGGACAAGAGTCCCACCAGCCACCTACAGAGCAACCGCGAGGAACGCCAGGAGACAGCATAAAGACAGCCTGGCAAAACCAAGCCTATACTTCCAGGGTTTCACAGCACAGGATGGCACACACACCAGAAGCACGTGCCCTCTGGGATCACTCCATTCCTTTATCCCTCCGAGAGCCTGCCACGCCCCGCTGGGCCTGGGAGTAGCCACCGCAGTCCCCATGTCTGTGTCTGGATTTGTGCTTGTGACTGCAATACCTGAAAAGTCCAGCAGAGGGCACCAGATCCCCTAGAACTGGAGTTACAGGTGATTGTGAACCATCTGACGTCATTGCAGGGTCTCTGTAAGAGCAATACTTGCTCTTTAACCACTGAGCCCTATAAAGTCCTTTTTGAGCTGTTTGTTTGTTTGTTTGTTTGTTTGTTTGTTTGAGACAGGGTTTCTCTGTGTAGCCTTGCCTGTCCTGGATTCACTATGTAGACCAGGCTGGCCTTGAACTCACAGCGATCTGACTGCCTCTGCCTCCCTCTGCCACCACACCTGGCTCCTTTTTGAGCTCTTAAGAAATAATGACTGAGGGCCGGGCGTGGTGGCGCACTCCTTTAATCCCAGCACTCGGGAGGCAGAGGCAGGCGGATCGCTGTGAGTTTGAGGCCAGCCTGGTCTACAAAGTGAGTCCAGGACAGCCAAGGCTACACAGAGAGACCCTGTCTCAAAAAACCAAACCCAAACCCAAACATGATGATGATGACGACGATGACGACGGCACACTCCTTTAATCCCAGTACTCGGGAGGCAGAGGCAGGGTGATCGATCTTTGTGAGTTCAAAGCCAGAATGGTGTAAACAGTGAGAGGCTAGACCACAGACATGCTACACCCACTGTGGGGGAGAACCAGGGAATCAGGCAGCCCCAAGGCCCGCTGGCACAAATTCTTATAATTACGACTGTTGGCTGGTGGAAGGGAGGAAGTGAAAGTCAAGAAACAGCAAGCTCTGAGCTTGCACAAACTAACTCCTTGGCGGTGGAAGCGGCTCCTTATACGCCATAGGCAGAAATCAGAGGGTAGAGCTCTCCTGTCCAGTGTGCCCTGGGCCCAGGCTGGCCTTGAACTCAAAGAGATCTGCCTCTCAAATGCTGAGATTAAAGGCATGAGCCAACAGGCCCATCTTTTTTTTTTTAAGATTTATTTATTTATCATATATACAGTGTTCTGCTGAGTGCCAGAAAAGGACACCAGATCTCATTGTAGATGGTTGTCAGCCACTATGTGGTTGCTGGGACTTGAACTCAGGACCTTTGGGAGAGTCGCCAGTGCTCTTAACCATTGAGCCATCTCTCCAGCCCCCTCATCTTTTTTTTAAATATAAGATTTATTTGTTATTTATACAGTATTCTATCTGTATGTGTGTCTGCCTGCCAGAAGAGGACACCAGATCTCATTGTAGATGGTTGTGAGCCACCATGTGGTTGCTGGGAATCGAACTCATGGCCTTTGGAAGAACAGACAGTGCTCTCAACCTCTGATCCATCTCTCCAGGCCCCGCCCTCGTTTTCAAATGCCAGCTGTGGGAGCAATTCCAAGGATTTGGAGCTTGCGAAGGGACCAGGACTCCGTGGCAGGAAGAAGTCCGTCCAGTACCCTGGACAGAGCCTACCCGGACTCCGCCTCACGAGCGCCTCCTACTGGCTCTGGTTGGGAGGGTCTTGCCTTCGGTGCGTGAGAGACCGCCCCAAAGTTGGAACAGGGTCAGAGGTGGCCTTAGCCTGGACCGCGGACCAAGGGAGGGGAGTCCGCAGCAGATGGGCGGGGGACGCCTGCCAGTTTGCAGCAGCAACGGCCACGCGTTGCGGAGGCGTGTCTGGGCCCGCTGGGGCCCGAGTGGAGCAGTCGTTGCACACACCCAGGACCGCCCTCGCTAGCCTGTCTGTCACACGGTGGAATCTGGAGCCCAGAGCCAGTTGAAATAAAATAAAAATGAACTCCAAGGACCGTGGAGCGGGGCTCAGCTTTCCTTTTCACAACCTAGGGCCGGGGAACCAGGTGATTTTTTTGAGACAGGGTTTCTCTGTGTAGCCTTGGCTGTCCTGGACTCGGTTTGTAGACCAGGCTAGCCTCGAACTCACAGAGACCCACCTGCCTTTGCCACCCTGAGTGCTGGGATTAGAGGAGTAAGCCACCACGCTACGCTAGTCCCCTAGATTTTATGGAACTCTTAAAGCCAGGAGTCCGGGGACCACAGTCCTGGTTCTGGCCGGAGGATCGGACCGTGCTAGAACTGGGTTCCCATGTCCATCCAGCTCGGAGCAGTTGGTGAAGCCAATCTCTCTTTTTAACCCTGGTTGGATCTCCCTGAGGTCCGGGGCTCGGGAGCTTTGCAGCCCTAACCCTCGAAGCACTGTGGTCGTGTGTAAAGCCACAGGGCGCCGAAGAAAAGGTGAGGCCTGGCCTCATCCACCCTTCCTGTCCAGGGGGTTAGCGCCTGCAGGTTGCGGGACCGCACCACAGATGGGACTCCAAGGCCAGAGTGGCATCCCAGGGGGACACCACTGACTCATCCTTTCCAGCCCCACCCTGTGCTGGAACAAAGGCGGGAGGTGGGAGTGGTGGCTGGCGGGACTCTGTGGGGCGGGGCAGAGCAGAGCCGGGACACAGCCTCCTTAAAGCCTGGCTTCGGGTCGTGAGCGCACTCCTGGCTTCAATTCTTTGCTCTGCCTTGCAGCGGGCTCAAGGATTCTCCTCCACGAGGTAACGGACCCTTTGCACCTTTCGTTTTCCCGCCGAGCATGAGGGTGCCCAGAAGAGTAGAGGATGCGGCGGAGCTGCGCAAGGTAGGAACGGGACACAGGACTGTGGCAGGGTGGGGTGGGTGATCGCGGTTCTCCTAAGCGCTGCCTTTGCGCCCATCTGCCCTCCCACAGAGTCTGAAGCCGCTGCTGGAGAAGCGCCGGCGCGCACGCATCAACGAGAGCCTGAGCCAGCTAAAGGGGCTCGTGTTGCCGCTTTTGGGCGCGGAGGTGAGTGGAAGATATAAAAACCGAGATGGAGGGTCTTAGGGCGCCCAGCGAAGCTGGTGGGCCAGGGCTCCGTGGGTATCCGAAGACCTCCTGGAGGGATCTGCGCGATGAAGTGGTAGAGACCACCGTGCGACTGGAGAGCATCTGGGTGCAAGAGTGAGGTGCTCAGCCGCCCGGATTATAATTTGTCTCTCTTGTCTGGCCTGGCGCAGCAGACTTCCCGCTACTCGAAGCTGGAGAAAGCGGACATTCTGGAGATGACCGTGCGTTTCCTGCAGGAGCAGCCCGCATCCCTCTACCTTACCTCGGGTGAGTGACCCTGCTTCCCGCTCCCTGCGTGCCCTGCGGCTTGCATAGATAGAGCTCAGGACTTGAGCCTCATACAGCTCTCTGTACACAGAGCCTTTGGATAGCTACTTGGAGGGCTACCAGGCTTGTCTGGCAAGCCTAGCCCGCGTGCTTCCCGCCTGCAGCGCCCTGGAGCCCGCCATAAGTGAGCGCTTGCTGGAGCACCTACGGCAGAGGACTATCCGTGGTGACCCAGCCTCAGAGACGCCACCACCCACTCCGGCTCCAGCTTCTCCACCGGGCAGTCCTAGCCTCTGGCGGCCGTGGTAGGCTCCTGGATGCACCCCAGGATCCTGCTTCTGGCTGTCAGGGACCTGGATGGGTTAGCTGACCAAGCTGTGGTGGTGACTGCTTCTCCCTCCCTCACTGTGAGAACAGTCTAGCTCCGGACACCCCAGCAAGAATCCGATGCTGGGACCTGTCCGGATGCTGAAGACCTCAGGGGCTCAGGGGCTCAGGGGAGGGGGAGAGGGAGAACCTGGGCAGAAGCAGCAGCAAATGTCTGCAGGGTGAGCCCAGACTTGGACCGGAAGAAGGGGTTCGGGCGCTGGGCCAGCCAGAGCTGCCTCAGCAGACACACGCCTTCCTCGGCTTCCTGAAGCTCAGCCGGGTCAGGTGCTGCCACCTGCTCTGACGGGCCCCAGCGCTGCCAGCCACGCCTGCATATACTTGCAGCTCAGCTGGGCCCTGTGAACCTCTCCATAAACAGAGCAATGGTTTGGGGGACTTTGACCTCTCCTGGGGCTCTGCAGAGAACTGAGTAGGGCAAAGGGAAAACTAGGGCTGGACAACCACCTCCCCTCCCAGCGATCTGTATGACATTGTTGTCCGTCCGTTCCCCCCCCCCCCACGCCCCGCACACCAGGCTCCTTGGCTTTGGCATGTGAGGAAAGAGCGGGACAAGAGGGCCTTCCCTGTGGCTACGAGGAAGCATATGGAGGAGCTAAACCCAGCACGGCAGGGACAGAGACTCTGGAGGTAGCAGCAGGCAAAAGAAAGAACGCAAACTGCCTAAGCCTGCTTTCTCTGGCAAACTATTCCCTGAACCCAGGCAGCAACTTGTTCAGAAGTTGTTTCTACCTAAGGGAAGACTCCAGGAAGGGCCTTTGGATCCCAAGAGAGAGTGCTCCAGAGGAAACGGCAGACTTGTGAACCACTGTCTGTTGCTCCAAGTTCGTGGGGGATTTTGCTGAGCATCACAGCAACGTTGCTCCCCCCCTCCCCGCCCCCCTGCCCCGGACACTAAAGCAAAAAAGCCAGACTGACCAGGGAAGGGACAGTCACTTATCAGCTCCCAGCAAGGCTGTACTGGGCCTGCTTGCCTAGACTGGGAGCTTCTGGAAGGCAGGGCTGGGCACAGTGTTCCTGTGTGTATCTCTGAGGCACTGGGCACACAGTGGACACACAGCGAGTGCTCAATAAACACAAAGGGTTAAAGAAGCTACTGGCTGGTGCGTGATGAACCTTAGACAGCCTGGCTTTTGCTTAGACCGCCACTCCACTGGCTCTCAGCCTTCCTAACACTGTGACCCTTTAACAGTTCCTCGTGTCGCGGTGACCCCCGAACATAACATTTTTGTTGCTGCTTCACAGCTGTCATTTTTCTACTGTTCTGAATCATAATGTAAAAGTTCTGTGTTTTCCGAGGTCATAGGTCGTGTGAAAGGTCATCCGGCTCTCCAAAGGGGTCTTTCTTATCTATTTATTTATTTATTTTAGGTATTTTGAGGCAAGGCTTCTCTGTGTATCCTTGACTATCCTGGAGTCTATTTGTAGAGCAGGCTCGCCTTGAACTCATAGTGATCCACCTGCCTCTGCCTCCTGAGTGCTGGGATTAAAGGCATGTGCCACTACGCCCGGCTCCTCCCCCAAAGGAGTCTTGATCCACAAGTTGAGAACCACTGTCCTAGGGTCGCCCAGATATTTGTCTAACCAGGGCACAAGTATGGCCTGTGTTCTGGTTCTCAGGGGAGGAGGCAGAGGCTGAGGAACTGGCAACCCTGGCCCAAGCTTATCCAGGAAGCTCTGGGCTTCTCTTGGGACCTAAAGGTGCACCCTTCTGTCTCCACACATGGGAACTCTCAATACTGCCTTACACAGTGAGTTTCCAGCCATCTTCCCTGTGGAGTGAGACCCAGTCTCAAAACAAATAAACAAACAAACAAATCCTCTCGACACTGGTATTTTATTTTATTTTATTTTATTTTATTTTATGGAGATTCACAGTTATCTGCCCCTGCTTCTTGAGTGCTAGGATTAAAGGTGTGCGCCATCACCCCCAGCTTAAATTTATTTACTATTTTTTTTGTTGACCTGTTTATTTTGTGTGTATGGGTGTTTTTTGCTTGCACCACATGGGTGCCTTGTGTCTGGAGAAGTCAAAGGAGGCCTTCGCATCCCCTGGAACAGGATACAGATAGTTGTGAGCCACCGTGTGGGTGGTGGGAATCAAACCCAATTTTACTTTTTGAAATAGGGTCTCACTGCATAGCCCTAGCCTGTAACTCACAGAGACCCGCCTGCCTTTGCCTCTCTCAAGAGCTGGGATTAAAGGTGTGTGCCACCACACCTGGTCCTCCATACAGGATCAAACTCCAAGGTGATGGAGGGACCTGAGGCGTTGTTTGAGCTACCTCTCCTACTTCCTGCTCTTCAGTGCCCATCTTGGTCTTGGTTTATAGTCCTGTGACACCTAGTGGCCTGACCTCAAGATATTAGGCAAAGCATCGATGGAGTGGTGTGTGTGTGTGTGTGTGTATAAACTGGTGACTCCCAGGGCCAGGTGCTCTGGAGAACTCAGGCCCTGGCATGCCCAGGTGGGTGAGGTTCTCAGCCTGAGGCAAGAAGCCAGTTTCTCAGTGGAATGTGCTGGAAGGCCTGAGAGGTCTAGGCTGGTGTTCCCACATGGGCTGATGAAGCAGGGACGCCTGCACCCTCCTCCACCAGATGCTGTGTGTGCCTCTCTTCCTGGCAGCTCCCAGAGACCCGGCTGTGATGGTCCCAGGTGAGCAGGGCCGTGGCTTTCAGCGTTCAGCAGAAACTGCTTCCACGTGCACCCGAGTGTGAGTGTGAGCGGGCACATGTGCATACGGAGGCCACTCCTGAGGTGCCTTTGCTTTTTGTTTAAGATAAGGTCCCATATTGGAACTTTCCCAAGTAGGTTAGACTAGCAAGCTTCCAGGAATCCGACTGTCTCTCTCTCTCTCCCACCTGCCTGTGGTTAGAAGCACCTGCTGCCATGTCCAGCTAAACAGACATTTGATGACCCTAAACAAGGCCACACGGACCAAGAGCTTTTGGATGTCTGTCCTCCGATGACTACATGTCGAGTCTAACTCCCTGACCGTACATCATGCCAGCTGGGAGAAAGGTCCCTGTGTCGCTCATGACTCCATGACTCATGGGTGCCAGAGCACTGAGCTGCCTGGGAACCCACTTTTGCTGAGATGTACACTTCTGAGGAGACCCAGGCTTTGGAGATGGCCTCACTGGTACCAGGTAGTGAGGAGAGCTTGTGCCTTCCACGAGCACAGGGGTGGGTGGGGGTTGGGGTGGGTAGAGAGCCGTTTGCTGTGGATGAAGCTCTGCCCCACTGGGGAATCGGTGCTTCGGCAGGGGAGATCCCACTGGGACAGAGAAGAATGAGCCCAGCCCTGTAGAATCCTGCTAGTCCTGTGCTGTGGGGTGTCCCCTGTGGAGGGGAGGTGGGACTGGGGGCTCTTCTCACACGTGGGGCATCTGCAGCAGGCCTCAGCCATGGCAGAGCCGAAAAGGCAACGGGCTTGTAGCCGAGGCTACCGGGGTCAGAGTCAGTGCCCAGCCATCCTTAAGAGCCAGGTTTCACCACTTGTCCTTAATTTAGCCAAATAATACCAGCTCACGGAGGGAAGGCATTGGCACTCAAGACTGAACCCCCAGGTCTCATGTAAGGCGGACGGAGAGAGCCAACTTCACAGAGTTGTCCCTTGACCTCCACTTACAGGCCACGGCAACTTGTACCCTCCATATAATATTTGGGACTAACTGAGCTGGGTGTGGTGGCTCAGGCCTTTAATCCCAGGCCAGCCTGGTCTACGGAGTGAGTTCCAGGACAGTCAAGGCTACCCAGAGAAACCCTGTCTCAAAAAACCAAATAAAGAATAATAATAGTAACAACAATAGAAATAATATTAAAATATACGAATAACGAAGAGCCACTAAAGGAGTTATTTAATGTGGTCACACCGGGAGGAGAAGCAAAGCAATCCAGTGTCTTCCTGTAGTGCGTCTTCCATATTTCTCTATTATTTTCATTTTCGAGACAGGGGTTCTTATGTAGCCCTGGCCGTCCTGGATTTCCTTTATAGACCAGGCTGACCTTGAACTAACAGAGATGGGCCAGCCTCTGCCTCCCTGAGTGCGGGAATTAAAGGCGTGAGGCACCCAGATCTTAACTTGAGGGAGGGTTTGAACCGAAGGCAAGAGGTGTGCATACCTAGGCAGTTGTGGTCCAAGCGTGAGCCCTATAGTCTCAGCTCCAGGCTCTCGTGCCTGGTGGTCGGCCTGACAGGTTGGCAGAACTGTGTGGGATCGGCTGGCTGGCTCCAGGCTTCAGGCTTTTCTGTCTCCCGGCGCGAGGAGTCTGGGAAAAGTTTAGTTCATCGCCTGAGAGCCAAAGGGAGGGGCGTGGCTTACTGTTCATCTCTGCCTTGGGGGTTAAAGTCTCCCGCAGGCTAGTTTAGAACCTTTTACATATTTACTTTTCAGAGACGTGTCAGATTGTTTGAATTGTTCCAGAGAGCAGCAAACCCGGCCCGTGGCCTTAATTTCTGTGTGGGCCGCCGGCGCGTGTGGCAGTCTCTGCCTGCACATCACTGGGCCACGCTCACTCTGTGAGAGCTGCCCGGGCATGCTCTCTCCGGGAGAAGGCAGCCACCCACCGAGGCTTCCCAGTGAGTAACTGGTTTCACTTGGGGTTTTCAGAACCCTGGGCCAAGCCTGGAGCACTTAAAAGCAGCTCCAGTAAAACGTGAATAATGGTTTTAGGATCGTGAGAAAGGCTCTGGGAACACACCCACACACGTGGCGGCTTGTTACAGAACGACCACAGGGGGGCAGCAAGGAGCAAGAGGCCTACGGGTCGTCACAGGACCTGGCTGCTAGGGGTGAGGACCGTGAAGGGAGAGACTTGACACCTAGTATGTGCCAGCTGGTGCTTCTGCGGTAGAGGATTTGCCGGGAACCACATCTTCTTGGGGTCTTAAAAGAGTTTTTTTTTTTTACATTAGTGTGTGTGTGTGTGTGTGTGTGTGTGTGTGTGTGTGTGTGTGTGTGTGGTGTGTCTGGCCAAACAGTGTTTCAATATCCAGGAACTGAAAAAGAGTCCTGGAGCCAAAAAAAAAAAAAAAAAAAAAAAAAAAAAGAGTCCTGGAGCCGGGCGTGGTGGCACACGCCTTTGATCCCAGCACTGGGGAGGCAGAGGCAGGTGGATCACAGTGAGTTCAAGGCCAGCCTGGTCTACAAAGTGAGTCCAGGACAGCCAAGGCTACACAGAGAAACCCTGTCTCCAAAAAGAAAAAAAAGAGTCCCGATACTTATAGGTCCACGGAGAAAACTGGGAACTGCTCAGATGTGCACAGTACAAAGCCATAGGAAACAGAATCCAGCAGCTGAGAGATGGCTCAGCAGTCAAGAGCACTATGGTTGTTTTTCCAGAGGACTCCACTTTGTTTCCCAGCACCCCCCTCCCCAGTAGGTGGCTCACAGTAGCCTGTGACTGCAGCTCCATGAGATCTGATGCTCCACTCGACATTCATGGGCACCCCGCACATGCATCCACTCCCACCCCACCCCAACACGTGTAAAAGTAATAAAAATAAAGTAAATACTAGACTCGTGTTGTAGAGCCGGCTGGCCTGGAACTCACAGAGATCAACCTGCCTCCGACTCTGCCTCCCTAAAGGTGTGCACCACAGCCAGCTGAAATACACAGTCTAAACCCAGGCCAGTGGCTTCCTCCTGTAATCCTGAGGCAGAAAGACTGTTGTGAGTTCCAGGGCAATATGGATTACATACTGAGTTCTGGGCTAGCTTGGGCTACAGGATGAGACTGAGTCCCCAAAACTAAACAAATATAAAAACCATATCCACGATCCAAAAAGGAGTCTAGCCTCTTTCCTCCTTTGGAGGAAAAGGAAGAGAGGACAGAGAAGACATAGAGGAAAACAAATAGTAAATGATATTTTTAAGTCCCAGCATATGAGGAGTTTCATAAGATGTAAATGGTCCATCTGCTGCAGTCACAAGGCACAGACTATCAAGCTCCATGGCACCACAAGACACTGTGTATAGAGGATTTTTTTTTCCCCAGACAGGGTTTCTCTGTGTAGCTTTCGCTGTCCTGGACTCGATTTGTAGACCAGGCTGGCCTCGAACTCACAGAGATCTGCCTGCCTCTGCCTCCCTGAAATGCTAGTATTATAGGTATGTGCCACTGGGGCTGGCTGTGTTGAGGAATTTTAATGCAGCAACATGGCTGCTCCGGCAAGAGATCACCTCCAAAGACTTCCTAGGTCTACGTGATCTGCCTGGTGTGCAGAGATGCTTTGGATTGCAGTGGTGGAGTGCTGACAGGCCCTTAGCACACGCTAACCCCAGACAATGAAGGGAAGGTTAGTTTATAGAAGGGAACAGCCATGTTTGAAAGTGACGTCTAATGGAGGGGCAGACAAAGTGGAAGATTTGACATAATGAGTCAGAGATCCTGATATGCCCAACTCTCGCGAGAACAGGACAGGAAGGAGAGACTGCTTCAGAGCAGTGCAGGGAGAAAGAGGTTTTACCAAGTTGATTACCAGGACAGTTTTACAGAGACAGGCTGCAGAGAGAACAAGCCAGACACAGGTGAAGACAGAACCAGCCAGAGAATGAGAAGGAGCCAGAAGATTAGAACAGATTTCCAGAATCAGTTTGAGGCCAAGCAGAGTGATTCAGTGTGAGCCAAGAGAAGCCAGTTTGACTCAGTCAGCTCGGAGAGGAGTTTGGCCAGAATAGATGAGTTGAGCCAGCCAGCAAGAGGAAATAAAAACTACATTACAACTGTATGTGGTCCCTTTTCTTTTTCTTCCTTTCTTTTGTGGGTTCAGTCCCCCATTTTTTTATTTGTATGTGTGTGACAGAGAGAGAGAGAGAGAGAGAGAGAGAGAGAGAGAGAGAGAGAGAGAGAGTATGAGATCAGGTGCCCATGAGAGACAGAAGAGGGCATCAGAGCCCCCTGGAACTGGGGTTCCAGGCAGGTGTGAGCGGCCCCACGTGGGCTGGGAACTAACAAAAGGGAGCCAGGCGGCAGTGGTGACTCATGCCTTTAATGCCAGCACTCGGGAGGCAGAGGCAGGTGGATCACTGTGAGTTCAAGGTCAGTGGGGTCTACAAAGTGAGTCCAGGATAGCCAAGGCTACACAGACAAACCCTATCTTGGGGAAAAATAACAAAGAGAGAGAGAGAGAGAGAGAGAGAGAGAGAGAGAGAGAGAAGAAAAGAAAAAAGAAAGGGAGCTGTTAACTTCTGAACCCTCTCCCCAACCCCAGGAGAAACCACATTTATTAGATTAAAACACAAAACACCGAGTTGCAGAATGTTACAGAGTCTCAGAGCAATTAGGACACCACTAAGAAGACTTAACAAAAATTATAAGTGTGCAAGTACTTGGTACCCACGCTTCAAAGTGCAAGGTGCAAACGAGCTGGGGGCTGAGGCTGCAGCTCTGTGGCAGCCTGTGTGAGGCCCTACACTCCATCCCCAGCACGAAAGCATTTAGTTGGAAGAGATAGTCAAGTGCCCGACTACGTCGTTTGAGGATGCGAGCCTTTCTCTCTAAGTGGCTGATGAACAGGAAATCAGGAAGGGTGCAGAAGACTGTCAACAACCTTGACCCAGCCTGTCCTTCATAACCATCAGCAGAGTAAACACCATCTCAAGAGGGCACAGAGCCGTTGTCAAGGAGGCCGGCCACCTGCTAGGGTATGAGAGAAGCTCTGTAAAGCCAAAGGGAGTGAAGTTTATGCAGTGTTCTTCAACCACAACAGGACTCAGTGAAAAATCAGCCGCAGAGGGAGATGTGGGTGGCAGCAAGGACAGGGGTGCTGGGGCGTGAGGGATTCTGAGAGCCGAGGCTAAGCAGGGCTGAGACGCTGGAGGGCCCGCCTGTCTCAGGAGAGAGAAGGCACTAGGCTGCTGCTGCTGCAGGCGCTGGGCTCTGCAGACAAGGATCGGTTCCCTTGCACATCTGAAGTTAGTTAAGTAGGCAAAAGGAGTAGATCTGGGGACTGGAGAGATGGCTCAGTGGTGAAGAGGACCCGGGTGCCGTTCTCAGCACCCACGCGGCGGCTCCCGGTTATCTGTAAGTCTGGTTCTCAGTGTCCCCCTCTGACTTCTTTAAGCACACACATATCTCATGTACGCAGGCAAAACTCTCACACACATAAAGTAAGACAAATCTTTCAAAAATCTGAAGCTTGCTGGGGGTGGTGGGACATGCTTTTAGTCCCAGCCCTTGGGAGGCAGAGGCAGGCGAATCTACAAGAGTTCGCTACAACGGCCAGTCCATTACGAAGTGAATCCCAGGGCCCCGGTTGAAGCCTAATGCACAGATGCCTGGCAGGATGGATCTCCGTCTCTCCGTCTCTCCGTCACTCCGTCACTCCAAAGTGGAGGCAGGAGGATCAACAGTTCAAAGTCTGACTCGGCTACACAGTTTAAGGCCAGCCCACACTGCAGTGCAGGGACGTGCAGAAGCTAAAGACAGCAACGCTCCAGGGCATCTACAAATTAAATCAGCCACGTGTACACGGGCCCCGGGGGGGCCTTGGCCGGTGAGAGTGGAATGTCTTTCCCTGGAGGGAACGGAGCCCAGCGGGGGAACTGAGACAGTGTGCAGGGAGGAAGTCCAGAAGGCAGAGGCAGAAGGGCGTTTCCTCCTTTAGGGCCAACAGTGTCTAAGTGACACCTCACAGCCTGGTGGAAGCAATGTCACCTCTGTGGGATCCCAGAGTTGCTGAACCAGACTTCATTGCAAACCTTAGCCTCACTTCCTGGCTAACCTCCAGCTCCACACCTCTGGGAGCCTGACTGCTCGCCCCAGCTGTGCGTGTCCCAAGAGGTAGGGAGGCATCAGAACCCTGCTCAGCCACACCCCTTGTGCTCCCCTTTACCCCCTCTGCTTTCCAGATGTAGCCATCTGATCCCATCCTGGGACCCTTCATAGAATGGAGATTTCTTCATATATGTATTTTGGTTTTTTGAGACAAGGTTTCTCTGTGTAGCCTTGGCTGTCCTGGCCTCGATTTGTAAACCAGGCCGGCCTCGAACTCACAGTGATCCGCCTGCTTCTGCCTCCCGAGTGCTGGGATTAAAGGCGTGCGCCACCACGCTCAGCTTCTTCTATCTTTAATCTGACACAGATGTTACTCAGCCTGGGGAACAGGGCTAAAACCTGTAAACCAGAATAATTTGAGACACCAATGAGTAAAATATGTACTTAATAGTCACACTAAGCATTTGAACCTAGTCTCACCCACATTAAATGTGCTTTAAAGAAAATTAGCCCAAAACTAAACAAATTTATGGGATACAAGCATTAAAAAAAAAAAAACAGATTCGCCGGGCGTGGTGGCGCACGCCTTTAATCTCAGCACTCGGGAGGCAGAGGCAGGCAGATCGCTGTGAGTTCGAGGCCAGCCTGGTCTACAAAGTGAGTCCAGGTCTGTAATCCCAATACTTGGGAGGCAGAGGCAGGCAGTTCTCTGTGAATTCTAGGCTAGCCAGGTCTACAAAGTGAGTCCAGGACAGCCAGGACTATAAGAGAAACCCTGTCTCAAAAAAACCAAAAACAGAACAAAACAAAAACAGCCCTCCCTACCAGATTTATCTTAGCTGGGTGTGTGGCGATGTATACGCAGACACAGGAGGCAGAGGCAGGTGAATCTCTGTGAGTTTGAGGCCAGCCTGGTCTCCACAGTGAGTTTTAGGACAGCCACGGCTACACAGAGAAACCCTGCCTAAAAAACAAAATAATAATAATGATGATGATGATGATAACATTAATAAAACAAATATATAAAACCCATCCTTCCAGAAGTCCTTTTTGAATAAGGAGATGTTTCTGATGTCACAGATCTGCAGGTTGGATTTGGCCTCAGTGTGCTGCAGGATGGTGTAGAAATTTACTATGCCTCTAGGTGGCGCCACAGGGCCACAAACCCGGAGCCCTGTTGCTTCCGGACTCTGGGCCGTCAAGGGAAAAAGAACTTTGAAGCTGTCTTCACTAACTCTCAGTTCTCAGGCACCAGGCTTGGCTATAACTCCAGATTTAAAGCCGAACCCAATTAGAATCTAAGAGGTTGCTTCTATTGTATTTTATGTGTATGGATGTTTTGTCTGCATCTATGTATGTATAACACGCATGAAACCTAGAGAGGCCAGAAGAGGGCGTCAAATCCCTTGGAACCGGAGTTACAGATGGTCATGAGCTTCCTTGTGGGCGCTGAGATCTGAACCCAGGCCCTCTGGGAGGACAGTCAGTCCCGCTGTCCCCACCCCCTTCCCCTACCCCTCTCCCCCCCCCCTCTGGACAGAGGATGTGACTCTCAAGGTTAGGTTAGGAACTGGGTGACATGAGCTTGGGATCCTCCCTCCCAGCAGCAGGCAGTGTGGGGTGTGGGGAGTCCTTCGTCCTTTATATAGATTTCTTCCTGCTGGCAGCACACTGGGGGTGGGGATGGGAGCTTATCCTGTGGACAGGAGGCACTTCTCCCCCCCCCCCCCCAGACAGGGTTTCTCTGTGTAGCCTTGGCTGTCCTGGACTCCTTTTGTAAACCAGGCTGGCCTAAAACTCACAGAGATCGGCCTGCCTCTGCCTTCCAAGTGCTGGGATTAAAGGTGTGCGCCAGCACACCTGGCTCAGGAGGGCACACCTTGAAACATTCATTATCTCCAAATAGGAAAGGCACAGGAGGAGGCTTTGCAGGGTCCATCTGCCCCAGTCACTCGTACTCTTAAAGTTCAGTCTAGCGCCTTGCCCTCAGCCTTGTGAGGCCTCTGCCCTGGCATGAACTAGTGTGCTCTCCACTGTCACACTGAAGACCGAATCTCTGGAAGGTTGAAGTGGCGCTGGCCAGCTCATTGTCCCAGCCTCAAGACTCTCAGCAGATTCTCAAGTGAATGAGTGAGCTGAGGACAAAATAAACAGACGTCATCGAAGCTGCGCAGAAGCCAGCCTGGCGTGCCCAGGAAGCCCTTTGTGATGTTTACACGGCAGTTGAACATGAGAAAATGCAAGTGAAGAGAAGTGCTTTCCGGATGTCCTCACAGTGGGAACCTTTATCTCAGATGAATCACTTCAAACTTCAAACAGGTGTGAGAGTACCGGTTCAACAAATGTGTATCCCCGAGTATGCTCGCTTCCTCCTCATCCCAAAATATAACTGCTCTGATGAGAGGGGAAAAACAAACCGACACCAAAGATGGCAGATAAGCCATGTGGGTAGCCAAGTCAGGGCACTTCTGTCTGCGTCCCCTGACACTGAGGACACGGCAGTGTACATCTGACACCCACTCACAGAGATTTCTGTATCTATACACATCATCCTGAGTCAGCCAGGATCAGGCAGGGTCTTCTTCCTGGGCCTAGGCTGTTTGAACCCTTTCTTTCAACATCTTTGTTGCTCCAGATTTTGGAGCGGCCAGGTTTACAAAGCCCTGTGGTTTCTCTGTGCCAGGCTCCTTCCCAAACACTTAAAATGCCCATCTGTTTACTCCTTACCACAGCCCTGCCCGGAGTGGTGGTGCACACCTTTAATCCCAGCACTCGGGAGGCAGAGGCAGGCGGATCGTTGTGAGTTCGAGGCCAGCCTGGTCTACCAGGACAGTCAAGGGTACACAGAGAGACCTTGCCTCAAAAAACAAAAACAAAAACAAAAACAAACAAACAACAAAAAAACCCCACAGCCCTCTGGGTAGGCCCTCTGGGCTCTCCATTTATGCCACAGACCATCTCAGTCAGGTATAGGTCTTTGGGAACAAGAGTTCTCGAAGCCTCAGTAGGCAAAGATAGGCAAGCGACCAACAGACAAACCCAGGGGCAATGGTTGAACCTGAGTGTATTTTGCAGACAAGCAAGCTAGGTTTTTATACATTTTTGAAACGAGGGCGGGGGGGGGGGGGGGAGGGTGTTTTTCATGGTTACATTTTTTTTCATACAATTCAAAATGCAGGATGCAGAGAAATGTTGTCATCAATGTTGAATAATCATTCATAAGTCATTAGATTGGTATCAGTGTATGTGGCCTCTTTATCAAAGGTCAGTGTTCTCTCATTATGCCAAACATCTGTGAGTCAAGACTGTTTGTTTTTTTATTAGCTCTTCTGTCACTATCTGGAGCTTTCTCAAACACTCAAACATTTGTAAGTCATAATATAAACTATGATTAATCCTTAGCCATGTTTTTATTAACAAGTGGGACAGAACTTGGTGGTAAAACTGCCTGAATGACCCTTGGCTGCAGTCCCAGTAATGTTTGAAAAGTTCTTGGTATGACAGTAGGTCAGAAGAACAAACCAAAGACAGGAAATTCCAAAACAAATGAGTGAGAAGAAAAACTGCAACAAGTTACTGCTGGCAGGGGCATCAGACCTGTTTCCAGGAGGCTCTCCCTTGGGTAGGGGTGCAGCCTGGGGTTCTGCAGTAACGTTTGTCACACAGACGCCACTGGAGGGGTCGCGACAGTTCCTTCTTTTTTTATTTTTTTAATTGCCGCTCCTAAATTTCTTGTTTGGCTGTGGAAGTAGACATGAAGATTAGTTTGAGGACAGCAAAAGAAAAAAACACACCACCAGCTAGGACTCCAATAGAAATTAACCAATGCAGCCAATTGTCAGGATGTAAGTTGGCAAGTCCCTCTCCTAACGATTTAGCGAGGTCTTCTATTCTGTGCTCGAAGAGGTTGCATATCCTGAGTAAGCTCTCATGATTCTTCCAAATTCCTAATAAATGATTCTTAATAAGATTCCAATTCATAGTTTTATTATAAGCAAGAGGTGTAATACACACATATTTAAAGTTTGCACAGCATCGGGTAATCGGGTAGATAACCGAACCTTGATATTGTCTACTTCCTCCCTGAGTGCCAAAACCACATCTTCCAGAGCATTAATCTTTGCTTCTAACTTTTTATCTATAATTTGCTGTTCAGCAAGGGCCTGGGAGACATCTGGTTAATTTATTGACAAAATGAGCAGTTTGTACTTCTGAAGCTAATGCAACAGTTGACATTGCAAAAGTTGTAAGGACGACGATCAAAGTGCCAATTCCTAAGATAAGAACAGCAACAAATCTCTTAGGCCTAATGAGTTCATTGACTCTTTTCCAAAGTTTGCAGAGCCTCGTTATCGAACCATGGCATCTTCTTTAAGATCCGCTGGCAGCACAACATAGTCTGGTCTTTTGCATGATGACAGAATGAGATATGTCCAAAGAAGGATCTACACAGTTAGTGAGAATACACTCAGAACAACGCATATGGAAGGATTTTATTCCTCATTGGTAATATTGTTGCCTGAAGTTCTTTCTTTCTTTCTTTCTTTTTTTTTTTTTTCTCTCCTGGACAAAGGCCTTTTGACTAAAAGGTTGGACCAGCTGGTCTGGAATCCAGATGGGTGATTCTGCATCCCGTGGAAACACATAAGCATATTCTCTTCCCGAGGTGATTAAGACATTCAGCCCTTTCCAGGTGCCGCTTAAAAGGTAGCGGTAGATTGGCGAGGTGCCCGGTGTTTAACAGTAGGATGATTTTTTGAGTTTCCAGACAATAAGGCAGTTTCAATGTCTGGAAAAAGATGAACTATATATTTTAAATCTGTATAGAGGTTAAATGTTTCATGTACATTTTCTAGAGCAGTGATGACTGCAATAATCTCTGCCTGTTGAACAGAAATTTGTTGTGACCCCCTCTTTTTTTCATAATTGGGGGTCTATCTTTAATATATATTGCTGAAGTTCCATTTGAGGATCCATTAGTAAAAACCAAAAGGGCTCCTGCTATAGGATCCTTTGCTATTTTTGAAGGAAATATAATGCCTGTCTCTTCCACAAATTTTAATATAGGATGCTGAGGTATATGAACTTTTATTTGACGCAGATAATATGATAGAGCAATTCCCCAATTGTCACATGTTTATAAAAGAGTAGCCAACTCTGCAGATCTTTTTTTTTTTTTTTTTTTGGTTGAGACAGGGTCTCTCTGTGTAGCCTTGGCTGTCCTGGACTCACTTTGTAGACCAGGCTGGCCTCGAACTCACAGCGATCCGCCTGCCTCTGCCTCCCAAGTGCTGGGATTAAAGGTGTGCGCCACCATGCCTGGCTTAACTCTGCAGATCTTAATCTTCCTTTTATAATTAATTGGCTACACATATACAGGTAGGAAGAAACCGTTTTTATTTGTGTATGAGGCAAATAAATCCACTCTAAAATCCCATCCTGCCAGAGGCAGGCAGTAGGCATGTAGCTAGTCTTTACTATAATGAGAGACCAAGGCTTAGTGTGATTACTTTGTTGCCCTCTGGCATCCTGCATCCTTTGATCTACTAGTTCCAGCTGCTGCGAGGCCTCCTGCGTTAACTGCCTGGGAGATCTTGGATCTGAATCTCCTTTCAGAGTTTCAAACAAGTGATGCAATTGTCCAGTAGTAATTTTTTTAATAGGGTCTAATCCAAATTATATTTCCCAATAATTTTTTAAAATCAGTAAGTGTTTTTAATTTATCAATCCTAAGTTGTAACTTTTGTGACATAATAAAGTTGTCATAGTTTTTCCCCAAGTAACTGATTGGCCTATTATGTTGTATTTTGTCAGGGGCAATAACCAATTCATATTGAGTTAAAGACTCAATCATATCTTTAAGTATAGATTCAGTTAATTCTTTTGTCTTTTCTGCTATAAGAATATCATCCATATAATGCAAAATATAAGCTTTCCCATATCTACTTCTAACAGATTTTAAGGCTTGATTCACAAATTTTTGACAAAGAGTGGGAATATTTTTCATTCCCTGAGGCAAGATTTTCCACTGATATCGTTGATAGGGTCTCTGAAAGTTAACTAAATGCAAAGTTATGAGAATCTTCAGGGTGTAATTTAATAGTGAAAAAAACCAATTTTTTAGATCTATAACAATAATATAATAACCTTCAGGAATAGCTACAGGAGAAGGGAGGCCAGGTTGAAGGGCTCCCATATCATGCATAATCTTATTTACAGCTCTTTTTTTTTTTTTTAGAATATACTTTTATTTTTTATTTATTTTAAAGATTGATTGATTTATTATTATGTATACAGTGTTGTGCCTGCATGTACACCTTCAGGCCAGAAGAAGGCATCAGATCACATTATAGATGGTTGTGAGCCACCATGTGGTTGCTGGGAATTGAACTCAGGACCTCCAGAGGAGCAGTCAGTGCTCTTAACCTCTAAGCCAACTCTCCAGCCCTTATTTACAGCTTTTAAATCTTGTAAAAACCTCCAGCTCCCTGATCTTTTCTTTTCTTTTTAAAAATTTTTTATTTTGAGACAGGGTTTCTCTGTGTAGCCTTGGCTGTCCTGGACTTGCTTTTGTAGACCAGGTTGGCCTCGAACTCACAGAGATCCACCTGCCTCTGCCTCCCGAGTGTTGGGATTAATGGCGTGCACCACCACGCCCGGCCTTCCTTGATCTTTTCTTAATAACAAACACGGGAGTAATCCATGGACTGTTTGATTTCTCTATATATCCTGCATCTAACTGCTCTTTAACAAGTTGCTCTAATGCCTGGTCATTTTTTGTGTTGGGGTCATTGGTTAAACCAAACCGGCTCCTTATTTATCCATGAAATTTTATCTGCATATTATTCAATATTCCTTGAATATTTTTCCTTCTACCTTTATGGTTATTAGAGGTCTCTGGTTATTTCCTGAGTCCAGGCTACCACCTCAGTAGATCCAAACCCCACTTCACCTCTGTCTTGCTTTAACGTTGGATTAGGCCGTTGAACATAGAGAAGCAACCGAGTCTGAGGCACCCGCCGGTTTTTGTGTAATTGCACAGTCTCCTTTAAAGGCCTAATCAGAATCTTTACTTCCCCTTGGGAGTCAGAGTCAATTACTCCTGGGATTACTTCAAAGTTTTTCTTATAGCTCAAACTTCTTCCAATTATGAGGCCAAAGGTGCCTGAAGGTAACGGCCCATTAAATCCTGTCCTTACCGACTGTACTTCCTCATAAAGAGAAAGCAGGTACTCTTTGTCTACTGCAAGATCTAACCCTGTGCTTCCTGGTGTTGCTCTTGGCAGATGTAAGGTGTTAAATTCCGGGGCGAGAGGATTCAAGTTACTTTGTTCCTCCTCTTTATGCCCTCTTCTTACTTCGGGGCTGAGCCCTTGCCCCTCATTGCGTTTTTTGTCTCCCCATCTGTAAGGGGGGGGTCCCATCTTTGTGAAACTTTGATTTACACTCATGTTTCCAATGCTTTCCTTTCTTACACCGAGGACACAACCCCGGAGGCTTGTTTTCATTATCGGAGGTCTGCTTTTCCTTGGTGCAGTCACGACTAATGTGATCCTGCTGACTACAAGAAAAGCATGACATTTTTTAGTTGTTACCTCCTTTTAAGTTCTGAAGGCACAAAAATGTTTCCCTTGTGAAGCTACAGCGTAGGCTATACCCTGGGCCTACTGCTTGCTGGGGCATCTATACATATTTTAATGTAATCTTGCACAGTCCCTGTTTTTCCTAATTGGTCTGATTAGTTCCTGTCAGAGAGTATTGCCATTTTCCCATGCAAGGTTTTTTTTTTTTTTGGTTGTTTGAGACAGGGTTTCTCTGTGTAGCCTTGGCTGTCCTGGATTCACTTTGTAGACCAGGATGGCCTCGAACTCACAGGGATCCGCCTGTCTCTGCCTCCCAAGTGATGGGATTAAAGGTGTGCGCTGCCGCCGCCACCGCCACCACCTGGCCCACAAGTTGTTTTAATAATATGTCTGATTGCTCAGAGGGAGGCAGCATCCTATCTGGTGCCTCTTCTAGTCTGGCTACATGGTCTTCCGGTTTTCGTCTTATCCCTGCAAGTACCGTTGTTTTGTCTTCAGCAGGGGTAGCTTTCTCCAGGCCGCAGCTGCTGCTTGTACAACTCCTTCCGCAATTTCCTTCTTCAAACTTATTGTACCTGTGGGGAGGCACAGTCATCTCTCCCCGTGAGCTCTGCCGTAGGAAGTGTGTCTGCCTTCCTCTTAAGTGTGGAGCCGTGTAGAGTCTCTCTGGCCATATCCTCATACTCTGTTCTCCAAACCACAAACTGACCTGGACTCAGGGTAGATTTTGCCGTCTGAAACCAATCATATGGTGCCAACCACAAGTTTCCCAGCATTTCCACAATCTGCAAAGTATATGGGGCACTAGGTCCCATATTTTTAACAGAATACTAAAGCTCTTTAAGTGTCTTTAAAGGAAGAGGGTCCCATTGAGGGGCCTCATCTTCAGAAGTGGTTGCTGGGAAGCAGACATCCAAGTCACCTTTTTGTCTGGCTTCTCTGACAGGCCCCCATGAATCCCACATCCGTGGGTAATTTTATTTTTTGTCTTGGTTTAGCTTTTATTCTAAAAGATGGAGGCGCTGTGGTTGTTACAGAGGCATCCTGAAGACGGGGACCCTGGTCATGACGATGACCCATCTCATCTGGCTCATCTTCCTCTTTCTCGTCCTCCAGCTCCCCATCTAACCAGTCATCCTCTGGTTTAGGTTCAAGGACTAACACTTTCTGTTAACGTAAAGTATTACAAGGCTTATACTTTTTTTTTTTTTTCCTGGCTCTAACGGAGCAGCCTCCTTCTCAGAGGGTGCATCTTCTGCGGAGAATTCCATTTCAGGCTTGTCTGATAACAGATCCCTAATATTTACCCATAAGGAAAATGTTTGTGCTGGTATCTGACTTGGGCCATGAGCTTCATAGAATCTCATTTCTTTTCCTACTTTTTTCCAGTTTTCCAAAGACAGGCTTCCTTCCTCCTGGAACCAGGGACTCACATTTAACAAAAAATTGTAAAATTCTGCCAAACTCTTTCTTAAGGTATTAACGCCTCTGCTTTCTAATGTATGACTCAGTACTGCCATGAGCATGCCCCATGATTCTTACCTACTTGCCTCTTAGCTCAGCCTTTCCTTTAGCTGAGGAGTCCTCAGCACTTTTTGGCAAGGTCCTTATCTTTGCCTGAAAAAGTATTTAAAAAGAGGAGAGAAACCTTACCTTACTTCGAGCCCCACAGATCAGACCATCTCAGTCAGGTACAGGTCTTTGGGAACAAGAGTTCTCGAAGCCTTGGTGGGCAGATAGGCAAGTGACAAACAGAGACAAACCCAGAGGCAATGTTTTTGCAGACAAGCAGGCTAGGTTTTTATACAGTTTTGAAACAGGGGTGGGGGTCAGGGGAGGTGGGAGGTGTTCTTCATGGTTACACTTTGTTTTCATACAATTCAAAATGCAGGATGCAGAGTAATGTTGTCATCAATGTTGAATAATCATAAGTCATTAGATTGGTATCAGTGCATGTGCCCTCTTTATCAAAGGTCAGTGCTCTCTCACTATGCCAAACATCTGTGAGTCAAGACTGTTTGTTTTTCTTCTTAGCTCTTCTGTCACTATCTGGAGCTTTCTCAAACACTTTATTTGTAAGTCATAATATAAACTATGATTAATCCTTAGCCATGTTTTTATTAACAAGTGGGACAGAACTTGGTGGTAAAACTGCCTGAATGACCCTTGGCTGCAGTCCCAGTAATGTTTGAAAAGTTCTTGGTATGACAGTAGGTCAGAAGAACAAAACCAAAGACAGGATATTCTAAAACAAATGAGTGAGAAGTGAGAAGAAAAATTGCAACCAAATTGCCTCGAACTCACAGAGATCTACCTGTCTCTGCCTCCCAAATGCTGGGATTAAAGGCGTGTGCCACCACTGCCTGGCTATGAGTTCAAACTTATACAAGGACAAAATCTTTAACCTACAATGATTTATTTATTGGCTACAAGTATAGTTTAGTGGTAGAGGGCTTGTCTGACACATACTTGATAACTGGGTTTGAACCCCCTCCCCCCTCCACACCTCAACTTTTATGTGTTAAACATGGGTTGATTTTAACTATCCACTTGATGGAAGTCAGAATCACAGTAGGAGACATACCTATGAGCCGAGGGCATTCCAACAGGCAGCCCAGGCGGTCCAGTGTTGCCTGCCCACCCTTATTCCTTCCTGCAAGAGGAGGGCATCTGCTGCTGCCGCCCTCCAGTGACAACAGGTTCCAATGTGGATCAAAGAATAGCAGTTTTGGAGTGGGACCTCTGAGGCACCCAGTCTCATGGACTGAGCAGGTACCAGGTTCTTGCTGGAGACAGGCATTGAGGGAAACCCCTATCACGGGAGATAACCCAGCAAATCCCTTTGCAAACTATTATCTTTTTTTTTTTAAATATTTATTTATTTATTATTTATACAATGTCCTGCCTGCATGTACACCTGCACACCAGAAGAGGACACCAGATCTCATTATAGATGGTTATGAGCCACCGTGTGGTTGCTGGGAATTGAACTCAGGACCTTTGGAAGAGCAGATGGTGCTCTTAACCTCTGAGCCATGTCTCCAGCCCGCAAACTATTATCTTAAGTGTTTTCTTTTTTTCAAGACAGGGTTTCTCTGTGTAGCTCTGGCTGTCCTGGGTTAATTTTGTAGACCAGGCTGGCCTCAAACTCACAGCGATGCACCTGCCTCTGCTTCCCCAGTGCTAGGATTACAGGTGTGCACCACCATGCCTGGCTTTGCAGGCATTGTCTTTTTCCCTCCTAACAGTAACAGACACCCAGCTATTATCTTAAGTGTAAGGGTATGACACGTAAGCAAGCACAATGGGAGTGCAGTGCACAAAAAGCCTAGGAGGAGGCAGGGCATGGTGGCACACACCTCTAATCCCTGCACTCGGAAGGCAGAGGCGGGCAGATCTCTGAGTTCGAGGCCAGCCTGGTCTACAAAGCAAGTCCAGGACAGCCTGTCTCAACAAAACAAAACAAACAACAAATCCTAGGAGTGGGACACCAGATCCTCTGGAACTGGAGTTAGGATGGCCGTGAGCAGCCTCCTGGTGCCTACTGGCGGCTGGGAACTTTGAAAAGGGCATTCAGGCACACACTGAAGACCAGCTCAGAGAGCCAGCCTTGTGAACTGAACAACTCCTGGATTCTTGGACCTTTAGCTGGACCACAGCCTGAAAAACATTCTAATAACCCATCTTTCTATAGTCAGAGAGGTTCAATTCATAAGTCCTGTGAAGCCTGGAGCCTTTACTAATATACCCTAGGAAACCACGGCCCATCACCATCTCTGTAGAGACTTCCTCGCAGCGCTTTCAAGTCTGCTCTTCCCCCTGACAATCCTAGTTTTCCTACCACAGGTTAGCACTTTGTCTTAGAGCCATATATACATGGCATTGTAACGCTGTTTTGTACTGTCTATGCACATGACCCCTACTGTATTAACATTTTATCTCTAAAGTTTGTGTGTTAGTGTATTCAGTGTGGAAAGACCAGAAGAGGCATTTGGGTCCCACTGTGTGAGTGGTAGGAACTGAACCCAGGTCCTCTACAGGAACAACAGTTAAGTGCTGAGCCATCTCTCCAGTCAGAAAGCCCTATTGTAGTATCCTGCCAGACCTTGTATATTCATGAGGTCACTCAATGCTTACAGAGGCTTGGGGGGTGTTATCAGACTGTTAGTAAAATAAGTTATTTGCCTAGCTACAGCTTCCTCTCAGAGCTGGACCTTGTAAGTCAGTGGTTCTCAATCTTCCTAATAGAGGGACCCTTAATCGCAGCAGAGGCAGGTGGATCTCTGTGAGTTTAAGGCCAGCTTGGTTTACAAAGTCCAGGACAGCCAAGGCTACACAAGAGAAACCTTGTCTGGAAACAAAAACAAAAACAAAAACAAAACAAAAAATAGTTCACCTTGTGGTGACCCCAACTATAAAAATTATTTTTGTTGGTACTTCATGACTGTTATTTTGCTATTTCTATGAATTGTAATATAAATGTGTTTTGTTTTGCTTTTTTCTTAATTTTTCGAGACAGGGTTTCTCTGTGTTATCTTGGCTGTCCTGGACTTGGTTTGTAGACCACGCTGGCCTCTAACTCACAAGAGATCCACCTGCCTCTGCCTCTTAAGAGCTGGGATTAAAGACGTGGGCCACCACACCAGGCATATCTGTGTTTTCCAATGGTGACCCCTGTGAAAGGGTCACTCGATCTCAAGGGGGGTTGCTTCCTATAGGTTGAGAACCACTGCTGTAAGAGGACATTGGGGATGTCTAAATAGGACATAAACCCTGGAGTCTTGCTCGATTTACACTGAAACGCTGGGAGAGCATAGGGTGGAAGTCACTGCCACTAACAATAATTGTGAAACCCCTGGGGAAGGCTGGTGTGTGTAGCACATGTGCCTGCCAGGCAAGGCCTGTATCTCTAAGCTCCATCTGCAGCTGGCAACTGGTAATGCAGGGTGGCAAGCTCTTTCATGGCTTTAGCGAAAATGGGTCGAAGTTCTGTTAATGGGTTCATTTTCTTGCTAAGCCGGGCACGGGTTGCAGAAGCTCTCAGCAGTGTCGGTGGGTATGGGTGCCCACATCTCCCTTCTCTGGTGATTTCTGCGGCCTGCAAATGAAAACGGCAGCAGGTGCACGCTGCCTGCGCCCGGGACTCCCCCGTGTGGGCGGAGGTGGCCCTCGGGGTGGGGTGGGGTCTGTGGGGTACAGGGGTCCCCGGTCGGCGGCTCTGGGCGTCTGTACACAACAGCATCGCTCTCCAGGCCCCGGTTAGGGCCAAGGCTTAAGCGGAGGAGGCTCCGGCCGGGCACAGGGGTCGGCGGTGCGCGGCTCGCGGGCACCGTGCCCGCCCCGGTCGGGCCTCCCCCGGTGACCTCAAGGGGTGGCCGGCTCCGGCGGGTAGCGAATCGCCGCGCGGGCGCACGGGAACGCCCCACAGAGCCCCGGCCGCCGCCGAGGCCACGCACGCGCTCCGGGGGACGCTCCACGACCCGGCCGGCCTCCAGCCTGCGCGGTGTCCGCCGCGGGCCGCCCGCCTGCATCCGCGCCGGCGCATGCTGTGTGTGTACACGCGCGCGCGCGCGCGCACACGCCGCCCAACCGCCACCGAACCTTCTGGAAGTGGAGTCCCGCGGCCGCCCCCGCCACCGACGGCGCTCGCCTCCTCCGCCGGCGCCTGCCGCCGTGGAGGCCTCTGGGCAGGGGAGGGGGGAGGGGCCCGCGCGAGGGCGGGGCCAAGGAGGGGCGGCCGCACGCGATTCGCCGCCTCCTCGAAGGCCCCGCCTCTCCGGCGCCTTGGCCACGCCCTCCCCCTCCCCCTCCATGGCGCCTCCCAGGCTCATTCATTCAGCGCCGGGCCTGCTGGACACCTGTTCTCATCTCCCGCCGCTGCCTGCCGTCGCAGCCAAGATGTCTGGCCCCACCACCGACACACCGTCCGCCATCCAGATCTGCAGGTAAGACGGAGGCCTGCCAAGCCGACTTTTCCCCGCTCGCTCGCGCCGGAGCCCGAGCCCGCTGAAGGCGATGCTAGTATTAGGCTGGCCAGGATGCCGCCCCTCATCCTGGCCGGCTCAGCCCGGCTCCAGGCAGCCGGGATGCCCGCTCTGGACCCGCCCTGGATCCCCTCCCTGGACCCAGACCCCGCCCTGAACCCAACCTGGACCCCCGCGCGCCCTCCTCAGGGATGCTGCTCGCCATGCTGCAGAACCCGGCCGCCTCGCCGGCTCCTCCCACCGGCCTCTGGCTTCATCCCAAGGGCGGTGGCCGCAATCCTGAGGAGACTCGGTGTAGGACAGGGACACTGGGACAGGGCGCCGCCCGGCAAAGAGTCTATCCGCTGTCGTCTTGTACGCCCTACAGGGCTTGCCTTACCCGGGGCTCGGCGCCTTACAGTCTGAGCCCAACCTCCTGCCGGGTTCGGAAAGAACAACTCGGGCTCAGGAGGCTGGTGGGGGAGATGCTCAGAGCAGTGCGAGCCTCTGTGACAACAGGCCTAGACCTACAGTTCCGTCAGAGCCCCGCCTCAGTTGTGAGGAGAGCAGGGGTTAGAAGGAAGAACTCATCCGTTCAAAGGTGTTTCCCCCCGCATCCCCCAGGAAAGGGAGTGAGTGGGTCATCTCACACAATAGGGGTGAAGGATTGTTCTCCTCAACGAGTCCCCCCCAGCCTTGCTCCATTGTGGGGTGCTGCTTTAGATGTAGGTCCCCAGAGGAAGCTGGAACGGATGAGCAAGCTCATTTCCCCCCGAGAAGGCTGGGAGAGCAGCCTCAAGGTTACCCTGCGGTTTCGTTCACAGAAGTGGAAGCGTGCACCAGCTCAGTACAGAGCAGGAGAGCCGGGGCACAGGGCCTGTAGATTGCTTGGCATGTCTGACAGACTGCCAAGAGTGAGAGTGTTTTTTGGGTGGGTTCTTCAGTTTGGAGGTTGGCCATCCACTGACCTTGTGTCCAAGCCATAGCCGGCAGCGGCAGGGTCCTTTTTCTGAATAGAAGGAGGAGGATGCTGGCTAAAGCGGAACCCTTTGCTCTCCTGACTTCAAGGTCAGTTCTGACTTCCTGCCGAGAGGGTATGTTTGGGGGAACTTCATTCCTTACTGGCTGTGTGGTTGCCCTGGCCTTTGGACTTGAACTCCCTGGAGAGAAAGGGGTCCTGAGGCATGCTGTTTATTGGTGTGAGGGTCTTGGGCCTCACTGCTCCTGTCTCACCTCGACTTTCCTGGGAGGAAGGATGGCCGTGTCCTTCATCCCCGTGCTGTGTGGAGGAGGGATTTGAGGAACTCAGAAGACTGTGGAGCCCCAGGAGCTTCAGAGTCAGTGCCTATTTAGGTGTGTGTGGTCAGGCTGCTAATATCAGCAGACTCTTCTTCCCAGACTGTCTTTTTCCGGCCAGCTTCTGACAGGGAATGGATTTTTCTGCAGCTTTGGATGCTGTTCACAAATGTCTTGCGTGTGGCTTTTCTGTCGTACTCTACAGGGCTGCCTCTAGCTGTCAGTACCAACTGCCTACTTTTCCTAAGTGACAGGGCAGGGTGCACGGCCAGGAGGCTTGGCTAAGATGTCTCAGGTGCAGACCCTGGCTGCACGGGAGGTGGGGCTGTGAAGTGGACTCTGTGAAACCCCAGGACGCTGGAGAGTAGACCCAGCAGTGTGGGGAGCCCTTTAAGGATATCTAAGCCAACACAGTGAAAGAGGAGACTTGTGGCCTGGCATCTAAGCCATGAATTTAACAGGACTTCACCGGACACCTCCAAGGAGCCCAGCACTGGGAAGGACACTGAGCAGTGGAAAGTTTAGTCTTTTTTAAAAATGTTTTTCAAGACAGGCTTTTTTTTCTGTGTAACAGCCCTGGATGTCTGTAGATGCAGGCTGGCCTGGAACTCACAGAGATCCATCTGCCTCTGCCTCCTGAATACTGGGATTAAAGGTGTGCACCACCACACCCCGCGTTTTAGTCCTTATCTTAGGAGAGACACAGTCCGACCTGGTGATGTATCCATCATCCTAGACTGTTAGAGAGATCATCTGCTCCCAGTTCAAAACTGGTGAAGGAAGCTTGAGACAGGTGTTGGGGTCAGGGAGATGGCTCCGTGCCTAAGGTGCTTACCATGAGGATCGAAGTTCAGATGCATATAAAATCAGACAAGGGAGCATGTGTCTGTAACCCCAGTGCTCCCAGAGTTCCTGGAAGCTCACGGGCCAGCTAGCCTGATAGATGCTGCAGTGAACAGGTGCCATGTGAGGACTGACACCTGAGGTGGTCAACTCACTTCTGTACTCATGCCATGGCATGTGTGCATGTGCACTGCATGCACATGGTGTGGGGAGGGTGTGGTTAGAGGCCCGGGATGGATGTGGCCTCTGCCTCAGTAACTGAATGTCTGGAAGCCCACTGCTTAACATTCCCTGGTCTCTGTTCCCTTATGGGTCTGAGCATTGAATAAGAGTTGAGCTGGGTGTGGTGGTACACGCCTTTAATCCCAGCACTCAGGAGGCAGAGGCAGGCAGATATCAGAATACAAGGCCAGCTTGATCTTCAGAATTCCAGCACAGCCATGGCTACACAGAAACCCTGTCTTAAAAAAAAAAATAAGCCGGGTGGTAGTGGTGCACACCTTTAATCCCAGCACTCAGGAGGCAGAGGCAGGTGGATCGCTGTGAGTTTGAGGCCAGTATGGTCTATAAAGTGAGTCTAGGACTCCCAAGGCTACACAGAGAAACCCTGTCTCAAAAAACTAAAAGAAAACAAAAAACAAAGAGTTGAGCTGGGGATGGTGGCGCAAGCCTTTAATCCCAGCACTTGGGAGGCAGAGGCAGGCCGATCACTTTGAGTTCAAGACCAGCCTGGTCCACAGAGCGAGTCCAGGACAGTCAAGGCTACACAGAGAAACCCTGTCTCAAAAAACCAAAAAACCAAAAAAAAAAAAAAAGAAGAAGAAGAAGAAAGAAAGAAAGAAGAGAGTGTAACCAGAGCTGGTAGTCAGTGGGTGTTCTCTATGTGGAAAGTGGGACACCAGTTCAGCAGGTGGCAGCCTGGGCTCTAGTCCTAGGTCTCTGCAGGTCAATGTGTGCCGTAGGTCACATCCCTAACATCACAGCATAATCTCACTTGGCCCTGATTTTCTTATCTGTAATCTGTAGGTAGAAAAATGCCTGCCTTTCTTAGGGTCGCTGTGGCCTGATACCTTTGTCCCATTTCTTGCTTCTGTAAACATTGGCTTACAAATCCGAACCCTTTAAAAATCAGATCTTTGCCAGGTGTGGTGGCCCATGCCTTTAATCCCAGCACTCGGGAGACAGAGGCAGTCGGATTGATGTGAGTTCCAGGCCAGCCTGGTCTACAAAGTGAGTCCAGGATAGTCAGGTCTACACAGAGAAACCCTGTCTTGACAATACAAACAAACAAACAAACCCCAGATCTTTGGGCACCTAGGCCACTGTGGATAATTGTCATCACCTATCCTTTGATCCATCACAACAGTCAGCTTTCAAGCAATGTGCTGGTGTAGTGCCTTGATGCAAGATGGCCCAGAAGGCCCGTAGGCTTGGAACTTGTGTGTGTGTGTGTGTGTGTGTGTGTGTGTGTGTGTGTGTGTGTGTATGCATGCTGTATGTACATGCTCATGTGGGCACATATGTACATATGTATGTGGAAGCAAGATGTCCATATTGTCATTCTCAATTACTCTCCATTTTATTTATCTTTTACACTTACCTATTTATGACATATTTATTTATTATGGATACAGTGTTTTGCCTGCAAGTAAGCCTGCATGCCAGAGGACACCAGACCTCGGTACAGATGGTTGTGAGCCACAGTGTAGTTGCTGGAAATTGAACTCAGAACTTTTTGAAGAGCAGTCGATGTTCTTAAC
Organism: Acomys minous; assembly: GCF_964271855.1. Lineage (NCBI taxonomy): Eukaryota > Metazoa > Chordata > Mammalia > Rodentia > Muridae > Acomys > Acomys minous. The sequence goes on from NC_140487.1 coordinate 125,753,584, forward strand.
CACTGAGCCATCTCTCCAGCCCTCTATTAGTGCTTGTTTATTTGGTTGGTTTTGGTTTTTTTTTGAGACAGGGTTTTTCTGTGTAGCCATGGCTGTCCCGGAACTTGCTCTGTAGACCAGGCTGGCCTCAAACTCAGAGATCCACCTGCCTCTTCCTCCCTATTGCTGGGATTAAAGGCGTGTGCCACACCACCATTGCCTGATGACGCTTTTTATACTATTTATTGTTCGTGTGTGTGTGTGTGTGTGTGTGTGTGTGTGTGTGTGTGTGTGTGAAAGATAAAGCTTTGTCACAGGTGGAAGCAGTCTTAGCAGGCTTTACCCTTGAGGCAAGCCATGAATACCTTGTGACAGACTGTTTGGAGCCTTCCTGGGCTTGGAATTCAGGAAGCCGACCTGGGAACCCCACCGTGGTTATTGTTTTCCTTATTGACTCTCGAAGGGAGAAGGAGACTGCCCTTTGCTTGTGACTGGGAAGGTGGGGAAAAGAAAAAACAACAGGTGAAGGCGAGCAGTGCACGCGGAGAGAGCAAGGGACCGGACCAGCTCGCGGGACAGAGACACCTAAGGACCCGTCCCCTGGAACGGATTCCAGAAGGTTTACTCTTCTGTCCCTTTAAGCTTTTTTTCCTTCTTGTGTATGCTAGTTGGGTTGTACAATAAAGTTTAATTGTTAATAACAGAGCCAACGTGTGTGTGTGTGTGTGTGTGTGTGTGTGTGTGTGTGTGAGAGAGAGAGAGAGAGTGTATGAGAGAGAGCGAGGGTTGGAGAGAGTACCCCACAGAGGTGCTGAGACAGAACTCTGAAAAGCCACAAGCTTAATTGCTGACCCTTCCCTTTAGCCCTTGTTATTGATTGACTGATTGGTTGGTTGGTTGGTTTTTTTGAGACAGGGTTTCTCTGTGTAGCCCTGGCCGTCCTGGACTCCTTTTGTAGGCCAGGCTGGCCTGGAACTCACAGAGGTCCGCCTGCCTCTGCCTCCCGAGTGCTGGTTGTTTTTTTCTTTTTGAGGCTGTTTGACTTTGTAGCCATGCTAACCTTGCCCTTGGCATCCTGCCCCAGCCTTATGAGTAACTGAGTGCTGGGATTTCTTGCCTCTGGAACCTGTTTGGGGTTGAAGGTGTGACATCTGTAGAGTGTCTCCCTTTGCTTGTCCTGCTCTCAGATGCTGGCCTGCCAGGTGTTTCCCTAGGCGTGGGATGACTTGCTCCAAGGACTGTGAATACCTACACCTGCAAGACTCCACTCAGCGTTAGCTTGGTCTTTGGCTTGAAAGTGGAATTAACAAGAGCATAGACTCTGCTGGGCGTGGCGGCGCACACCTTTAATCCCAGCACTCGGGAGGCAGAGGCAGGCGGACCTCTGTGAGTTTGAGGCCAGCCTGGTCTACGAAGCGAGCCCAGGACAGCCAAAGCTACACAGAGAAACCCTGTCTTGAAAAACCAACAAAACAAAACAAAACAAAATCAAGAACATAAAATCTGTTCTGGAACATTCCATAAAACACAGTGCTTGCTGGGTGTGGTGGTGCATGCCTTTAATCCCAGCACTCGGGAAGCAGAGGCAGGCAGATCACTGTGATTTCGAGGCCAACCTGGTCTACAAAGCAAGTCCAGGACAGCCAAGACTACACAGAGAAAACCTGTCTCAAAAAAACCTCAAACAAACGAAAAACAACAACAAAAGCCCCCCACAGTGCTGCCTCTGTACCTGGGAGGATGTGCAGACCCTGTTGAACATGCTCTCTCTGTAGCCCAGTGAGCCTGTGGAGGAGGATGCCTGCGTCTACCATTATCCTGTTGTACAGCCTCTTAAGTAGCTTGGTGTCATCAGTCACTTTGGACTTCGCCACTGCCACCAGTCAGCTCCCTGGTATCATTCAGGCCAGAAGGTGGCTTCTCTTATTTATTTAAAATTTATTTACTGATTTCTTTTATGAGTATGGCTGTGTGCTTGCGTATATGTCTATATACCGTGTGTGTGCCTGGTGCTAGAATCCCCTGGCACTGGTGTTGTGGACAGCTGTGAGTTGCCATGAGTGCTGAGAACCAAACTCAGGTCTCCTGGAAGAGCTGCCGGTGCTCTTAACCAAAGAGGCATGTCACCATTCCAGATGCCTTTTCCTGAAGGACCCACAGGTGGAGTGAGGGTTGGTCTGTCCAAGTGTGGTCAGGGGCGGACCCCACAAGTGCCTGGACTTCCCATCGAGGTGCTGTTTTTCACTCTTGGAGGCTTCCTCAGAAGGGTGTTCCTATGCAGTCCTCCCCACCCCCGACCTGTATCTGAATGGCGGTAGGAGGCTGGTCACCATTGCAGACCTCAGTGCCTGACGTCACATTTCAGTAGAGTCAACAGAATACAGAGTTTAAAGAATTTATGGAAAAAAATTTATGGATAGTTCCTTGAAATCTGGGCAGTCTTTAACCCCATAGATACAGCCATTTCTTCCATTGAGGATGAGGCAGGAGGACTGAGCTGAAGGCCAGCCTTTGAGCAACAGTGAGGCTGTTGAGAGAGAGAGAGAGAGAGAGAGAGAGAGAGAGAGACAGACAGACAGACAGACAGACAGACAGACACACAGACACACAGACACACAGAGACAGAGATATCTTAGTGATTAAGAGTGCTTGCTGTAGGCTAGGCGTGGTGGTGAATGCCTTAAATCGTAGCACTTGGATCTCGCTTGAGTTGGAGGCCAGCCTGGTCTACAAAGTGAGTCCAGGATAGCAAGGCTACACAGAGAAAGCTGTCTTGGGGGAAAAAAGAGTGCTCGCTGCTCTTCCCCAGGACTCTAGTTTAATCCCAGCACCCATGCCAGCCCGCTCCCACTGCCTGTGGTTCCACCTTGAGAAGAGCCAACGCCCGGGGCCTCCTCAGGCGCCTGTACTCTCATGCACGTGCCTCTCCCCACATCCACACATGAAATTGAATTAATTACATATACAGTGTTCTGCTTGCACACCAAAAGATGGCAACAGATGGTTGTGAGCCACCATGTGGTTGCGGGGAATTGAACTCGGGACCTTCAGAAGAGCACCCATCTCTTAACCTCTGAGCCATCTCTCCAGTCCCCTGGAAAAAAATCTTAGTGTGAGGTGATGCACACCTGTTATTCTTGGCCAATCGGACTGTATGGTGAGATCTTTTTAAAAAAAAGGTCTGATAATTGATGTTGTCAATGCTGGGTAGGGACCAGTGAGATGGCTCAGCCAGTGAAGGTGTCTGCTTGCTAAAGTTGATGCTCCATCCCAGTTTGGTCCTTGGAATTGACATGGTGGAGGGCAGGAACCAGCTCTTGTAAGCTGTCCTACGTCTACTAGCTCGTGATATACAGGCAGTGGTAAGCCTTGGTCTTCTCATTAATACATATGTGGAGGGGAAAAGGAGAATTGCTGCTTTCTCCCCTCAGAATGCCCCACCCTGACCCAGGGAGAGAGCCCAGGGTCAACACGGCCACTGAGTCACAGCTGGCTGCTTGTCATTTATTTATGTATTTTTCCACACAAAATTATTATTATTATTATGATGATGATGATGATGATGTTTTTCCAGACAGGGTCTCTCTGTATAACCTTGACTGTCCTGGACTCACTTTGTAGAGCAGGCTGGCCTTGAACTCACATGGATCCACCTGCCTCTGCCTCCCAAGGTGTGCACCACCACACCCAGCTAAAAAGGATTTATTTTTATTCTGTGGACAGATGGTTTTTTGTTTTGTTTTGTTTGTTTGTTTTTGTTTTTGTTTTTTCTGCATGTATGCTTGTGCACCTTGTATGTGCAGGGCCTGTGGAGGCCAGGAGAGGGCAGCAGACCCTCTGGGACAGGAGTTCTGGATGGTTGTGAGCTGCCATGTGGGTTCTAGTGGTTGGATCCAGGCCCTCTGTAAGACCAAGTGTGCTTAACCACTGAGCCACCTCCCCTGCCCTCTCAGTTATTACATTGCCATTTGCTGTTAAAAAATATTATTTTATTTTTTAATTTTTGCTTTTTTGAGACAGGGTTTCTCTGTGTAGCCTTGACTGTCCTGTTCTTTGTAGACCAGGCTGGCCTTGAACTCATAGAGATCCGACTGCATCTGCCTCCCCGAGTGCTGGGATTACAGGCTTATGTCACTGTGCCTGGCTTGTTTTGTTTGTTTGTTTGTTTTGAGGCAGAGTCTCAGGGAGCCCAGGCTAGTTCAGATTTGCCATGTGGTAGAGGATGGTCTTGAACTCCTTGCACCTCCCAAATCCCGAGATTACAAGTGTGCACAGTTCATTGCATTGTAATAGATGTCTGTGCCTGTGTGGGGAGCCCCTGACTGTGACACAGTATCTCCAGCTAATGCTGACTGGCAGTTATTTCCTCGTTGACAGGCACCTGGCAACCAGTGGCTTCCTCTCACCTCTCACTGCTGGTCGCCTGGGGAGGGCATCACACTTAGCATAGGACCTCACGTGGGTGGTGATGCGCTTCCCGCACATCCTGCTGGCTTATCTCTCCAGTCAGCCAGCCTTCCGGATTTCAGCACGTGCGAGTGCAGTTTAGCAATGCAGATCTCACAGGCATTGGATGTGATCTAGGGCATGGACAGGCGCTTGATGTTTTTATTTAAAAACGGGAAGTCAGGCCTGGTAGTGATGGCTCGAATCCCAGCACTTGGGAGGCAGAGGCAATCTGGGGCATTTCTGTGAGTTCAAGGCCAGCCTGGCTTACATAGTGAGTTTCAGGTGGGCCAGGGTGACACAGTAAGACCCTGTGTGTGAGACTTCACTGTGTTGCCCAGGCTATCCTGAAATTTCATGACAAATGTCTCCATGATGCTACAGTACCTGGCCTGTGGTGGATTTTTATGTTTTAGAGAGGATGCTGAGATGTTTATGGATGCCCAGCCATGCCATTGGGACTTGCTGCAAGATAACCTGGCGTGGGAGAGTGCTGGGAGCAGAAAGGAACCGGAGGGGTGGGGAGGCAGCTGACTTGACTTTATTGTTAAGGAGCCACAGGGTGGGGTGGGGGTTCCTCTAGGCTTTTGTCTCTTTCCATAAGAGAGAGCAGAAAACACCAGCCCCAAACCTTCCTCTTCAGCATGCGAAAGTGGACTTCAGCCAGCCCTGTGGTTTTCCTCTGGGGTCCTGCCCAACTGTAGCACTTTTTCATCCTTCCAAACTTATTTCTGCTGCCTTCATGCTGTGCCAGGACCTCTGCCTTGCTTGGCAGCCCAGCCTTGCTGAGGAGTTTTTGGCCCAGGTGGGTCCTGTGTCTCAACTTGGTCTAAGTCAAGCAGGGTGGAGCCTCACTTGAAGTTCCTAGAGTTGGGGTCTTAGAGGATGACTCCTCAATCCTGCAGTTAGGCGGTGCCTCTGTCTCTCTCTCCTCCCCCTTTCCTCCCGCGGAGAGCTAAGGCTGAGTGACTTCATGTCTCCTCGTGAGCTTGCAGCACTGGACATAGGAACAGACCCACCAGCTTGGCTGCTCAGCTGTCATTTGCCTCCTCACATGGTAGAAAGATGACCTGAGGAGGCCCCTCCACTAAGCTGGATGCTGGCTGGTGGACAGGCTGCTTGCAAGGACCCTGCGCCTCTGGGAGTGGGGAGGCAGGTGGCCTCCGGGAGCCTGGCGACTGGCCAGGAGTGTTTGGGGCTCAGGGAACGATGCTGGGTTCCAGAGAGGCGGTCAGAACCAAAACAGATCACCAAAAGCCTGGACACTGCATGGTTGCCATGGGAAGATAGGGTGAGTGGGCTGTTCTGCTCCTTCAGGGACTCTTTCCCTGCCCCAGGGGCTCAGGCTGAAGACGTGGAGGATGCTCAGTGAATCCTCAGGGCAGTCAGTGGGGACTGGGGCTGGGTGAGCTGCCTCCTGTCATGGGTGGTCATCAGTTGAGACCTGTCGTGCTGTCGTTTGGGGACCAGTGGTGGCTCCTGGGCTCCAGGCTTGGCAACTTCAGGCTGTAGGGAGCTAGGCCCTTCCTAGTCATGAATTCCTTTGGGTGTGGTTGGAGATGACCACGTCCTATGAGTCAGCAGCTGTGCCCAAGTGGTCTGTCCTAGGTGACCAGAGGGCCATGTGAGCCTCTGCTCAGGTCTGTTTGGGCTGGGTGAACGGGCTTTGATTTCCCTAGGCTTTGCACACACTTGGTTGGGATTCACACGCACACACTTTGTCCATTGGAGTTCACAACCTGGCACCCCTAGTGTCTTCACGGAGATGTGTTACCAGTACTTGCCTCCGTTGTGCCAGTGATGATAGGGCCTTTGTTTTCCCAGCTCCTCAAACCAGTGGAAGCTTGGGAGTGACAGGAGTGTCTGGGAGGTGGGGTGGGTAGTGGGGGGGGTGAGGGATGGGTGGGAGGTGGGGGTGGGTAGTGGGGGGGGTGAGGGATGGGTGGGAGGTGGGGGTGGGTAGTGGGGGGGGTGAGGGATGGGTGGGAGGTGGGGGTGGGTAGTGGGGGGGGTGAGGGATGGGTGGGGGGTGGGGGTGGGTAGTGGGGGGGGTGAGGGATGGGTGGGGGGTGGGGGTGGGTAGTGGGGGGGGTGAGGGATGGGTGGGAGGTGGGGGTGGGTAGTGGGGGTTGAAGGATGGGTGGGGGTGGGTAGTGGGGGGGTGAGGGATGGGTGGGGGGTGGGGTGGGTAGTGGGGGGGGTGAGGGATGGGTGGGGGTGGGGGTGGGGAGGGTGTTGGCCTCTTGAAAGACTGCATGCAGGACTGGAAGGTTTGCACCTTTGCCTCCACCCCACTGCATGCTACTCTGAAGGGCAGTTCTTGGCTTGAGTTAATCACCTGACCAATGACTTGGCCAATTATAAAATCCTCTAAAAGCTCTTGACCCAGGCTGCCCTCCCAAGAACCAGGGGCACAGCAGTCACCTGATGTTTGTGTTAATGGAGGTGGCCTGTGTGGAAACAGCTCCCTGGGGTGTAGAATCAGAATCACCAGGCAGTTCCAGGGCCACCTGTGAGGGATGCAGGGTGGTTTCCACAGGGCCTGGCTGTATTGCATCTCCCAGTGTGTAGGAGGGTCAGTGTCTCCACACCCTGGGCAGCCCTTGCTCGTGAGTGGGAGGCGTTGCCTCATTGTGTTTTGGTTGGCATCCCTTTGATAACTCTGAGGTTGAACATCTCTTCACATGCTTGTTGGCATGTTTGTCTTCGGGGGTTTTCTAGTCATGTCTCTTGCTTATTTCCTATTTCTTTGTTCAGGACAGGGTTCCTCTGTGTGTGTAACAGCCTGCCTGCCCTAGAACTTGCTTTTTTTTGTTTGTTTGTTTTTTGCTGTTGGAGTGCTGGGATTAAAGGCGTGAGCCATCACATCCGGCTTATTTTTCTTTTTAAAGATTAAAAAAAAAAGATTTATTTATTATGCATACAATATTCTGCCTGCAAGCCAGAAGAGGGCACCAGATCTCATTATAGATGGTTGTGAGCCACCATGTGGTTACTGGGAACTGAACTCAGGACCTCTGGAAGAACAGTCAGTGCTCTCAACCTCTGAGCCATCTCTCCAGGCCTAAAGTTTTTTGTTTGTTTGTTTGTTTGTTTGTTTTTGTTTGGATTTTCCAGATAGGGTCTCTCTGTGTAGCCTTGTCTGTCCTGGATTCACATTGTAGACCAGGCTGGCCTCGAACTCACAGGGATCCACCTGCCTCTGCCTCCCGAGTGCTGGGATTAAAGGTGTGCGCCACCGCCGCCCGGCGAAGATTTATTATTTTTTATTTTATGTGTATGTGTGGTTATGCAGGTCATATGTATAGGTGCCCTCCGAGGCCAGAAGAGGATGTTGGTCTCTTGGAGCTGTATTATAGGAGGTTGTGAGCTGCCCTGTGGATTCTGGGAATTGAACTTGGGTCCTGCAGGTAGAGCAGCAGGCATTTTTAACTACTCTCACCTCCCTCATCCTCTGAAAAAAGATTACACTAGATTGCCCAGGCTATCCTAGAATGAGCCATGTAGATGAGGCTGGACCTGAAATCACAGATCTCCTTCTGCCCTGCCCCCTAGTGCTGGGATCAAAGGTGTGTGCCAACATTCAACTGTTGCTTGCTTTCTTGAGGTAGGGTCCAGTGCCACAGTCCAGCTGGTGCGGTTCAGTGCTGTTTAGTTACATTCATTCCATGTGTCTCCAGAAGGAAACTCAAGTCCATCACACTTGCCATCAGGCTGCCCCAATCTCTGGCAGCCCCCCTTCTGTGGTGGAGAGGGGGAGCCCTGTGACTGACAGCTCTGCAGCTTCAGGCGAGCTGTGCAGTGAGGGGTGATGGTGTGCTCATCAGTACAGGGCCTTGCTCATTTGTGTGGTTGCACGTCGGCTTCCGTGTGTGTGTGTGTGTGTGTGTGTGTGTGTGTGTGTGTGAGAGAGAGAGAGAGAGAGAGAGAGAGAGGGAGAGAGGGAGAGAGGGAGAGAGACACGGTCTCATGTAGCCCAGCCTACCTTGAACTTATTTTATTCCATTTAATTTTTATGTCTGTGGTGTTTTGTCTGCATGTGTAATTTGTGTGCCTTGTGTGCAGTGCCGTTGGAGACTGGACAAGGGCATCAAGTCCCCTGGAACTGGAGTTAGTGACTGTTGTGAGCTGCCATGTGGGTGCTGGGAATGGAGAGTGTGTCCTTTGGGAAAAGAGCCATTGCTCTTATGGACTGAACTGTCTCTCGGTGGTCAGGCTTGGTGTCCTGAGCCTTCACCTGCTCAGCTGTCATCCTGAATGCTGGTCTGCCTGTCTCCACCTTCGAGCTCTGTGCCACTGTGCCTGGCTTATGTAGTGCTTGGAATCCAACCCAGAGCCTCGAGTTTTGTGGGCGGGGCCTGGGGGATGGAGCAGGTGAACGGAGAGGACTAAAGTCTCACGCAGTAGCGGCTTTATTCAGAGCCTCCGACAGTTCACTCTCCGAGTGTTACACTAGGTCACATGAGTAAAGTTCTCATCAGTCCAAGCTGTGGACAGTCACAAAGAGACGCTGAACGGAGCAAAAACATGTTTTTCCATAGAGCCATATAAAGGACAGTTTATGCATTTAATTGAATAACAGCAGCAAGCAGTGAGGAGTAATCTGAACTACTATCCACTCTGCCTGGAAACATTCCAAGAACAGCCCTATGGTTTGAAGAAACTGAGGTCACACACTCTTGTCTCCATTTCTTTTCTTTTTAAAAAATATTTTTTTTACATATACAGTGTTCTACCTGCATATAACTCCTGCAGGCCAGAAGAGGGCACCAGATCTCATTATAGATGGTTGTGAGCCTCCATGTGGTTGCTGGGAATTGAACTCAGGACCTTTGGAAGAACAGCCAGTGCTCTTAACCTCTGAGCCATCTCTCCAGCCCCTGTCTTGATTTCCTGAGGGGTTCCCAGCTACTCAGAATTTTCCTCACACAACTCCATTTCTGGGCTGTGTTCCGGCAGGCAAGGACTCTACCAGCTGCACTGTGTTCTTAGCCTTTTTATTCCCTTGTGAAAAGTAAGGCAGTGGTCTTCATGAGGCGAGGCCACACTCTTCCTGTCTGCTTGCCTGGTGATGCACCCTGAGGTAAATCCCATGTGTTGACTGTGAAATAACACTTCAGTGAGTGAGCCCCATGGGATTGCTCTTTTGTGTGTGTTCCCAGTTGGTTTGAGCACACCCAGAAGCGCTGTGCTGCATAATAAGGTCATTAGCTCTCTTTCCAGTTTTTCCTGAGCACATCACTTAGCAAGCTTCTGAGCAGTGTGCCTGGCCCGCCCCATTCCGCACACTTACTGTTTTCTGTTGTTCTTAGGGGCAGCCTGCGGTCATGCTGTGACACTGAGGGGCAGCCTGCGGTCATGCTGTGTCACTGAGCTGGCTTACTAGCTCCTGTTCTGTGTTTTCTTCCTTTCTTCCCTCTTGAGGCAATGCCTCACTGTGTACTCAGACGTCTACCACACGGCCTCCTCTGCTTTGTGCATATTGGGTTTAAAAGTGCCCCCTACCCACCTTGCTTATTTATTTTTATTTTACTTTTTATCTACAAGGCTTATTGCACATTTTTGGGGGGGGAGGTAAAAGAGTTAGCAACAAATTCTGCAGAAAAAGTCATGTCGCTGTAGTACAGTCTGCACTAGGAGATGGACGGGGGGACAGGACATAGCCTGCTGTGCTGTTGGGGTCCAGAGTTGTGTTCTGCACTTACTAGGCAGAGCAGGAAGCCGTGTGATGCTGCTCTGAGGGGCCCAATTGCAGTTTCATTTGGTGTGCTGCTCTTGCTGTCCTCTCTCTGGCCCTCTCGTGTCCACAGACATCTGGGAGGCAGGGGAGAGGGACCAGGTGGCTGTCTGCTGCTCACTCTTCTGTGGCAGCCACGGAAGCAGGAAAGGATGTTCCACAGGGCAACGGGACTGGGGCTCATGGGATGCTTGAAACCCTCAAGGCAGAGCCCTGCTTCCACCTCCCTCCCATGAGCCTCTAGGACACTGCCCTGCTGGTAGAAGGCACTCAGTGACCCTGGGGTCAGCAGCCAGGAGAGCCAGAGACTGAGAGAAGGAAGTGTTGGGAAGCATCAGGGTTTGGCAGGTAAGGGTGGACCTTCCTAACCCTGGGAAAGCTTTCCATGTCCTCCCTCCAGTGTCAGTGACAGCACAGGCAGCAGCCACAGTCACTTTTGAATACAGGGATGGTTTATTTAACATCCAAATTGGGGTGTGCAGTGTCTCATGCTTGTTTTCCTTTTTTGGGGGGAGGTTGGTTTTTAGGTTTTCAAGACAGTTTCTCTGTGTAGCCCTGGCTGTCCTGGACTTTGTAGATCAGGCTGTCCTCTAACTCCTAGAGATCTGCCTGCCTCTGCCTCCCTGAGTGCTGGGGTTACAGGAGTGCATCACCACACCAGGCTCGCTCTCTCTGTCTCTCTCTCTTGCTCTGTCTCTGTCTCTTTGTTTCTCTCTCTGTCTCTTCTCTCTGTCTCTGTCTCTGTCTCTCTCTCTGGAGACAAAATCTCATGTTTCTCAGGCTGGCCTCCAACTTACTGTGTAGCCTGAAATTCTTCACTCTCCTGCCTCAGCCTCAGGAGGGCTGAGGTTACAGGTGTGCACTGCCATGCTAGGCCCTTATATTTTTGATTTGTCTTTCCACTGTGTGTGCTCTATTTTTTGGAAAAAATAATTTATTTATTTATTTTTATTTTATGTGCATTGGTGATTTACTTGCACGTATGTCTGTGAGATTGTTTGGTCCTCTGGAACTGGAGTTATAGACAGTTGTGAACTGCCCCGTGAGTGCTAGAAACTGAAGCCAAGACCTGGAAGTGCTCTTAACCACTGAACCACCCCTTATTTAGCATTTTTAAATTAGCTGCTTTTTTGCAACAATGGGACTTTGTGCACTGCTGCCCACATGCTGCTGCTGGGTCCTCCACTTGCTTGTTGGTCTCCTGTGGTCCTCCTCTGGAGGGAAGTCTACTTGGTTTTTGCCTTTTTAAAGACAGGAACATGTTGGCTTTGAACTCACTCTGCAGCCCAGGATGCTCTTGAACTCTGAATCCCCTGCAAGTGCTATGAAAACTGATGTGCTCCACTATGGCCAGATCTTTGCCAGTTGAAAAGATTGAGTTATAGCCGTCAACTCCAGCGTCAGGGAGGCAGAGAAAGGAAGATCTCTGAGTTCCAGGACAGCCAGGGCTACACACAGAAACCTTGTCTAAACAACAAAAACAGTGGCTATTTTGGACACTAATTTCTCACTGGGCATATGATTTCCAGATAGTTTCCCTTTTTGTGCACTGTCTTTAGATCTTGCTGATAATATTAATGTAGAAAACATTGAAATGATCTGAATGTAATTTGTCTACATTTTTGTGTCCAAGGTGTTAGTTAGGAAGCATTGTTTTTATGTTTTCTCCTCAGGGCTCTTACACTTAGGCCTGAGGTCTGTTCGGAGCTACCTTATGTATATTTTGTAGGAAAGGGGCAATTTTATTCTTTGGCATGCTCTTCTGGTACTGGTTTTGTTTTTTGTTTTTGTTGTTTTGTTTTGTTTTGTTTTGAGACAGGGTTTCTCTGTGTAGCCTTGGTCATCCTGGATTCACTTTGTAGACCAGGCTGGCCTCGAACTCACAGCGATCCACCTGCCTCTGCCTCCCAAGTGCTGGGATTAAAGGCGTGTGACACCATACCCGACCCATCTTCTGGCTTTTGGTACCTTTGCTGTAGATTTTGTATGTATATATGTATGTGTGTGAATGTGAATGCGTGTGTGTGTGTGTGTGTGTGTGTGTGTGTGACTATATTACATGGAGATGTGTGGCTATGGGTGTGTGAGTGTGTATATATGTGGGTGTGTGCATGCTGAGTTGTGCCTGTGGAGGTCAGAGGACAGCCTCTGGTGTTGGTCTTCACCTTCCTTCCACCTTGTCTGAGACACGGTTTTTTATTCTCATCTCTGTGTGCCAGGCTGGGCAGCCTGCACGCCTCTGAGAATTCTGCTGTCTTTGCCTCTGTTTCACAATGTTGCACTGTAGCCGTGTGCTCCCGTGTCCTGGGCTGCAGCCGTGTGCTCCCGTGTCCTGGGCTGCAGCCATGTGCTCCCGTGTCCCACTTTATGTAGATCGTGGGAACTGAGCTCAGGTCCTGGTGCGTGTGTGGCAGTGTACAGTGGAGCATCCCAGGCCTCTGGATTCTAGTCTCTCACTAAGCTAACATAAGTGTTCCAAGGCCAAACCCAATTTCTCCTTTTGAACCTTGACTCAGCAACTTTGTCCTCAGCAAGTGGTGACTTGGGAACTCTGGGAGGAGCCTGGTACAGTGTTGGAATCTCATCCCCAGGGGCCGTCAGCTCTGCCATTCATCTCTTACAGGTGAAGACACCAGCGGCTGGGCGCTGATTTAGGAGTGTGGTGGAGTCACCACTAGAGTACTGGGTCCTTTGCGCTGGGCATTTCTTCCTTGCCTCTTGTGGAGGGACCTGTTTGTGGGCGTCAGTGTGTCTTCACGGGGGCACTTGTTTAAACTAGTTTACAGGTGTACTTGGTATAGTTCCACCCACTGACTGTGTTTGCTCAATTTTGACCTCTATATGTACATGCCTTCAGTGCCAGGCTGTAGTCAGGGTAGGGAACAGGCTTCCACCCTTGGGAAGTTCTTCCTGTCACTTGTTATTTCTCCCCACCGAAAGTGGTTTGAGTAGAAACGGTCCTCATTGGCTCATTTATTTGAATGCTTGGTCACTAGGGAGTGGCACTGCTTGAGAGGAGGAATTACAAGGTGTGGCCTTGTTGGAGCACTTGTGGCCTGTTAGAGGAAGTGTGTGGCCTTGGGGCTATAGAAGCCCAGCGCAGGCCCAGTGGCTCAGCCTCTCCAGTCCCTGGTCTGCCGGGTGCTGCCTGCCATGACGACAAGGGCCTGACCCTCTGAGCCTGTAAGCCGGCCTCAACTAAACGCTTTCTTTTATACATGGTCAGGCCAGGTGCTGTGGCACATGCCTTTAGTCCCCGCATTCAGGAGGTAGAGGCAGGAGGATCTCTGTGAGTTCGAGGCTATCCTGGTCTACAGACAGCCAAGGCTACACAGAGAAACTCTGTCATGGAAAAAGGCATTTCATTCGCCATGACCTCTCTTCAGTAGAGTACTAAGATGTCCCCCTCTGCTTCCCTCCCCCCACATCAGGCACCTGCTGGCCGGTTTCTGTGTTACGGTTTTCATTTTCCTAGAATTTTATGAAAATGGAACCACATGTTGAGTTGCCTGTAACTTGAGCTATAGGCAGCAGTGTCACAAATGTAAAATTAGCCCAGACTATACTGTTAGAACCTGTCTCAAAAAACCAAGGCCATGGGCTTGGGGAGATGGCTCAGCACTTAAGAGCCCAAACTACACTTGCAAAGGACTCAAGTTTGATTCCCAGAACCCACGTGGGACACATGGCAGCCACCTGAAACTACAGCTCCAGGGAGTCTGATGCCCTCTTTTGGTCTATAGAGACACCTGAATATACATGTGCCACACACATATCATATGCCCACACACATGATATACAACACACATGCACACATACCACATGCATATAACCAAACCCACGTGCACCAACATATCCTATAAGCAAGGCCCAAAGTTCAGTCCCTAGCCCTGGAAGAGAAAAAAGTATTTCCTTCCTTTTGCTTAGCATTTTCAGTTGGTGGTTATTTTGGGATGTGTTTGTGTGGTTTTGTGCCTGTATTTGTTCCTCTCTGTTGCTGGGCAGCACTGTACGGTGAATGGACCATCACTGATGTACGCATGGATTCTTACTGGGATTGTGCTGTTATATAGAAAATGGCTGTGAATACTTATCCACAAGCCTCATTGGTGCCTGTGGGTCAAGTGGGGACAGGCATGTGGCAGGCAGATGGAGCCTGGGTGTGGTTAGCGTTGGGCCTTGATAGTAATGCACTTGCTCTCAGGACTGTATGTGGTGCACTCAGGGATGCTCCCCGTAAGCTTGCTGCTCCTAAGCTGATTTCTGGACATGCTTAGAGCAAGTAAATGCATTCAGCTGTCTCTTCAGCGGCGTGCAGTACCTGGTAGCCTTCTGTGCTAGCTTTGGCACTCTTCCCATGTTGGCCTACTCGGTCTGGAACCTTCAGGTCTCCTTCTTCAGGTCACGGCTGCTGAGTTTGTAATTAGTGGCAATGAGACAGTGATGTTGAGAGAGTCCGACGCAAGCGGTGGGGTGTCCCTTCTATGGAAGGCTGTAAGCAGGTGAACGTCAGCTGTCATTCCGTTTTGCAAGCCTTCAGTTTCCTCACTGTTTTCCTTATCCTTTCAAGCAGTAGCTCCGATTTTCCGGGTTAGTTTGCCTGGTTCTTAGGAGTCTGTGGCCTCCTGGCACCTCCCTGTGCTCAGCTTTGAGAGTCTGGTGATGGCTGTGGTGCCCACAAGGTGACCTGTCATCAGCCAGCGTTCCCTTGGAACTCAGATGCAGAACTTGGCCCACTGTATCCGCGGGGTGGAAAAGTGGTGGAGAAACTGATGGTGCATACAGGGGCCTGGTGACTATGTTAAAAGTAAGTGCGGCCTCCTGGCTGTTTCAATTGTTTTGTAGGGAGAGTTCTTTCCACTTCCTACTTGCTAAGACAGGGTCTCTGGAAGCTGTGGCCGCAGTTTCAGGGGTGTCAGCCCTCTGAGCGGGGAGGGGGAGAAGAAGACTCAGTAAGCAGGGAGCATGGGCTATGAGGAGTCGTTTTATTTATTTACAGTTTAGGATATAGAAATAGTAGTTTTCATTATTAATTTTTCTTCTTTTTGGTTTATTTTATTAATGCACACATATTTTGCTTACATATATGTCTGTGCACCGTGTGCATGTCTGGTGCCTGTGGAGGTCAGAGAAAGGTGTCGGATCCCCTAGGACTGGAGTTAAAAATACACCATGTGGGTGCTGGGAAATGAACCTGGGTCTTCTGGAAGAGCAACCAGTGCCTTAATCTCTGAATCAACCTGTATTTATGCTATTTTATTTTATTTATTTAAAAAAATTTATTTTATGTGCATTGGTGTTTTCCTTGCATGTGTGAGAGTGTCAGATTCTCTGGACCTGTAGACAGTTGTGAGCTGCCTTGTGGGTGCTGGGTCCTGGGGAAGAGCCCAGCCAGTGTTCTTAACCGCTGAGCCATCTCCTCAGCCCCTATTATAACATCTTGATAAACATGTTTTATTGTATTTTGTTCATATTTACTGACCCTTTGTCTTCCCTTCGGCTGCTCATTCCCTTCCCTCAGATAGTTTTCCTTCTGTTTTCATGTTGTGTGTGCACACACACATACACAGCTGCACACACATATGCATACACACATACATATACACATACACGCACACATTTACACATATATACACTCATACACTTACATATACAAACATATACACATACATGCACACACCTGTGCACACATACACTTACACATAAACACACACACAAATACATACTTATATAGTTACATACAGGGTTTCTCAGTGTAGCCTTGGCTGTTCTGGACTCACTTTGTAGACGAGGCTGGCCTCGAACTCGAAGCCATTCACAGGATTAAAGGTGTGCACCACCACTGCCCGGCTTCTTCCTCTTCTTCCTCCTCCTCCTCTTCTTCTTGTTCTTCTTGTTCTTGTTCTTCTCCTTCTCCTTTTTAAAAAATATTTATTTATTTATGTACATTTATATTTATGTATGTCTACATGTGCATCTGCACGCCAGAAGAGGGCACCAGATTTCATTATAGATGGCTGTGAGCCACCATGTGGTTGCTGGGAATTGAACTCATGACCTTTGGAAGAGCAGACAGTGCTCTTAACCTCTGAGCCATCTCTCCAGCCCCTCCACACACATTCTTTAAGATATCTTTATGGAGTTTGGATGAAGTGCTGCCCTGCCCAGTCCGCTTCCTCTGGCATAAGGGCATAAGCTGTGGAGGGATGGACCTCGGCCTCCCTCTAGGCATGTGGGTGTGGCGTGTCCGGAAGGTCTCAGTACTGAGGCCTTCTAGAAGCTGGGCTTGTTCTCTTGAATGTCAGGTGCTTGGCTGCTTCAAATTCCCACTTCTCTGTGACTCTAGGCCTTGGTGCTCGGTGAAGGCTTCTGTACTCTTTGGGAAGAAAAGAAGAATGCTTTTCTGTGTTGTTAAAAGCTGCAAAAGGCAATGGTCTATAGTCCCTAGAAAACTCCAAACACAAAATGAGGCGTGGTCTGGCCTGCTCCTAGGGCCCACAGCTGGCTCTCCTTGTTTGTGTAGGATCAGTGACACTAGCTCTCTGTCTTGGCCTTTGTCTTTTTTTTTTTTTTTTTTTTTTTTTTTTTGGAGACAGGGCCTTTCTGTGAGGCCACAGCTGGCCGTGAACTTACAAGGATCTGCCCAGCTCTGTCTCCTGAGTGCCGGAATAAAAGTCATACTCCTCCCTGTCTGGTAGCTGTGTGGTTTTTGTGAAGACCTGGGAGTGCCTTCTGGGGCAGTGGTCAAGGGAGCTTCTGGGCGTTCTCTCAGTGCTGTGCACACCCCAGCTCTGGAGCGGGGAGGCTTGCCTATGTCTGCATGGCTTCTCTTGTCCTTTTCGCTGTTTATGACAACTTCAACATAAAACTGGCAAGCCACCAAGTCTACCCTTCAGGCTATACATGCAGTCCTGACGTCTTCATAAGGCAAAGATTGCACAACCTCATTCTCTGGCGCTTTCGTCAACCACACAGAAGGACCTGTCTCCTGCGGTTGTCCCGTGCTCCTGCCCACACCTGGCCTCCATCAGCCTATCAATAACATCTGTGTTATTAATAACACTTTGTTCCCTCTGTGTTTCTTTGCTGTTTTAGTGATACAACCTGTGTGTGCAGGGTAAGAGTTAGCACTGAGTTACACACAGTTGTTTGTGTCTCTGTGAAAGACTCTCACAGTATAGCCATTAGCCTTAGAGTCACAGCCCTCCTGCCTCAGCTCTCTTGAGTGCACAGGCTGGACCACCGCACCCAGCTTCGTTCGTGTGTCTGTAGGTCCTTTAGTCCTTTTTTTAAGAAATTAGTTTGAGGAAAAACAAGAACCAAAAAGAAAGAAAGAAAGAAAGAAAGAAAGAAAGAAAGAAAGAAAGAAAGAAATTTATTATTTTGGTGCATATGTGTGGTATATGCATATATGTGTACATGTATATGCAAGCATATGTGGCCGTGCTTGTGTGTGGAGCCCAGGGCTCCCTGTGAGGCGTTTCCTCATCATTCTCCACTGGCCTTTTGCTATTGTTGTGTTTTATTGGACAGGGTCTTCCTCTGAACGGGAACTTCCCTGTTTGGCTAGACTGCCTTGCTCTGCAAGTAGGGGAGGTGTTCAGCTCCGGGATTACACAGCCACTGAGCCTGGCTTTTTATGTGGATGCTAAGAATCTGCGTCGTCCCTCCATCTCCCTGCTAGTCCTCTTTGTGGTTGAGTGGTGCTCCGTGTGTGGCCTTGCCCAGGAGTGACGGGCATGAGGGTTGTTTCCACCTTTTGGTACATGAGTGGCGCTTCTGTGAATGCTCCTGGACATGTGCTTTTGCCACATAGGTGACCATTGGTTAACCTAGCAAATGGAAACATTGGCTCTGTTTATTTTGAGGGCCCAGCCAGCCTGTGTCATGGCTCAGCCACTGTCCCTGTGGAGGCCTAGTAGATACCTTACCTCTTGAGGTGGGTAGAATACCTGATAAAGCTGGGACTGGGGCTGGGCATCAGGGAAGCCAGGGTTGCTTAGGGAGGAAGCGATGCCAACCTGGAGGGAGGTGGGCAAGTCCAAAGTGCACAGCGTCAGGTGCCTTTGGCTGCAGCTTCTGGAGGGAGCAGCAGAGACAGAAGGCCATGCTCACGCTGCAGAGAGCCTTGTCTCTCCATGTCTGCAGAAAGGGAGTCATCGAGGCCTGCCTCAGGGAGAAGGTCAAACAGTGAGTTAGGAACTGGGGGGACCTGGGGTTCCCTGTGTGGGAGAAGTATGTTGAGACCTGCTTTGGTACCTTAGGGGGGGTGTCAGAGCTGTGGTGTCTAGCCATGGGATCCTGACTTGCTGTGGTGTCTAGTTATGGGGTCCTGACATGATGTGGTGTCTAGCCATTGGGTCCTGGGATGCTGTGGTGTCTAGCCATGGGGTCCTGGGATGTTGTGTCTAGCCATGGGGTCCTGAGATGCTGTGGTGTCTAGCCATGGGGTCCTGGGATGCTGTGGTGTCTAGCCATGGGGTCCTGGTATGTGGTGGTATCTAGCCTGGGATGCTGTGGTGTCTAGCCATGGGGTCCTGGGATGCAGTGGTGTTTTCTTCTCTGACTTGAAGGTAAGAGACAGACTGGGGCTTGTAGGCACTGTAGCTGGTCACAGGTCCTGGGGAAACAGTGCTTCTGTCTTTTGGTCCAGGAGATGGGAATGGGAGTGCCCTTCCTTGCATGCTTGCCAGGTGCCAGAAACCCTGTCTCAAAAAACCAAAAAAAAAAAAAAAAAAGAAAAAAAAAAAAGAAAAAGAAGTGAAGACAGGGTTTCTCTGTGTAGCCTTGGTTGTCTTAGACTCCCTTTGTAGACCAGGCTGGCCTTGAACTCACAGAGATCCACCTGCTTCTGCCTCCCAAGTGCAGGGACTAAAGGCGTGTGTCACCAATGCCCGACTGGGGGCAACTTCTTTAGAGCCTTTTGTCCTTAGCTTCCAGGTATGCATCAGCCCTGGGCTGTCAGACATGAGGACAGCCAGCTGCTTCCCACTCAGACCAAGGAGTCCAGGGGGCCCAGGGCTGCACACCCTCTCCCTGGGGCCTAGTTCTTGTGGTGGCCATGAGGTGGCCACAGGGCTTTTTGCTCCCTTTCAGGGAGGTTGGCTTGCAGTGGCACCTGTAATAATTTACCTTGGCTGCTCTTATCAGATGGCAGCTGAATTAGAAAGTTCTCAGGGCTGGTGACAGTAGACTCAAGGCTCAGGCCCAGCTCAGGATACTGGTTCTGGATGGACATCAAGACAGGTGGATATGTGCATTGGTCTTGGCTGCATGGACCTGGGGGTTTTGTAGCTGGAGTTTCCATTTTGGTTGCTAGTTGCAGATTTATGGGAAAGCAGTGCTGCTAAGGTGGGTTTTGGGAAGTCATGGCAAAATCTGGTCCCCTCCCTAGGGACCAGCTATTGCCCTTGTTCCTGGCCATTGTTACAACCAATGGAGGGAGAATGTGAGGTGAGAAGTGCTGCCTATGATGGGATCCACTGGGGAGCTGCTCTCAGGGGTAGTTCCGAGCTTTCATGTCTGAGGAGTGGTGGGAGGAGACTGAGTCCCAGACAGCGCAGGTAAGGAGGGTCTAGGCACCTGTCCCCTTCCAGCTATCCCTTGGGCTCGGACTCCAGAGAAAGATTTCGGTTTGAGTGGGATGCAGGCCGAGGTCAGGCGCTCTCCACCTTAAGCCTTCTCTTCCGTAGCCTTGCGGGAGGTCTACATGGCTGGCAATAGGTCCAGGCTTTGTGTGAGCAAGGCTGGGAAGGGCAGAGCCTCCAAATGTCATCCTAAACGCAGCTCAGTGGTGACAGCTCTCCTCCCACTTCCCTGGGGTGGTTACCAGAAAGGACTCATAGAGTTGTAATGATCTGCAAAACAAAGTTTCCATGACAACTGGTTTTGGTTCCTACAACCTTTTCCTGTTTAGATTAAGCAGTTCAGGAAGCCAGGCAGAGCCGCTCCCTGAAGCCTGCTCTGGTCAGTGGTTTGCTGAAATGGTCCTGGGTCAGGCAGGCTGCCGCTGTCCTTTCTCCATCCTTCCTCCCTTCCTCCTCTTCCTCTTCTTCCTCCTCTTCCTTTGTTTCCTCTTCTTCCAGCTTGTTTGGAGGCTGCAGCAGGAGAGTGTAGTTACTTGTCTAACCTTGGTTAAGGGAAGGCCATCGCCTGAGTGTGCAGCTTTGAGAGGGATGCACATGAAGCAGTGATGGAGGAAGACTGCCCCTCACATCCTGTTTTTGTTTTTGAGGCAGGCTCTCACTAAAAAGCTCGGGCTGGCTTAGACCTTGCTATGTAGGTCAGGCTGGTCTTGAACCCACAGAGACTTGCCTCCTTCCGCCTACTGAAAGCTGGAAGGAAGTAAAGGTGTCTCCCACCATGAGGGCTTTCTCCACTCCTAGTTGTGTGGCTTCCTAGAGGAGCAGGTACTGTTCATCACAACCCTTTCCAGTGGGCAGCTTGTTATTTGGGGGACACTTGGATGTGGCTCCTGTGCCTGGCAGCCGGGCAGGGAGGCCGACAGGAAACCCTGGTCCTACCTATGTTTACTCACCTGGGCATTAGGTGATGCCCAGCCCCAGGGACCTGGCTCTGGCGCCTCTGGGAATGTGCCTGGGTCTCTAGTGGCAGCCTCACATCTGCTCCGTTCTTTCCCATGCCCAGTGGACCAGGAACCCATATTCCTAGTTTGATTGCTGGAAGATGCTGTTTCCTCTGTCAGAATCCGTTCTTGACGTTGTGGCTCTTGGTCCATGGCTTGCATGTGGGGCCTTTTGGTCATTTCCCTGGGGGAGGGGGGGGAGAGGGAGGGAGGGAGAGAGTGTGTGTGGGGTTGGGAATTTGGAGAGGGGATTGTTGGCTACTTTCCACTTCTGCTCCAGGCCTAGAATGCCACAAGAGCCTTTTCTTGGCACAGACATTTCTCCTAAGCCTGCCCTCTATGGGTCTGTAGTGTTACCTATGGCCATATGGGAGCACATACACCCTTGCTCTGGGCACCTGCTGAGGCCACTCTAATTGGAGGTCTTTTTAACCAAAAAACTTCTGGCCTATCTGTGTGCTGTCCTTAGAGCTGCCTGTTGTAGCTAATGTGGCTCAGCCCCACCACCCACCTACCTGCACCTGCACTGCTCAGCAGGTGTCCTTACTCAACCATGGGCAGTGTCTAGCTGTTTGCTTCTGGAGGAGAACATATCTCTTTTCTTTTTAAAGATTTATTTGTTATTCATACAGTGTTCTGCCTGCACATACACCTGCAGGCCAGACAAGGACACCAGATCTCACTATAGATGGTTGTGAGCCACCATGTGGGTACTGGGAATTGAACTCAGGACGTTTGGAAGAGCAGGCAGTGCTCTTAACCTCTGAGCCATCTCTCCAACCCTCAATCAGGGCCAGTTTAGAGTGCTCAGGGCAAGACCCAGGAGGAGGGCTTTCGAGGGTGAATGTGTCTGATTTCTTGGGGCTGGTATGCTAGGAATACTTAATCTACATGTAACAACATAGCCCCATCCTAAGGGAAAAGCACTACTTAATTATTCTGAGTGGGGGAAGATCTCCAGGGACAGTTGAAGGTCATTAGTTGAGAGCCAGGACACCAAGACATCTTATTAGCATAGGGTAGGTGTCTCCAGGAATCCCCAGGTGCTTGCTGAACAGGCTTTTTTTCTCAGGAAAGGGTCAGGCCTATAATCTTCCCTGAGGGAATCCTTGGAAGAGGGGACCCAGCTGTGAAAGGCAGTCGCTGCTTTTGTACTGAACTCAGAGGCTATATTTAGGGAAACGGCCAGACTTCAACCTTAAAAAGCAGGGTTTCCCGGACAGGCTCAAGGGTCCTGTCTGTCTTTGGGTGCTGCAGGGACCTTGAGGACTGTGCTCCCTGAGCCACCCACCCGAGCTTCAGTCCTTTCACTGTGAAGTGGAGGGAGCCAGGCACACCTCCCTCCCATTGCTGTGGTTTCCACGAGCAATGCTTTAATTTTAGTGCTGGTATTTTCAAGGCGGACTTAGAGATGCTGGCCGGTCTTAGTGGCCTGCAGCAGGAGGAGAAAGGTCACTCGGTCTCCCAAGCTGCTGCCAAGACCCGTGGGGCCAGCTTGGCCTGGAGCCGCCAACCATTCTGAGCATCTCTCTCACTTGTGCCACACACTGCTGCCTCAGTGGGTGAAGGGGAGGAGCCTAGAGAGGCGGGATAGGACGCATGTGGGAGTGTGTGGCACTGCTGTGAGGAGTGACTTAAAATAGCAGAAATGACACAAGTATGGAACCAGGGTCAGAGGGGCCATGGGAGGCTCTTTCCTGCTTCTTAGTTTCTAGTGGCTTGTGGGGCTCCATCTCTCACCCTGGCTGCAGAGGCTTTTCTCTGACTCTCAGAACTTCCCTGCTCTTGTGAGGCCCTTAGAGCCCACCTTAAATATGAGACGCTGACGGCTCAAGTGTTGAAAGCCTGGTCCCTGACGCAAGGGGTGGGGTTTTGGGGAAGTGACTGGGTCCTGAGGCCTCTGCCCTCAGTGTGAGTTAGTTCACTGATGGTCAGACCTGGAGGAGAGCACTGTGGGGAGGGCGCTGGCTGGAGTAGCAGGTTACTGGCTGTGTGTGGCTCTGAGGGGCACATCTTGCCCCTGTCCTGCCTGTCTTCTCCAGGCCATTGTGGAGTGACTGGTTTTTTTGTTTTTGTTTTTTGTTTTTTTGGTGGAGTGACATCTTACTTAGTGTCCTTGTGAGCACAGTAGAGAGGGAAGATTGGGTCTGGCTCCCAGTCCATGGTGTGTGTGTGTGTGTGTGTGTGTGTGTGTGTGTGTGTGTGTGTGTGTGTAAGGTGGAGCACGTCATTATTAGTGGCTATTAGGGGGCATGCTAAGGAGGCCATTCATCATGGTGGCTCAGGAAGCAGACAGTGAGTTGGGAACCAGGCCTATCTCCTCCCCCCTGGTCTGCCAAGCAGCTTTTAGAACCTTCCAAACTAGTGCTCCCAGCTGGGGGCCTATTGAGGCCATCTCACCGCTACTGTAGCAGTGAGCAGCCTCTGCTCAGGCCCAAAGCGGTGGCTGCTGCCACCCCAGGACTCGAACCTCCAGAGCCATAGGCTGAAACATGTCTGTCCTGTTTTTAAATTGGTTCAGTTTTTTTGCCACAGAGTCTGGCCATAAGCAGTATGGGTTAATTAACTGAACACCCTGAAAAAGTTCTAATTCCAAACAGTCCTCTCCTAGTTATCAGCAGTGGGGCTTGGGCCCAGAAATAAACTAGGTTTAGCTAAGGTTATGGGTAGGACTCTGGGCTGGGCTCTACCTTGGAAAGATCGCAAGGACTGAGTGGGACAGGGGTGGCCAGGACAGGGGTGGCCAGGATGCCTGCACTGAGGGTGTGGATAGGATGGCTCCCCTGGCCTTTCACTTACTCTGATACCCGCCTTTTGCATTTTTTGGCACCACGGCCTGGCCACCTTTTGTGTTTGAACAGCACTCGCCACCTCCTGTCTGCCCTCTGGACTGCACGGGCCTGCCTGAAGGGAAGGTGGGCTGCCCCTGAGAGTTTATCCACAGGTGCTCCAGGAAGGGCTGGGATCTGGCCAGTCCATGACTGAGGAGGAAATGGCCAAGGCTCATAGTATCTGATGTGATTTAATGCTGAGACAAGCCCTGGTCCAGCCAGCACGTCCCTTCCCCAGGGGCAGCAGATGCCTGGAGTCCGTATTCTGCACCAGGCGCTTCCCCTCGGCTCACCTCCGTTGTTATTGTCCTTTCTGAGACAAAGTCTGCTCATGTTGCCCAGGCTAGCCTTGTGCTAATGTTGCTCTTCCTGCCTCAGCTTCGGGTGTGCTGGGATTGCAGGTGCGAGCCGCTCTGTCTGGCTCTGCTGCATCAGTCCTTCATAACACTGTTGCTGTGGAGCTGGAGGGACAACACAGCTGTTAAGAGCACCCACTTGCTACTCCTCCAAAGGACCTGAGTTGAATTCTCAGCACCTACATGCTGACTCACAAGCACCTGTCACATCAGCTCTAGGGGATCTTGCCTTCTTCTGGCCTTCAGAGGTACCTGAACACATGTGGCTTACACTCATACAGACACATAAGTAAAAACCTTTACATTAGTATTGTGTGTGTAAGCACATATGTGTGTAAATAGCTTTGTAGCTGCCATA
Source organism: Acomys minous (assembly GCF_964271855.1). Lineage (NCBI taxonomy): Eukaryota > Metazoa > Chordata > Mammalia > Rodentia > Muridae > Acomys > Acomys minous. Next base: position 125,777,876 of record NC_140487.1, read on the forward strand.
TATGTGTGGAGTCATTTGTAGGGGGACTTTTGTAGGTTCTGACTCCCTCCCCTGGGGACCAACTGTCACTACCTCCCTCAGCTGGGGTGGGATCATTATCCTCCTCCTAAGTCTCCCCTGGGCTGCAGTGCCGAATGGCTTGACCTTGTGGTGCAGGTCTGGAAGGCAGCCATAGCTGCTGTGTGTCCCGTCATGTCTGGGAGGCATTGCTTTGCCACAGTCCTCTTCACCCTCTGGCTTTACAGTCTTTGTGCGACCCTAACCTCTTCCATGGTGCTCCCTGACCTTGGGAGGGAAACGGGTACACAGTGGCCCCAGTTTTGGCCAAGTGCTCCAGACACTGGTTCTTTGTACTCTGAGTAGTTGGGAGCGTTTGGGAAAAACTCAAATTCTTAAATACTTAAGTGAAGGTTCTAGAAGGCCAGTGGTGCTGTCTTCACATCTGGGACTCCCTTGTGCATGCTTTGTGCAGCTACTCCGGTGGCTTCTTATCATGGCACCGGGCAGGTTTGGTTACTATACACTGTTTTACTTGGTGAAAGAGTGGCTTTGGACGTGGGTGGCCTCAAGAGTATTTGTCAGGCTGGAGAGATGGCTCAGTGGTTAAGAACACTAACTGCTCTTCCAGAGCTCATGAGTTCAATTCCCAGCAATGACATGGTGGCTCACAACCATGTATGATGTGATCGGAGGCCCTCTTCTGCCTTGCAGGTGTACATGCAGGCAGATCATTGTATACATAATAATAAATAAATCTTTTTTTTTAAATGGCAAGAAATAAAGTAATCTTATTTTTTAAAAAACGTGATTGTCATTTGCTTCTTGCTCTTCCTTGAAAATCCACCCAAGCTGACTAAGTATCCAAGAAGAGGGAAGTACTGGTTAGCACGCGCTGGGTGCCAGCCGAGTACTGGTTAGCACGTGCTGGGTGCCAGCCGAGTACTGGTTAGCACATGCTGGGTGCCAGCTGTAGTCACCTTTGGGCAGCAGTGCCCACATGCTTCCTGGCCCTGTCTTCCTGTAGTCAGCTGAGGCATCACTGCTGTGACATCTGTCCATTTTGCAGGTGAGGAGTGAGAGACTGATTAACCTAGTTAATTAATGATTGGCAGCTTGCCCTTGGTACCCAGCTGCTCTGAGCTGGGGCCAGGCCTGACCTCCTAGAGTCTTGACCTATTCAGCCTGTCAGCTGTTGTAAGAAGGCTTCACAGATTCTAGGCCTGAGTGTGTTGGTCTGGGGCCTCACCTGGCTTGTACCCATTACCTGTCACCTGAGAAGGTACATGTTACTAGTGACACAGATGTATGGGATGTTGTCAGTGCTGCCGGGCAGCTTGTGATGGTACCAAACTGGCTTGTTAAGACCTGAGGTTTTGTGCAGCATCTGATTGGCTAGCTGTCCACAGGAAGTAGGAAGTCTCTTCTGAAAGAAGAGCAAATGAGTTGTGTTTCTTTCCTTTTTTTTTTTTTTTTTGTTTGTTTGTTTTTGAAACAGGGTTCTCTGTGTAGCCTTGGCTGCCCAGGACTTGCTTTCGTAGACCAGGCTGGCTTTGAACTCACAGTGATCCTCCTGCCTCTGTCTCCCAAGTGCTCTGAGCTAGTGCTTCTACCCCCCCCCCCCCCACCAACACCAAGAGCTCCCAGCTGTCCTGCTTAGGTCCTCGGTACTACCTGGGAGCCCTGGGCATCATCCACTCCACGGGCAAGCAAGAACCAGTGAACCTGCTCCCACTTAGTCTGGAGGTCTTGAAGCTTCGAGCGGTGCCTAATTTCAGGACAGCTGCAACTGCCCTATCCCCTGGGCCTCCTGGACAAGTTCTGGTCCAGGATTGACTCCTGAGGGCTCAGTGTGTCTTCTGTGCTTATCAGCTGAGCTGTAATTGGAGACCTGACCCATGATGATCCTGGCACATGCTCTCTGACACTCCTCCTTGCCTAGTGGTCTTGGGAAAGTCATCGCTGACAGTCCTTTCAGGCCAAGGTGCACTTCTCCCTACAGGCAGGCACCTGTGGCCCCAGGAAGGCAAGGTGTCCCCTGCCTGTCCCCTGTAAAGGGGACTGTGAAGCCCTTTTGTATCTGCCACACTAGCCTTGATGGACACACCCTGTTGAGGGGGAGCCAAGATACATGAGAGCTGTTGTCCTTCTCATGGGGCACTCGCTTCTGTCCCTAGGGGCCACTGTCACAGTGGTGTCCTCTTGAGGCTCACCCCTACTTCTCTTACCTGCTGTAGGATCATGCGTCCTGATGACGCCAACGTGGCTGGCAATGTTCACGGAGGGACCATTCTGAAGATGATTGAGGAGGCTGGAGCCATCATCAGCACCCGGCACTGCAACAGCCAGAATGGGGTAAGTGCCTGGGCCCTGTTCACGTGTCCTTGGGTTGTGCATAGCAGTCTGGTTCCACAGGCCAACAGCAGTTTAGGCCCAGGGAAGCAGTTCACATGGAGCCAGATCTGCAGGGTCCCCGCCTTGCTCACTGGGTCTGGGTCTTCTGGAGGTTCGAAGACAGCTAGCCCTGCTTGGGGTCCCATGCAATAAGGTTGACTTTGGCCTCAGTGTGGAGGGTGGGAAATCAGAGACTGAGCTGCTGGGCAGCTGAGGGGTCCCCACACACCTCCCATGCTGGGTCTCAGGCGCTGTGGCCTCACAGGGCACTGTCTGGAGCCCTGCTAGCTCCTTGGTTGTGGTCTGAAGTACTCTGTGCCTGTGTGGATGTGCTGCCGTGATGTTGAAGAGCTGAAATGTGGGTGCCTGCCCATTTCCATTCCCGTCCCTGGCTGGACTGGTGGCTGGGGGCAAGTGCCCGGCTTCCTGTGCCCTGGCTGTGGTCTGAGCATGAAGCTCTAGCAGGCCCTGCGGGTTTCACCTACTCAGGAGTTGTGCAGTGTGAGGTGGCCCTGCAGCTGGGGACAAGCAGGACCTTGGGGTCTCTGTAGGCGGTCATCTCATGAAGGCTGTGACATTTTTTTCCCTGAAGACCCAGACAGGAAGAGAGAATCTGAATCTGGTCTGAAAGCTGGATGCTGTGGTAGGCACAGAGGTAGGCCTGCAGGGAGTCGGTGATGCACAGCTCTTAGCGTCCTGCTGCGCTTAGCGTCCCACCTCACTTACACAGCGCCCCACTGTGGCCTGATGGGAGCATGGTCTGTTCAAGACAGGGAGCCCAGAGAAGATATTGTGTATCCTGACCTAGCTGGAGCAAGGGACATGCTCGCCTGGCTGTACAGCCTGTGATAGCTAGGCCACAGATACTTCATGTTGTATGTTACATTTTTAAAAAAGATTTATTTGTTATGTATTCTGCCTGCCTGTACACTTTTATGCCAGAAGAGGGCCTCAGATCACATTATAGATGGTTGTGAGCCACCATGTGGTTTTTGAGAATTAAACTGAGGACCTCTGGAAGAGCAGTCAGTGTTCTTAACCTCTGAGCCATCTCTCCAGCCCGCATATTATATTTTATTTATTTATTTATTATTGATTTTTACAGTATTCTGCCTGCCTGCACACCTGCACACCAGAAGAGGGCACTAGATCCCGTTGTAGATGGTTGTGAGCCACCATGTGATTGCTGGAAGTTGAACTCAAGACCTTTGGAATAGCAACTTAGTGACAAATAGCTAGAATAAAAATTAAAAAGAAGCCCTGGGCTGTGGCTCCGCAGTACAGTGCTTGCTTAGCATGTGAGAGGCGCTAGGTTCAGTGCTCAACACTGTAAAAACAAGCAAAAGTGCTTTCCATGGCCGTGTGCCCTGGCCACCCAGGGGCTCTGGTGAAGGTGTGCAAGGAGACTGGTGTCTGCTGACGTGACAGCCGTTCTGCAGCCAGTGGGTAAGGAGTAGGCCCAGCTCACTAGTGTCGTTCGAGAAGTGTACTTCAATATCTGTGGCCAGCACAGGTGTTTCTCTGATGTGTCTGGAGACCTGGAGAAGGTGCAGCATTCATAGTTGGTGGGAGGAGTGTGGCCAGGAAGTGGATGCAGTCGAGTCCTGCCGTTGTGCATGCCTTGAGAGATGGCGACTTCTGTGGAGGAAGAGACCACGTGTGATGTGGACAGCAGGGGAACCTGGGTTGAAGTGGTACCTGAGGATGCCACTGCTCATTGCCACCTCAGGGTCACATTTTAAGGCTGAGGAGCTGGTCCTGTGGGTGCACAAAGCCAGTGGATGGTTCCCGAAGAGGGACTCTCCTGGCGAGGACACGGAACAGCCATGTGGTTGACATACCACAGAAAGCAGCACAGTGGCAGTTTGGGGGAGCTGAGCCCACTCTTGAAACTCATGCTGTGGTGCTGCTTGGTTAGAGAAGGTCGGTTGCTGCTGCAGGCTTTGTTATCATGCTGGGAGAGTCTTCAGTACCTACCACCCTGTTAGCCGGCAGCCACCCTCATGGAGGCAGGACCCACCAGAAGGACAGAGCTTGCTGAGGGCTTAGCTAATGGTCAGCAGATTTTCAAAGCAGCACCTGACATTTGCACCAGAGTCTTGCCGTGCAAGTGTCCCTGGAGTAAGGCTGTTCTGACATCTTGCTGTCACACCCTTGGTAGACCATGGCAGAGTGTGAGCAGTTTCTCACAGATGCCTATATGTGCTTTGTTATGGTGTCGCAGCACCTGCTGTGTCTCTAATAGGCTGCTAAATCCAGAAGGCCTGTAAGCAGCAGAAGCTGACTCTCTGGGGGAGGGCCTGTTTCCTAGACCAGAGTTCCTGCAAGACCTCGGCTTGTCTTAAAAGCCATTGCCCTCAGGCCCTATAACGCAGGCACTGCCCACAGGCTCTTCTTCCTAATCCTGTCACTTCAGTGGGTGGTTTCAGACCACAGCTTGGCTTTCAGTTTGACCAGTGAGCCACCTGTCAGACAGTGGTGCACGGAATGCACCAGGCCAGCGGTGCCTCTGGGGAGGCTGCACAGGCCTTGTTTGGCAGGGTGGCGAGTGCATTGACTACCTTGTGAAGGTGGCTTCATTCCGGAGGAAGATGCTGTCCTTAGGACTTGGTGCACGGGGTGCCCTCTGGTGGCTTGTAGGGAGATGTGACAGCATCCCAGGCCACCCTCTCTGTAGAGAAGCTTCAAGAGAAGGGCAGTGAGCATCTGAAGAAAGTTTGACGAGAGAGATGGACTTTGGGAAGGAGAAGCTCCTCAGGCTTAGAGATGAAGGAAGAGGAGGACGTGGGAGGACAAGTGGCAGTGATGCCATTAAACATTGCAGAATTAGGCCAAGTGTGGTGGCACATGTCTTTACCATCATCACTCAGGAGGTTCAAGGCCAGCCTGGTCTACATGTACATGGTGAGTTCCAGGGCAGCCAAGGCCCTGTCTCAAAATAAAAAGTAGGAGTAACCACTGCCATCCAGTAAACAGTGCTCATGTGATCCTTATGGGAAATTTAAGAGGTGTGGTAAGGTTGGCACTGCTGCTATCTCTGAGGGGCTGAGCCCAGGAGAGGTATGGCATGGCTGCCCAAGGAAGCAGGTGGCAGGTCTGGCCCGTGGAGCTTGTGCTAGGCAGGGTTTCGCTGTGTAGCCTTGGCTGTCGTGGACTGGCTTTGTAGACCAGGCTGGCCTTGAACTCACAGAGCTCTACCTGCCTCTGCCTCCCTGAGTGCTGTGTGCCACCACGCCTGGCTTGGATATTCTTTTCTCTTGCGTGGACACTGGCCACAGGTCAGTTCTGGTCTGGGCACTCTGATTAGCCATGTCACCACCTGCCCAGGAAGCTGGGACACCCTCTTGCCACAGTGCCTTTCTGTGTCTGAACCCAGAATATTAGGCAGAGTCCCTCTGTATGTGACAGGTAAGACGGTGGGTGCTGGCTCAGGTTCATGTGCACTCCCCTTCCCCCATTCTCCTCCCCCTACTCCCCTCCCCCCACTCCCCTCCCCCCACTCCCCTCTCCCCACTCCCCTCCCTGCTCACCCAGTTGCTCTTCCTCCCAGCTTACCCGGCTGTGTCCCTGCCTCAGCAGAGAGGGAGAGCAGGGAGGTGGCAGGTTGGACGGTGGGAAGATGCTCTTTGACCTGTAGCCACTAGACAAATGTCACAAAAGTAGCACTAAACAGAAGAAGACTGGAGGCTCCTGCAGACCATACTGGGGACAGCACAAATGGAGGGCTGTGTCCTCCTTCACCGAGGAGACTGTCCTTGCTGACAGCTCTTGAGGGAAGATTAAGAAGGGTGACAAGCCTCTGTGCCTCCTCTCCTTTCCCTTGGGCCCTTGGATTGCTGTCCTTGGTGTCCTGCCCTGTTGCTTCCAGCCTCTTGCTCCCAGCTTCTCATCCGGGTGTCAGTCCTGTGTCCCCTCGTCTGGCCTTGTCTGTGTGCTGCATCCCCATCGGGATCTCTGAGTGCCCAACTGTGGGTGCTGCCTCTTTTACTTATTTATCATCCTCCCAACTGGACCTTGGGCCCCAGAACCAGTGCACTGACCTGTCCCACTGGAGGTGGCCATGGATGTGGGGCCTGGCTGTCCTCCATGGTTCTGTGAGACATTGCCTTGGTATGCTAGGTAAGGAAGGAACATGCGTGTGAGTGCATGCCAATCTATGTCGTCTTGTCCCTGTCTTGTCCCTTAACCTTTCTGTCCCAGGTGCCTGGCCTCACCTCTTGGTTTGCCAACAGTGCAGAAGCAGTGTTGTCACTCACCTGGACTTGCCTGGCTCTGCCTAGCCTGCGTTTCCAGCTTCTGCCAGTGGGTGGTGCCAGAGTCATGAGAATGAACCTAAGGCTGCTCTTCACTTTGCATGAATCGGCAGTGTAAGGGGTGGGTGGGGGTGCTAAGCTCTGCGGATCCAAGTGCGGAAGTCCAGGGCAAGAAAACACACTACACTCTAGAACTTTCCATTTCCTACCCAGTCTTAGTCTTCTTGCTGAGATCTGTCTGTACTATCAGAAGCTTGTGGCCTCCAGCCTGTTGGTGTGAGAATTACCTGGGAGAGAGCAGTGAGCAGGGGTCTTGGTCTTGTTTCCAGAGAGGTGTGTTCTGGGAGTGGGACGTGCTCGTGCTCCACTCCTCATCTGCGGGGGAGCATGTGAGCCCTCAGGCAGGGGGAGGCTGCAGTGCAGCGGGGCGGGGGAAATGGGTGGCTCAGCAGGCAAGAATATTGCTGTGCAAATCTGAGGCCCTTAGTGTGGGTCCCCCATACCCACCTAACAAGCTGGGACGGCCACATTTGTCTCCAGTCCCAGTGTGGTTAGGGGATGCAGACAGCGGGGTGCTAGGGTTGCTGGCCACCAGCCTAGTCGGCAAACAGTGAGTTCAGGTCCAGTGAGACATCCTGACTGGCAGGGAAGACCATGTGCTGCCGATACGGAGGCCTGACTAGGGGCAGCAAGGGAATCAAGGACAGACACGCTCACAGGAAAGCTGGAATCAGGTGCTCACTCTGACGGTGGGCACCCACTACCCTACCTCACTGGTCACTGGTCTTTGCAGGCGGGCACTGTAGCAAGCAGTCCCAAGCATAAGCATCTGGCGGGAAGAGGAAGCTGCCATTGCTTGACATGCTGACCACGCTCGCACACTCCTGATTTGCCACCCTCCTGAGCCTAAGCTGGCTTTGCCACTTTTGTGGCTGAGGGATTGGAGTCCTTGACCTGGCTGTGCCCATGTGAGCACTACATAGTCTCTCGGGGCTCCCTCCATTCCTACAGTGGACACTGACAGAGGGCTCCTGCCGCCTTCTCCTGGCCTCCCAATGTGTGCACACATGCATAGACATGTAAGCACGTGCCTAAACCACACACACACACACACACACACACACACACACACACGGGTGCAGGGACATCAAGGGTGGGGACTTATTGTCACCTGCCTGCTCTGCAGCTGTGGGCAGCTGTCCTTCCTTCCTGGCTCTTGTCAAAGGCTGTTGTAAGGATTTGCTGAGAAGTGACACCAGAGCTGCTTATGGCCTCACCAGCCTAGTGACACCCTAAGAAAGCTGCTTGTTCCAGTAGACGGTCACAGAGTGGAACGTGGCAGCCACAGTGTCACTGCTACACAACAGGCCATCTTGCTGATATATTAGCAAGGATAGAAGATAAGCTGATTCGGAAAGGGCATCTTGAGGTGCCTGTGGCCCTGTGGGGTCTTTGGGGACGTATATGAACACACTGACCCCCGCAGTGCAGATGCTGTGGGATGTGAAAGGCTGTCTCCTACAGCGTTGCGTATATTACATCACAGCTGAGCTTGGCACGTGCCTAACAAAAGATGGAAGTTCCTGTTCTGTCTGCCCAGCTGTGCACTGGGATCCCAGGAGCAGGCTGAGGCAGTCCTTCCAGTACTGCTGTGGTCCCAGTGTGTCCCAAAGGTGAGGGCTGTGGAAGGCTGAGCTTTTCACCTGGCTGGGTCTTCAGCTTTCGTGAAGGGCCCAGAGCCCCATTCATTCATTCATTCATTCATTCACTCACTCATTTATTATTTAGTGCTTTTGAGACCAGCCAGCTCCTATTTTGTACCCCAGGTAGGCCTCAGATTCACTGTGTAGCGCAGGCTTGCCTTGGAACCCTCCCCCCGCCGTCAGTTCCTCCTGTCTCCTTACTAATGCTGGGGTTGCAGGCGTGTATATGTAGCAGGCCCTGTATAAAGAGACAATAGTGTCGTCTTGGCCCTCAGCATGAAGAAGGGCTTCCCCAGACTTAAGTCCACTTGTGTCTTTATCTTGAACTTATAGTCTGAGAAATGGAGAGGTAATTTTTGTTGTTTATAGCCCACCTAGCTTATTTTTTGTTTCAGCAACCCTAACAGACCAAGACTCTGCCTATAGGACAGCCCAAATTAGACTGCGAGGGATGGGTTTTTGGGGGTGAAGGGCAGTTAGTCAGCATGCTTGCATTCTCCATCTGGGCCTCACTGTGGGTTGATGCCGTGTGCCCAGGGCTCCCAGGTGACTCAAGGACAAGCTGACTGGAGGCACACCTGGTGCCAGATGCTCTTTTAATAATTTTTTATTTTAAATCATGAGACTGTTTAAAGGATCAGAGAGAGAGAAGAGGAGAAAGGGGGGAGTTGCTACTAGTGTCTAGTGCCCTAAGGATGACACTTTCCAGGGTGACCTCTCCTGCTCCCGTGTACTCCGTGGCTGGTCCTTCTGGTACCCTTGTTTCGCAGTTGGATAACATAGTGACAACAGGTAGATTATTTTTCCCTTTGAGGAAGATCAGAATGTAAAGATACATTAGGAAGTGCATAGTCACTAAAGCAGGCAAGGGACAAGACAAGACAGCCAAGCCCCTGTCCTGAGGAAGGAGCTGGGAAAGACGCAGGTGGTAATTGCTCTTACCGAGAAGGGAGCAATGCTGCCCTTTCCAGTCTCTGTGCTCTTTCTATATTCCTTGTGAAGCAGCTGTGTTTATGACAGAGAAAGCGCCTGGCGGCAGCTCTGCAACACTCTCCAGTGTCTCCACACTTAGGCCAGCACTGTCAGTCAGCTCCAGTATTCAGTGAGGAACAGAGCAGGCAGTTTTGAGGGAGATCTCTGTGGGAGGGACTTGCTGGGCTGGGCTAATGGCTGTCTCTGGTCTTTGCAGGAGCGCTGTGTGGCTGCTCTGGCCCGGGTGGAGCGTACTGACTTCCTGTCGCCCATGTGCATTGGTGAGGTGGCTCATGTCAGTGCAGAGATCACCTACACTTCCAAGCATTCTGTGGAAGTCCAGGTGCACGTGATGTCAGAGAACATCCTCACAGGTGAGTCCCTGGTGGAGGAAGGCCCTCACCCCGGCCTCTGCTCTGCTTCCTGTTGCTGTGATGAGACAAGAGCCACAGCCACCACGGGGAGCCACACTGACGCAGAGAAGTGGAGGAGTGCTGCTTACAGGATCCTCTACCCCTGGCTCGCTCAGGTGCCGTCCTCATGCAGCCCGGGCCTGCTGCCGAGGGCCGGCACCCTCCTACACCAGTTAGCAGTTAAGAAAATGGCTCCAAAGCAAGGCCACAGGCCGACCTGATCTCCGCAATTCTTTTTTCTTTTTAAGACAGGGTTTTTCTGTGTGCAGCCCCGGCTGTCCTGTTACTCACTTTGTAGTCCAGGCTGGCCTCGAACTCACAGAGCTCTGCCTGCCTCTGCCTCCCAAGTGCTGGAATTAAAGGTGTGCGCCCCTGCACCCAGCAGTTCTTTAGTTGAGGCTTTGTCTCTAGGTTTTTGTCAAGTTGATAGGTGAAGCTGACTGCAACACACACCTTACTCATATGTGGCGGACTGGCCACGCCCAGGGCCCGGCTACCTCTCTGTGACCTCTCTGTCCTCATGCACCCTGTGGACAGAGTTCTCTCTTCCCATGTTTTTGTAGTTTGCAGATGGGGCACCCATCTGCCTACAAAGCACACCTGAGCCTTGCTCCAGCCAGAGCCGCTTTCCCAGCCTGCATCGCTCCTTCTGCAGATCAGCCAGCCTGTGGCTCCCACCCTGTCTTCTGGGCCACAGCTTGGATGGCTGTGTGTGCATGCCATGGGCAAACTGCCCCTGCCCATCTAGAAACCAGGCTTTTATAGAGGCCGTTGGCGAATGTGGCCTTTGGCTCATCTGAACCTGTTCCTTGGCTGTGGTAACCATGGAAACCCTTCTCGTCTTTCCCATTGGCACCACAGGAGAGCAGATGTCCTTATGTTTCTTTCATAACCTGGCTGTTGACTGGGAAGACAGGCCTCTGTCTGTGGTCCCGTGCGCCTTCGCAGCCGAGCTGGTTCATCCTTTTCTCCTTCCCCAGGCCCTTTGCAGTGGTGACCCCACGGGATGATGGCTGAGGGCTGACAAAGGCGCTCAGGTCTTCCTGGGAAGGGCTAAGAACATACTTAGCCATCTGGAACATTCTGAAGACCTCCGCAGGGATGGGTTCAAATGGGCCGTGTGAATGCATGGGGAGACGATGAGGCGTGTGCTCTTGCTCCTCAGTCTGTGGGGCCCTTTGGCATTAGATGCTGGTCCCTTGATGCTGGTCTCAGGCCATGGCACAGGAAGGGACAGCTGTGTACCACAGTTTCTGTCTGTCCTATGGGCCTTCCTCTGCTGGGCCTAGCTGGGGCGGCTATCACCCCTGAGCAGGAGAGGGGCTCTTTGGAGCCTCTTGTCTTCGTGTGTAACCAGCCAGTAGATCACTGTGGGAGCCTTCAGCTTCAGGAACTGTGTGGGGCCTTAAGAAAGGACTCCCAGGGCCAAACAGACGGCTCAGCGCTTAAGAGACCTGGCTGCTCTGACGGAGGACCTGGGTTTGACTCCCAGAACCCACCTGGGGGCTCACATCTGTCTATAACTCCAGGTCCAGGGGCTCTGCTGCCCTCTTCTGGCCTCCAAGGCACCAGATGCACACGTGCTGCACATGCAGCAAAACACCCATGCACATAAAATAAAAGAAAAAAATTAAAGAGCATATTTTGGCCTCTTGTGTAACAACCAAGCCTCAGCCCTCAAGAGCCCAGTGACCAGAGGACACTGCACCTGTGAGTTGGGAGGGAGGCAGTGAGGGAGGGCTCTGGCCACACAGCAGATAGGCTCAGTTCCCAGGGTCCAGAGCTGGTGATCTGCCGTAGGTCACAGGCGTCCTGGTGTCTCCTACACTGACCTGTGAGCGCCCAGGGCGTACCGATCTGGAGAGCTTGAGTTGCAGGACAAACAGCGTGCTGTCACCCTCAGAGGCCAGAAGAGAATGTCAGAGCTGGGCTTAGAGGTGGATAGGAGCTGCCTAGTGGTCCAGGGGACTGAACTTGGGTCCTCTGGCAGAGCAGGAAATGCTCTCAACTGCTGACCGCTCTTTCCTGTACATACTTGCATGTACCCACACATAGACACATATGTACAAACAGAAAGAAAAGGTCAGGGGCAGGAGTGCTGGCACATACTTTTGATCCTGGTACTCACTAGGCTCAGACAGGTGGATCTCTGTGAATTTGAGGCCAGCTTAATCTACAAAGTGAGTTTGTGGCTAGTATGGGCTGGCTACAAAGGGTTTTAGGGGGACATGGCTAGAGAGATGTTCAGTGGTTGAGAGCACTGGCTGCTGTCCCAGAGAACCTGGGTTCAATTCCCAGCACCTACATGTAGCTGCCTACCATCTCTAACTCCAGTTCTAGGGAGCCCTGTGCATTCTTATAGCCTCTAGGGCACCAAGCATGCACGTGGAAATCAGACATACAGACACACAGAAAACCGACACACATACAATAAATGTTTTTAAGTAATAAAAAAAATTCTTAAAAGAAAACACTTTTGCAGCCACCTGGCCAGTTGCCCTCACCCCATGGAGGTTTTTTAGAGCCCCCTTTTGTCCTGAGAGTGAGCACAGCCAAGGAGGTGGCAGACCAGGCTTGAAGGGCAGAGGCAGCGCTGGTACTGTCTTCCGGAACTGGGGACGGTACTGTTTATCTTAGTGCTCAGGGAGGCAGCGCTTGGCAGCTTGTCTCAGTGGGGCCTGTCCCATGCCTCAGGTCCTCTTACTTCCACCTTCCTGTGCCACAGACAGTGACAGTCTGGTCTCAGGGCAGGGAGGCCTTCGAGTCTTGCCCCACAGCCTGTTGTTATAGACCGGACTCTGGCACTCCTGGGTTCTCCCCGCGTTTCCCTGTCTGATGCCCACTGGAAGGCGAGCCTGTGATCCCTGACTTCAGGGCAGCAGCCCTGAAGATGGCCCACTGCAGGGTGCAGAGTGCACAGTCAGCGAGTTCCTGTCATTTTGCTCAGGGCTGTTCATTTAGGTTTAGCAGGCCACTTGGGTTTCCATGGAAACCAGCTCTTCATGTTGGCTCTGAGTCCAACAGGAAATCTTTATTCCCAAAAGCAGGTTGTCAGATTCACTCAGTCAAAGCATGGAGAAAATATTTTCCTATAGTGTGTGCCTGTGATTCCCAGGCGTGGGAGCCCACAGTCTTGTCTTGGGGGTGCCACGTGGTTGGGTGGGGCTGTGAGGCCTACCATTTTGGAATGGGTGGGCCTTGTAGGCCGGTCTTCTAACAGCCTCCTTGTGGGAGGGCTTGCCTGGGAGCCTGGGGCTGTGTGTGGTGTTACGTTGGGGAAGCCCTGGGTCTCTACTGGGAAGGTACCTTAGAGGCAGCTGCTGGCGACTCTCCAGGTTAGCCCAGAGACCACCCCTGCTCCTCCTGCCTCCCTCGTCTCCTGCCTTGTGTGGTCCCTGCTCCACCCTGGGAATCTTTCGTATTGTCGAAACCACTTTTTTCCCCCTCCCGAGACAGGGTGTCTCTTGGCTGTCCTGGACGTGCTTTGTAGACCAAGCTGGCCTCAAACTCATAGCGATCCACCAGCCTCTGCTTCCTAGTGCTGGAATTACAGTATGTGCCACTGTTCCCAGTGTAGTCAAAGCCACTTTTAAGGACATACCTACACATTTTCTGAAGTGATTGTATCTAGGGAGCCCTGGGTGTGTACTTAAGATATCACCAAGTTGCCAAGTGACCTTCTTCAAAGCTCTTGACCTCTCTGGCATTCTGGCTTCTTTCCGATAAGCGGGGCATGGGCCAGTGGACTGTGCATGCCTTTGGCACCAAAAAGCCATGACCAGTGGCTCTCAAGCCAGGCTTCCCTGCCATGAGAGCTTCACAGCGCGCCACGTCGGGACTCAGTGCTCAGTGCTTCTTGTGGCAGAAGCTCTGGATTGGAGCATTTAAGCTAATCACTGGACTGTGAGGTGGAGGGGCTAGGGAGAACCAACTGGCCTGTCCACACTGGGCCTGAGGAGCTGACCCAGGCTCTGTGCTTTGAGCAGTGGTTGGCCTCGCCTCTTCCTGACACATCAGGGCCCGCTCTGCTCTGCAGTCTCCACAGTTCACATATCTTGCTTGTGTGCACCCTTTAGGTGCCTGCCGGTGAGAATCTTGCAGCATTGGGTCTTCTTGGAAGATTCCTACTAGTCTGAGCTGAGGGTGTCAGGTCTTTATCCGGCAACGACGGTGTTTCCTTGTGGTGACTAGGGCTAGCCAGCGGCTCAGCCTGGCCTCCTCAGCCTTGTCATCAAACCTCATCAAACAGGCTCTTCCTCTGCTGGCAGACTCTAGCCACACACTGCTTCTGTGGGGCTGACTCAGCTTGGAGCCTACAGTCTGAACCCCTTCCACTCCTCTCTGTAAGGGGAGGACTGCCACAGGTGTGGTGTGGCCCCATGCTTCCTTAATGGCAGTGTCCTCAGGCCAGGAGGCTGGACAGAACTTTGGGGACTAGGAGCCAAACTGAGGCATCACTCATGTGATTTTCTTCTCTTAAGGTACCAAAAAGATGACCAATAAGGCCACCTTGTGGTATGTGCCCCTGTCACTGAGGAATGTGGACAAGGTCCTGGAAGTGCCTCCTATTGTGGTAAGGTGACCCCTCCCCTTGTCTCCTGGGGCAGACACAGAGGCTGGGTCCCTCTGACTTGTGGGAGGCCCATGCAGCCAAGGAGCAGCCTAGAGGCACCGGGCAGAGTATAGCACTCAGGCCCTGGGAGCCAGACAGGGCCTCTCTGGGTGGTGGAGGAATATTGCTCTCATGCCCCGAGCAGGTACTGCAACTCCTGAAATGTGCCTGTCAGGGGCCCACAGCCCATGGTAAGGCGTTCCTCTGTGTCAACTTGCCCAACAGAATAAAAAGGAACTGATGACAGACAGGGCTGTGAGTATTGTGTCCTGCTGAGAGCTGGGCTGATGGGCCAGGCAAGCGACCCCTGAAGACCCCAGAACAGGACTGCATCTCAGCCTCTGGTGCACCCACGCGAGGACTTCGGTCTTCTGTGGCCTGCTTTCCTTGCTTTCCCCTCTGTTGCCCCTGCTGGCCCCCTGCCTCCTCTTTTGAGTCTCAGTGCGTGTCCGTGTGAGCCTAACCTTGGAAAGATGAGAACAGTCTGTGGGGTTTGTCTCTAAGGTGGGTCCCACTTCGGGCAGGCTGTCTAGGGCAGTGTTGTGTGACAAAACTTTTGCTGGGGAAATTCAACGCGTATGTCTACATGGCATAGATAGGGAACCCACGACAGACCAAAGTGTGGATACCACCACAGCCCAGTTTCATGAACCAGTGAGTTTTATCGGGATTACTTACAGAAGTGGAAATAGCTCAGATGCATCCCCAAAGTCTACCCCAGCATGAGTGACAGACCACAGAAGCTGGGAACCTGGAATTCTGCACAGCCTGCAGGCTGCTCCTAGTGTCCCTCCCAAGTGGACACAAGAGTGCCAAGCAGCTCTCTTCTTCCAGGCAGCTGGTCTGGTCTCAGAATTGTCTCTGAAGCTCAGCTTGTGTCAGAGTCTGTGCAGCTTGGCTCGGTGCATTTGAGGGGGACGCTCAGCGTTTATTGCTTGTCTGGCAAGGAGGGTGCTCAGTTTCAGGGACTTCCTGAAGTGCTTTTGAGTTGTTTACTTCTCTGTAGGATGGCATGTTTCAACACTAGAGGGAGCTTACACAACAGGCAGGCCCTGTGGAAGCCCTTGTTAGAGACTTCAGATATCTGGGACCAGCTCCTCCCAAGTGTGGTGACTCTCTTTGTGTGCCCGGAAAGAGTGTTGGCATCTGGGGACTGTCGCCTGTGGTGAGGATTTGCATAGCATGTGCCTTTAGGAAAGATAAACTGGGAGCTAGCTGGTCAGGAGTGGGCCTGCTCTCTGCTTGTAGACCGCCAGAGATGGGCAGTGCAGCACCCACAGGCCTTGCTCCTTTTGGGTGTCTTCTCTTCCTCACTGGGCTTGACAGGTGTGTTGGGGGCCTTCCCATAGGTGAGAGATAGTGTTCTCTCTCTCTCTCTCTCTCTCTCTCTCTCTCTCTCTCTCTCTCTCTCTCTCTCTCTCTCTCTCTCTCTCTCCTACCTTTCCAATAGCTCTGGGTCACCTGGGCCAAGGGGGACTTTATGTCCTGTCATCATTCAGGGGTGCCCCTATAGCTGGCTTTCTGTCATCTCCTCTCATTGCTCAGTGGCCAGCTGGGCTTGAGTAGCAGGCCAAGGTGTGGTTGGCTATATCTGTGATTGCATACTCTTTCTTCCTGCTGTGTAGCCCAGGCTGGCTTTAAACTTGCCATCTTTCTAACTAGGCATGCCCCCAACCCCACCTGCTAGCATTACAGCTGTGTACCACTGCACCTAGCCACTCTTTTATTTTTTATTATTGCTCTTTATTTAGTTAGGGCGTTTTGGACTGGAAGGCTTGAGACAGGATCTCACACTCCAGGCTGACCTGTAGAAATTGTTATGTGGCCCAGGATGACGTGAACCCCTGAGCATCCTGCTTATTCCTCCCAAGCACTGAGATTAGACCTGTGGCTAGCTGCAGGAAAGGAGTGGAATGGTCATTAGGGAACCAGAGGGGCAGGGGGAGAGGGGCAAGGCCTGCCAGAGCCATGCCTGTTGTGCTCGGGCTGGCTAGAGTCCCTACACTAGGGACAGGGTTTCTCTGTGTATCCCTGGCTGTCCTGGACTCACTCTCTAGACCAGGCTGGCCTTGAACTCATTCACTAGGTATTTTTAAGAACACTTTGAGGGCTAGAGAGATGGCTCAGTGGTTAAGAGCACTGCCTGCTCTTCCAAAGGACCCGGGTTCAATTCCCAGCACCCACATGGCAGCTCACAACTGTCTGTAACTCCAAGATCTGACACTCTCATACTAAGGCATATTAAAATTAAATAAAATATTTTTTAAAAAAAGAACACTTTGAAGCCGTGTAGTGGCCCACACCTGTGTAGGGTTTCTCTGTGTAGCCTTCATTGTCCTGGACTTCCTTTGTAGACCAGGCTGGCCTCAAACTCACAGAGATCCACCTGCCTCTGCCTCCTAAGTGCTGGGATTAAAGGTGTGCGCCACCACACCCAGCTCCTCTTCATTTTTTATAAAGGGCAGCTTAGCCTTGGCCTGGCTGTGCCAATGCTGGTTACCATGTTGTGCTAAGCCAGTGGTTCTCAACCTGTGCGCTGTGACTCTTTTGGGTGTTGAACGACCCTTCCACAGGTGTTTGCCTAAGAGGCAGGAAAATATATTTACATTGTGATTCATAACAACAGCAAAATTACAGTTATGAAGAAGTAATGAATTAGTTGTATAGTTGGGGGTCACACAACATGAGGAACTGTATTAAAAGGTCCTAGCATTAGGAAGGCTGAGAACCACTGTGCTAAGCCAGTCTCTTCCTGTGAGGAACTCAGACACAGCGTAAGGCCAGGTCCTGAGGTAGTTGGCACACACCTTTAATCACAGCACTTGAGAGGCAGAGGCAGGATGGTTTCCGTGCATTGCAAGCCAGCCTCATTTACATAGGCTAAAGTTCTAGGACAGCCAGGGCTACATAGAGAGACTCTGTCTCAAAATTAAATTAAATTAAAATTAAAACTATAGAAGAATTTTTTTTAATAGTTCTGAATGTCAGGCCCCAAATTGAGGTGTGGCCAAGGCCCTAGGCCCTCTGGAGCTCAAGGGGAAGCCCCCATGTTTCAGTTTTGCTGCTGGTGGTGCAGTTACCCTGGCCTACAGTGGCATCACCCAGTCTCTGCCTGTCTCGCACACCTTCCTTGACTTCTTTGTATGGTTTTAGAGAGACACCAGTTGTAGTACTTGGGGCCATCCGCTCCGTTAACTCATTTTAACCAGCTGCGTTTACAACCCATTTCCTGGAACCCCCGCATTCTGAGGTCCCACGGCTCTCTTTTGATGAACCCTGTTCAACTCAGG
Organism: Acomys minous; assembly: GCF_964271855.1. Taxonomy (NCBI): domain Eukaryota; kingdom Metazoa; phylum Chordata; class Mammalia; order Rodentia; family Muridae; genus Acomys; species Acomys minous. The sequence continues at coordinate 125,795,510 of NC_140487.1, forward strand.
TGTGCTCCTTAGACCAGTGGCAGTTATATGCATGGCAGCAGCCACGAGAGCACGTGTGTGCATTCTCACCTTGGCCTTGGAGGTCTCAGCCAGGTCCCACAGGAACACCCACACAGTGTGAGTCCCTGGCTGGTGGCTGCGGCGCCCTGTGCGCCCTCCAAACATTCTTAGACAGGCCTATGGCTGCTGCCGCCCTTTCACATGTCAGGCTCCGGCCAGTCTCATGGGTGATTCAGAAAGTCCTCACCACGGGCAGGCGCTCTGCCCACTCTTAGCCCAGTCTTCTCACGCAGTCACGCGTGCCCACCATGTGCTGAGGACGCTGCCTTATTGTGTGCTTTGTGCTTTGGGGTTGATGACACATAATGCTGGTTGGGCTTCACAGGGGAGTGTGTTGAAACCCGGCCACCAAGCCGAGGCCCAGGGGCTGAGGAAGGAAGCACAGGGACCCCAGCTGCCTCTTCCCACAGATGCCAAGTGCGCAAAGTGGGACCCATCATCACTGGGAATATAGGCCACTGTTTGCCCTGGCAGGGTCCTGACCCGGAAGTCCTGACTTCCTTCCTTGCTCTAGGAGGTGAGTGCTTGGATTTAATCCAAGCTGGGGCTTTGGATGCTACAAGCTTCCTTCTGCCAGCCTCGCAGATACCAGCGTTTGTTAAAGAATGTGTACAGCTGTCTGTAGCTATGTGCAGTATATGTGTGCATGCACAGACGCACAGCATAGGCATACATGCATGTTCGCGCATGCACACATGTACAGCACAGGCCCACGCTCACTGGCAAGCACACACACATACACATCCATAGCACAGGCATGAGCAGGCTAGTTACCAGATGTGGCTGTTTATAGTGGTTGCTGTCACTTTAGAGTGTGACTTGTCCCCTTGTTCCATCTCCTTCCTCAGCCTGGCGGAGTGCAGCTTTCCCTGTGATTATTAAAAGAAGTCAGCTGGGTGGGTGTGTGAGGCCCCTGGTATTGAGCGTAATGGCTTTTCTGGAGAGTTTTGATGGACTGAGCTGCCTGCTGCTTGTAATTAGCTGGTCTGATAGGCCCCTGGCCAGCCTGAGGCAGAATGTGCCCGCACGGGAGGAAGCTAGGCCTCTCCGCTTGTGAGGCGTCGGCCCAAGACTAGCCCCTCATGCTCCGTGCGTACGTGCATAGGTCAGACAAGCCTGCTGGGCACCACGAGGACTTGTGAGACCCAGCGGCAGGAGGCTGGCTCTTCGTTAGGCAGCAGGGTTTTTTTTTCCTTTTTTGTTTATTTTAATTATTAAATTATGTGTATTTTGTATGTGTGTAAGTGTGAGTGTGCCTCAGCTTGTATGTGGGTGTCAGAACACAATCAGCGGGGGCCAGTCCTCTCTTTATACCGTGTGGGCCCAGGCGTCGGGTTTAGCTGCAACCTGGTGAGCCAGTTCTCTGCCCTCTTGGTTTTGTTTCTAAGGTAAGCACTTGTTCTGCAGCTGGCTTTGAACTTGCCTCCTAGCTCAGTCTCCTATGAGCTGGGATTACAGGTGTGATGCTGCTTGGCTTAAAACATTTTCTTTTTTTGATATTTTATTTTTATTTTATGCGTATGAGTGTTTGCCTGCATGTATGTCTGTGCCGCCCATGTGTGCAGTGCCCTGTAAAGGCCGGAAGTGTGTGAGATCACCTGACGTTGGAGTGTGGGTGCTGGGAATTGAACCTGGGTCCTCTGGATGAACAGTCAGTGCTCGTATCCACTGAGCCATCGCTCCAGTCAGAGCTTGGCTTTGTTTCTGTTATTTTTGTGGTGTTGTAGGTGGCATTGAGCTATGGCACCGGTCCTCTCTAAAGCCCCCGAGAGGGCGTTTCTTAAGGACATTGGAGTTCTGCCATTAGTTGCATGTTATAGACCAAGCACAGGCACAGACGCTGCTCTTGCCGTCAAATGCTGGGCCCAGGTGTCCGTCCGCTCACCGAGAGGAAGGCTGAGTCCCTCTTGCAGCATCAGGTGCTCCTTGCAGTGGGGCTTAGCTTGTTTCTTTTGAGCAACCCTCTCCTGTCTCTCCTTGGCCCACTTTGAAGAAGTATGCTCCAGTTGAAGGGGTGTAGTTAATCTCCAGAATGGTGCTCAGCCCTGCTCATCTGAGAAGCCAAGCCTAGAGCGAGGGCATGGCTTTGTAAAGGGAGCCTGAAGCTGCTGTCATCGGGCTTTGACAGGGAGAGGAGGTCCTGAGGGCTTGGCCAGCGGTGCTGACTGAGAAGCAGGGAAGCTGACTGCCAGGGCACTAGCTAGGCAGTGGTCAGCATGCCCGGCTGCGCTGAGGGGGGAGGGGAGGAGGGAGGGGGAGAAGGGGCTGCCTCTGGTGGCTTGGAAGAGGGCAGACAGGAGACTTAGTGCATGCCTGTGGCTAACCCCTCCAGCCCCCCCGCCAGTGAGACAGCGCACTGAGGCCCCATCATGGCCGGCATTGAGAGCTCTCAACTTGTGTTGATAGAGTTTATTTTTTAATTTATATTTTTCTATTTTTTCAAGATAGAATTTCTCTGTTGTAGCCCTGGCTGTCCTGGAACTTGCTGTGTAGACAAGGATGGCCTTGAATTCAGAGAGTTCCCTGCCTCTGCCTTCCTTGTGCTGGGATTAGATTTTGTATTCACACTTCTGGGCTAGCTCTCCCCTCTGGCCGACCAGGGTGCCTTGAAGCTGTTTGAGCCTTGGCTGCCTGCCTGTGCACAGGTGCTGCCTGCTCCCTGGCTGGTGCTCAACAGCGACGGAAGCAGAGGTGATGGCACTCGTGATCCTGGAGTTCTGCAGCCTAATGGTCAAGGAGGGTCAGAGGCCAAGTGACAGGATATGGCCAAGGGTCATCAGAATTGCATCGTCTTAGTAGCAGAAGCCAGGACCTGCTAAGTGACTGGTGATTATGGGTCAGTCAAACAGACTGTTGCAGTGAGATAATGAAACGGGGGGTTTTGTTCCAGCTTTCATGTGCAGGAGTACGACTATTATATATCCACAGTTATAGAGCGACGTGACCTGCTGTCCACTAGGCTGTGTCAGGGGCACACCACGAAACTTTCATCTGCCCTGTGTCCCTGTTGGTGCCCAGTGGTCACGTCATCAGAAGACAGGGGGGCAGTCCCAGTTACAAGTATTAGAGGGGAGACTGTGGCCCCGAGCCTGGAGGGTATGTGTCCCCACTGCACTTGACTCTCTGTCTGCATTTCTTTCCACAGTATTTGCGGCAGGAGCAGGAGGAGGAGGGTCGGAAACGCTATGAAGCCCAGAAATTGGAACGCATGGAGACCAAGTGGAGGAACGGGGACATTGTCCAGCCTGTGCTGAACCCAGGTGAAGGCCAGGGCTGGCCAAGGGGCTGGGTGGGCTGACACCAGGGCAGCGCCCTTCCTCAGCACACCTCACAAGGCACAGAAACTCACTAGTCAGTGTGCTGTCACTCTCCTGTGGGCTTTTGGGTGTGGAATTCTCTCATGGAGCCAGGCAAACCTTTTTGGAGCACCGCTGGCAGGGAAAGGTGGCACTGGCACTTCCTGAGAGTCTGGGTGGATTCTGCCATGCTAACGCCGTCATGGTGTCTGCAGAGGGCCACTTGCTTATTTTGTTTTTGTTGACACTCTTGAGTTTGCTCAGGAACTTTTTTTTTTTTTAGAAAATGCTCATATCATTAGGAAAAAAAGGCCTGTGATCAGGAGATGACCACAGACTTAAGTGCCATTTCTTCACAGGCTCCTGTAGGTAGACATTTGCCTCAGTAACTCTGTCATCCTCATCAGACAAGTGACAAGCCTCAGCTCTCTTTGTCGGATTGTTCCTTCTCTTGCTCTGTCCCCTGCTAGGTTGGCCCATGTTTTCATGCACTGTCTGTGAAAAAACCAAATAGGGCCTCCTCAGGTTCCTTGGAGCCATCAGGGCAGGGTCTTGGCATGCCTGCCTCCCAGGAACTTGGTGAGGGATTGCGGTTGGGCCCGCCTTTAGAAGGAGGGTTCCCTGGTAGACCGTGTAACTCCAAGTATCCTGCGTGTACAGTCATACAGTCTAATAGTGTCGAGATTTCTTTCTAGAATGTGCTGCAAGCTTCTCTGCCTTGCCTTCCGTGAGCTGGGCTCAGGACTTCTGTGCTGTCTTCCATGCTGTCCCCGAGCTGAAGACTTCTGGCCTCCAGTGCCTCTGGCCCCTAGTTGGGTGGAAGTTTGTCTCTTACTTGGCTCTCTCAGTTCGTGTGTCCTGGGCACACTCTGCGCAGTCCATGCAGTGCTACTGCTGTGCACAGGGTGCTCAGCTAGTCTACCTGAAGGTGTTGGTTTGCCTATGGCTTATTCTCCTCTCTCAGCACTTGCCATCTGAGGCCAGCGGGACTATGCAGAGTTACCAAAACTTTACTGTCCCCTGTGCTGTCCCTCCCCTGCCCCATCTGCTTTTAGTAGAAGAGAAAGAAGTGGGGGGAGAGAGAAAGCAAAAATCTTAACTGGGCATGGTGGTATATGCGTGTAATCCCAGCATTCGGGTGGCAGAGGCAGTCAGTTCAGCTCTAGCCTGGACTACATAGCAAGGCATCATCTCAAAAACACAGAGATAGCCTAGTTCCCCTTCAGTGATGCTGAGAACCACAAGGCTAGACCCTGGGAGACGGATGTTGTCTGACCATATAGGAATCAGACTAGATGGTACTGTGGGCTTTTAATCACTGTGGCCTCCTTGCTCATGAGGGAGCTGGCCAGGGCCGTCCCCTGTGACTATGATAGCACATTGCTCTTTGGTGACAGCAATTGAAGCTGGCATTGTGAACTCATGGCTTTCTGATGGGTTTTTACATCTTAGTTTTGTTTTTCTGTATCTTGAAAAAAATACATCTTCCGCAAGTGATAAGATTTGACCCACAACTCTGAAATGTGTGTAATAGCAGTCACATGATCCTTCCTAGGCAAGCGGTTCTGCCGTTGAGCCCTCTGCCTAGCCGCTGTGTTTCTGACTTGGTGTTCTTGTGGGTCCCTGTGCCTGTCCTCCTGCCGTAGGCTGGGCTGTCCTGTCCTGTAGGGTGGTCTGCCCACAGGAGCTGAAGACAAGGGTCGTGTCTTTTCAAGATGTAGTTGTTGTGTGGTCTTCCCTGGGAAGATGTGGCCAACAACAGAAGAAGAAAATAATTAAACCCCAGTCTCTCTTGGCGAGCTCCTTCATTTGACTGGAGTTGCTTCCAGGGGTATAAGTGATGGGCTGGGGGGTATAGGCACGTGACCAGCTATCAGCCCTCCCCCAGCAATTAATAACTAGTTATATACCCTGGAAGGAACGGGCCACACACGCCAGTTCTTGAGAAGTCTTGTGAATTCCCTCTCCCTTCCGTGTGGGTAATCAGCTGCCTTTACCTCAGGATGGCAGTAGCCACATCAGGCTTGGAGGACAGAGCCCTACAGTGTAGTACTCCGGCTTCCCCTCCCCAACTCAGTCACCTTTCAGCCACTTGTGCCACTAGAACCTGGGCCAGACGGTGTTGCCTAGCAACCTCTGGGCCACCTGCCTTTCAGGGAGTCTGGGAGCTCTTCAGAAGCTAGCTTTCTGTGTTGTTTTGAGCTGCTAGGTTGATGGCCATCAGCTGCACAGTCAGCACTGTTGGGTTTACGAGGCAGTTAGCATTACCTCAGACATGACCTAGTGCTGTCTTCACTGGGCCTTGAAATAGTGTTCACTTCTCAAGCTACCCCAGGCAGAGCGGGAGGGTGGGGTGGGGTGGGGTGGGGTGTGGGCCTTGGCGGGCCACCAAGCTTCTAGGCAGATGTGCCCAGAGCCACCCCATGGAGGACGAGAGCTGACCAGCCTGGCTGTGGGGCCCTAGCCTTAGGTCTGAAGTTCTCTGGTGTCCAACCCGTCCAGCTTGGCCATCATCCTGGTTCCTTCCACACTAGACTGGCGGGGGGGGCTTTGGTATACAAAGACGGGGAAGGTTCTGGAGTTTGCTTCGGTTTTGGTCCTTGTCCTATGGACACCTCATCCTCACTTGTCTTGACAGGAGCAGACAAAGCAGCCACTGAGCCACAGGCTTGCTGGAGTGAAGAGGTGCCTGTGTTGTAGGTGGTTGCGGTGTGGCCTGCCTTCTGGTACACTGGCGGAAGGTTGTCCACAACTCTGAAGGCTGGGAAGAGATCCCAGCCCTGAGATGGGCCCTGAGGCATGGAGCCCAGGAGCCTCAGAGCTCTGAGAGGAGGCCTCCTTGACAGAGACGATGCGGCTCCCAGAGGAGCTGAGGAGCCTTGGAGCCTGAGCGCCACTCCATCTTTGCTTCTTCTTTCTTCTCCTCTTCTTCTTTTCTTCTGACAAGTGAGTCACAGCAGACTTATTAGAGAGATGAATCCAGGAGTGGCTGCCTCTGCTCCTGGGAGAAGACAGCAGGGAACTAGGCAGACACAGCCTTTCTGTGGTGTTCCTTAGGGGGCGGGGCTTTCTGCGGAACAGGCCTTTCCAGAGTGTAGATTGGTGGGATTTCAAGCCTGAACTGTGGGAAGCTCAGGGACTGGTGGGGTTTTGTCCAGACTTTTCATCCCAAATTGGCATGATCTGAGCAACAGGAATAGTCACTGTGGACAGCTCCCGCTGAGGCACCCACAGAAGCTGCCATTTTGTCTCCCTTCTCCACTGCCCTGAGGCATAAGGAGGACTGGCCACGGCTTTGGGACAGACTACTGTTGCCATCCTAGGCTGAGACTTGAGACAGGGCACCGAGGCTTTCAGCTAGGCAGGAGGGTGGTGGTGGTGTCAGGTGATTTTGCAGCGGCGGCAGCAGTGGCTTAGATCCAGCAACAACCAGGGCAGGGGAGAAATCCCTACAGGCTGGAATACATGGAGCAGGGAAGTGGATAGGCTCCGAGAGCCTCTGAAACCTGGCCGGGAGCTTGACTAGGGGCCCCTACATAGTAATAGCCGCAGCAGGGAACCTTCACCATGTTAGTACATGGTGCAGTTCCTGCCTGGGCGGACTCTAAACTAAGGGCGGGTTCTCCTTCAGGTGCTAGAGACGGGAGGACTCAGGCCCCTTTGTTCCTGTAGCTTTGCCCTCTGATAAAAATTATATATGTTTATCACATATAATATGAGTGTGTGTGTGTGTGTGTGTGTGTGTGTGTGTAAAGCCTTCCAGGGTGGGTTCCAGAATCCAAGTGTCCACAATTTCCATGTATAGAGAGTGGGCTTGCATCCAGCCTCATGCTGTGTCTGACACATGGAGCCTTCACATGCATAGCCTCCTTTGTATATTAGTTCTTTTAGCTAGAGTTATAAATATACATACTATATATATAATGCCTACTATAATGTAAATGCTATTAAATGGTTGCTAATCTGTATATTTAGGGAACAGTGACCAAACCCCTCTGCATGTGTACAGCACAACATACTTCTGTCTTCCCAGTGCTTTTCAGGCAGGGTTCTCTATACAGCCCAGGCAGCCATTGAACTCAGCATCCTCCTGCCTCAGCCTCCTGAGTGCAGCACTGCTTATGCTGAAAGGATTTTGGTTTTTATTTTGGTTTTTGGTTTTTTGGTTTTTCAAGACAGGGTTTCTCTGTGTAGCCTTGGCTGTCCTGAACTGACTTTGTAGACCAGGCTGGCAAGGATTTTTGATTGCAAGTTGGCTCTAGATTTAGAGAGGGCTGACCTGTGGCACCCTGTGGAAGCAAGCTAGCAAGCGGCTTTGAAGGCCTCCTGGGAGGGGTCAGTGCAGGGGCTCACATTCCAGAGGTTGGCTGGGTCAGGTCTAGAAGCAGCCCACAGCTTTTCTAAGAGTGGGGGTCATCCCTCTTTCCCCAGTGGGGCCAGGCCAGCATGGCCAGCTGTGTTTAAGGGACAGGGAGGGGACAGGCCTGACAGTCTTCTGCTCACAGCATCTTCATCAGCATCTTTGCACATGGAGACCTCCTCACCTCAAGGAAAATTCCAAGGTCCTCCCAGCCTTGGTCCCTTCCATGGAGCCCGCATCTGAGGCCTGGAGAACAGCCCAGTGACAGGCACCTGAGCTCCACTGAGCCATTGTGTCAGGCCAAGGCCATGGGGCTGTCCCTGCAGCTCTCTGGAAGCTTCTTCTTGTCCACTATTGACACCGGCATCACTCATAGTGGACAGAGGGGAATGCTTGTCTGAGTGTGAGGATCTGCCTCTCAGATGTTTCCTCAGTCCCTTGTAGATCTGGTCACTTGTGGCCAGTTCCCAGGAGGGTGACCACACCCAAGTTCTTCCCAGGCATGCTTAACTGTGCACTTCATTCTTCCTCATCCCATCCCTCTCTTCCTCTTTCAGTACCATCACAGCATTCTTGAATCAAAGCTGAGCCCTGACAAGCTTTTGCTTTCATTTCCTTCGGCCCCAGATTTGGAGGCAGGAGGAATATCTGATCCTTGATGCCCAGGTCTCTGAACTCGGCTTACAAACTGGCTGCTGCTTTCTGGAGCGGTCTGTCCTGGTCTGCCTGCCCAGGAGCAGGGGAAGCACAGGTGTCACCATGACTCGGGGCCATGCAGTTCCGACGTGCTGTGTGCCCTGCCTTTCATGCTGGCGTGCAGGAAGTAACCGTTGGAATCTATAAGGAAAGGCTCTCATCTGGGCAGCACCCTGCGGCCGGCACTGGAGTCTGGCTGTATCTGGTCATAGCAGACCCCTTTCACATGTTCCTGTGTCACATACAATGTAGAATGTAGGGGACAGAGGGGCTGCGTTTGACTCAACTGTCCAAAGAAGGAAGTGCTCACCCCAGTACTAGTCCCACAGCGGCCAGGAATGAAGATATCTTGAGACTCATGACCAGACACCATGCCAAAACTAAGACTTCCTCTCAGCCAGCGTGGATCTGGTGCCTCAAGGACCGCTTGCCTGTGACTGTCATAGGGCTGCCATCTGCCGTGGTCCCAACAACCAGTGCACCCTGTGTGACTGAAATCAGAGCCTGGGGATTCTGAGCTATCTCAGGGCACATGCTTCTGAGTTTAGAGTGTTTAAGGCCAGACCCCCAGCTTTCTGGCTTTCTTGCTGCCTGGTGGCTTCAAGCGCCTGTCTTTAGTTTGAAGTCCATATGGCTTGTGTTTGCTTGCTCAAGCTCCACAGGCCCAGCGTAGTGGGTAAACAGCAGGGCCTGGCATCTCTCACTTGGAGGCTGAAGTCCTCAGGCCCTGTCAGCAGTGGTCTCCCAGCTTGTGGATGTTGGGGGGCCTCTCATACCCTCTTCCGAGGATACTGCCGGTGTCTGACCAGGCTGTGGCTTAATAGCTTCATCCTAGCGTATCTGCCTCCTCAAAAGGTCATCTCTGTATAGTGTCGAGCTCTGAGGACGTGGGAGCTGAGGATGAACACCTTCACCCAGGTCTCAGGTGACAGCAGGAGACCGCAGGCTCTGGGGTCAAGGCTACCTTCATGCTACCAGTTCTTTGCTGCTGAGAAATACTGTTCGAGGGCAGACAAGGACATGCGCCCCTGGGCCCGGACATGTGCCTGTTGTTTGGCCCTGGCCCAGCAGTGCCTTCAACAGCCAGGGCAGGAGTGGACGCCTCTCACTGACCCCAGCATGGAACAAATGGATTATCTGTGACTGAAGGCTTTTGACAGGACGTGTGTGCACTCTAAGCTGGGTTCCGCCTGTGGCTCTGACTATACCTGCTGAGGAGAGAGCCTGCAGGAATGGCTTCTGCCCCAGGCACAGAACGTGTGTCTTCTGTTTTAAGGGAAGCCGGATGGTTCACGCAGCACTGAGTGACTGGAGCTCCGCTGAGGAGGCTCCTGTTCTTGGAAGGTTTGCACAGACAGAGGCACACATGGGGGAGGGGTGGCCAGAGGGCGATCAGCCCTGTCAGGCTGCGTTTCCTGGGCTGGTTCAGGAGGTACAGAAACACTGTCATTGCGTTCTGTGTTATTGGAAAGTTGGCTGGATGGTGACATCCCCATGGACTGTCACAGATAACCTTGGAACCCTCCAGCCAAGGGATGTAATGACTGCGTGGTTAGGGCCTAGTGAGCACCACTGTTCCAGAGTGCATGTGACTCTAGTGGGCACCACTGTCCCAGAGTGCACTGTGACTCGATGGTGGGGCTACTCAGTACTGCCAGAGGCCTCCGTGCTCTTCAGCGAAACCTGTGCAAGTGACTGCAGGAAGACACATTCTGATGACAGAGTGCTGGCCAGTGGTGGCCTTGCCACTGCTGGGCTGTGGGGACCTATCTGCGCAACAACTGATCCCTTTCCCTTGCTTTTCTAGAGCCGAACACAGTGAGCTACAGCCAGTCCAGCCTGATCCACCTGGTGGGGCCCTCAGACTGCACCCTTCATGGCTTCGTGCACGGAGGTAGGAATACAGTTGCTCTGGCCCCTGCTCCATCCCTTGTCTGCCCTGAGCATCCCTGGGAGGTTGTTCCCCTGCCGTCTTCCCCGGCTTGCCCTCAGCAGCCCCCAGGAGGCCGTGCTGCTTACTGACCTAGTTTAGACTTTCATGTCTGCTGAAGTATAAATTTAAACTTTTAAGAGGTTGCATAAGAAATTACTGAAATGCCATTGGTGTCTGTTTTTGAAACTGGAAATGAAAGTTGGATGGATGAGGACATCCCAGCAGAGGGTCACATAGAGCCCAGGGACCTCCGGAGCTGTGAGGTGTCGTGAGGAGGGCCTCGCAGAGCCCAGGGGAGCCCTGTCGTCCCCTGTCAGCTGCTGTTTAGTCCAGATGGTCACCTGTCCTGTCCTGAGTTACTGATGTACGAAAGTTTATTGTGACGTAAGAGAAATATAAGGAACACGTCAGTTGCACAAATGGATGCTGCCACTCTGGATGAGAGTAAAGTAAGCTATAGAACTGAGTTGAGAGGGGCTGGAGAGATGGCTCAGTGGTCAAGGGCACTGTCTGTTCTTCCAGAGGTCCTGAGTTCAATTCCCAGCAATCACATGGTGGCTCACAACCACCTGTAATGTGATCTGACGCCCACTTCAGGCCTGCAGGTGTACATGCAGGCAGAGCGCTCGTATACATATAAACAAACCAACCTTGTTTGTAGTGAGGAGAAGTTGGAGCGATGGCTCAGGAGGTAAGCGTCAGCTGTGCAAGCATGAGGGGCTGGCTGGGTGTGGTGGCTCCTGACTTCACCCCAAAGCAGGCCAGCCTGGGCTACACAGCGAGTCCAGGACAGCCAGGGCTACACAGAGAAACCCTATATTGGAAAACCAACCAACCAAACAAACAAAAGCAACAACAATAACAAAAAAAGAAAGAAAAACTGTCAAAAACCAAAGGCAGTGAAGTGGTGCCGACGTCAGAGGAAGTTGGGAGGCGACCTGTGGGTGTCAAGGCTTGGGCACATCTGGTCCTTACCTAGTGAGGCGGGCGCTTTTATGTAGCGCTCAGAACGCCAAGCTCCTGTTTGCTCTCAGTACAGAAGATGCTTGTTCATTTTTATCCCCGGCTCCCGTGGTTTCACTATACGTTTGTGTTGCTGTTTCTACTGGGAGTCCTCAAGGTTGAGGACCAGATTTCCTGCTTGCCTTGGAAATAGAGCCCCACACAGACAGAAAGCCGCATGGCTTCAGGGCATCAGGTCCTGGGCCTGGCCGAGTCAGAATAGCCTCTTCATTTGAAAGGGGTTTTAAAGCCCTGATTCTATTGTTAACCAATCCCCTCTTATGTGGTTTCATTTCAGTTTTCTGATTGCTTGCCTCTGTCACTAAGTGCTGTCTGCTCTGCTCTTTTGATTGCTTAGGTCCTACCCAGGGGAAGTTATTTCCACTTTGTAGCAAGCAGGACTTTCCAGTCTTATGACAGTCTCTTTCCATTCTGAGAGCAGCTGTGTCCTTGTCAGTGTCCCCAATGACCTTACCTCTCGGGCCTCAGATTCTAGGTAGACAGCAGCCTCTCTCTCCTCTAAGCACAGCCACCCCAGCCCAGGCTTCTCCGAGACTCTCTCCAGCTCTCAAGAGTGAAGTGAAGGTGAAGAGTTCTTGGAAAACCCTTGAGAGGACACACTTGCTTACAGAGGCAAGCCATCCTTCAGTCCAGCCACTGCTTGCTTCTGGCTTGGTTTGTTTTTTGAGACAGAGTTTCTCTGTGTAACCCTGGCTATCCTGGAATTTTCTTTGTAGACCAGGCTGGCCTCGAACTCACAGAGACCCACCTCCGTCTGCCTCCCGAGTGCTGGGATTAAAGGCATGCGCCACACCCGGCTTACGTGCTGTTTGTAATGTGTGTGGGAAGCATCTACAGGAGCTCTGTTATGTTACTGCTTGCTGGCTCAGGAGCTCCGTGCGTTGGATTTACAAATATGCCTCCTAATTCTTTGAGACCCCAGCATCCTCTGTGTGCCTGTCAATTCACCAGAAGTGGGTTGTGAGCAGGGCTGTCCGCAGGCTCTCTAAAATCACTTGAGTCGGTCTCATCAAACTGTAAGGCAGTAGATGCCAGTGCATGAGGGATGGCGAGTCTGGAAGGCTGTGGAGGCTTCCACAGTTCCTCCTCCTGTGCTGCAGTGTTCTGCAGAGATGTTGGTTGAGTGATGAGGTTGCTGGCTGGGCTTGGCCCTGCTGGTGACAGGGTTGTGGAAGGCGCATTGGGAAGAGAGCCTTTGTGGCTGCAGAAGGTCATTTTCCTCCGCAGAGGGACACTGGTGTGGAAGCACACACCTAACTTTGGCTGCTGCCTTCTTCTGAACCCCAAGTGAAACCTTTCATGGCCCTTCCACTTCCTGGAAGTGTTGCTGTAACCCATTTCCTTGCTGCCCTTTACTGCTCCCCTCCTGATTGCATCATGGCTTCCTGGGGTGCTTGACATTTACTGGAATCAGATACAAGTGCGGGAGATTCTGAGGGGCCAGCCAGGAGCCCCGTTTATGTGGATCCGAGAGGAACTGCCATTTCCCTCCTTTCAAGGCTCTGGTTGTTTTGTTTATTTGTTTGTTTGATGCTTATTTCTTGAAGTTCATTATTTTGAACCTAAATTATGACAAAGTATTACTTCTTCTTGTCCCCTCCTTCCTCCCCCTCTTATAGCTACTTAAGGTACTACAGCTGTGCCTCTGAACTCAGAGGTGCCCTGCTGTCCTAACGCATAAGGCCAGGCTGTGACTTCAGGAAAGGGTCACACCAGGAGGGCTGTAGTTGCCTTCTGGGTAAAGTGGTTAACACCACAGCACTCGGGGCTGCCGGTGGCCTATGGTCTGATCAAGCTCTGTGGGCATCCTTTACCTCTCACCTGGGTTGGCTGCTGTCTCTTGGGACATTGGGTTTTCCTCCGATGCTTTTGGTGCGTTCCATCCTCCATGGGCTCCTGCAATGGGCAGCAGGTGCTGCACCAGGATGAAGATGTGCCGCTGGGTTAAAGCCCTAAATAGCAGTACCATTCACACGGGATGGAGACAGCGTGGTAAACCTTTGTAAGGACAGCCCCGCAGCTGGCCCTCGGGTGGTACATGATGCCTGACAACACTCTAAAGAAAAGCTCATTTGCACACATATTCTCTGTTAGGGGGGATTGGGGGAAATTTTTTTTAATTTTACATACCTGAAAATATGGACTGGTTAAGTGTGGCACTTTCCAGGAATCCTTCCCATGGGGATTTGTTCTGTGTCTGCAGCTTGCGTGGTTTTAAGCAGGAAATGTGAGGGCAGGATTCTCTTACATGCGCACGCTGTGGCCCTACCTCTGCTGTCCGCTGATGTGGTCCTCGCTGTTGGTTCAGGCCTCTGATCTGTTGGCTTCCCCTGCTCTTCATGTGACTCCCCCATCTGCCCCAGGCACTGTGCTGCTACTTGATGTGTGTGTGTGCGAACACTGGACAAGAGCTGCTTAAAGCTGTGTCAGGCCTCACCAGCAGCCAGCAAGCTGAGGGGACAGAATTGGCATTTCTCTCAGAACCCTTGGGGAGTAGGGCTTCACCACTGCTCCGGAGCTCCTTGTAGGACAGTGCCCACTGCAGGAAAACCCCTGTTGCACCTGCTGGGCTCTGACCCGCTGGGCATACTCAGGAAAGAAGGGGTTTGTGGCCAAGGTGCTGTGACCTCCCTTTCCTGCCTGGGAGCCCTTCCTAAGAGGAGAGAGACACTCACTGTGGAGAGGCCTCCTGCCTCTCTGCCTCTTGGTCCATTTGTGCTTGTTGTTAGCAGCCCTTTTCAGAGCCAAGCCATGCTCCTCCTCCTCCTCCTGCTCCCCCTGCTCCTCCTGCTGAGCCACTGTCTAGCTCTTGCCCTGAGATTCTGAAAGGCTCTGTCACTGCCACTGCAGCCCTGAAGGCCTGTCTGTGCTCAGCATCTATTACTTACGCATGGTGGGAGGGAGTGCGCACACTCAGTAAATATCCCGTGCCCTGGAGGGCAGAGAGCAACCTGAGGGAGCTGGGTCTCTCCTCCCACTCTGGGTCCTAAGGATCACGTCATCAGGCTTGGTGGCCAGTGTATTTACCTGCAGGCCCATCTCACTGGCCCTGTTTATTTTTGAGATGAGATTTGCCACCTTGCTCAGCCGATCTTGAACTCCTGGGCTCGGTGATCCTCCCACCTGAGCCCCGGAAGCTGCTGAACTACAGGCGTGTTCACTGTGCACCGTGCCCATCTCTGTTTCAGACGGTCAGGCGTGTTCACTGTGCACCGTGCCCATCTCTGTTTCAGACGGTCAGGTGTGTTCACTGTGCACCGTGCCCATCTCTGTTTCAGACGGTCAGGCATGTTCACTGTGCACTGTGCCCATCTCTGTTTCAGATGGTTTACTTTTAGGGGTGTGAGGGGGCTTTTTGAGACAGGGTTTCTCTGTTGCACAGAGTTTTGACTGTCCTGGACTCTCTTTGTAGACCAGGCTGGTCTTAAACTCACAGCAATCCTCCTGCCTCTGCCTCCTGAGTGCTGGGATTAAAGGTGTGCGCTACCACGCCTGGCCGAGTTTTTACTATTTATTAGGTTTTTGACTTGGGCACAGGGAGAGGATGTCTTAGACAGTTGAGCATTTGTCTGTTCAGAGGTGCATTTGTGCAATGTGATCATCTGATTTTTTGACTGCAAAGGGAATTTTAAATACAAGTGCCCTGAAGTAGGTTCCATAAAACTTGAGCATCCTTGACAAGAACAGTGCTGCCTAAGACCAGACTTCCTCCCCCAGAAGAGCTGGGCCTGGAGAAGTCAAGCCTGGATGCCACATGTACTAGAAAGTAACAAAAAAGATTCGCTGCCCAACAGAGCTGAGAGAGAGGGCCAAGGATGTTCTTAGAGGAAAAGTGGGTGGCTTTGAGCCTGTGTGACTTAAAAAGAAAACTAAATATACCAAAGTGTTGGTGCTGAAAAGGGAATAGCAGGCTCTGCCCACGGAGGAAGAGGAGGGTGGGCTGTCTGGGCGGCTCCCTTCCCTCCTCTGTCGTGGGCCTGTGGGTCCTTGTGCTCCCTCTAGATCCACACGCTGTTAGCATAGAAGCGGGCGCCTGAGTTCATCCCACACCCCAGGCCATCCTGGTAGGTGCATGTCCCCAGCCCCTCTGTGGAGCGGACCTCCTTTGCTGGGCTGGGCTGGCGCTCTGCTGTGACTCTGGGTCCTACTGTGCTGCAAGCTGACTCTGTACTTGGCTGATCCTGCTTCCACCATCAGGCCAGGGTCCTGACCTGTATCCAACCTCAGATCACAGAGTGGGCATCAGCCAGGGTCAGGAGAGGGAGTGGCTAGTGACCAGCCTCTATGTGGCATCCTGTTCTGTGGGGCTGGTGGCCAGGGCACAGTCAGCTTCCATCCTGTGCCATCTCAAGTCTTTGGCTCCGACGGTCTGTGGGAGTAGAGTGGAATTCCAGCCTCCCAGGGTGGCTTCAGGGACTGTGGGCTTCCTCGGCTCTGCTGCTAGCTTGCTTTTGGGAAATGGTCATGGGTAGTAACTTTGAGTAGGCCTTGTGCTGCACTTGTGACATGCACCAAGGACAGCAGTGGGACCAGCCTTCTCCCTAGCAAAGCGACCTGCCAGCCACTTGGGGCTTCTCTGCCTTGTGCAGTCAGAGATGCTGGTGCCAGCACGCTGCTCCTCTCTCCTGCCTCTGACTAGACAGTAGCTCAAGCCAGTGGGCTTCTACAGTGCTAGCTGCTTACTGCTCCTCTGCAAACCGCCCGGCCGTTCCGTCACCTGCCCCTGCCCTTCTGGTCTCTGCTGTTCTGTCACCTGCCCACCTGCTTCGGGCCTCACGGCCTCATAATTGCGCTCTTTCTTGTACTGCCTCCTGCCCCTGAGCCCCAATCACCTGAGGCCAGTGGCCCCAGCTCCATCCTGCCCCTGGACTTTGCCCGTAGCTTTGTCATGGAACAATGGCCCTTCCCAAAAGTCTCTGTCTTCAGTTTCTGGCCGGCATTTCTGCAGGTGGCCCTGACTCAGATCCATCCCAGAAAGCGTCCCTCTCTACTTTTGGCCCATTCTGCTGGCTGTACTCTCATCATGTTGAAGTGTGAGCATATGTACCGTAGTTCCTCCTGGCCAGGCCCTGGCCACTGCGCTGTCTCCTGTTGACTGCCCTCTTCTCCACATGCCTTCCCCACATCATCAGCCACCATCCTTGCAAACAGAACCCACACTCTGCTTGGTCATCCCTGCCTCTCTGAGTCCATCCCAGTCTGGCCAACTGGCCTGCCTGCCGCCTCTCCAGACTCAGTGTGCTGGTGTGTCAGGGTCCTGGAGAGTGCGAGTGCTGCCCCCACCTCCCTCTGCCCCCCTCTTCCCCCTCACTCTGCCCCCCTCTTCCCCCTCACTCTGCCCCCCTCTTCTCCCCCTCTGCCCCTCTCTTCTCCCCCTCACTCTGCCCCCCTCTTCTCCCCCTCTGCCCCTCTCTTCTCCCCCTCTGCCCCTCTCTTCTCCCCCTCTGCCCCCCTCTTCTCCCCCTCTGCCCCCCTCTTCTCCCCCTCTGCCCCTCTCTTCTCCCCCTCACTCTGCCCCCCTCTTCTCCCCCTCTGCCCCTCTCTTCTCCCCCTCTGCCCCCCTCTTCTCCCCCTCTGCCCCTCTCTTCTCCCCCTCTGCCCCCCTCTTCTCCCCCTCTGCCCCCCTCTTCTCCCCCTCTGCCCCTCTCTTCTCCCCCTCACTCTGCCCCCCTCTTTTCCCCCTCTGCCCCTCTCTTCTCCCCCTCACTCTGCCCCCCTCTTTTCCCCCTCTGCCCCCCTCTTCTCCCCCTCTCTCTGTCCCCCCTCTTTTCCCCCTCTGTCCCTCCTCTTCTCCCCCTCCCTCTGTCCCCCCTTCCCCCCCCTCCCCCATTGCTGTCCATGGACAGCTGACTCCTTCAGGTTCCCTGCTGGCCAGCACATGATTCCACTGCAGTCCCAAGCTGTGCGCCCTCCTTTGGTCACCACATGAGCCAGCCTTTCTCCCTCTTTGGCCTCTATCACCTGCACCCTGTCCAAAGTGACCAGTGCCTTAGTGTGAATGGTGCTTACAGCAGGATGACTAGTAGCCCGCCTCTGCTGCAGTCCAGACCCCTTGAAGGAGCCCGCCCTTTCATGGCCCCCATGACAGCGGCTAAGCCTCTCTCTGGCCTACGCCTTCTAGAGCTGGATGTGGGTTTATAGTGCTATTCTCTCTATGAAGTCCCCAGGGCATGGGGTGACAAATGTGCCCTACTGCTTCTCCTCTGTTGTGTTCATCTGTTGAGCAGCGGTCAGCAGGTTTATTTCTCTGTTTCCTGAGGCAGAGTGGCTACCCTTGTCACTTCTGTCTGTGATGCTCCGGGCAGTCATTACCACTCGGGACTCTGCCAATGCCTGCTTTTAAACATCCCACCACCACCCGGCCGCTGTGTGTGTGTGTGTGTGTGTGTGTGTGTGTGTGTGTGTGTGTGTGTACAACCCATGGATGTGGTGGCTGTAGAGGACAACTTGCTGGAGATGGTCTCTTCCGCCCATCCTGCGTCTACCTTAGCAGTGAGACCCTTTACCTGCTGAACTGTGTCCATCTGTTCCCTTAAGTTTTTGCTTCTGACATTCTGTTACTATCTTTAGATATCTGTGGCCTGTGCACTCATTGCCAAAAATAGCCGCTATTAGCTGCCTTAATTAAGACTCTATGCCAGGAATTCCTTGATCCTGTCTCCAGTGCCCCAGGGCGACAGGACCCAGAAGAGCCAGGGCCATGTGGGAGCTCTCACTCACCTGCATCTCTTAATAAGCTCTTGTCTTCACCAAAGGGCAGGATATATAAAGGAAGATGAAGTTACTATCATTTGCTTAATATAGGAGGCTGGCACCCACACTCTGTCAGTTGGGATTAAATTTAGAAGTGGGGCAACTGGGATCCCACCCACAGAGCAGGCGGCGCTGGCTGCGGCTTTGGCTGCTAGCTGCTGCTGTGGGTGTGTATGCAGCCTGACCCAGCCAGCCAGCAGGCCTTGGGAAAAGAAAATTAAGCCCCTATTTTTAATTCAGTCAGCATGTTGTCAATACTTAAGGAAAAATCAAAACAAAAATCTGTAAGCAGTTAAATGTTAAGATGCAAAAACCTCTCCACCACGCAGTGTTTATCTCATGTTTTGGTGGCGGCCAGCCCAGTTCTTTTCCTGCCCACAGTTCCTGAAGTGAATGCAGTGCCCAACAACAGCAGAGCCTACAATTTCGTTGTCACCTTTTAAAATTGTCACGATGGATTGTGAAACTCGCCAAAGTTTTTCTTTGCTTTGTTTTGATGTTGGTGCCAGCCATGTCTGCATGGGAAGCCAGTGAGAAGGCTCTCCATGGACACCTGGGAGAGGACCTTGATGGCTGACTTAGCACGTGACAGTTGTGTGAAGAGGCCAGAAAGGGAGGGTGGGACAGGGAGCCCCGCTGGAAGAAGGGCTGCGCTGACAGCAAAGCACCAGGACTCAGGCAAACGGCCTGTCAGGTTTGGTGCCACTGGCGCTCTGCACCACACACTGTTCCGTGGTGTTTTGCGGTGAAGCCCTCCATGGACTGGGCTGGAAGAGCTCGTGCGTGTTTTCAATAACTTGTGTGTAGCATTTGACACCCACCTGTCCTCATTTCTCTCTTTCTAATCCTTATTTGTCATCCTCCTCCTTTGTATCCTCCTCCTCCTCCTCACTTTCTCACCACTGTATAAACAAACAGGTCTCAGCTCAGGCCCCAGATAGCACAACTGCTGCTCACTGGGGAGGGAGAAGGAAGGCTATTTTTTATAGGGCAGGCACCTGGAAACCTGAGGCACCAGATTGTCCTAGGGCTGGAGTTAAAAGTGGTGTGAGTCCGCTCGTGTGGGTGCTGGACACCAAACTCCAGTCCTTGGCAAGAGCAGTTCATGGGCACTGAGCCGTCTCTCCAGCCCCTTGAAATCTATAATAAAACAAGTCTCCGTTGTTTGTGAGATCAGCTCCTTCAATGATGGTTTATGCTTGTGAGCTCAGTAAGAGGGTAGCAGAGCAAGCGCAGTGCTGGCTGTGTGTGTGAGGCCACTCCCCTTCGCTCTGGTCACAGCTGTGCCAGCATAAACAGCACAAGACGTGGGAGCTAGGAAAGTGGAGCCGGTGACTGAGCACTGCAGGTGGCTCTTAGGCCTTTGAAGCTGGTTCCCCGGGGGGATTTGGGAGAAATTGGTTGAGGAGGCTGAGAGCAGAAGTTGGTGGGTGATTGTGGTGGAGCTCAGGAGACCATGGTGCTGGTAGAAACAGCCAAGTTCATGAAGTTTCAGAAGGGCTTGATGGAGACTATTTGTGCTGGGTGCTAGTGAAGGATGTCTGCATTTTGTTAGTGTCCTGAGATTTTGGGACCGATGATGCTGACTGCTTTTAGTGAAGTTTATACTGACAACTGAGAGCAAAAACACCAAAGTTTTAGGGTTTTTCTAAAGATTTATTTATTTATTATATAGTGTTCTGCCTACGTGTGTGCTTGCAGGCCAGAAGAGAGCATCAGATCTCATTGTAGATGGTTGTGAGCCACCATGTGGTTGCTGGGAATTGAACTCAGGACCTCTGGAAGAGCAGACAGTGCTCTTAATCTCCAGCTCTATTTGTTTGTTTATTAACTGTCAAGTTTGGATTGAAAGGGAGCCCATTTAAAGTTGTGTGTATGTCTGTATGTGTGTGTATGTATTTGTGTGTGTGTGTATGTGTGTGTCTGTCTGTCTGTGTCTGTCTGGGGGCCTCCAGCCTCTGTTAGAGTTGACAGCAGACTGTGGTACTGTCTCCATACAAGTATGCAGAATTTACAGGTGTGCCCACCTGTGGGCGTCCAGTCATACTCTGCCATGCATGTTCATGCACAGGGTTTAGGGGGTGATTGGTGGGCTGAGGCCCTTCCATGGACCAGGCATAGCATTGTACCCCAGGCTGCCCAGCTCCAGACCCTGTGCCCCGAGCCACTGTGGTGGCTCCCACACTCACTCAACCCAGAACCCCATCTTCCAATGCTGTGAGCATTGATTCGTGGGCAACGCCTGCTGTGGTTCTAACTCTTGGGCATCTCAGCCTAGAGCTTTAATCTTTCAGTCCCTCTCCTGCTGAGCCTGGCCTGCGCTGTGGAGGGCGTCAGGCAGGGCTGTAAGTGTCAGTTTCTGTACCAACTCCTCCTCCTTGCAAAGGCCAATGGCAGTGTGGCCGCTGCCCAGACTTGGAGTGCAGGGCTGCAGCCCCTCCCCTGCCTACCCCTCCCCTGCACAGGAGGGAGAAAGCTGGTGCCAGTGCCACTTGTCTTGTGCCTAGATCTGGGCTGCTTTGTGACTCTGTGCCCTGTTGTTGTTGACCTCCTGTGGAGGCTGAGCAGGACCAGCCTGTGTGTGGCACTTTGGAGATGGTGCCTGTGGCCAGCACTCCCTGCTTCCTTCCCCTCCTCCTCCTCACAGTTAGCTGAGCCTTTCCACTTCCCTGAAAAGTCCTGTTAGTAAAACTGTAACCTGCTGGGCAGTGGTGGCCTATGCTGTAACCCTAGCAAGATGGCAGGTCTCTCTGAGTTCGAGGCCAGGCTGGGCTAAAGAGCTAGTGCCAGGACAGTCAGGGCTACACAGAGAAATCCTGTCGCAAAATGTAATTTCCTAAAACCAAGAGCACTAAACTCTAAAATAGGGGTTGTATTTGTTGGTTTGTTTTTGTTTTTTATTTTATTTTTTTATTTTCGAGACAAGATTTCTCTGTGTAGCCTTGGCTGTCCCAGACTTGTTTTGTAGATCAGGCTGGCCTCATACTCAAAGTGATCCTCCTGCCTCTGCCTCCCGAGTGCTCTGAGCTAATGCTTCTATTCTCCCTGACATGGAAAGCAGTACTCTGTCTGCACATACACCTGCAGGCCAGAAGAGGGCATCAGATCACATTATAGATGGCTGTGAGCCACCATGTGGTTGCTGGGCATTGAACTCAGGACCTTTGGAAGAGCAGATGGTGCTCTTAACCTCTGAGCCATCTCCCCAGCCCCTTTTTGTTTTTGTTTTTTTTATGGTGGAATACCCAAATGAAAAAGTCAAGGAAGTGTTTGTGATCTTCGACACCTGGCCGTTCCTGTTCTTTGTTTACTGTCTGGAACCTCTGAGCGGCCACCGTAGGTGTCATGAGCTGGCAATAACTTTATTTTTAAACACTCACCCTGCCAACATCACACCTTTTCAAATTAGGTGTATAAACCTTCTGTATCAAGTGGTCCCTTTGTGTCTGGTGTCCTAGACTGCTTGTAACTTTCTTCAATCAGGTACAGTTAGAAACGAGCCATGGCCTTTGTGGCACTGAAGGCCATTGGCAAGAGCTGTGCAGCAGAGGCCTTGGCTGGCCACTGGTGTCAACTGCCAGCACATCTCGGCCTTGCTCCTCACTCTGCACTTTAGAGAAGCCAGCGCATCTGGGAGTACTGAGCACTGAGCTTTCTAAAGTTCCTGACATCTGTTGGGTGGATCAGAACCACGTTGATGCTTTTGTAGGTTATATCCCAGGGCTTGGGACACAACACAACCACAGGAGAGTCTTGAGCTTAAGGCCAGTCAGGGTTACACTGTTTCACAGATAAGCAGGCAGGGGACCAACAACTTGGCTCAGTGAGGAAAGCCCTTGCAGTGCAAGCCCAGTGACCTGAGTTTGATCCTGCCATCCACTTAAAGGTAGAAGAAGAGAGCCAATTCCACAAAATTGTCCTCTGACATCCTGATGTATGTGTTGTGGTGCATGCAACACATGCACATGATGAAGAAGATGATGATGGAATTTAAATAAAAATAAACAAAGCAAATAGGGCTGGGAAGGTGGCTCATTGGGTAAAGGCACTCGTCACCAAAACTAAAGACCAAAGTTCAGTTTCTGCTTTCCACACAGTCGAAGAAGAAATCAGTTCCCAAAAGTGTGTGTTGTGTTACACATCTGCATGGACACACACACACATGCATGCACACCTAAATGAATAAAAACTGTAATCATAAATAGGCAGGCAGGGTGTTGCTGTTGTTTCCATTGGCCTATAGCCAGGAAATAGGTTGATGGATTGTGGGTATAAGAGATCAGTTTTAGCTCAGGACCCCAAGAGCAGGTTCTCAGCACAAGGGAGCTTGACTTACCCCAGAGGGACAAAGGGCAGGAATAAGAGACAAGGACAGTAGGTAGAGGACTTGGGGAAGTGGACAGGAACAAGGGAGATGGGTGTTTGTCCTGGGGGACAGAGGACCTGCTCTGGATAGGAGGGGACAGACGTGGCCCATAGGCAAATGGCGGTTTATAAAGGTAAAGGGATAAACCCTGTGTTAGGATATGTTTAACTTTATTGGGCGTGTTAATTAGGTGAGACAGAGGGGGCTTTTGGTTGCTGGACTTCAGTACTTTGAAAGCTGGACTTTGGTGGTCAGCCTTAGGAGGGGGAAGCGGCCAAACCAGGGACTGGGGCCTGCCGGCCAGCTTTAGGAGTGTCATGTTAGGGCGTTTAGCAGGCAGGGGGAGTGGGGAGAAGGGCACCGCCTGCCAGAACCGGGTTTGCCATGGTGGGCTGGCTAGAGGCCCTTGAGTGGTGCAGTTGTATTCTCAGTGTTTTGAGGACTCCCTATCTCGTCTCCATGGTGGGTCTTACATTCCCACTGTGTGATATTTTTAATGATTCTCTGTGTTAAACAGTTTTACAGTATGGAATTTGCTATTTGTGGCATCATATTGGTGCTCAAAGATTTTGGTTCTTGGGCTTTTTATGTTTCAGAGTTTTGATTGGGAAACATTTAATTCCCTCTAGAAGAGAAGCAAGCCCCTTGCTCCTGCCAATCACTCCCATTTCCCCCTGCTCTGCCTTCTCTAGGGACCCTTGAGTCTCCTTAATAGGACAAGAGCCTTGCTGTCGCGCCCTCAGTGTCTGGCTTGCTTCCCTCTGTGCTGGGTTTCCGGTCAGCCATGTTAGCGTGGATGGCTTCAGTGTGTGGGCTGCCCACATCCGCCTGACCTTCATCAGCTGGGTCTGTGTTGTTTCTTTTCTCTGGCTGTGAGGAATGGGGCAGCCATTGAGTTTGCATTTGTGTGTCTGTTTCTCTGGGCATCTCTGTCCCTGGGTGTGGAGCAGCTGAATTACAGTTTCCTTGTACAAATTCCAGCTGCTTCCCAAAAATTGCCGTCTCAGTCCCCTTCCGAAAAGACTGGTGATGGGGGTGGGTGGGTGTCGCATACCTTTATTCCTACCACTTGGGAGGCTGAGCCAGTTGGATCTCTTGAATTCCAGGACAGCCAGGGCCACACAGAGAGACCCTAAGACAGGAAACAAAACAAAGCTGGGAGGACCGGTGGTCTGCGTTGCCCTTGCCTGTTTATCTAAGCTTGTTGTGATTGGTTTGAAATAGGGTCCAGGGCGGCCTCTGAGTATATGGGTCACAGGTGTGTGCCACTGCATCTAACCAGCTAATGTTTTGACCACTGTCCTCCCAGGCCACGTTGTCATGAACTTTTCCTGGCAGAGTGAGGTTTGTGGCGAACTGGAAAGGGGCTGTCACTTTGTCAGTTGTTTAGTGTCACCTGTGACCATTGGCAAATGCTCCTAGGAAGTCAGCTTTAAGCGAGAGTCACAGCCTACCACATTCCAGCCCTCTGCTGGCCGCAGCCCTTGCCAGGATGGGCGGGGGAGGGGTGGGGGTGTGGAAGGCTCCCTCTTCTGCGGGCCTCACCAGCCATGCGCCCCTTGTTTGTGCAGGTGTCACTGCACGCCCCTTGTTTGTGCAGGTGTCACCACGCGCCCCTTTTTTGTGCAGGTGTCACCGCGCGCCCCTTCTTTGTGCAGGTGTCACCGCGCGCCCCTTGTTTGTGCAGGTGTCACCGCGCGCCCCTTGTTTGTGCAGGTGTCACCACGCGCCCCTTGTTTGTTTGTGCAGGTGTCACCGCGCGCCCCTTGTTTGTGCAGGTGTCACCGCGCGCCCCTTGTTTGTGCAGGTGTCACCATGCGTCCCTTCTTTGTGCAGGTGTCACCATGAAGCTCATGGACGAGGTGGCCGGAATCGTGGCTGCACGCCACTGCAAGACCAACATCGTCACCGCCTCTGTGGACGCCATCAACTTCCATGACAAAATCCGGAAAGGTAAGAGAGCCTTTCCCACGAAAATGGGGGGAGCAGGTCTTTGGGGGTCCCTGGTGCCGCTTCACTTTGTGCTCACACTTGGTGTCTGCCACAAGAAGCCGTAAGACAGAGCTGTGTGCTTTGCCCCTCACACACCGTGCGACTGGGTTTGCTGACCCTCCTCTGGGGTGCTGGAAGCTTCTGTCTGTCCCTCAAGCACTGGCTCATCCCCTTAAGACAGAGGGCCCTACGATGCTCTCAGTTGGACAGCTGCCACCCAGCCTTGTAGGTAGGTTTCCTTCTTGTAGAATAAGAGGTGACCTGTGACAGGACGGGCAGTGATGGCAGGACAGTGCTGAGGTGTCTCAGGCATTCCCTCCTCTGCCAGCCCTGTTCACTGCTTGATTGAGGGCTGCTTGGGAATTTCCACATGATGGAAATTGAACCCTGTGGCTGCGTCTCTACAACTTGTGGAGGTAGTTCATTAGTGTCCTCAGCCTTGAGTTGCAGGCAGAGGGCGAGTTCAAAGCTGAGCACTGGCCCTGGGATCCTGCACCATGGGAGCAGCTCACAGGAGGGGCAGCGGGTACAGCTAGGAGCCACGCTGCTTAAGCCCTTCGCTGTCTTGCCCACCTGTTGCTACGTCCAGAGCCTTGTGGTCCTAGCTGCTCCCTAGCACCTGGCAGGAGGTACCACATGCTGAGAGGAAACACTCAGAGCTTGGGCAGATGAAGGGCTGTGGGTCTTCTCCTCCCTGGGCAGGGCTCCCTGCCTCCCACAAAGGCAGGAGGAGCAGAAGGCCGTGAGCACGACCACAGAGATGACCTCTCTGGAACCAGTTCCGGGAGATAGCTCAACTTTACTGGGGAAGAACAACGGCTATATAGTCCTTGTGGGGCGGCTTCAAGGATAGGTGTATGTGATTAATAGAAATTAGGCACTTTAAGGATGCTTGATTTGCATTTGACAGCACATTCCTATCATAGACAGGAGCACAGCACCTAATTGTCCTATAGGCACAGGGAGGGGACAGCTAGCAGGGAGCTGCGTCAAAGGCCACACATCAAATGTGCTTAGGGGCGTGTATGCCTAAAGACACTCTCCAGATGGAGTCAGGCAGAGTAGGAGGCCCTGCTGGGGAGAGGGAGGACGCAACCTTGAAAGAGCAAGGGCCTTCTGACATACGCTGCCCCCATGGCCAGGTAGGCTTCCTTGCAGTGGACTTGGGGCTGTCCAGTGTGGACAGGCAGCAGTGACATGGCCCCCAATGCTTCCAAGAACACATCATTTGCCACAAACACAGGCAACAGTTGCCAGTGACAAGTGGGTCTTGTCTGCTTTAGCTTGCTTCCCGGGGCCCTGTGTGTCCAAGTCCTGAGCATCAGCTTCATGGTTTCCTTTTTCTAGACTTCCTGCCTGGTGAGATGGCTGCTTGGCACTCCATTGCTGACTAAAAACCCAAACGCACATGGAGAGCAGGCTCCTGTGCTGCAGAGTGGTCCTGCTTGTTCACTCCTAGGTGACCCCAGAGCACCAAGGAAAGCGGCCCAGGAGGCAGCTCTTCCTGTCAGTAAAGCCTTGAGTCAGAGCCTTAAAGGAACGCAGTGCTATTCTCAGAGTGAAAGCACCAGGGAAAATACCCTCAGAGCCCCCCTGAAGCCCCTGTGTGGCCAGCAGCTGCTGGACAGGGCTGTTCATGAGACGGTGTGTCTACATTAGAGGAGTCGCTGCGTCCAAAGGGAGTCCTACGCCAGACAGGAGTCAGGCGGCTTTTCCAGGGCCCCTCCTGCCGCCGAGCATGTGTGGCTGTGAGGACAGAGACTAACTTCTCTGCACCATGGAAAGGGACTTTATCTCCAAAGGTCTTGGGCTTCTGGTGGGACACTCTGCTCTGCACTGACTTCCTCCAGGGAGTGAGGAGAGGCCTGGAGCACCAAACCTCCTGGGCTGGCCTGGTCTCTGTAGCCAAAGATCTGTGATCTTGGTGGTATACATCTTGAATCCCAGCACTCAGGGGTTCAAGGCCAGCCTGGGTTACATAGTGAGACCGTGAGGCCCCTTCCCTAGATTGCCCTCCCCTCAGTGGTTGCCACAGTCTTTTCTTTGTCCTTGTACTATATAGCCTTCTGACCTGGAGACATTTGCTCCTCCCACAGAGCAGCAAGTTTCTGCAAATGATGACTTCTTGTTTGTGGTTTGAAGGAACCGAGGCAGGACTGAAATAGCAGCTATGGGTCTGGCCTGCTTCTGTGTCAGTGTCCTCCGGTGTTACACACTGTTGCCTCTAAAGAGATGTCTCCTGTGAGGTCCCAGTGTGTTGTCCTTTTACAGGGGAGCCATCCTGGAGTGTGTCGGGGAAGAGGGTCCCTCTTCAGGTGGCACTGACTGTGTCTTCATCACAGCTGGGGTTGTGCTGTTCCATCTTTGTTGATTCCTCAGTAAAAAGGACTCTGCCACTTCAGACCAATGTGTTCTGCTCTTTCATCAAAGACACAGGTTGGCAAGTCCCTCCTGCCTCCGGGTCTGTGTGATCCCGCCCAAGTGTGTCAGGAGTTATGAGGAGAGAGACGCTGATGAGACTGCAGAAGGTCACCTTAAACCCCGAGGCTTTGCTTCCTCTTGAGCTATCGTCCCTGTGACTTTCCTTTGCCTCACGTCTTGGCTCTGGCACAGAGGAGGCCACAAGGGACAATTTTGCCACCTCAGAAAAGGTGTGACATGCATCAGTGTGTGCAGGATGAGGCGGTATCTACAGATCCCAGAGCACCTCGCCTGCACGATGGGCCTGGCACACATGGGCCCTGTGAAGAACGGTGTGAGCGTCCTTGGGCTGCTGTGTCGGATGCCCGTAGACTGGGATGCTTAAAGTGACAGAAATGGTTTCTCTCCTGATTTTGGAGGCTAGTGTTTAAATCTAAGATGTCATCAAAGCCCCACACGCGCTGAGAACCCGTCCTGCTGGCTCCTCTGGCTTCCCATATCCTTGGCCATAGGCCATCTTTTAGGTCTGTGTCTCAGAAGAACATTTGGCTCTCGCTGAATAGTGTGTCTGTCCCTCAGAAAGTTATGCCAACAGCTTTATGTGGTCACAGGACTCTCCCCAGACAGTCAGAAGAGGATGAGTAAGTTTTAGCCGAGCAGGATGTGTGCTAAGGTACAGTGAGCTGCACCCAGTTTTCACAGTCAGGCCTTCCATGTGGGCATTTGAGCCACTGGTTGCCCTGGTCTTGCTCTTTCCAGGCTTGGTTCTTCACTTGTGCCAAGAGCAGAGAGGAATGCTCCATCCCACTGTGCCCAGCCAGCCTGGTGCACTGAGGCAGGCTGCCACTCACGCACGCTGAAGGTTAGCTTGAGGTAAACTCTCCAGTGAGTTCATGCACACTCTAGGCTGTGCCCAGCCCTGTGTCGCTTGCCCGGTAGGAAGTGAGGAGGCCGAGGTCCAGCTCCTTCAGGTCTGGTGGCCTAGCAAGAACACTTCAGGATCTCCAAGTCAGTACGTGGAGACTGGAGACAGTGCGAGTCGTGAGCTGTGACAGGCCTGTGCCCACTCTTAGAGGACAGCACACAGCAGGGGGCCTGGAGTGGACAGCATGCCATCACCCAGTATGAACAAGAAACCTCAACCACGTGACATACTGTGTCAGGCTGCTCTCTCTATTTTCCTCCTCAGTGGAGGCGTTAAGTTTCAACCAGTTTCCTTGAAGAGATGGTTTTTGCAAGTGCTAGCTAGGAAAACCATCAGTGCCGTTTCCTGGCGGGTAGCAGCCTCCCAGGTGAGGAAGGTGGAGGCAGGGACTCTCCAAGAGGCTGCTGAGGGTCAGCTCGGCATCACTTTGCTGTTCTGTGCTTTCTGAGGCAGCTCTCTGCCTTAGCTCTCCAGTGCACAAAGCACAGAGCTGGTTGTAAACTCGAGAGTGCTGGCAGGCTCGAGGGCCGGGTACCAGCTTTGCTTTTTTTTTTTTTTTAGTTTGTTTTCTTTTCTAAATCCCTGGCATATTGCTGTAAAGTAGCTGCTGCAGCCTGGTGATAGCGGGGGTGGGGCTGGTGCCGGCTGTGTGGAAGTCAGCCGAGGCAGCTGCCAGCCTCATGGGGCATGCTCCTCAGGCGGGCTATCTGTAGCTTCAGCCACTTGATACATAACCTTGGACTTCAGTGCCGGGCACTGTGCTGAGAGCCTTCCCATCAGCCTCTGTAGCCTGTTATCCCTGTGTTCCAGTCTGGAAACTTGAGCAGGAGAGGTTGAGCTGCGCACAGCCATTGGGCTCAGATGTTTCTTGGTGACCCCCGGCAGGACACAACCAGGTATCCTGGGCACAGAACAGCAGCTGCAGGGGGATGTGGGGGGAGGCGACATAATAGCCCTCACAGGTCAAACGCACCAGCATCTACCTTTGCTGTTCACTTTGGATGCAGGTTGAGTGCAGCTGCTTTTCACATTTGAGTGAGGACTTGCGTCTTCTGAGGCGGTGTGCAGGGCATCGTTTATCCTTAGAAAGACCCTGCTCTGTTGCCCTCCTCGGCCTTTATGTAAGGTCTTTTCCTGCTGAGTTCAGAGCGTCCCGTGCATAGCTGAGTCCTCTGCCTCCAGCAGCTCTGTACACTCTGTTCTGTTGTCTTTGCTTAAAAACAAAACAAATCTCAGGCAGTGGTGGTGCACGCCTTTAGTCCCAGTAGTGGGAGGCAAAGGCAGTCGGGTGTATGTGAGTTCAAGGCCAGCCTGGTCTATATAGCAAGTTCCAGGAAGCCAGAGTTACACAGAGAAACCTTGTCTCAAATAACCAAAAATTTAAAAAGTACAAAAAAAAAAAAAACAAAAACAGCACCAAAAATCCTTTTCTATAGGTTCATTGTATATATAGGTACATGTTCTGTCTGCATGTGTGTATGTGCATCAGGTGTGCGTGCGTGTGTGCGCGTGCCCGTGCGTGTGTGTGTGTATGTGTGTGTGTGGGTGTGGGTGTGTGCGCGCGCGCGCGTGCGTGCTGGAACTGGAGTTATAGATGGTCAGTAGCCGCTATGTGGGGGTGAGGAGTTGGATCCCAGCTCTCTGCAAGGGCAGCAAGGACTCTGAACTGCTAAACCATCTCTCCAACCCCTTGTCTTCACCTTTACAGCTGCTGTGCTGCCCACAAAATGGTCCCAGTTTATACATGACAATTCAGAATTAATTAAAATGAAAATTAAAGCTAGACATAATGGCTATGCTTATAGTCCCAGTGTGTCTTGATCAGAACAGTGAGGCCATTCCAGAAAGGCTGGGGATGGGGCTGAGGCTGAAAGATCCAAGTCCAAGGCTGCCTGGGCTGTGTGGTGACCCCTGACCTAAAGCAGGGAACCAGAAGGAAGGAAGGGGAAGGGATAAAAAGTGTCACTCATCAGCTGCACCGGCATCTGAAATGCCTGAGCCCTGTGCAGCTGTGGTACAGGGCAGTGTGGCGTGTTTCATTATCTAGAACATTCTGTCCAGCCTTCTCAGCATGCCCGAGCCCTGTAACTTTGAGAACGGGTCGCCCAGGTGCCATATGCTGGCATTAGCTGTGGTGCTTACCTGCCAGGCCACCCCCCAGGGCTGCAGGAGCTTGTGGACACAGCACTGCTCACACTGCTGTTGGCACTGGGGCTGGCCTGCTCCTCTACTGACTTGAATATGTCCCCACTGCTGTTTCAGAGACTTCTTCCTTGCAGTGCCATCCTCCCACAATCTGAGTCACTCAGTTCAGACCTGTTCCTGTGTCCATGCAAGAGTGATGGCTGGGTGGTCTAGGGCTCCTCTGGCCTCTGGGAGCCAGGTCCCTGTTGTCACTGCCCATGTTTGAAACCTGTCTACAGCCCCGTGGGTCTACAGCCCCGTGGGTCTACAGCCCCGTGGTCTACAGCCCTGTGGTCTACAGCCCCGTGGGTCTACAACCCTGTGGTCTACAGCCCCGTGGTCTATGTGTTTACTCATCACATCCTGGGGCGCATTCCAGCCTGGGAGACATTGGAACATGAGGACTAATTAGAAAGCGTGCGGTGCAGGGATGCTGTTTTTGCCTGTGTCCCTGGAGAAGGGCCACAAAGGGCAAGCCCGGCTGCCATTGTAGGGGAGTGTCTGGGTTTGAGGGAGCCCTCACGGAGTGTGGAAGTGGCGTCAGGACAAGGGCGGCTACAGGTTTAGACCACTTTTTAGGACCTGGTTCCCCCGGCAGGCCCTGACATTGCAGGGCCTCTAGGTGCTCTGTGCGTCCCTGTCCCTGGACCCTCATGAGGACTTGGCTTTCAACACGGGTCGGGTTTCCATTTGATCCTGTTCTCTCAGTGGCCCCAATCAGGTGCCAGATCCATAGGGGATCCCTGCATCTGCTGAGTCTCCCTGAGGCTTGTGTGTGACAGACATTGTGATGCAGCTCTCGTGGGAGTGAAAGGCCCAGATTAGGGGTGCTTATGTTGCGTGGCATCCCTGGCTCTCCTGACCCTGCCATCTGCTTTGTGTCCCTTGGCCCAGTTCTCAGAGCCAGCCATTTCTGACTCAGACGCTAAACCGTGAGCAGCCAGGATTTTGCCGTGGCACATGGTAGGAAATGGGTTTCGTTGTTACAACAGAAGGACGTGTTTCCTTTTGTCCTCTGGAGTTGACAGCGTGTTGGAGAAGCTGGAAGTTGCCCCTCACAGCAGCATCTAGGAGAGCCTTCACACAGCGGCCCTTGCATGAGCTTCGGTCTTCAAGAACGCCTTGCAGTTTCTTCTTCCCTGCTTGCCTTGCGGCCCAGCTCCCAGTCGGCATTTAGGAGGGCAGAGGCACTGCCATGCCTGGGGCTGACTAGTCGTAGGTTTCTAAGCCCTGAGCTGATGACAGGCCCAGGGTGTGTCCGCCACTGGCAGATGCTTGCACGTAACAGCATTAAGCTGCTCCCAGGCCACCTGTCGCTGACCACCTGGCTCCTTCCTTCCCTCCCAGAAATGGCCATGTCCTGCGCTGCAGCGCCCTGTGTAAGTATGAAGGAGAAGGCGCGTGGAGCGCTACCTCCTAACAGTAGCCCCGCTGCCGCCATTGTCTCTCTCTGCTGTCTGCAAGCTGGGGTGCTAGATGCGTGTTGTAGGTCTCTGCGAGCAGCACTGGGCCCTGCTGAGTAGACCCTGTGACCACATGGGCTGGCCCAGGAGAAGGCTGTGCTTAGAGATGGGATAAGGATTGTGCTGATGCTCACACGTCAGTCAGCAGTGGCAGCATCCAGGAGCAGCTTTACCCAAAGCCCCCCATGCACACAGACCAACACAGCTATGGCCACTTGGTGGCCTTTGGCAAGCACTAGACTCGGCACGGGGTCTCCTGTGAGACCAGAAACTGCCAAGGGTCAAGAGAGAGAAAGCCAGGCAATGGAGGGTCTGTACAGAAGGGTGGATGGTGGCTGAGGACAGACATCAAGACCAGAAGCTAAATCACCATGTGCCCAAGCACCACTATGGTAGAGTTGAGAGGAGTCGCCCTGGGCATTTACAGTGACTGTGGACTGAGGTCTGACCACATGACACCATGTCAGTGTTGGGAAGAGGTGAGCCTTGGTACACTCCTGACATGACGTCCAACAGCTCAGAGGATGAAATTTCAGCCTGTGTTTAAGACCTGGGGGCTAGAGAGCAAGCCTGACTATCACATGCTCGTGCCATCCAGTGTGAAGAGTGTAGGCCTCTGGAGTAGTCTCCTGTGGTGTTCAGGACACCTCGGCTGGGGCACCTAGGGCCCAACAGGAATCAGTAGAGGACAGGGAAGGTGGCAGGTTCCACCGTCACCTGAGGCAGGATTGACCAAGCTCACCCGGAGCCTGGCTGGCTGACCTACCTGTACTGGCCGTGTGTCTCTGGGGCTGGACCCAGTGGCTGCCAGAACTCCTGGGGCAGCTGTGAATGTCTATTCAGGAGAAAGATGACTCACACCGACTAATAATGGCACACACTAAGTTTGTTGTTGTAATGTCCTCGTAGCTGCTGCCGCCTGTGCTGCCTAACCCAGTGTCTTAACTGTCCTCAGTAACACGGGCTTCTCTCTGGCCTGGCCTGCCCACATAGCGCCCCATGGGTAGAGACCAGACTGGTGCCCGCTAATGCATGGTTCCGTGTGCTCTGCAGGCTGTGTCATCACCATCTCTGGACGCATGACCTTCACGAGCAATAAGTCCATGGAAATTGAGGTCCTGGTGGATGCCGACCCTGTGGTGGACAACTCACAGAAGCGCTACCGGGCCGCCAGTGCCTTCTTCACCTACGTGTCCCTGAACCAGGAGGGCAAGCCGCTGCCTGTGCCTCAGCTTGTGGTGAGTGCCCTCAGGAGTACCTAATCGAGGCAGGACCAGGCCGTGGTCCAGGAGGGGTGGGTACCTTGTAAGCTGCAGGCTGTAGGGTGGACAGACAGGGCGGGACAGACCTCTCAGAGCTCATCACCATTGCTGGCTCCTTCCAACAGCACAGCGCCTGGTGCTCCTGGCATTGTGTAAACATGCTGGAGTGCGGTCTTTTTTTTTTTAATTGATTATTATGTATAGAGTGTTCTGTCTGCATGTACACCTCCAGGCCAGAAGAGGGCATCAGATCACATTATAGATGGCTGTGAGCCACCATGTGGTTGCTGGGAATTGAACTCAGGACCTCTGGAAGAGCAGTCAATGCTCCTAACCACTGAGCCATCTCTCCAGCCCCTGGAGTGGGGGTGGGGGGGTCTTAAAAGCACATCAAGCCTGTGTCCTCCAGCTCCTCAGGGGTCCTAGGAGGACTGAAGGGTGGGCTATGGACCCTCTCAATGTCACGTTGGCCTTTTGTGTCACCTAATGAAAAGCAAACTTCGTTTTATGCTATTGGGGGTTTATGAAGAGGGGAAGGGGTAACCACTTAGCGGTGTCATCTGAGGCAAGTACCTTCTGGGCAGGAAGTGGGGAGGCTGGAGAATGCTGAGCAGCAGCTACAGTTTTAAGTAAGATCCTTCACAAGGAAGGCTTTGACCAGAGGCCTGGGGTGGGAGGCCATGCAAGCGCAGGGACATACCGGAGCTTAGGCAAGAGCTGGTTTACAACATAACAAAAAGCCGGAGCTAGGACCAACGTCTCTCTTCTGTACTGCTGAGCGGGCTGCATCTTGACCAGGCTCAGCCTGTTAATCCCACCATACCTAGAAGTAGGGAGGGCTGGTGCTGCTTTGGCCATGGTTACAGCCCCCTGCACGAAACCATGAGCCCCTCCCAGCATGTGGTCAGGTGTACCCTGCAGCACCTTATTTTGAGTTCCCAACACTGAGGCCAGGCCGGGCTATGGAAGGGGGCGTCATGCATCCTGTGTGCCCTACTTCAGTTGAATCCAATCCCAAGGGTACAGTCAGGGGACCAGGCCCGAGACTTCCACTAAACCAGTGGAAAGCTGTATCCTAGGCAGTGTAGGAGCAGCACCGGCTCAGAGGAGGCACCAGGACATGGAGGGCTGCAGAGGGGGGACAGACACCTACCAGGTGGCAAGAATGGTGTCCATCCCCAAGTTCGGCTCTTGATGATGTCCTGTGGGTCCAAGCTGTCCCTTTGCACTTGTTGAAGACGTTCCTTGGTTCCTCACTGAGGTGTGCAAAAGTAGTCTGCCAGGGGGGCGGGGAGACTTTCTAGAGACCGATTCTGCTGCACTTGGGCAGCGTGCTTGGGAACCAGCCACGCAAACACAGTGCTGGGCCTCAGTACACACGTGTACTGCACACAGCTGCACGAGTGTGCGTGCTGCCCCTCCTTCTCCTGCCTGTCCCCCACCCCCACTGCCAGCCATCTTCAAGCTCCTGTCTGTTTTTAGCTCCCTCCCCAGGGCCCTGCTGACACGGAATGCAGCCTCGTTTGTTTCTGTGGAGGTGTTTCCTGATGTGGGGAGGGCTTGTGTGCCAGGGCCCCTGCAGCTGCTGCCATGTCCACGCTGACGGTTAGCAGTGGCCAGCCTGTGCAGGAAGCACAGCCCTCACCTTCTGCCACCCAAGCTCCCTGTGGCAGTGCCCTTTGACCTTGGAGTAGGAATAAGCCACAGGCTTCTGACTAGAGCTGTGGATAGTGACCAGTGGGAAGGCTTCTAGGAGAGCAGCCTCTGATGGTTCAGGACCTGTGGCTCCCTGGGCACCCAGTACTGCGTGCGTGCGTGCGTGTGTTTGTTTCTTTTTAGGCCAGGTTAAGGGAAGTGCTTTGAGGAAGGTGAGACCATACAGAGCCAGTGTTAGGCTGAGGACCTCTCTGTCCCTTCTATGTGCAGAACTTGCTCCAGTTAGAATGCCACACCCCAAGATCCCCAAGATCCACTCTGTAACCAGAGAATGCCCAGGGACGCACATAGCAGATTTGATGTATATGTTCTCAGAAAATCTGGATCCAGCTCCAGAGAGCCAGCTGTCCCATCACTGTCCCAGCCTGTGCTGACAACCTCATGCCTGGCTGTGCATACGTAATGAATGGCACACAGGCAGGCAGGACCAGACGCTGCCTTAGTCAGTAGCCCTCAGGTGATGAAAGCATGTGGCCCAGGTTAAAATGGGGGCAGTGAAGGAATCAGGGCTATGCCCAACTTCCTTCTTCTCAAAGCAAGGCTTGCTCATAGCCAGAGGAGCTCAACCAAGGATCAGTAAAATGTACTTTTTTTTTAATCTTCTCAGCTGTAGAATGCCTCACCCAGTGCAGCAGCTCAAATCCCTGGGGCAGTGGTGAGGACCAGGTTTGCTAAAGCCCTGCTCTACGGCCTGATGTTGGCCACTTTCCCCTGTGATGACAGAATACCCAAGGGAAACAGATGCTTCATTTTGTCTTGGGGAAGGGTTATAGTTTTAGATAGACAGCTCAGTGCGTGGGGCTGTGGCTCTGTCACTGCGACCTCTGGCACTGAGGGCATGGAAGAGCAGATGTGCTTCTCTGGCAGCAGCTGGAAAGCAGAGAGAGAGCATGGGAGGTCTACTCGAGGGATCCTTCCATGGGCAAACTCCCGCTGACCATGCCCTCCAAGGTGCTATGGTTTCTACAGCCATCCTCTGCAGGGTGACTGCCTGCTTAGAAAGAGGCTGGCACGGTGCCACTGCCACTCCTGGCCATTGGGGAAGATGAACGTGGAGAGCTGGGAGGACTGGGAGGAACAGGCAGTCAGGGTCCTTGGTGATGGCCATGGAAACATGTCCTCATGTGTGGCACATCTAGAGTTAGGAGCTGCCACCTCATCCTGACCAGGAAGGCCAGCAGGCAGGTAGGACAGTGACTTCCCAGGACCTCAGTGCCGTCAGGCCAGGAACGGTACCTCACTGCTTCAAGACCCTGGACCTACCTACTGCCTTTGAATCAGACCTGCTGGCCTGGCGCTGGAGTGCTGGCCTGGGTTCAGGTTCTGAGGCAGCTGCATGCAGTGACTGAGCCATCTGCTGTGCTGTGCCTGCCCCATGCTGGGAATGTGCATCAACCCAGACCACTAGGGAGCCATCTTGGCATCGTGTACATTGCCCTTCCCAGGTGACGACTGGACCTGAGTGGATGCTTAATCCCATGGCTTCTGTGATTTTCCACAGAAGTTGAGAGACAGTTTCTCTCTAGTCTGTCTCTCCTGGGCTCAGTATAGATACCCATAATACTCCAGAATGCAGCACCACTTCCTGCCCTTGTGACTCATTTTGCCACTTTACCTCCCAGCCTCAGTGGGCGCAAAGGTAACCACACAGTCTACCTCAGGTAGCCAGGAGCTGTGATATGTGACCAGGGACTTGTCAGCCTTCTGCCTGGCCTTGGACAGCTTAAGAGCTGCCTCTAGAACTGTCTGTAGTGTGTCAAGACTGTCTTGGTGATGTGGTCTGGGGCGTGGGTAGAAGGGCCCTTGGCTATGGCTGTCCCTTCTGTCCTAGGGCCTTGGTACCTGACTGGAGCCATTGCAAGTCCAGTTGCTGCTTTCTGAAGTCTCTCTGCGATTTAGGGACAACTCACTTGGAAGCCCCTCAAGCCTTCAGGAAGAGATAGGGCAAGACTTTCTGTAGCTGTTAGTTCCTGTCTCTGCGCTCCCCCCCCCCCCAAGTCTGACCCCATTCACACAGCACAGAAGGGCCAGGGCCCAGCACTGCAGCAGAGACACACATCCTGCCTCAAGGCAGTAGGAAGGAAGATCCTCATGTAAGGCTCTCATCCTGGGATAGCAGAGCAGGGGCTCCAGTCTCTGTGTGGACACCTCCGTCCATAGGCCATGTTCAAGCCTAGAGGATTCACCACAGGCCCATTGAGCACTTTTGTGGTTGGGACATTGCCACACTGTCTTTGGCTATCCAAGACTATGTATCTGTCTCTTTCATTTATTTAGCCAGAGTGTCATCCTCAGTAGCCTTTGGCCAAAGCAGGAATTGCAGCAGCTTGGTGCATCTGCTCTAAGAAGGCGAGGGGACTGTCCAGCCTCAGGAGGGAAGTGATAAGGACAGGACGCAAGGGAAGGCCTGGGCCACCAAGACAGGTTTTATGGTGGCCAGCCTAGGCTCCTGTTTTATCCTGGGGCAGGATACCCTCACACCCAGTCTTTAGCCTACAGCACATTGTTAGTACTCCTAATTAGATTGCTGTGTGCAAAGGTCCAGGGAGAGAAGTTCTGGGAGCCGGCAGTGGGGGAGGATGTGAGGAGGCCCTCCCACTCTGTGTATGCACACACACTGTAGCGCCCATAAGACACAGCACTGCCAGCAGCAAAGCTGAATTCCTAGGCAGTTTCCTGGTGCACCAGCTCCGCCCAGTCATGCCTCTGTCATCACTGCGGGCTCTGCCAAGCCTGCTGGGGTTGATTGACAGGTGGTATCAGCTCTGAGTCTGGACAAGAAGGCCATACGCACCTGTGTAGATTGAGACGCCCTTGGTTTGATACGTTATTCCTTCTGCTTGTCCTGGGTCTGTTCTTGCCTCTACCAGGGCGAGAAGGACCGCAGGGCAAAGCCTGAGATGAGGCCACAGTCTGGCTGCGGCCTAGCCAGTGACACCGCCCTTGTTATCTTTGTTACTGTGTAGATGTCTAAGAGGGACCTCTAAACATGGCTGCAGACACTTACCAAGGCCATGCCATGGGAGAGGCCCTCACGGGCTGACTCTTCCCTTCAGCACAGCTGACCCCTGCTCTGCCCGCAGCCTCCTGGTGGCCTTTATACAGGGCGCCTGTCAGCCATGTGGGAACGATGTACGCTAGGTGTGAGCCCACCCGCGCAGCTGAGAGGAGCCCTGGTGAGGGTGTCTGACTCCTCAAGGTGGGGTTTCTGCCGGGAGAGCCTAGATGGGCACAGGGAAGGACAGGCCAAGCCAGCTGTGGTCAGGTTCTCAGGCAGAGCTGGACGAGACAGTGAGTCCTGTGCTGAGCCTCCCTGTCTGGCCTGATGGCCTTCCACACACTGTGCTCCCACACGCCACACTAATCAGAAGAGTTTTGGTAGGTTTTGTGAGTGTCCCGAGACCCCTCGTGTGGAACGAGGGAGAGAGTGCACTGTGTGGCTTCCTAATTAACGCTTGTGTCCCTCAGGCTAGCAGGAAGGTGTCTCGTCCCCACTGGAAGCCTCCTTTGACCAGACACTCACTAATTAGAAAGAGGACAAGCGATTGATTGTGCTGAGAGTGGGACTCAGACACTCGCCCTCTGTGCTGTGCAGATGTGCTCCTGAGGCTCGGGAAGGGCAGAGTGGAGACTGCTTGGTTTGCAGCACGAGGCTCAGGACGCCTGTGGCTTTCCTCTGGTGGAAGCAGGCCCAGAAGACGGCACTTGGCAGGGCGTGTGGAGGAGGGAGGCCTGGAGCTGCCAGGCATGGGGAAGGGCTCACAGGCACTGCCAAGTGGAGCCCTGAGTGTCCAGAAGCCAGTGTAACTTTAACCTATGGCTCGGGACATCACCCTTGGCCTTGTGTTCCTCTGAGTAGACAAGCTGCCCTCAAGGCCCAGCTGATTTAGGTGATCCCAGGCCATTTGACACTCTCCTACCTGGATGCCTCCTTGGGCACCCTCCAGCCCCAGGAGTGCATGTGGCCTCAGGTCATTTGTGAGGACAGCAGGATGCCTGTGAACACATGTGATGGACACATATGCTGGCCACACAGGGAACACTTGCAGTGTCTCACAGAGCTACTTCATGTTGAGGGAGACTCCCAGCTGGTCAGTGGACCCAGACTCATCCCCTGTGTCACTCTCTCCATCCCTCCCACTAGGCAGGTGCCTGCCATTCCCACCACATCCCAAGCTGACCCGGTCCTCTCTGTGCTGCCTTTTCCCTTTGGCATGGCATGGGGACCCTGCTTGTGGCTACAGGTGGGCAGCCTCGAAGCCGAGAGCTGTCCATGGCCCTGTGGCCACCAGCTTCTTCCTGACAACAGCCTTAGGTCTCCCATGGAAAAGCTTTTGCCGTCTCTTCCTCCCTAGCTCCATGAGAAGTGGCACAGCCAGCACCGTATGTGTTTATTTACTTTGCCCACAGAGGGGGTCGAGCTGCAGGAAGTGGCAGCTGCGCCATGGTGAAGGGAGCCATCTGTCTCATTTTGTCAACTCCAGACCCAGCAGGGGCATGGAGGCTCTTGTCAGTCACTGTGCAAGAAAGCCCACCAGGCCCTCTGAGCCAGGGGCCTTGTTTCCACACGAGACAGGCCCTGCCTGTTCCCCCAGCTGGCTCCTGGACTGCCTCTGCCCTCCATGGGAGAGAAGCCTTTGTCATCTTGGGATGGCAACGAGGCAGAACTTGACTCCTTGGCCTGCTTGGATTCCCATCCCTGAGTACTGGATACCAATACCAGGTGCTTCCACAGTCCCTAGGGAGAAAGTGGAGAGGCCATCCTCAGCTGGCAACTCCTCACAGGCTCCTGCAAAGCCCGTGCTCTCCTGGCCACCCTCCCACACATCTATCACCAGGCAGCATTCATTTTTGGCTGAGGACAGATCCTGCTGATGAAGTCGCTGCAGAAATTAAACACGGGACACACATCAGCAACTCAAGGCCCAGTGCCAGGCCCTAGATCTGCCCTCCGCCCTGAGCTGACCGCCACAATTTCCTACACTTTGGCCCATGCCCTCCTTGGGTCCTACCATCAGTGCCCAAGTGAGACAGACATCCTGTGCCAGGAGGCACACGTTCTGGAGCTGCTGTGTCTGTGAGGGCATGACAGAGAACAGCACAGTCTCTGTCACAGCTGGGCATGAGCACCTTGCTTTCCTCCTCTGTCCCTGCCCTGATGACCCCCCACCTCACACCCCTCCACACACCACCCCTCCCAAACTTCATTGCCTGGAAGGTATGAAGGTGATGGCCCAGGGTCTGGCTTTTCCTGGTCTCTGGATTGTGGAGGACCTGGCATTGTGTTTACATCTACCTGGGATCTGCTGGCCGTAGATGTCCAATTGCTGCTTACTGCAGCCCATTGTATTGGCTACAGCTATGGATGTTCTGAGTTACTGGTCTGCCTCTGGGCTCTGGGAGCCCTCATGCCTCTGGTTCAAGGAGAATGCTGCCTAAGTGAGGAAGAGTTGGACCTGGGGCTAGAAACTCTGTAGGGCAAGGGACTGTGTGGCAGAGAACCCCCATCACCCACCGGCATCTACAACAGCTGCAGAGTTCCCAGCCCGAGACGCCAACAGGGGACAACGAGAGAGTCAGACTGGCCCCAGGTGGCAAGCACTTAGGAACCTCTCTGCCTTCATGTGCGTCAGACTTTTCCTGCGGTTAAAATCCAATTGGGAGGAACCTAAGGTCTAGGAAACCAGCACTGTCTCCCCCAGGTACAGATGACCAGAGGGCCCCAAGGGCGGGCCCTGACTGGACAGTGGGGCCCAGACGGCAGACACAGGCAGGCTAGAGCTCAGGTGTGGCCGTAACCCCCACATGTCATGGAACACAGGTGTAGCCACCAGCCCTCAGCACCGAAGGCCTCTGAGCTGTAGAATGAGATCTGGAGCCCCCTTCCCCTGAGGACTGAGGATCACATGTTGGGGTTAGTGCAGAGTAGGGATGAGAGTGGTAAGGGCCTGCGGTAGCCCCTGTGCACACTGGGAACCACGCAAGTACAGCAGCCTCCATAGCAGGCTAGACGCAGGAAGATGAGAAAATTAAGCACTGAGAGGTTGCGTAACTGCCCAAAGTGGCACAGCAGGGGAGTAGCAGGGCCTCCACCTAGACAGGCCTGCACTGTAGCTGCCTGCTAGGTCAATATGTAAGGAAATGCAGGAATACGTAAGGGTGTCTGGTGGTCTGTGCTCTGAGAATAAGCCTGGAGCCCCTCAGAACTTCCTGCTGCCCCTTGGGTGACCTCTGTGAGGTCGCCTGCCTTCTGAGGAGTGCAGAGCTGCTGTGCACAAACCATGTGCTGTGGCTGTCTGTCCAGATGCACACTGGGAACCAGTATCCCTCACCCTACAGTGTCTGGCCCCAGGGCCATTTCTTCCTCACTCAGCTACCTTCATCCTTGTGCCAGTGTCACTGGGGATCCCAGGCTCCCAAAGCTCAGAAGCTACAGTAACTCAGAACAGCCATAGTCAGACCCCAGAGACAAAATACAGTAGCCCCTGGGCTGTGGAGGCCAAAAGCGCACCTCAAGCAGCTGTTCAGCAGAAAGCAGGTGCCGATAACCACCTGGCCAGCGCTGGGACAAACCCGGGTGGGAAAGCCTCCATCTAACCAGGTTAAGTAAATGGGTTTTAATTTGTGTGCAGGTGCTCATGTCCATTGGCCCTGGCCACCAGAGGAGCTGCACTTAGCAAGTGACTTGTTCTGCAGTTTTTATTTGGCACCCTATGTCTTTGTCTTCTGGGAAGAGCATTCTCCCCAGTGTAGGAACCACTAATCTTTCATATGTCTGGACAGCTGTGGCACACACCTGTAATCCCAGCACTCGGAGGCAGAGGCAGATGGATCTCTGAGTTTGAGGCCAGCCAGGGCTACACAGAGAAACTTTTGTCTCAAAAATGACAACAAAGAAAAACAAAAGATTCTGCTTTCGTGTGTGTACCTAAAACTGCAAACAGTCACCAGAACCCTTCAGGGTGTGTGTCGGTGCCTTTAAATACCTCCTGGCTCCTTGCTGGCACAGCCTGGACACTTTACACCTGGTGACATTTAAAGAGCAATTTGGGGAAGGCTGGAGGAAGGAAATATTTGGTGTAACTTGACATTAAGTCCTCTGGCTGGTGGTTCTCCTTTGCCAATCAATATACCACATGTCTGTAGAGCACGTAGGCCTAAAAATAGCTGCCAAGACTTGGTGTCATCCTGGATGAAGGGCACCTGCCCCATTTCCGTGGCTTTCAGATACCCTCATAATGTCACAGTGAAATGGCATTCTGGAGAAGAATTAGTTGAGCTCATTAAACCCAGCTCCTTGGTCAGGGCAGTACCAGATGGGACTCAAAGGCGACCACCCAATTGCTGCTGCTATGACGTCTGCTCAGGCCACTCCTTAAAGTGGTCCCTTCAGTGCTGTCCCCAGAAAACCCAGCCTGCAGCTCAGTTGGTCCTATCCACTGATGCTATGGCCCCACCCAAGATGCCACTGTCTGAGGATCTCACAGTCCAGGCAAGATGTTAGGGTCCCCTCCCCACTGAATGGTACTGTTGCTCCTAATGTAAGGCAGAGGCCTTTCTCAAGGCAACAGCTTTGGTGACAAAGGTTGGGCAGACTTTATAACCCCACAGTCCATCACCAGAGAGATTGTGGCCTTGGGACTCCACACACGTGGAAGGTGTGACAGACCAGTGCCTGGCACCCTCAAGCCCCTTGGCAGAGATCCTTAACACCCTCCAGGGACAGTGCAGCGCTCTCTGGTGTCTCTAACGCCCCCCCTTTTTTTTATGTGCCACAGCCCGAGACGGAGGATGAGAAGAAGCGCTTCGAAGAAGGCAAAGGCCGTTACCTACAGATGAAGGCGAAGCGACAGGGCCACACAGAGCCTCAGCCCTAGGTGTCTTTCTGTCCTTTGGTCGGCACACTTGTGGCAGTAGCCCCATGTGCACTCACTTAGAAGTTACCCCTTGGCCAAAATCCCAATTTCCATTGAGAGCTGGTGTCGTGTGAAGTGTTGTGTGGCAGTGTTACCTATGCCCTGTTCCCAAAATCTGTGCACCAAAGCTTTATTTATATGCCTCAGTAACTGCTCCCCAGTGTTGTCCCAAAGGCCACCACGGACACCAGAGCACACTGGTCTGTGAAGAAGCCAGAGCCACTAATAAAGCTGCTGTCTGGCTGGACCCATGAAGCCTAAGAGGTCATTTGTCTGAAGTTGGGGGGGCGTCTATTTTCTTCTGGGGGTCTGCATCCCATGTGCGCCCTCAACCCTCCAATCCTTTGAGCTCACTGCTTTCCTCCCAGGCCCCACCACTCCTGGTATCACCTCTGGAAACTCCAAGAGGTACCCCTGGGCATCCTAGTGGGGATCCTGGGACCCCACTGCCCCTATGGCTTTGATGGAATGCTGCCCTAGCCTGGTGTG
The DNA here is from genome assembly GCF_964271855.1 of Acomys minous. Lineage (NCBI taxonomy): Eukaryota > Metazoa > Chordata > Mammalia > Rodentia > Muridae > Acomys > Acomys minous. Next base: position 125,838,365 of record NC_140487.1, read on the forward strand.
CATTCCCTAACAAGGGCTCCTTGTCCCTCTTCATGCCCTAAGCAGGCCAATGGGGGGGGGGGGGGAGTCTGTACTATCTGGTCTAAGTCCCAGGAAAGGTCCAGAAGCCACACCCACTGGGAGGAGACATGCTGGAAGACTCCCGGCTGCTCAGGCAAGGGCTACTGGAGAGGTGGTGTGTTTGTGGGACCAGAGTGTGACAGTGCAACAGCAGGTGGTGGGTGTGGTGCATGTCTTACTGTATGCATATGTGGTGTGAGGCTAAGAGCACACACATCTAGGTTGCTGTACGTAGCAGTGGGTGTGGGATACGGAGCTATCTGCAACACAGGGATGGATAGATGGATGTGCACATTGGCCCAGCAGCCTTGGGTGAGTGGGGCACAAATAAGCCACCAAGGCCTCTCCAGAGCCAGGACTCCACCCCCCCACCCCCGGCCCACCAGCCAGAGGTGGCGCCTGGGTTTGTCCCTGAAGCCCAAACATCTGTCCTACCACATGGAGAAGGCAAACTGTCCTGCCAACAGCTGCAGCCGATCACACAGCTCCCTGAGGCCCCTGGAGGAAGAACCTGGCTCCAGATGTGCAAAAACACCCGCCAAGAGCTTCAGCTTTGGAATCTGTCTCGGCCTGGGTCCCAGAAGACGGGGCCACTTCCTGCCTGGGAGGAGGAGAGGGGACCAGCTCTCCCACATGCAGCCACACCCTGAGGGCCCTAGACAACCTTAGGATCTCCAGGCTGTGCCACAAGGGCACCATTGACGCAATGATGAGGCCACTCTTGGGCCAGCAGAAAGCACAAACTGCCAAGATTTGTGACCCCAGCCCCTGCATCCTAAGCAGGCCCTGGGCTCCCTGGGGCATGTCCTTTCTAGGCCACAGTAAAATGCAATGCTTGATTACAACTGCCCTCTGCTGGCAAGCTATACCCAGGGCTGCCTGGATGGGAGCTGGCCTGTCCCACAAAAGGGCTCTGAGAGCCCTGACCACCCCCCAGAAACCCTGGGGGGCAAGGGGGTGGGGTGTGGGAGGACACACCTGGAGCTCAGAGGACTGAGCCTGGCGCCCTAGGGTACATACGGAAGGTGAGCTACTAAGTGAGAACCCAGGCAGCTAGTGGGTTGCAAATTAATGTGAGTCTCATCCGGGGTAACCCACTATGTGGGCATGGTGCTTGCTGGCCCAGGGACACTAAAGGACAATCCTGTCCCCCATAACCCCGAGTGGCCTAGAAGTCTGCCATTGTATTGCCTGGGTGTGGAGCCAGGATGTCTGCCCCACTGGAGAGGTCTTAAGGCCTTCTACGGAGAACAACAGAATATTGCCCTCTACATAGGAGCAGGTAGGGGAGTGTAGTGGTCACAAGCCTGTGGCCCACTAGAGATGTTAACAGAAGGAGGGCTCCAGGAGGGGAGGAGGGAAGCCCGGAGTCAGCCTTCTACCAATTTGCTTGGTCAGAGACTCAAAGGGGACAAGGCTGAGCCCCTGGGGGAAAGCCAGTCACCCTGCAGCCCCGAGGCGGGTACACTGTTACCCGCAGAGCCCTAGGCGCTAGGATAGTATTTGGAACCTTTGGCTGACCCAGCCCTGCCTCCTGCTGCTCTGATTCCTGACCCAGCAACTCTGATTCCTAGAAGCCGCTAGACCTCAGGCGCATCTTGTCCCTCAAGGATGCTAACCTCTGACGTGGCTTCCTCTCTGACTCCCCATATCCCCTGTCTTCATCCCTCTCCGTTTGTGTCCAAACTCCAGTCAGTTTAGAGGCGGCGGCGGCCTGAGTGACCCAGACCGGGGCCGGCGTGGGCGGGTCCCGTCGCGCGCTCCAAGGGGCTTCAGTGCGGCTGCTGGGGCTACGTGGCTGCCCTGAGTGGGGGGCCAGGGAGACGCGGCCGGGAAGGCGGGGCACGGCCAGGGGGCGGCGCGGAGGCCCCGGCAGAGGCATGCGCCCTGGTCCGCCCCCCGCCCCCGGCCGCCCGAGCGCAGCCAGCCAAGCGGCGAGAACCCAGCGCGGCCGCGGCGGAGGCGGCGCTCAGGGAGGGAGGGCGGCAGGGCCGAGCTCAGTGCAGCGCCCTGGCCATCGGCAGCCACCACCGCCAGGATGCCCGGGCCCGCGGGCCGCTCCGCCGCCAGCCTTCCTCACGGCCCCTGGCGGCGGGCGCTCAGTGCCGGGGCGCGGGAACCGCAGCCGGAGCCGGAGGCGGGAGCAGCGAGCCAGAGCCTCGGGCGCCCAAATGCCGGGTGAGCGCCACCGCCCTGGCCCAGGGGTACCGAAGGGAAAATCCGGGCGGGAGGACTGGACACGGAGGCGCTAGGAGCATTTGGTGGGACGCGGACTCCGTTGGAGTGGTCGTGGGCAGCCTTTAGGGCTAGAACGCCCCCACCACCATCAACTTGGGGACCTTCAGGGTAACTTCTCCGAGCCAGCCTCTCCCTCGGCTCTCTGTTCCCAGGCCCGGCAGTGCAGTCTTTGGCGGCTCGCGGAGGGTCATGAAGTGGCTACTTAGTGGGTGCCAGGTCCACCATACCCACCGCAAACTGAGGGTGCAGGTTAAGGCACAGTCCCAGCCCTAAGCTGGCTTCTCAGGCCATTGTTTGGACGCTCCCTCGGGGCTAGGAACTGGAAGACCCAAAAGGGCCAGGCCAGCAGGGGTGCGCCTTTTAGGGGTGGATAAAGGACTGAACCGAATCCCGGGAGACCAAGACTGATAAATGGGGTGTCAAGGGCTGCGCCCTGGGCTGCCGTCCAGCTAGGCCTTTGAAGACCCTTTGGGACACCAGAGCCCAGCTAAGAGGCAAAGTCACGAAGTGTAGGCTCCTCGGAGACCGGTGGGCGCAGCCCGAGCACGGGGAATCCTTTCAAGTTCTGAGTTCTCTTTGTTGCGCAATACAGCCCTGGGGCTGCGCGGCCTCATTGGCCCAGGGCCCTGACGTCACGACCCGGCCTTGTTGGCCGACCCTGCGGAGGGAGGTGGCTTCGAGGCCTGGGTGGGTCTCTAGATTGCCTTACCTGCCGTGTGCCCTGCTTTGGGGAGAGTTGAGGGATTCCTGATATGAAGGTGGGACGCATCCTCCTGGAAGTGCTGGAGGTGCTCGGAATCCGATAAGAAGGAGCTTGCTGGGAAGAGCAACCAAATACTGGTGGGACCCAATGGGCTCTGGCCCCAGTGACTGCTGCTCCAGGATCCGTAGGTATCAACGGTGCGTCCCTACCGCCTCTTCACTTAAGAGATGGGATGTTGCCCCCAACACTCCAGAACATTCCTCCCTGCCCAGAATACAGCCTCCAGGATTGATGGCCTGCCCCGGTACTTTCCTCTTAGCTGTCCTCGGCTCTCGAAGGGGACCTTGTTGCCACAGTTAGGATTTATCCAGGAGGGATGATCAGCTCAGACAGGCCATGTTGGGGCTTGAGAGACTTTGGTGTTCAAGGAGTGAACTCTTGGCTTGGGTACATAAAGACATTGGCAGTGGATTTGTGCTTGCCCTCTCTCTCTCTCTCTCTCTCTCTCTCTCTCTCTCTCTCTCTCTCTCTCCCTCCCTCCCTCCCTGGGTGAGGGTCCCAGGCTTGGCTATATTCCATGTGTTTGCTGTCTGCTGACTGTGTCCACCTCCACTCTAAGCACTTTGCCTGGCAGAGCGCATCAACTCTTGTCAAGAAAGGCACTTCATGTCTGATTTCTGGATTAGAAAACTGAGGTGCAGGGTGTCAGGTAACAAGCAGGGAGCCAAGCCCACAGCATTCTTTCTTCCTCACCTCGTAACCTCCAGCCTACAGCTGAGAGGGCTGGCTACACTCAGATGCTGAAAGGGCCACCATGCTGCCCACACTTTTTTTTTTTCTGCAAGCAGTGGCCTAATGCTTGGGCAGAAATCACCCTGTCTCCAGCCGACTTCCACCCAACCGGATGTTATGGGGCTCTGTGTCCACAGGGAAGCCCAGCCCTGAGTTAGGGTGTGGGCAGGGCTTGGGCAGCCACGCACTGAAATAGAAGAACCCACAGCAGACTGAGAGACCTGTGTAGACAAGGGCTGGGTGTCGTGGCGCACGCCTTTAATCCCAGCACTTGGGAGGCAGAGGCAGGTGGATCGCTGTGAGTTCGAGGCCAACCTGGTCTACAAAGTGAGTCTAGGACAGCCAAGGCTAACACGGAGAGACCTTGTCTCGAAAACAAAATAATAATAATAATAATAATGATAATAATAATAATTTTTGTTTGTTTTTAAAGAAAAGGAGCCAGGCGTGGTGACACACACACCTTTAATCCCACCACGCAGGAGGCAGAAGCAGGTGGAGCTCTGACTTCAAGGCCAGCCTGGTCTACAAAGCAAGTCTAGGACAGCCAAGGCTACACAGAGAAACCCTGTCTCAAAAAAAGAAAACCAAAAAAAAAAAAAAAAAAAACCAAAAAATTAAATTAAATTAAAAAGGAAGGGAAGAAAGAGACTTGTAGACAACACGGGAAGGCTGAGAGCTGGGAACCTTGGTTAGGGGCTGCTGCAGTTCCCCATTGCCCAAGCTGGAGGCACGGGGGAAGTGGTGGGAGGGACGCCGGATGTGTGATAGTTTCTGAGTAGTGCAGCTGATAGGGCTGCAGGTAGCCTTCTCTTAGCATGGAGCCCTTCCAGTGCGGCCTGCTCCAAGATGCAGTGCTCCAAGCAGTGAGCATAGGAGAGTGGACAGCCTGGAAGAGGTGGGGGGCAGTGGCCACGCAGCCTGCTGGTTCCCTCTCCTGTATGTTCAACCTCCTTTGCTCCCGTCTGTAGGCAACGGGCAGTTCCTCCGCAGTCAAGGGCTGGGCTTTGCGGTACCTCCAGGCCAACACTAGTCCACAGTACCCTCTGGGTGAGAGCCACGCCCAGAACGTGGTGCTGACCACTGCCTCACAGCACCCACTGTATGATGCCTGGGCCAAGGTTTTAGAGATGTGGTGCCTGTCCACTTAGCTTCCCACGGAAGTGGCATAACTCTTGCCCAGGTGGGGGCCCTGCACCACCCTACAGCCAGTGTGCAACAGACACAGTCACTGTCCCCGGCTGTGCCAGGCCCTAGCAGAGGCCCACAGTGAGGGTCTGGTATACCCATGCCTAGGGTGGGTGTGAGAGGTGGCCACCTCATCTCTACCTCACCGGCCACTTGGGGGATCAGAGAAGGCAAAGGGAGGTATGAAGTGCGGTGGGGGGGGGGGAGGGGCTGGGATAAATGAAGGTCCAAGTACCTGGGGTGTCTGTGTGGGGATTTTGGAACACGTGATGGTCAGGGGGCGCTTGCTGTGAGGCAAAACTAGGACTTACACAGAGTGTCCGTCGGTGACACCTAAATTCCCAGCATTCCAGAGTCTAAGGGTCAGGGGTTCAAGACCAGCCTTAGGCTGTCTAGAGTGAGCAAGGCACACATGGTGGCACACGCTTGTAAACGCACCACTTATAATGCAGGCCCAGGAGGATTGCTGCAAGTGAGACCCTGTCCCTTAACAACCTAGACTGAGCGGGGGAAAGTGCTTAGGAGCACTTCCTGCTCCTGCAGAGGACCCAGGTTCTGTTCCCAGCACCCACCTGCTGGCTCACAGCCATCTGGAACTCCAGTTCCAGGGGACCCCAACACCCTCTCTTGGCCTAGGAACAGATATGACATACGGGCAAAACACTCATAAATAAATCCAATGGAGATACGTCCTTTTGGGGCGGAGACCATAAGTGGCTTGTAAGAAAGCTCAGATTCCGGGCTGGAGAGATGGCTCAGTGGTTAAGAGCACTTGCTCCTCTTCCAGAGAACCCGGGTTCGGTTCCCAGCACCCTCATCAGACGGCTGTAACCCCAGTACCAGGGGATCTGATGCCCTCTTCTGGGTTCCAAAAACACCTGCATGCATATGGTACATATATATATTTAACACTCACACACATAAATAAAATAAATGTTAAAGAGAATTTTAGAAAAGTAATATCGCGTTCTAAGCCTTGATCAGGAAGACAGGAGAGAACGGGCACATAACATGGCAACCCCTGTACACCGCTCCCCAGGCCTCCTGACCAGCGAGTCATGAGGCGGGTAAGCCAGAGCCGCACAGGGGGACTCCTCCCACCTCTCATCCTAGAGCTCCAGTGCTGTGTCACCGTCCTCACGGATGCTCACTGCTCCCTCCGCAGCTGCTCGTGGTCCCTGGCCTCACCAGGCCCCCACATGTGAGGGCTGCTGCGTTGCACGGAGGCCTGGCTCTGAGGAGGATGCCACGGCCGCTGGTCAGCTCCAGCCTGCACCATGAGTGAGGAGCCGCGTCTGGCCGGCAGTGCGGTGGGCTGGCTGGCGTGCGGAGGCCTGTCACTGCTGGCCAACGCCTGGGGCATCCTCAGTGTAGGTGCCAAGCAGAAGAAGTGGAAGCCTCTGGAGTTCCTGCTGTGCACGCTGGCGGCCACCCACATGCTCAACGTGGCGGTGCCCATCGCCACGTACGCCGTGGTGCAGCTGCGGCGGCAGCAGCCTGACTACGCGTGGAACGAGGGCCTCTGTAAAGTCTTCGTCTCCACCTTCTACACGCTCACGCTCGCCACCTGCTTCTCCGTCACCTCCATCTCCTATCACCGCATGTGGATGGTCCGATGGCCTGTCAACTACCGGTGAGCACAGGACAGCCTGGGGGCTTCTCAGGGAGGGGCCGGGGCTCCTGCACGGTTGTGCTATGCCAGGATGGCAGACATAGTCTGGGGATGCTGGGGCCACGCATGTACATGTGCCTGTGACCGAACATTAGTGTCACTCAGTACGGAAGTGCCTGATGAAAGGTGTGTGAACGGCTCTTGAGCAAGGAACAAGGCCCTGCGGTGCTAGCTGGGCGGAGACTACAATGTCAGTGGGGAGGGATGGTTAGGGCCCTGTGCGGTCCCTTACGGGCCTGTGAGTAACTCCAGGGTTCTCTATCCTGCCTTGCCCCCACGCCAGGCTGAGCAATGCCAAGAAGCAGGCGGTGCACACAGTCATGGGCATCTGGATGGTGTCCTTCATCCTGTCTGCCCTTCCTGCCGTCGGCTGGCACGACACGAGTGAGCGTTTCTACACCCACGGCTGCCGCTTCATCGTGGCCGAGATCGGCCTGGGTTTCGGCGTCTGCTTCTTGCTCCTAGTGGGAGGCAGCGTGGCCATGGGCATGGTCTGCACGGCCATTGCCCTCTTCCAGACGCTGGCCACGCAGGTCGGCCACCGGGCTGACCGCCATACCTTCACTGTGCCCACCATCGTGGTGGAGGACGCGCAGGGCAAGCGCCGCTCCTCCATTGACGGCTCAGAGCCCGCCAGAACCTCGCTGCAGATCACGGGCCTGGTGGCCACCATCGTGGTCATCTATGACTGCCTCATGGGCTTTCCTGTGCTGGTGGGTGAGCCTGTCAGGGATGTGGCTTCTGGGACAGCCTGGGGGCCGGGCATCGGATAGCCGAAACCTCTAAACCTGACTTCCTAGCTATGAGTCATCACTCCTCTATTTTCCAGATTTGGAAAGCAGAGTTCAGAGAGGTGCATGACTTGCCCAAAGCCAGGATAGATGTGATGAGACTTGAACCTTTGTCACCTAGGAGCTTTTTGTCACACTGCAGAGGCACTTCCCTTGTGTCACCTAAGGTCCCTTTGCGATGAGCAATGCCACTGCCTTCCCCTGCTCAGGTCCCAGGATGTGGCGAGGAGGTAAGGAACACTGGACTGGCATACGGCAGACGCCTAGCCTGTGAGGGTCAGATCGAAGGTCCATTGGAAGACGGCCTTGCTGACCATGGTCCAAGCGGGGCAGCGCCTGCCAGAGAAGGTCTGGAGAGAGAAGAGGCCAGGCCAGAGCCAGCCTGCTCACACAGGCAGGAGGGTTGCATCCCTGAGGTCACTGCAGGACACAGTCCCAGAGAGGTGTGGGAACAGGGGCAGCCTGCACCCTTGCCTCACCCCACTACCCTGCCCTCCGCAGGCCCTGCACCCTCCCTAGGGTACTTTTCTACAGCTGGGCCTGATACCCCTAGTGCTTGTGCCAACGGAAAGAGCAAAGAAGCTGCCCTGAGAAGCAGGAAGCACTGTAAAGACAGAGTAGGGCCTTAGAGGGAGTGCCGGGCCTACCCCAGCATTTTCTCAGAGCTGGGAACTGGGGAAGTAGGTGCCCCTGATGGAGCCCACTGCTTGTTGTAAACAATACCAGGACTTCTTTTTTTTTCTTTCTGGTTTTGGTTTTTCGAGACAGGGTTTCTCTGTGTAGCCTTAGCTGTCCTGGACTCACTTTGTAGACCAGGCTGGCCTCCAACTCACAGCGATCCGCTGGGCCCCTCCTCCCTGGAATTAAAGGCCTGTGCCACCACTACCCCACTACCCCAGCTTAATACTCAGGGTGGCAGGTGGCTCAGTGGTTAAGAACACTGGCTGTTCTTACAGAGCACCTGGGTTTGGTTCCCGCATCCACCTGGTGGCTCACAAGCATCTGCAGGCAGGCACATGGTACACATACGTGCAGGCAAATGCTTAAAAAAAAAAAAAACAACAAAAAACCTAGCTGAGCATGGCACATACCTTTAATCCCAGCACTCAGGAGGCAGAGGCAGGCAGATTGCTGGGAGTTTGAGGACAGCCAAGGCTACACAGAGAAACACTGTCTCGGTGGGGGGGGGGGGGCGGCTCGGGGGAGCTATAAAAACATTTTAAACCAGGCGTGGTGGTGCATGCCTGTAATCCCAGCACTCAGGGGAGGCAGAAGCAGACTGATCTCTGTTAGTTCGAGACCAGCCTGGTCTACAAACCAAGTCTAAGACAGCCAAGGCTACACAGAGGAAAGCCTGTCTCAAAAAAACAAAAAAGAAAACAAGAATTCTTGCCTTCTGTAGTATGGGTGTTGTTAGCCCATTTCACAGATGAGGAAACAGAGCCCCCAAGACTCACCAGCCTCCAAGGATCACGCAAATTGCAGAACAGACACCGCGTCCCCATTTTTACTCTGTTGTGACATCATTAAACACTTTCCAGGCAGATGAGGAGACCCTGGGAAGGGCCCTCAAGGCCACCTGGTTGGACCCTTTGACTATTGGGGTCTGAGCTTGTGAGTAGGGGCAAAGCTGAGGAGGTGGCCCAGAAGATATGGCAGTGACAGAAAACTGCAGGCTCAAGGTCTGTTTCTCCCAGTCTGTCCTTTGGAAGCAGGTGGCAGTAACTCCTGTCATGTCACCCGCGGGTACCCAGGAAGCTGCGGTCCAAATGTACTGGGGCGTGACACACAGAGCTGAGTTGTGTTCAGGGTAGATAGAGGCCCCTACCTTCGTTCACTCAATCCCTGGCCTTTTCCTCAGTGGGTCATGGGCTCACAGGTGGGGCGGATGTTGCGGGGAGAGGGGTAGGAGCAGGGGGTGGGGGCGGGGTCCTGTGAGTCAGGCCCAGCCCTGTGCCCACAGGTGGTGAGCTTCAGCAGCCTGCGGGCTGATTCTTCAGCACCCTGGATGGTGCTCTGTGTCCTGTGGTGCTCCGTGACCCAGGCCTTGCTGCTGCCTGTGTTCCTCTGGACCTGTGATCGCTACCGGGCCGACCTCAAGGCAGTCTGGGAGAAGTGCGTGGCCCTCATGGCTAACGATGACGACGAGGACTCTGACAACGGTAAGGGCGAGGACACCCCCTGGGTGGGAGGAGTCAGCTTGTTTGGCATTTCTCCACCACGTGGCACCCACCTGTTGGCCACCAGGTAACCTCCTGCGGCAACACAAGTATGGTAAGACGTTGCCGTGTGCCAAGAGCTGTCAGCCTGTGGTTGGAGTCCCATGGAGCCCCCACCGGAAATCTCGGCCGAGCTTAATATGTCAGCCTCCAAAGCATGGGATTTGAACCCAGAACCCTTGCCGGGTTCTGAAAACTAGTCCCTTCCTTGTGAGGATCCTGGAGCCTTCCAGGAAGCTTTCTACCGTCTTATGTTTCCTGCCCTGTCCTGCAGAGGCCAGCCTAGATGGCGGCATCTCCCCCGACCTTGTATTGGAGCGCTCCCTTGACTACAGCTATGGAGGTGACTACATGGCTCTGGACAGGATGGCCAAACATGAGCTCTCAGCCATGGAAGGAGGCTTACCCCAGCTCTATCCCCTGTGGAAACTGCAGGAGGATCGAATGCAGTATCTGCAGGTAGGCTGAGGCAGAGCACAGGAGCCTTGTAAGTCTGTGGTCTCTCTCTCTGTCTCTCTCTCTCCCTCTCTCTCTCTCTTACACATACACACGCACGGGCGCGCGCGCGCGCACACACACACACAAACCTATGTGGGTGGGCCCATGTTACCCCTACTCTGAAAGAGGGGTCCATTGGTGTCTGTACTGTGAACCTTCCCATGAGCCTTGTCTCCGACCGACCCCAAGTTTCAACCAACACCGAGGTTCAGAGAGGTTGTCACTTGCCCCAAATCTCACAGCTTCAAGGCGAGGGGGGGGCCCTGATCCCTGACCCACACACTGCTCTGCAGGGCGCGGGGAGGCATCGGTGCGGGTTTCCAGGAGGGCAGCCCTGTCTCAGCCCGGCCGGATGCTCGCAGGTCCCGCCCACCCGGCGGTTCTCCAACGACGACGCCGACATGTGGGCGGCCGCCCCCCTGCCCACCTTCCTCCCGCGCTGGAGCTCCGGCGAGGACTTGGCAGCCCTGGCACACCTAATGCTGCCAGCGGGGCCCGACCGGCGGCGGGGGAGCCTGCTGGCCTTCGCCGAGGATGCGCCCCCTTTCCGCCCGTGCCGTCGCTCTGCGGAGAGCTTGCTGTCTCTACAGCCCTCGTCTGTAGAGGGCGGCCGGCGTCGTATCCAGGACTCGCCTCCCGGCAGCCCGCATCGCCGCCCAGGCCCCGGCACCCGCTCTGCCTCGGTCTCGTTGCTACCCGACACCTTCGCGCTGACCGCCTTCGAGCGCGAGCCGCAGGCTCTGCGTCGTCTGCCTGCCCCCGTACGGCCCTTCCCTGCTGCCTCGGACGGCTCGGAGCCGGGTGAGGTCCCGACACCCCCTAGCAGTCGTGCGCAAAGTACCCAGGGACGCCGGGCGGCGCGCGCGCAGGCGGGGCCCCTGCAGAGCGGCCTGAGTGTGTCGTGGGGCGAGCCCGGTGGGCTGCAGGCGGCGGGTTGCGGCAGCACTAGCAGCTTTCTGAGCTCGCCCTCTGAGTCCTCGGGCTACGTCACGCTGCACTCAGACTCGCTGGGCTCTGCGTCCTAGGGCCCTCCAGGTCCTCTCCAGAGTCGCCATGCAGAAGGAAGAGGCACAGCACCAAAGATGCCACCAAGTGGGTTAGGCGCACAGGCAAGTGCCACCCACCCTAGGAGTGAGTGGATGGTGGACTGTGTGCCCCTCCTATAGTTCCTTTTGATATTGCCTGGAGGGACGATGGCCACCCTGGATGGATGCACAGGACAGAAACGTAATGCTGGGCGCGGCATCACCCAGGAGGAGGCCGACTTTGCCTGTGTAGGGGGAGTGGCCTCTGCACGTTTGGTACACCTCTGGGGCTAGACTGAGTTGCAGGGAACCCTGAGACCCGACCATCATGAAAAAGGACAAAATCCCTTCTTGGAGAAGATTAAGCCGAAACCCACTGGACTGCGTTCAACTTTGCTCACCCTGCAACTGGCTTGCTTCACGGGTGTGGCAGTGTAGAGCGTCTGTAAGCACAGGGCGGTGTCAGAGCCCAAACAAGTTCTACTGAGCAGGCTTTCCTGTGACCTGCCTCAGTTTCCCCATCTCCGATGAGTGGATGACCATGATACACCTCTCAGGGCTGTTTGAAGAACATTCCTGGTCTATGTGCCGTCGTCGTACTTGAATGGACCAGATGGTGAGACGTAGTCCAAAGGCCCTTTGTTAGGGTCAGCCTTCAGCAAGTGGCTCCCAGATGGGAGGCCTCCCAGTCTCCATGACCTTTGCCCTCTTGGAGTCTCACCCCACTCTAGCTAAAGCACAGCACCCATGGGTGTAACAGCCACCTCGACTCCACCGTATTGCCTGTCCCCCACTGTGTCGGCACCTCCGTGATCCTGTTCTGAAGGCCGTGGGTACTGAGGACTAAAGCGAATAGAAGTGGGCCTCCATGCCTTGGTGCCCAGCTCCACGGTTCCCACGTCCACTGCAAGGAAGGGCTTTGCTCTCTCTGTCCTGGGTAGACCCCTTTTTGGGTCTGGGCTGTGCCATGGACATAGATACGGGCAAGGAGAGACCCAGGGCTGGGAGCTGAGGGCAAAGGGGTAGTGCTGTCACCATACAGCGGACCCTCTGTGTTGGGACCTGGACCTGGTCTCAGGGCCAGTTCAGAGCCAGCCCATGTGTCCTATTCTCCACAGCCAGGCCCATCCCCTCTCCGTCTCCAGACAGAGTTCCAACCCCAGCTGGGGACGGGGGTGGGGGGGTGCATGATGGCTCTACCCTAGGCCTCAGGGGTCTCTGTAGTCCCCTCCCTGGCTGTGGGGTAAATGAAAGATAAACCATCATGGAAAAGAAACCGGGGGACTGTGGTCCATCTTTGGACTTGGGAGAAGCTGCCTCTGGCCATTTGCTGCTGTGCCTTTAGGGACTGACATGTCACATAGGGGCAGAGGCCACCAGCTAGCCACTGTCTCCCTCACTGGCCTCAAATGGTCAATTTGTCACCTTGGGTTTTCACTCTGTATTTTGTATTCAATGGCAATACTTGTAACGGGGACGTGGGTTCCCTAAATCACTCCTACTTTTTACAGAACCTTAAGGGCAGACCCCACGCAGAGGACGCTAGGCATCTAGGCCTCTTTCCCACACCCTGTTCAGTCTCCCTGTGTGCTGACACCTCTAAGGACCTTGACCCTGGGGTTGCTGGTAAGAGCGATCTATACACCACCGCCCAGCCCACAGTCAGGGATTCGTTTGTAGCTTTTTTGGAAAAAAACAAAAAACAGCATTTTTTTCTGTACAGAACTCAATAAAAATTTCCTCATGGTTTGCACACAGCCTTCTGGGGCTGGGCTTTGGGGGAACCTGTTTTCACAGGACCAACCACCTGCTCCCCAAATCTATCTCCGTCTAGGGCCTGAAGCCTAGGCCAGCACGTTCCCTTAGACTTGCCACTTCTCCAAGCAGGTGCTGCAGTCCCGCCTGGCCAGTGAGCCAGACCTGGGCCCACAACGGCAGTGGGTGGGCCCCAACGCCCATACATAGATCCTCTGTCACAGGCGGCATCCTGGCGCCTGTTGTTGAGCCAGGATTTGACCAGCACTGAGAAATTGACTCAGAACAAGGACTGGGCACTAGCCTGGCGGTACTCTCAGGTCGTCCTCTCCCCCCCCCCCCGCCCCCACTCCCGCCCTCCCACACACCCTCCCTATAGAATTCAAACTGCTTGTTCTGGTTCTCTCTGTGAGAGCGCCACCTGGCGGTAGCAGAGAAAAACTCTTGGCTTTTCTCCCACTTGGCTGACCAAAGGCCGCTTTGAGAAGGCCACAGCTGGTACCTCCGCACTAGTTCTTGCTCCAGAGAGCCTGCTGTGTGGGGTCTGTTAGGGTGGGATAGCCAAGTTGCAGAGAATACTGAATAGACGACCATATTTACCCTCAGGGAAAGAGTCCCCCCCCCACCCCAAACTTGAAATTACCCCTTAAGTAGTTGATATTTGTGGTGCACTCAGGTCTCAGTCTCCGTACTTACGCCCAGTCTTTATTTATAATTGTACGTTGGTAATAGAAGGTGCTGGGATTTCAAACTGGACCCCAGGCTGGTCCAGGACAGGAGCCCGGGAGCGGAAAAACTGATTTCTCTCCCCCACCACAGTCGCAGCGCATGGTAAATGGCGCTTAGTTCCAGTCTAGGGCTCAGAAGGCACTACGTCGTCCCGGGGACCGGTCTTTGCAGGACACAAAAAGCGCAGCTCTCAGCAGTGCCACGCAGAGTGGGCAGGACCTGGGCGGTGCGTGCGCGGCACTTAATGCACCTTAGGGGCGGGGCCAGGGCTCCTTGCCAGGGCCCGCAGCCATAGATATTTCCGCAAGGGCAAGGAGAGCGCGCCCGCAGGGTGGGCCGGGCGCAGAGGGGGTGATGGGTTGCGATGGTGGCGAGAGGGTTCTTGGGTGAGGGTAGGATGGGAGCCCCTCGCTGAAGGGGCGGGGCCCGGCGCGCTTTGTGCGGGTGGGAACTAAGAGCCCGAGGCAGACTGAATGGGCCAGGGCGGGGCAGCGATTCTCCTCGCTGCGAGGGGTCCGCTCTGCGCCGCTGGCGACCGCGTTTCCCACCGCGACGCAGCGTTGGAGAGGGGGCAGGGGGCTGACTGCCAGTCTCGGGTTCCTGGGAAAGGGGCACAGCCCACCCGTCCCCTCCCAGCTTCACCAGAAGCGTGGAGTACTGGTCTGTCTGGAGTGGGTGAGTTCACCTAGGCGTGCAGACTCCATCCACAAGTGGATTTCCCCGCAGCCCCACCAGGCTACTGACAAGAGTCCCTGCAGTCACCATGGGTGCACCAAAAATAGTTTCTGCGTCCCTAGACTAGACGACGGGGTGAAGGGGGTGGGGGCGGGGACGGGGAAGGGCTTGAGTCTAAATCCTTGCCTTGGCCTCACCAGGGCCTCCACACGCGAAACCCGGGTCTCGGGCTCTCGGCTCGGCAGTTTGACGCCGGTTGTGGTGCCACAACGCCAGCAGAGGACTCTAGGAGACTTCCAGGGAGAGGGAGCGGGGACAGCGGGGGCTGAGAACCACGAGCCGCGGGAGCAGGAGCCCAGGCAGCCGGGAGGCAGGGGCTGGCGCTGTCCGTGGTGCTGCCCGCCCTGCCTTCGCCCACCAGGGGGCAGCGCAGGCCGCCTGCGTTCTCTCCCCGCCGAAGCCTCTGGCTCACTCCAGGTAAGCCGCCTCGGCAGCCAGACGGGTTGTCCGCCCCACTGGGTACTGGCCAGGGTCCTGGAGGAAGGAAGGAAGGAAGGAAGGAAGGAAGGAAGGAAGGAAGGAAGGAAGGAAGGAGGGAGGGAGGGAGGGAGGGAGGGGAAAAAGCATAAACACAGCAAGAGAGAAGATGATCTCCTTAGTGGGGCAGACCTATGCTCATGGGCCTTAGCTGCTCGTCCCCACATCCACCGCAGCTAGGTGGCAGACTGTCCCCCCCCCAGTTCTCTCTACCCACCCCCCCACCCCCACCCCAGGTAAACACTCTGTATTGCAGACTGGTCTCCAACTCTTCTCCTCCCTCAGCTTCCCAAGGATTGGGTTTACTGGCAAACCACACTATTCCCAGCCCCAAGCCCCCATGGCTGGCTCTCACACGCCCCTCCCAGTGTCACACTGTAGATCTGTCTTCAAGGCCTTACATCACTACCTTGCAATGAATTCTGGAGGCTTTTCATGTACTTGACACTCAATTCCAGGATGTCAGCCTTCTCCAGCTTGCGTTTCCGTATCTGTCAAGCCACAGAAAGACGCTCTTGCCAGGCCGCCGGGGAAGGGGCGGGCCCACGGTCCCCCTCCTCTCCTGCCTTACCTGGTGTGAGTAGTGTCTTTCCAGGAGAGACCTGAGCTGCTCCAGTGACATATTGATGCGTGCGCGGCGCTTCTTCTCCATCAGAGGCTTGGAGATCTGAAGGCCAGCCAGCCGTTTTTAGAGGGAAGGCCCTAGCTTTCCAGAGGGCCTCCGCTCCCTCTGACCCAGGAGGTTCCCACCCCAGGGGTTTCCACCCCACACCTTTCAGGACACCAGACCTTTCGGAAGCTGCTGGCTGGGCCACTGGGGCTGTCTTTCGCTGAGAGCTCAGTGCTCATGGCGTGACGTCGGCACGGGCAGTGGGCTGCGCTGCCTTTATAGGGTACCTCGTTTACATGTCAATGAGGCTCTAGGAACTGGGAAAACTCAGAGGGGGAGGGGACAGAAAGGGGATGCAAGGAGAGACGTTTTCCTGACCCTCTATGGGGCCCCTTCCAACAGCCCAGACTGCCTCTGGCTTTCCTGCTCCCCCAGGACTCCTTTCCAGTTTAAAAAAAAAAAAGACAACTTTTCATTGACTCACCACTACTCCAGTCTGTATGCTCTTCCCAAGCCCTGGCCCCCTAGGCATCATTGGGCCAGCTACTGTAGATTCTGAACCTCACCACTGTCTCTACTTGTCAAGTCCTGGCTGCTTATCACCCAAAATCCTTCTAGTGGTCCACCCACCGCTATAGCAATGAGCTTTGTGAGCTGTGGACCACCCTAGATGATGTTGATGATGATGATGATGATGATGATGATGCCCTAGGTGTCCTGAGGCCTGATAAAGATGCTGAGGCAAGGAGTGCTAGCCAGTGATGCTTTTCCGCTCCCTTCACGCTCTGGCCTCGCTGAGACGCTGAATTAGTCATCCTAATGTCAGGACAATGTAGCAATTTTCTGCCTGTGGTTGCTCAAAGCCGTGGGGGCCTTGCAGCAACATGTGTCCCATTAAAGCGTGCAGCCCGCCCTCAGGGCCACAACAGGCCTCCGCCTTCCGAGGACCCAGAGACTGGAGCATTGACTGGTAGGACCCAGTATAGAGACTTCTAACTGGGAGGCAGACCACTCCACCCCCAGGCCGGGGCTTCTGTGCTTGTCACTCTGATGAAGGACCAGTCTCTTAAAACAACTGAGCCAGGCATGGTGCGCACGCCTTTAATCCCAGCACTCAGGAGGCAGAGGCAGGCAGATTGCTGTGAGTTTGAGGCCAGCATGGTCTACAAAGTGAGTCCAGGACAGCCAAGGCTACACAGAGAAACCCTGTCTCAAGAACAAAAAAAAAAAAGAAAAAGAAAAGAAAAGAAAACTGAGCCAGATGTGTTGGCACATGCCTTTAATCACAGAACTCAGGAGTTAGAGGCAGGCAGATCTCTGAGTTCCAGGGTAGTCTGGTTTTAGAAGGAAGGACAACCTAGGCTACACACACACACACACACACACACACACACAGAGAGAGAGAGAGAGAGAGAGAGAGAGAGAGAGAGAGAGAGAGAGAGAGAGGGACTGAGCGCACGACTGGAGTTGTAGCTTCTGTAGCTTTGAGGCAAGTGCAGACTACACTGTAGATTTCTGTACACTTTTCCATTTCTCATGTTATGGGGACACAGGAAGTACAGCAAAGGAGGCTCTGTGACCACCTGCTACAGGAAGGCTAGGCTCTACATCAGGGCTGCAATCTGCACCACCACCACCAAGGACCCACTGGACCAAGGAAATTTGACTGTGACTGATGAGAAGGCTGGCCTCCAGGATAATTCTTCGGTTCAAACATAGATAGTTCTTTTTTCTTGCACTCTGATGGTCTTAGTTTGGGGTCAGACTGTTGAACTGGCATTCTCATGCTATAGGAAGTGGTCCAAGTCTTACAGCATTCTCTGTGGCCAAGTGATGGGGGGGGGGTGGCGGGTGGAGGCCTAAGAGGATATTGCTGGGTCAAGATGCCCCCCAGGCAGGGCATCTTTCTGACCCCCACCAGTTTGTCTCCCTCTGAGCATTGACGGGCCTCGTCCTTGCGCTCCCAAGCGCCGAGCAGCGTGGAGAATCGAGTCCCGCCCTCCCCCTTTCAGGTCCAGGCAAAGGTGACCACAACTCCAAGACTCTGGAAGGTTCTCCGGTCCCCTTCTCCCCCGCCTTAGGGAGAGTGGGCCAGGTCTTGGTGCGTTTGGATCCTGGGCTGGTGATGGGGCTGAAGTTTAGAGGCAAGCGCTGGCACGCGCCGGTCAGCTTTAAAGCTCCTGGGATAGCTGGGCCCGGGCAGCCTGCGTGCGAGTTAGGTAAGGTTTTAGGGGTGGCGGCGGCGCGGTACAAAGGCGCCGCGGGGCCGGCAGGCGGGAGGCTCCGCACAAAGGGAGCAGCGGAGTGTTAAGGGCATTGTGCTGGTCTCAAAAAGCGGCGCCTGCGTCCGCCTTCTCCGGGCTAAACTCCCGGCGCCCCGCGGCGCACGGGCTTCCAGCTGCCGCACATCTGTAGGGAGGCCGGGCGCGCGCCTCACCTCGGCGGTCCCCTCCACCCTTCAACGCTCTCAAGCCGAGCCAGCAGTGGGGCAATTTGTCTTGTAATTACAATACTTCCCCTAGAAACTGCTGTCCGCGCCTTTCAGTCCTGTGCATTAGCAAACCAATGGTTTTGTGCACAACTTTCCCAGCGCACCGCGGGGCGCCGGGCACTGAGCCCGCCCACTCTCCAGAATTAGGGTCACTATAAACTAACTCCCTTTCTCTCGCCCCCGCCCGCACCCCAGTACCCTGCACTGTCTGGGCCATAACCCTCACAAGTCTATGCCCCGGGATCCGGCCTGCACTGGGTGTGACCGCTCACGTGGGTAGCTAAGTGTTTCTTAGGTAGTGGGAAATTGACCACAGAATGAACTAACTCTCAATGTTGTCCTTTGGCTGAGGGAAGTGAGGCCCGGCCGCCGGGACCGGATTCTCAGCGGTTGCGCTCTGCTAGGATCCATGGAACAGGCCACTCTCCTGTGGGACAGCTCTTGGGCAGGGGTCTTTCTACCTGTGCGGACTTCTCTGCTGTTCCTTCTTCCATTGCTACAAAACACCTCTCAATTCCCGCTCCTGAGGCTGAGTGAGGTGGGCAGGGAC
Source organism: Acomys minous (assembly GCF_964271855.1). NCBI lineage: Eukaryota > Metazoa > Chordata > Mammalia > Rodentia > Muridae > Acomys > Acomys minous. The sequence continues at coordinate 125,856,898 of NC_140487.1, forward strand.
CCACCTCATCCCCACCCCCACCCCCTTTCCCCGGAGCTCTGGAACTGCCCTCTTCTTTACACTACAGTAGCTTCCATTACGGCATCTTCCTCTAGGGCAGCCCACTAAGTTACATCCAGCAAGGCCTTGGGAAAAGATGGCAGTTAGAGATGCAAGCTAACCCACCCAGGAGACAGAGCTTTGCCAGAGGTGAGGAGAAACAGCCGCTCACCAGTGTCCTCTCTAAGCAAAGTACTCTCTCTTTGACTGTTCGGAAGGTCACGGACCAACTTAGAAACCCTGCTTATGCAAACAGGGATATAGGTCACCAGCTCCCTCTCTGTCTTTAGCACTCAGGGTCCCGAGGCACCTGGCAAGGAGCAGAGGCCCGGGAGAAGTAAGGGGAAACCCAGGCCCCCTTTGCTTATTCAAGGAATAAAAGGTTCTTGTAGAATCCCGGGGGGCTCTCGGCCCACCCTCACCCCACTGAGGGATTTGAGTGTGAAAACGGACCCGGTGCCTTTGTGTCTTTCCCACTCGAGTTTGGCAAAAAGCACACAAAGGTCTGGAAACAAGGTGAAGAAGTGGTTTGAAGCTCCCAAACGAACGTCCCATCTCCCATCCCAGGAGGCAGCGCTGGGTCCTGGGTGAGAGCCCCTTTCTTCCTGCACTGCCAGCTTTAAACCCAGGCTATGCCCGGCACAGACTGCTGCTGCCAGTGCTGGTGCTGCTTGGAAGAAAATGCCTGTCGCCCTCTGCAGATGTGTCTCAAAGTAGGACGAAGTGATGGCCGTGTGTAATTAATGACCAGGGACACAGCAAAGGCCTTGAAATGACTCAGCCGATTGTCTCCAGATGGGGTTGGAGAGGCTGCAATTGTTTAACCCTCTTCAGCTGTGTTGAGACTTGGAATAGCCCAGTAGCCAAGGGCCCTTCAGGGGACAAAGGCTGGGACTTTAGTGAGTGCATCAACAGTGACCACGCTGGCCCAGCTCAGAAGAGTGGATTCAGAGAGCCCGCTCTTTGTCCTGGCCTTTTGTGTCTCCCCTGAGCTGGCTCTAATCTTTAAATATTTACCCGGCCTTTTTGTGCACGTGTGACTTTTGCACCCTGGGCTGGTGTGCTCATAAACCACGAGCCATTTACCAGACTGGAAAGAGGTGCTTTCATCCCTGAGCCTGAGGAGAGAAAACTTTTGTGTGGGGGGGGGGAGGGGGGGAGACAGGGCTCTCTCTAGCAGAGACCCTCAGCTGAGTTGGGCAGACTCCTCCCTGCCACCCTCACTTCTGGTTAGGCCTGAGGCCTTGAATAACCAGGAGCTGGGGCGTGGCGGGGGTGGGGTGGGGGTGGGGGTGGGGGAGACACGACAACACTACACAGCTCTCTGCAAATGACTGCTCTGGCATCCATCACCGAGGAGGGGGAGGTGAGCTTCCTGGGCTTTTTCTCCTGCTTGGCTTCAGGCTTTTTGATAAAAGAACAGAAGCCAACATCCACCCTGGGAGTTTTGTGTGTAGGATAAGCTGCTTGCTTATGTACCTGTGTGAAGCATCAATGCCTGTCTCGTCCGTGCGTCTGTGCACCTGCCTTGGGCTTGTTCTATGCCCCTCTTCATAATCTCTCTTGCTTAAGAAACAAAACTCGGTGCACGCCTTTAACCCCAGCACTCGGGGGGAGGGGGTGGGGGGTGGGCAGAGGCAGGTGGATCGCTGTGAGTTCAAGGCCAGCCTGGTCTACAAAGCGAGTCCAGGACAGGCAAGACTATGCAGAGAAACCCTGTCTCAAAAAAACCCAAACTCTGGGGGCTGAAGAGATGGCTCATTGGTTAAGAGTACATACTGGGAAAAAAAAAAAAAGACAGCTTGCAGAAGACAGCTCACAGCCACCCGTACGTAATCCCAACTCCAGGGGGTTCAACTTGCCTTTGGCCTCCACTGGCACTTGCACTCACATGCACGCATGCACACACACACAATTAAAAAAATATAGCCATATAATCTAAAGGTCCAAGGTTCAAATCTTTTTTTTTTTATCTTTTTTTATCTTTACTTATTTACTACTGTGTATACAGTGCTCTGCCTGCATGTACACCTGCAGGCCAGAAGAGGGCATCAGATCATATTATAGATGGTTGTGAGCCACCATGTGGTTGCTGGGAATTGAACTCAGGACCCCTGGAGGAGCAGTCAGTGCTCTTAACCTCTGAGCCATCTCTCCAACCCCAAGGTTCAAGTGTTATCTTTAAAAATGCCCATATCCCAAGGCTACACAGAGAAACCCTGTCTTGAAAAACCGAAAAAGAAGAAAAAAATGCCCATATAGCTTAGTGTGTAATAAATATAAATCTGAAAACAAAAAAAAAGCCAGGCAGCGGTGGTACATGCCTTTAATCCCAGCACTCGGGAGGCAGAGGCAGGCGGATCACTGTGAGTTTGAGGCCAGCCTGGTCTACAAAGCGAGTCCAGGACAGCCAAGGCTACACAGAGAAACCCTATCTGGAAAAGCAAAAACAAAAACAAAAAACAAAAGATGGGGGCTGGAGAGATGGCTCAGTGGTTAAGAGCGCCACCTGCTCTTCCAGAGGTCCTGAGTTCAATTCCCAGCAACCACATGGTGGCTCACAACCATCTATAATGTAATCTGATACCCTCTTCTGCAGATAAAGTACTCATATGCAATAAATAAAATAAATAAATCTTTAAAAAAAAAAAAAGATGGAAAGCCGGGCATGGTGGCGCACACCTTTAGTCCCAGCACTCAGTAATCGCCTCAGGCCCTGAGGAATCGAGTTAGGCTGTACAGGGCAACAGCCATAAGAACTGCTTGGCCCCAGCCTGAACCTTCTGTTCCACTTGCAGAAACAATGTGCCCAGGCACCAAAAACAACCTTCCACGAGACCACGAAATACCTGTAAGTTCCTGTAGCTACCGACACATGCGTGCATATGGCCCCAGCCCCACTAAGTGCACTGAGCCTTTTTCACACAGAACAAAGGTTGGGGGCCCTTTGCTGTTCCACGAATGCAGCCTCAGCCTTCGAGATCTGCCAGCTTCTCAGCTTCACTTTCCTTACGCTTGTCTAAAACAAGAGAGTTCTCCAGCTGGGCCCTGGGCAGGAAAGCTGCCTCAGCCTGTGGTGGTGGCATCTGAGGACAAGAGGAGGCATGGGCTGCAGAGAGACCCTGGAGAAAGAGCTGCTTTTGTGCTTGCCTGCAAGCTCCCAGGACAAAACACATTCAAATGCTTATTTTCAAGAAAAGGAAGCGATCCGTCGCAGAGCTGGGCATTTCCCCCTTTCTTTCTGACTGTTGTCAGGTCTGTTGCCTCCTCTGCCTACACAACTGAGCCCCATTGATCAGACTGCTTCCCTCTCCTCCAAGAAAAGGCTGTGTGCCCCTCTGCGTGACTGTTTTCCTGGTCTGCGTATGCTCCTCGTGGGTATATGTGCTCTCTGTGTATAACCGTTTCCTTGGGTATACACGCTCTTTGTGTGTGGCTATGTATCTGGATGTATGTGTGCTGCGCGTGCGGCTGTTTCCCCGGGTGTATGCGCTCTCCAAATGTGACTGTATCTCAGGTTGTGTGCGCTCCCTGGGTGTACTTGCTTCTGTGGCTATAGGCACTGTCTGAAACTGTGTCCCCTGGTTGTGTGCATGTTCTGTGTGACTGTTTCTCTGGGGGTGCACATGGCCAGATGTGATACGTTTGTCTGCTTGCCCCTGTCCTTCCTCACTGCACTATGAGTTCCGCATCCAGACAGCTTTAGCAATTCCTAAGGGTCCCACCCCCCGGAGTGTAGCCCCATCTGGCGGAGGACATCTTTTCCTTTCTCCCACCTCTAGGTCAGGGATGAAGAAGGACTGAGGCCTCAGGGGAGGTCATAGGCAGAAGAGAGTTGCTCAGGTTACCCTTTGCTCGGTGCCTAAGAGTGGCGATCAAAAGCTCAGGGCCAGAAAAGGCGGATGAAGGGGCCTGCCTCAGCCAGAGAGGGTTTTGTGTCCCGGGCTCAAGACCCTCCCTGAAGTGACGGGCAACAGGCCCCTCTAGTGGCTTATGCTGTGTCCTGGTGCAGGGGAGAGGTCCTGAGTCTGGGGAGGCCATGGGAAACCGGACAGTAGCCCAGACTTCTGTCTCAGCCCAGGCCTCCTTCTAGTATGGAGCTGCAGCTGTCACCTTTGTGTCCTGCTTCCCTTTCAGTGTCAGATTGACACAGCCTAGTTATCTGAGAAGAACGCCCAATTGAGGACTTGCCTAAAGCAAACTGGGCATGCCTGGGGGCGGGGGGGGGGGGCAGCATTCCTCAGGCAGGGGATCCCGGACTGTAAGAGAAAGCTAGCCGAGGAGGAGCAGGTGAGCCAGCCTGGAAGCAGCGTTTCTTCCTGCCCTGACTTCTCTCAGTGATGGACTCTGAGTCCCTTTCGGTCAGCATTTTACCACAGCAATGGAAGGAAGACTAGAACGCCTTATTTGGTGTGTATGTGCCCCGCGGGGGTTTCATCTCCAACCATCAAATCTGTTTCTAGTTCCTATCACTTCACTTTCACAAATGTGCCCCAAACACCATCTCAACACGGCCCAGGGCTTTCTAGATTATTCTAGCTTTACTCTTCTGGGAACACCTCTATCACCAAGAACAGTCAGGGTCAGAACTCAAACAGGAGCTCAGCAGAAGCCACAGAGGTTGGGGCTGCTCGGTGGCTGGCTCCCTTGCCCGTGCGGAGCTTTCTTAGACAGCCCAGGAAGACCTGACCAAGAACGGTGCCGCCCAGCCCACAGCTCCGTCGAGATTGCTCCCTCACAGGCATGCCCACAGCCCAACTCCTCGATGAAGCCTACTCTTTTCAGATGACGATGTTAGGCTCTGCCAATGTGACAGTTAAGGCTAAGCAGGACACCAGATAACTGTCAGTCCAAGACAGTGAAACCAGGACTCCATTTTACAGGAAGACAAGGCTCACAGAAGTTACCTATCACCAAGATGCTGAGCACTTTAGCCTGGGTTCCCCATCGCCCATACATCAAGGCTCCTGACAAGACTTGCTGCTGACGCGTTCCTGTGCAGGACACGCCACAGCAGCCCACCTTTAGCTTCCCCGGGGCCGGTCTCCCGCCCTGCTTAGGCTTGCTCCTTCCTGCCTCTGCTTTTTAAATCCAGCACCAGCTCTTGCTCGCTCAATGGTGTCCTCATTTCCAGGAGCAAACATCGCCAGTTCCTAAGGTCGGCCATGCACTTCCCCGTGCTGCGGCCCTCTTCCCTGGACTCAAACCAAACCCACCAAACCAACTCCAGGATCCACACCACGGCCTGGGGGTGTAATGCAGAGGCTGGGGAGTGGAAGTTTCAAGGGCGATGTCTTCTAGATATCTGAGAGTTTGAAGCTGTCCTGGCCTACACAGGGATACCGTCTCAAAAGCAAAGCAAGGCTGGGCGTGTAGTCCGTGCCATCCATCCCAGATCTATCAAAGCAGAGGCAGGTGGATCTTGACAAGCTGGATTCCAGCCGGGTCAAACCCTCATTGTGTTGTGCCTCATACATGTGTACAGATGCTATATAGATTTAAAATGACAAGAGGGGGCTGGAGAGACGGCTCAGAGGTTAAGAGCATTGTCCGTTCTTCCAAAAGGTCCTGAGTTCAATTCCTAGCAACCACATGGTGGCTCACAACCATCTATAATGAGATCTGGTGCCCTCTTCTGGTGTGCAGGTGTACATGGGGCAGAATACTGTATAAATAATAAATAAAAAAAAACTTAAAAAACCAAATAAAATGGCAAAAAGTGAAGAACTTCCGATCTTAACACTAACATCTTTATTATAGGCAATATGGAAAACACACACTCACACGCACACGCGCACACACACTATTCCGGTCAATAAAAATCTTGCAGAATGTTGACACCTAAAGGTATCACTCACGTTACGCTTCTTCCCCCAAAGTTGGGCACGCTGCCTGTAAAAACCAGTATTCCCACTTGGTGAGGAGGGGTGATTCCGTTTCAGGGAGGCCACGCCACGAAGGCGCGCCCAGGTGCCAACGAGGGGTCGCTTCTGCTCGGTTGTCTCCTGGGCTCTAGACTCGGGGCGAACTTCTACAGGGCGACGAGGCCACTTCCGGGCTGAAGCACCGCCCTGTGCTGACGTCAGGTGGTCCCGAGGCGGCGGGGCGTGGCTTGCGGGGCGTGGCCTGGTGGGCGGGGTCGCTCGCTCCAAATTCCAGACCTCAGCCGTGCGCGGCGGCATTCTCGCGAGAGCTCGCCGGCAGCGCGCAGCTCCGGGCACCTGCCCTTCCCGCGCCGGCGTCGGCGGCAGAGTGCGCAGGCGCGGCCCTCGGGTTTCCCCGGCTACCGTCGGCGCTCCGGCCCTCTAGTCCGCCGCCGGCTCTTCCGCCGCCCTGCGCCATGGCGGGCTGCGCGGCGCGGGTTCCGCCGGGCTCCGAGGCGCGCCTCAGCCTCGCTACCTTCCTCCTGGGCGCCTCGGTGCTCGCCCTGCCGCTGCTCACGCGCGCCGGCCTGCAGGGCCGCACCGGGCTGGCGCTTTACGTGGCCGGGCTCAACGCGCTGCTGCTGCTGCTCTACCGGCCGCCGCGCTACCAGGTGCGGGTCGGGTGCGGAGGGACCGCGGGCGGGCGGGCGGGCGGCACGGGTGGACCGGTTGGCAGGGACACGGACCAGGGACGGGGCGGGACAGACAAGATGGACCCGGAGACCTGGACCCCAAACCGGGACCAGGGACTGACGGGGGGACCGGGACCGGGACCGGGCGGGGGCAGGGTGGGCGGAGTAGGTGAGGACCGGGCAGGACCGAGCTGGCTGCGATGGGCCAGGGCGGGCCGGGTGCACTGGACACAGGGCTCAGGGACGGACCAGGCGGGGACTAGGATCCGACAGGCAGGGCTGGGTCGATGGACAGGGCACAGGGACGGGGCCGGCGGGGAGTACGGGTGGGAGCTAGTCTAGAGGGAGTGCGTTAAAGAAACCGGCGGTGGTGGGTTTACCCCCGCCCCGCGTTACGGGATGCCTCCCACGGGCTTGTATCTCAACCATAAGTTGAGGTCGCAGGAGGGACCCACTTCTAGCTTTGGGTGTCAGTTGCATTTCCTGTCCATCAGCAGCTTCGGCGGAGGCACGTCAAGTGGGAAGTAAGCGAGCTAACCCACGGGTTTTTAGTTTATGTGATGTCAGGTGTGGTGTTTTACCTGCTGGTCAAACGCCCCAACTTCACAGAGGTGACTGGGCACGGAGTTCGAGCGTTCTCATTAGAGTCGTTGACATGGGAGTATCAGCCATAAACAGGGCTTAAACAGTTTTTTTCTATAGATGGCCCTGTTTTTGCTATCAGTAACAATAATTATTACTATGGCTGTTAAGATTGGTTATTCTTAGGTGTTTTGCTTGGTGAGCCCGCTATGCTGCCCTAAAAATGCAATACTGTTGTTATTCCCGTGGCGTAGATGGGTAAAATCCTATTTAAGTAACTTGCTGAGCAGGATTTGAAACCAAGCCGTCCCTCTTTATCTCTTGAGTGAGTGGACTCTTCTCTGAGGGCCTTGCTAATCCAGGACAGTCTGAGTCTGGCTGTGGGCTCTGACAATGGAACACCTGGTGACTGCGGCTTTTTGGGGATGTGTTTCAGATAGCCATCCGAGCCTGTTTCCTCGGCTTTGTGTTTGGCTGCGGTGTGCTGCTAAGTTTCAGCCAGTCCTCTTGGAATCACTTTGGCTGGTAAGAAAGACTTTGGGAGTGATGGTGTTGAGGTGAGGGTCAACAGTAGTGGGGGAGTAGGGGCCTCTCCTCATCCCTGTCTGGGCTCCCATAGAACAGCGGGCTGGCTAGGATTCTGAAGAAGCAGCCTCCTGCCTCCTCTGAGTTCCCACATCTCAGTCTGCTGAACACATTGTGCATGTCAGTGGATCCCGTGGTGGATGAAGCGTGTCTCCATCACCCCAAGCTGCTCTGATGAGCCCTTCCCTGAAGGGGTGCAGGCCCGCGGTGATGGGAAGGGGCAAGCCTTCCGGTGTCTTCTAAGCCTTTTCCATCTCGGTTTCTATTAGGTCCCGGCTAGTGCCTCCCCCACAGCCAGTGTAGGATTTCCCCCTACACTATGAGTTCAGTCCCTTGAGCCTTCTAGCCTCTGACTTGGATATGAATCGTGGCTTCAAGGTAAAGAGCTTTACCTCCTGTCATCAGTATGCTGAGCCATCTAATCCTCCTTTGCTGGAATTTGAGTTTTGTTGAATTTTGTTTCCAACATGCGTCACTACTTTGTTGATAACCCCCCCCTTTCATGTTAAGATGTGAAATTGTCATATTAAAAGGAACCATAGTTTCTCCTTCACCTACGGAGATTTTTTTAGTTTTGTCTGTGACATTCAGAAACATGACAGCACCGCTGAACCCACTTTTGCAAGCCAGAGAGGGAGTGAGTGGCATGTGTGCCTGGTGTCACTCAGGCGGGTGATGGCAGGCCGCATGATGGGTAGGGACCGTCCCGCAGACCCAGAGCTGTGCTCTTGCCTAACCTGGTCCTCTTGCCTGGCCTACCTCTTTCTTTTTGTCTTTAATTAGGTACGTGTGCTCGCTGTCACTATTCCACTATTCTGAGTACTTAGTGACAGCTGTCAATAATCCCAAAAGTCTGTCCTTGGACTCCTTCCTCCTGAACCACAGTCTGGAGTACACAGTGGCTGCTCTTTCTTCTTGGATAGAGTTCACACTTGAGAACATCTTTTGGCCAGGTTGGTGTGCCCTAATTCCCTCACTGTGGGAGAGAGGGTGCCTCCCTTGCAGGCTGAGGAGAGTGACATTGGCTCACCTTTCTGGACTAATCTCCCCTGAGCAGCTCTCCCCAGCCCTCTCCTCCCCCTAAGCTATTTATAAAGGGCAGACTCCACTCGCTGGAGAATTCTGCTTCTGGATTTTGAATCCAGGACAGCGTGGGCCTTTCGTTGTAAGCCTTGCATAACGCAGGGCGCCACCCAAAACAGCCCCACCTTGCTGGCTATGATCCTGACCTTGCCATTGAACTAGATGAAGTTTGGGCCTGAATACTTCTCTGTAACATGGGAATTTTACAAGGTTTTATTATAAAGACTTCTGTATTGGGAGCACACTTAAATCAAACTTCCCCAGAAACCTGATGTGGGTCTTAGGACTGACTTTGGAAATTGGAACCTGTCTCTGCTTCTCTCAGAGAAGAACATGTGACTGAACAGAGCCCCTGAGCCCAGGCAGGGACCACCCGCTGCTTACAGTTGCCTTGTTGGCACTTGAGATAGGAAACTGTGTTGCTGGGGTTGGGGTGTTTTAATGTGACAGAAGCTACTTGCCCATGGGGTATTTTCTGGTGTTTGTCTCTTTAGGGAAATAGGTTCATTTCAAACACTGAAGGGATGGTCAACACCCCAGTGTCCCCATTCCCTCTTTGTCCCTCATGTCTGTTTCTGCAGAACTGAAGCAGATCACCTGGCTCAGTGCCACTGGGCTGCTGATGGTCGTCTTCGGAGAATGCCTGAGGAAAGCTGCCATGTTTACAGCCGGCTCCAATTTCAACCATGTGGTACAGAGTGAAAAGTCAGACAGCCACACTCTGGTGACAAGTGGCGTGTATGCGTGGTTCCGGCACCCCTCCTATGTGGGGTGGTTCTACTGGAGTATTGGAACTCAGGTATAGTGCCAGAGTTGACACTGGTTTCCTGTGACGTTGCCTAAGTTTCTTTCTTTTTGGTATCTTGACAAAGGGTCTTGCTGTGTAGCCCAAGCTGACTTTGAACTTGTACCCCTCCTATCAAGGCCACTTGACTTTTTTACATTTCTTAAATTGAAGTGTAGTTAGCGCACCATAAAACTCACCATTTCTAAGTAAGCACTTAAAGTGCTTTGAGTGTGTACCAGGTTGCTTACCCAGCCTGTGCTCCAGCAAGTTTCAGCTGGTGGCTGGTAGAAGCTGGGACCTAATTTAGTTCCCTGGTGTTTTAGAGGTAAGATCTGGGCATTGTTTGGGGTTAACTAGTTTCTTTGCTTGTTTTAAACTTGAGGACAATTTATTCTTTAAAAGGAAAACCCCAGACAGGTAAGTGGTAAGTCTTGCAGCTGCCAGGCGTGCAGAGGCCAGCCACCTGCTGGGATGGGGCTGTAGGAAAAGAGCAGGTAGGCCCAGAGTGCCTCCCAGGGAGGGAGAAGTGGGGGCAGACACAGGCCAGGCCCCGGGAGGGAGGGCGGCTGCTAGGACTGCCCACCCTGGTGCCAGTGCTGCCTTGCTCCCCTGCTTTGGGCCCCTTTCTGCAGCTCCCACTTGGATCTGGAGCACCTTGGCGAGGGAAGGCTGGCTTTGGGAGGGTGTGCTCAGCCACCCTGTGGTGGCTCAGTGGATTTCCATCAGAAAATAGGTCTAAATGAGGCCAAGGTCCTGCGGGTTAATGAGAGCTGTGGGCGCTGCTCTGTCTGGTGCCGCCCAAACCCTTGTCTTCTGGCCACTGCTCTGGGTGCTATACTTAGTTCTAGAACAGCTTGGCCAGAGAGCAGAGCCGTGGGAGGATCACCTGGGGCCCCGAGACATCTTCAGTGGGCCATGGGCCATGGGGATTCTGGTGACCCATAATGCTGTGGGAAGGGCAGGTGACTCTAGTATTTCTTTTCTTTTCTTAAATTATTTTTATTTTATGTGCAGTGGTGTTTAGCCTGCATGTATGTCTGTGTGAGGGTGTCTGCTCTTAGAGCTACAGACAGTGGTGAGCTGCCATGTGGGTGCTGGGAATTGAACCCAGGTCCTCTTGAAAAGCAGAAAGTGCTCTCAAACACTGAGCCATCTCTCCAGCTTTGTGTTTCTGAGACCTGTCACATGCTCCACTGGCAGTCACAGCTCTGGGGACACAGTGGTAGGAGCCCATGAGTGTGATTGGCCATGCGTGCTCTATGTGTGTAAGCACTTCCGAGCTGAAGAGTTCTTCATACTTTTTCGTATTGTAGGTATTTTCTACATTGTGCCCTGGTGCAGGTGCTTGCCTGCATGGGTGTGCGTGCGTGCATGGGTGTGTGCGCGCATGCATAGATGTGTAGAAGTAAGCTTAACTGCAACAGTACTTACACCAGACACTTTTTTTCATGTAAATGTTTGGAATGGTGCTGATGATGCACTGAAAATTGAGTCCCCAACTCAGTAGAAATCTATCAGCTGGGTGTGGTGTCACACGCCTTTAATCCCAGCACTCAGGAGGCAGAGGCAGGTGGATCTCTGTGAGTATGAGGCCAGCCTGGTCTACAAAGTGAATCCAGGATAGCCAAGGCTACACAGTAAAACCCTGTCTCTGGGGGCAGAGGGAGAGAAAAACAAATCTGCCATTAATACTACCCAGAAAGCTGCACACATCTGCGAGGTGTGATGGCACAGACTGTGTGCTGCCAGGTGGGCCAGGCCTGCGCACTGAGGCCTCCAAAGCCAGGACAGTCGTGTGGGAATAATGCTGCAGAGTCAAAGTTTGCCTTAAGGTTGAGTGGCCTAGCATGGGGCTAGGAATACAGCAAGTACTTAGTGAACAGTCCAGGGAAGTGGGAAGAGGTTGGGCGTGCCTAGTATTCACTGCAGCAAAGGAAGCTTCTAGGAACTGGGATGCTTTGAGAGACTTTGGCCGGAGGACCAGGTTGGGCAAGGGAGGGGGGCTGTGAAAAGAGGAAGCCACATATAAAAGGCAGCGAGGCACAGCTTTCCTGGCTGTGGGCACTGCTGCTTTCTGAGCAGAGTGATGTCTGAAATAAATCTATTGGAAGCTCAGGTGGTAGCCCTTGCTTCATGTGGCTTTGAGGGGAGGAAGCAAAGGTCCCAGGCAAGCAGGTGTGTGCGGGTGGGCAGGGAGGCGTTGGGGAGGACAGGGACACCAGCGTGAGCTCCCACATCAGGCAGTGCACACTTGAGTGCAGGCAGGGGCGTGTGTTACCCGTGATGAAACCCTAGAGTTTGTCTTGCACTTAACTGAGTTCTCACTGAAGAGAGTGACAGAGATAGCAGAGAAGGCGCAGCAGTGCGGGCGGCTCTCGGAAGCACCCAGTGCTGCAAGGGCCTTCCGGACAACAGCAAGAAGTGCTGTGGGGAGAGGGCCCTTGGGCATCGGGCTGCTCTGACCTGGGGCGTCTTGTGCTTCCTTGGCCAGGTGATGCTGTGTAACCCCATCTGTGGCGTGGTCTATGCCCTGACGGTGTGGCGCTTCTTTCGTGACCGCACAGAAGAGGAGGAGATGTCGCTGATTCACTTCTTTGGAGAGGAATACTTGGCGTATAAGAAGAGGGTGCCCACGGGCCTGCCCTTCATAAAGGGCGTCAAGGTGGAGCTATGACCGAGAGGGCCCTGTGGGACCGGGGAGCCTCGGGCCCTGCGCTGCCTGGGACAAAACTGCTTCCAGTTGCCACCACAGAAAGAGTTTCTTAACCGTTTTATATATCACTAATTACTCCTCAGAATGTCACCCAGGACCTAATGGTCAGGAGGCCTCAGGACCAAAGGACGCAGTGCAGCAGGGTCTCCAGGGGCTCGTACTGAGGGAGGGAGACAGCAATGGAGGAGGAGCCATGCGCCGCTCACTGGTGCCCTTTTCCTGCTGGCAGCGTGAGGACCTCAGACCAGAGTGTCCTCCGGAGAGGTGGACACTGCCCTTTGCAGCACTTATCCCACTGAGGGTGTGCTCAGAGTTGCCGAACAGCAGCATTAAAAAGTACATGGAAACGCTTAACTTAATCCAGCGCACAGCACAGCTTTACCCTTTGTCTGCCATCGCCGCATGAACATCTGTATTAACGCTAAAGACTTCTACACTTCGGCTCATCATACATTTACTCATATGTGCACACAAGTTCTAAAAACGAAATAGCAGTGTAGACGCAAAGGCACACTGCTCCTTGCCTTGACATTTCTCACTAAAGCTTTTATTTGGCTGCAGGCAGCACGACCCTCAGAGTGCCCTGCAGCCTTGAGAGGCTTTGCCCCTGGGCTGAAAATGTAGGCCCCGGGGTCTCCAGCTGGCCTGGCCTCGGCCCTTCTGTTCCCTAAGGAAGTGCTTACCAGGTACCTGAGCTAATGCTGAAAAATACTGCCCTCCATGTATTTGGGGTTTTTATTCTCAGTTTATCATAGCTTGCTTTTTCTGTTTTTGTGTTGCAATGTGATTCTGTCAAATTTGTTCCCTGTGTTCTTTCAAAGGAAGCTCCTCTTCTGCTGCTTCAAGTGTTTTCCAGAGGGTTCCAGCATAGCCCATGCACCTGCGAGTTGAGGCAAATTGACTCCTAACGACGGTTTGCAGTAGAGCAGCCTTCTTGAGGTCTGTTGGCATCTTTGTTCTGCAGGTCTGGGAGAGCATCTGGCTTTTTTTTTTTTTAATGTTGAGCATCAAAGCTTTAAGAGGTGTGACCCTGATCAACCCTGGGCTGGACTAGGGCTTGGTGTCAGGTCCTTCCAGACGTGGGGTTTTGTTTTCCCTAAAGCGTCCACTTTGAGGTGTAGAAGGGTCTTGTTTAACTCTCCTGCAGGCAGGCATGAACACAAGTGGATGAAGAATCTGCTCTGCACATTTCAGTGTGTGTCACTAGCACACTCAGTGCTGACAATAGCCATGTCCCAGGGTGGAGTGGAGCGGATCAGCGCACCCTGCCTTCCTTGCTGTCTCCAGCCGAGTCCACATTAGCCTCACAGTGCTCTGTGCAGCAGCCAGGTCCGCTCAGACTCGAGACAAACTGTCCTTCACTCCTTTTCCTCTCTACCACTAAGCAGAGACTTAACTGACACATGGCAGGGTTGAAAGGAAAGGACACTTAGTACTCCTGAATACCGGGCTGTCCTCCTGGGCCCCAGAAGCCCTCCACCCCTCCATAAGCCACCAGTGCACAGAAGCACACTTGGTAAATATCAGCTCAGGCAAGCCCAGACCCCAACAGTGACCATGATGGTGTTGGCAATCTTGCTGGCCACTTGCTGGACCTAGGCTAGGTCTCTACCAGGGTACCATGGTGTGGGGTTGGCAATTAATGCCAATCTGGAAGCCAGCGGGTCTCCAGTCCACAAAGTGGGTGGTGTACTGCGACTTGGTGTTGGCAGTGGCAGTGTTGACATCATTGGGAACTACATCACAACAGTGCAGCCAGCAGGGAAATGTTTCACTGGTTGACTGGCTCAACGCAGGATCGGTGCAGTGCTGCTGGGGTGGTGCTTTCTCAGCAGAGGTGGTGGGCATGTGTGGCTGGTGGAAGGAGATACAGGGGAGTCTACAGATCTGTCCTATACTCAGGCCCGTCAACTGAAGGAAACGGTGAAGGAGGGTGTGGTCTGGCCAAGAGAGCGGTTAAGGTTAATACTGATGGAATGAGTGCTCAATATCCAGATAATCGCGAGACCTCGTCAGACCAGGACTAGTCAAGTGCACGGTTAGTACTGTGTTGAAGGATTGGGAGCCTGTTCTTGCCATAGTAGGCAGGTGATTCAGCAGGGAGGTGTCCCTCACATTAGTTCTGCACCTCAAAGACTTGTGCCCTGGTCAACTCAGTAAGCCAGGGAGGCTAGCAGTGTGATCGGGCCAGCCCGCAGGCTTCATTACTGCTCTGTGTGGTGGCGGAGTGGCCAGAGCACCAACACAGCCTTGTGGGCTAGGGCCTCCCCATCAGTAAAGCGGGGCCTGTAGCTCCTGCCTCACAGGGTGTAGGGGACTTGGCACAGTGTCAGATGTGTTCCTGAGATGAGCTCAATTGTAAAAGAAACTTATTCTTCTGGCTCAATTGTCTGGGAGGCTTATTATTTCCTTTACCTTGGCCTAGAATGTTCTCAGCCTCTGAGACGTACTGCCTACTAAGATCGCCTTTTCTTTCTTAGATCACCTTTTCTTTTTTCTTTTTTCTTTTTCTTTTCTTTTCTTTTCTTTTTTTTGTTTTTTTGTTTGTTTCTTGAGACAGGGTTTCCTTGTGTAGCCTTGGCTGTCCTGGGCTTGCTTTGTAAACCAGGCTGGCCTGGAACTCACAGCAATCCTCCCGAGTGCTGGGATTACAGGCGTGTGCCACCACACCCGGCACCTTTTCTTGTTCTTTCTGAGCTCTGGGTTGGCTGCCACTCAATTAGACATCACTTTCAACATTGTATTTCCTTCTACAAACTAACTTAAACTTCGTTTGGCTATAAAGGCCTATACCACCATGCCTGGACCTAAGCTTTTCTTTACCTGATACTTGCTCTATACCAGGCTGGCCTTGAACTCAGATTTGTTTGCCTCTGTCTCCTGGATTAAAGGTGTGTCTATATTCCGGCTGGATCACACCAACCTAGAAGATCTTTGGATATCATCTCTTGCCAGAACAGCATGTTCTAAATTAACATTCCTCTACAACTTCCCCCTCCTGTTTAAGCTACGAATTGTACACAGTTTACATTTTACAGTAGAAACAGTTGTCACTCTCACACTCTTAACAGGCTGAATGTCCTTACGAAGATCCACTCAGCCATTGGTGCGATGGTCCTCCATAACTGCTGTCCTGGTCATCTGTCCTTCAGCATCAAGGTTTTCCAGACTGCCAGTCTAGTGAGCTATCTGCCCCTCCTCAGCCGGTCTGTTGAGCTGTCTCCATGCAAACGGTCGGCTTCCTGCATCCTCGGCACTGCTGTCTTTCTGTGTCTCTCCCTTGAGTTGGGACTTTCGTTTGGAAGCATCCCCCTGCCTCCCTCCCGAGACAGGGTTTCTCTGTATAGCCGTGGCTGTCCTTAAATTCACAGAGATCTGCCTGTCTCTGCATCCCTGAATGCTGGGCCACCCCACCCAGTTTACAGTCCTGTGTCTATTAGCTGATCTCCCCTTTCTGTTTCTCAAGCTACAGCTAGATCTTTATGAATCCACCCACAAGCTGGCCTGTAGGCGGGCTCACACGCCCAGCTCCATGGCATTAGGTGCCGTAGGTTCACAATTAAACATTTTCTGTTCTCTTAGTTCCTCTGTCTCGTGTCTTCGTATTATCATAGCTATTTTTTTTTTCTTATTGGACAGTCGTTTTTCAACTTTTTTGGAGAGGAAAAATAAAAGAGATTGCACTTGACAGTAGAGAGGGGTCTACTCCGGTGGTCACAGGTGCAATGCGTGATGCAATGGCTTTTTCAAGTAGTGCTTCTGTCCCCTCAACTCCCCCCTTGTTCTCAAGGGAATGGAAATGGAGTCTCCCACTCTTAGTGCAGGAAAAGTCTGTCTGTATAATTAAAATTGCCTTTTGGGGTGGCTTACTAACAGAGGCTCCTGCGTCTTTCCTTGCATCTGGGCATCTGGGAAGAACTGAATCTTCCTCTGGAGATGATGCCAGGCGGGTTTCTCCTCTGAAGCTTTCTGTCAGGTGTGGGCTTTCTTCTTAAATCATGTTAGGTTTCTTACCAACTTCGTTGAACGCCATATGTAAAAGAAACTGGAAGCTTCTAGCCTCTGTACAATCTAACCTGGGCCTAGAATGTTTTTAGCCTCTGACACTTACTGCTAATAAACTCACCCTTACTGGTTCTTTCTGAGCTCTGGGCTGGCTGATTCAACGCAGCTGTTCGGGCTCAGACTCTTCTCCCAGCTGACTTAATCTGGCTTCTGTCTCGACCCAGAATTACTCTGTTTAACCTCAAACTAGCTCAGCAATCTGCTTTAATTCTTCTGGCTTCTTCTCATTTTCTGGTTCATTCTGGTTCTGTCTTCACCTGAGTTCTGTCTCTGCAACCTGTCTCTCCATTACTGTCCTGGTAAAACTTTGTTTAAAAATGAAAACAGATGTTTATTACAGAACTTTAGAAAAATGACCCAATTGACTGCCTTAAATAAACAAAGCCCACACTACTGTAAATGAGAAAGACCTGACAGCGTGCAAACACTCCTGTTCCCGATGAGTCACTTCCGGAAAGTTCTCAAACACTTGGCTCCAAACTGCATGTATGAGTTGGCTTGACATGATCCAATAAGTAAAATGTAAGTATCAGGGCAGCTTAAACAATGGCAATAACTAGTTTACAACAGTCACTCCAGGACAATAAATGGAGTGCTCTGTGTGTACACACAGAATCAGGTAAAAAATCTGCACCTTGTGCCTACACATTTGAATCTCCTGAAGAATGCCGTAAAAAGGATGTGCAACATCCATTACACATGTCTCAAGAACAGCACATTTCCAAACTTAACGCGTTTCCTTACAGAGAGTAAGAGTATTAACCACCACAGACGCCACCAGGATGAGCTCAGACCACGCTGTGCCCACAGACATCCGCTGTGTCTCTGTTTTAGTCTTGGGGCTTTAAGAACATCTTGGTCTTAATGGGTTTTATATTTCCGTTTTCATCATCTTCATAATTGGCTTGGTCCCTCTTCTTGGCAAACCTTTTCGCACTCGTTCCCACCAAAGCCTCGTGTCTTCTTGCCATTTCTCCACCCGACACATCGACACCACTGTCTCATCAGCCCCAGCTTTGTTCTCAGAATTCATCCAAAGCATTGGCTTCTCAGCTTCTGCATCAAATCATCTGAGCGACATCCTTCCATAGAGAAGCTCCTTGCATAGGGAGAAGCTCTGTTCTATGATGGGACCCTCTCTCTCTCCTAGAACGCTGGCAAATCCATGGAGCAGTGCTTGTCACACTGGTCATCTTCGCCTCCTCCAGTCCAGGCCCCTCTGTGTGAGCTTCATACACAGCAGGTTCTTGGAGAACTTAACCTTGCGCCCAGACGCCATGTTGGGTCAGTTCCAGATGCTAGCCCATGTTGGGAAATGTTTTAAATGAAAATGCCAAACGTTCTGTTTTACCAATAAAGTCTCAGGAGCCAGTTGATGGAGTAAAAACCCTCTAGCTCAGAGAGGCAGAGAAAGCACCCAGCTGACCACCTTACTCGGCTCACGTCCTGATGGAAAAGGCCCAAAAGGCTCACTAGCTCAGCTGACAGCCCAAGAAGAAAAAGCCAGGAAACTCAGGAGCTCCAGAGCTGAAGCCCCCCTCCTTCTACACACTGTCTAAAACACCCCTCAACTCAAAGTCCCGCCTACTCTTCAATCCTGTCAGCTGGTTTCTTGCTCCGCCTCTTGACCTAGGGTTAATCCTGTCTGTGTGCAGAAAGCTCTTGGGTTAATGGTGTGTGGTAGGGCTCAACTGCACCAAACAAAAGACAGGCTTTTACAGTTCACAATCTCAGGGATCAGAATGGGATCAAAGACAGGTTTCTACAGTTCACAGTGGGATCACAATAAGATCCTAGATTCCACAACACTCGATGGGTTAACTAAAGATAGCTAATATATGTTCAAGAAGCATTTTGCCAGCTCATAAATAATTTATTTTTAGATTTCATGGCTTAACTTTCTGTTGTTATATATACCAAAGAGGCTTCCGGGTTTGCCAGTTACTGTGTGAGGCCAGTTGGCTTACGAGATGCCAGCACTCAGGACCTGAGTCCTGCAGAGCTTGCATTAGCCATGGCTGTTGGCCGTTATCCAGCTGTCCAGGAATGTCTGTGGTAGAACATCAATACTCAGTTTTGAAATATGAGCGGAGCCAGACCACACCTCCTGAAGCCCACTGCACTCCCCAGGCTGTACACAGGAGATGGATTCTTGGCAGTTGCACTGAGCTCGTTCCAGTGCATCTAAGCTGGGCTGGCTCCAGCCTCCATCCCCTTGAGGGCCATGAAGTTGTCTTTCTGATGAATGAGAGCAGCTAATGACAGCCCTTGGCATTGTGGGTGGTAAAGCTGAATGTTGTCATTTGATGTCACCTGCCCGAGGCCAGGAAGCTCAGCTTAGAGCAGGCCAGGAGAGGGGGAGCCCAGGCTGTGAGATCGCTCAGTGAGATGCTGCATTGTACCCCGGAGAGGTGAGGTGTGCTCCTCAAAAGAGTAATTCCAGGGGTGTGGGTGTTGGCGGAACAGTCTGCCTTCCTGACGTTCCCAAGGTGGAAGTCAGCAACTCAGCAGGGAATGTGAACTGCCTAAGGGCAAGACTTGGGAGGCGGCAGAGAATCCAGCTAAGGAGGGTTTTCAGGTATAACAGAAGCCCTCGTGTCCCGGGGTTTCCACAGATTAAGGAACTGCCAGGAGATTGATTTCCTACTTGAAGGCTTCAGAAGGATGAGGGCACCTACAGGAGAAGGGCTGCTTGGCAGCCATGGGGCAGGAAGCAGCTGCTGCAGGCAGGCAGTTCGCTGAACGCTGAGCCTCCAGCAGGGCAGAGAGCTAATAGCAGTGTCCCGGGTGGGAGCTGCTGCTTGGACCCGGTGCACACCCGTGTTCACTCTTCCTCGTAGTTGCTAACTTGGGGCCTGCTGTATCAGGGAAGCCACGCTTTAGCGTTCGGTCCCTGAGGGCTCAGCCATAGCTCCTAGGGTCGCCTCCTCCAAACAGTGAGCCCTGTCCTTCCTCTGCACTGTCCCCCTGCCTTAGCTAGCTCCGCTTTACAGTGGCGGCCAGGTTAGAGCCCTCAGCCTTCCAGAAGGTGGGCAGCTGCACGGCTGTGAGCCTTGCCTCTCACTCAGCCTGAGCCAGGCAGCTTGTCTGACCCATTGTAAGGAAGGAGTATTACGGAGTAATTACTGTACTCTTCTTTTTACATACAGAAATGTTTATTTAAATATATTAAATGGAATTTTCTTTCACAGATACTGATTATTTCTAATTCTTAAATAAAACTGTATTTGATTTCACTATGAACAAGTGTGACTGCAGGATGTAGAAGGACACGTGATCTTCGTGTCTAGATGAGGATTCACCACTCACATCAAATCACATGTATTTTGTCTTCTTGACTCTTGAGCACAGTGGCTCTCTCAGCCTTCTCGATGCTGCGACCTTGAATCCAGTCCCTGTTGTTGTGGTGACCCACTATAACACTGTTTCATTGCTACTGCACAACTGCAGTGTTGCTATAGTTACTGTAATGTGAATATCTGTTGTGTAAGGCATCTGGTACAGGACTCCAAAGGGTCGTGACCCATAGGCAGAACCACTGCTCGAGTAGCTCACCAGAGAGAGCAGTGTGGGTGTGGGTGTGGTGGTGTGTGATAGACTGGCCTCTCCAGGACAGAAAGTGACATCTGCTGTTTAACTGAATCAGGCTGTGTGTTGTCTAAAATGGGGTTGTGAGGGCATCGTTTAGTCTCCCAAAACAGATTTTGGGTCATGCAGCTTACATTTTTTTTATGTGTATTATTACCTGCATGCATGTCCCTGCACCACATGTATATGGTGCCCACAGAGGCCAGAAGAGGCTGTCAGATCCCCTGGACTGGGTTACAGGCGGTTGTGAGCACCATGTGGGTAATAGGACCTGAACCTCGGGTCCTCTGAATGAGCAGCCTTGCTCTTAACCCCTGAACCACACCTCAGTGTGTGCCAGTCTGAGAAAGCTGACTGCCTGGGTCCAGCTTGTTAGGGCCCAGCCGCTAAGCCGTTCTCTCCATGCGGGGGTCATCCTTAGGAGAATCTTTAAAGCACTGCTTTATTGTGTATGTGTGAGGGAGTGCTTTGCTCTGTCATGTCTGTGCAGGTCTTCAGGCTTGGTAGCAAGCAAGCCCCTATAGGCCCTGAGCCACCTCATCTCCCGCTTTCTACTTGGGTCTGAGGTGTTCTGGGTTCTTTAATGACGGGCCCTCTGGGAGGCTGCTCAGGGCCCAGCTGCTTCCACTGGTCTCAGACATCTCTCTGTTCTCAATGATGCTCCCTGGATTGGTCCTGAGGAACTGTCTGATATGAGCTGATGGCTCCACCCCTGTCACTTCACTATGTCCACTCTGGCCAACTCTCATAATGGAAGGCCCAAGTGGTTTCCACGCCCACAGAAGCGGTAACAGGAGCGCCCCTTGAGAGCTTTGTCACACCAGGTGACAGCTGTCGGTAGCTCAAACCCCAGAGCCTTTAAGCATTTCAGCAGCTCAGACTGGTGGGGCTGACAGGCTGAGGCTGCCCTAAAGCAAGCACATCAGCCTCGTGCAGAGGCCGAGGCCCGACTGCTCTGCCTTCAACATGCTGCTTCCAGAGAGTTCTGGAACTCCCAGCTGAGTACACGACCTCTTCCCCACAGTGGCTGACACTTGCGTGTGTCTGTTTCACTGTTTTGGTTTGGTGTTCTTACGCTGCACTGTAGCCCCAGCTGGCTGGGTAGCCCAGTCCAGCTTTTAAGCTCCTGAAGTCCTGCCTCCATTACAAGTGTGAGAATCTATGTGTGTGCTCATGTGTTACACACCATGTCCATGCACATGTGGAAGCCAGAGGACGACCTAGGTATTGTCCTCGGCCCCGCCCCCATCTTTCCTTCTTCCCCCGGCCCCCCTCCTCTTCGCTGTCAGGGAGCTCATCTCTCACAGGCCTAGAGCTTTCCAGGTAGGTGGCCAGCAGGCCCTAGGGTCCCCCGTCCCCTGTGCTGAGCTGACACTCGGCTTTTCATTTTGTTTTAGTTTTTCTTGTCAGGTCTCTCTGTTCAGCCCTGACTGTTGTGAAACTTGCTCTGTAGACCAGGCTGGCCTGGAACTCACAGCCATCTGCCTGCCTCTGCCTCCCAAGTGCTGGGATTATAGGCATGTGCCACCACGCCTGGCATAACACTCAGCAGTTTTTTATATGGGTTTTGAGGGTCAAGCATTTTATACCTGAGCTGTCTCCCCAGCCATTTCTGTTGTACAGCCCAGGTCACTTCTTTCTTTTTGTGTATTAAGTCATCGATCCACAGAGAGTGGGCTCTAGCTGTTCAGGCCCCTCCTTAGTTCTCACAGGAGCAGCCAGCTGGCCCTGCGGGAAACCTGGGTGCCTTTCTCTCCAGTCTCCTTTAGTCCTGACGGCTTCCTTCAGCCTTCCGAGGAGCTGCCCTGGCTCTTGGAGGGCTCCGCACGCTCAACTTACATTTTCATCCTCTCAATAAAAACCTTGCCCTTAATTTGCCAACTTAAAAGGATGCCAGCAGCATGCGGGTGACACAGGGCACTCTGTTTTGAACAGTGCCCATCCCCTTGATGCCTACATCGTCAGCCTTGTAGATTGGCTATGTGTGGCCAAGAACAGCTCCCCGGTCCCAAAAGCCCTGTAAAACAGAGCAGGGCCTCTCTCTCCTCTTTCCCTGGTGTTTGCCATTTCCCTGAACTACTGGAAGGTCCGTTTGTTGTCTCACTTTGTAGCTGTTCTCAAACCTTGTTTGTCCCAAAGTCAGTCAGTCTGTCTGTCTGTCTGTCCCTAATCAGATCACTCCCCCATCCCCCCTTCTTGCCCCCCCCCCCCCCCCCCCGCTTCAGGTTGGAAAGAACCTGCTTTACCTGGCTGGGGTCTCCCTGTTCCTGCCATCATCACACACGCTCTGCAGGTGCTCTGTGTGCTCATCCACAGGTGCCTGGAACCTGGGGAGGGAAACCGCCATAGGCTGCTTGAGGGCAGCAGAGCCAACGTGGTGGGGAGCCTTTCTGGTGGCCTTAGTGATGAGGCCGCAACATGGGGCCTGGACCTTTCAGGTGGAGGTTCGGAAGTGGGAGCTAGTGCAGGGGCTCCCTATGGACTGGAAAGGCTGCTGTGGCCTGGGTATTGTGTGGTCTGACAGGTGGGCAGGGAGGCGTCCTGGAGAGCTGCCATCCCTATTGTGATAGAAATCGTTTACTATTAAAATATGGCTGTGAGGCATGTTGAGGGGCACAGTAGAGTTGACTCGGGAGATCCACTTGCCTCTGCCTCCTGGACTCTGGCATTAAAGGTGCACACTATATCAAGCCAAAAAGGACAAGAAAAGCCACCAAAACGAAGAAGACTAAGAGAAGAAATAGTCGAAGTACACAAAGAGAAAAGGCAAAGTGGAACACCAGCGTCCCATTGCAGAAGCGTTAAGAAGTCGGTCAAGACAGCAACTGTTTTTTAAAAAACACACCAAATCCTGAGCCAGAAGGTGTGAACTTACGGCTTGAGAGGAAGCAGTGGCTGAGCTGGAGACACCTCACCTCCTGAGACTAAGATGCAGGCAAGACAAGACTCTGCAAGCTTCCAAGAAAAGAAAGTGGGTCACAGTACATGGTGAGGAATCAAAGCCCAGGCAGCTCAGGGACAACCCTTGCACTGTAGGCAGTGGAGCTCGGCCTTCAAAGCATAGCCCCTCCAGTCTAGAGTTTTCAATCCAGAATTTAAGCATCCACAAAGGCGCACGTGGGAAGCAATGTGCTGGGAACAGTGTGTCACACCTCCCAGAAAACGACAGTACTTCAATTGGACCTATGGCCTCACTCATGCTAGGCATGAGTAGCTGAAATTACAGGCCTGCACCATCGTGTCTGCTATGATCCTATGATCATAGCATTTTGGTGCCTGAAAGGGCCTGGTCCAGACCTGGTTTGTCAATCATGAGCTC